>NW_028187409.1:0-654739 GCF_964204655.1 Triturus cristatus
CCCAAGGGCAGGGTGCATTGTAGGCATAAGGTAGGACATGCCCTGATGTGTGTGGCATGTCTTAATAGTGAATTACAGCCATTTTCGTTTTTCACTATTGAAGGCTACCTGCTCTCCATAGGCCAGAATGGGCTGCTGGAGTCACTACACGCTGTGACCCCAGTGGACTCATAGAGCATGGTAGAAAGTCATGTTTAGTATGCCTGGACTCAGAATAATAAAATACTTCTTTTAGTAAAGTTTATTTTAATATCCTGTGTTTGTAAATACTACTTTTAGAAAGTTAGTATTTACTGATCTGGCCATTCAGTCCGCCTCTGCGCTGTGTGTGTGTGTGTTCTGCCTAGCAACAGTAAGGAGCAGGGCTGGGGAATTCCAGGAGACAGGCTGGCTGCCAGGTGGTGGGTAGAGAGATTACACCAGGATGGGTGGGAGGAGTACACCTTGACTCTTGAATAGACCTGTGCTCTGCCAGCACAAAGCCGGCGCCGCCCCCTGTGGAGCGGCTGATGTCTCTGCCCTGCTGCTGAAAGGGAAGCGCAGAGTCACCACAACAAAGTGCTCCAAAAACTGGACTGAGCCAGGCCCAGGCCCCCTGGCGCTAAAGAACAAAAGAATTGGTGTATAAAAGTAGGAGCCTGGCTCCTAAGAAATTAGATCCTGTTTGCGCCAAGAAGAAACTCTGCCTGAAGGAGAAGGACCTGGAGAAGCTGAAGGAGGAATACTGTCTCTCTGCCTGAGAGACTGGCCTGCAGTGGGTGCCTGTCTGCTGGAAGGAGAGGGAAAGCCTGAAGAAAAGGACTTTGATTCAACTTGTGCCTTTAAAACAATCTCCAAGGGCTTGCGTGTGAACTTGCCCCCTGACCTGCGCCCCAGGAACAGTGGGCGCTACCATCCTGAAAGAAGAGGAGAAGTGCCTTGAAGTGATTCAGCAAGCTGACCCCGGAGAACCTGTGCATCCCCTGATCTCGCTGAGCAACGCGACTTCTGCTGCTGGCGTGGCTGCAAACAACGTAAAGGCCTGACAGCCCGAGCACCGTGAACAGTTGCCCCCTCGAGCCGTAGCTCGCAAAGTAAGGTGGAGATCTCCGCGCCTGAGCGCCGAGTCCCTGTGACCCCTGCCGGGTTGTAGAGGCTTCTGCAAAGGACTAAAGTGCCCTGGTTCGCGTCTCCGGCCGAAGCTAACAGCGCGCGGCGCTGTGATCTCACCCCGAGGCTGCCCTCCTGCTTCTGACCCCCTTCGTGGCAACCTGCATCCTGCCCGAGCGCCCCACGAAGCTCCGCCGCCCCCTGGACACTGGGGACACCAGCGCGACGTGGGACACCCCTGGACTGGACCGCGAGGCCGCCACGAACCTTCCCCGTGAAATCTGCAAGGTATTGTGCCAGCGCGTGAAAAGTACGGCCCGTACTTGCCTTTGTACGAACCGTACCTGCCCTGTAACTACGGGTGCCTGGTTCGCACCGTACTGCCTGTGAAGTGCCTTGGTTCGTACCCGCCTTGTAAATACTTGTGCCTGGTTCGCACCGTACTGCCTGTGAAGTGCCTTGGTTCGTACCCGCCTTGTAAATACTTGTGCCTGGTTCGCACCGTACTGCCAGCTGAAATAATGGCGCTTTGAAAAGTGCTCCTTTTGGCTGAGTTCGAGCCGTAACAGCCTTGGTTCGACCCGTACTTACCCTGGGAACAGCAAGGTTCGAACCGTACCTACGTTTTAACCGTACTGCATTGAAAAGCATTACCGGTGCTCACTCGAGAAGAGTGAGACTCGGCAAGCGTACTCCGGCTCACGCGAGAAGCGTGGGAAACGGCAAGGCACTGTAAAAACCTTGCCAAAGGCACCCCAAAGGCGCTACGAAGTGCCCAGAAGACCTAAGAAACCTATTTTAAAGAGAACTGTGCCATTTTTACAACTGTGGACTGCCCGTAAAGCATTTTGAGAGTAACTGGATTATTTTACCAAGAGAACTGTATTTATGCAACCTGCCTGAAAGAAAACCTTTTATATAAAGAATTATATTTTGGACATAAATACAGCCTTGTGTCTTTGTGTGGTGGGGTGGTGATTATTGTGTGGGACAACTTGAACGCTTAACCTATATGCCCTCTGGAAATTTAGCCTGACTGCTCGCGCCACGTTACCTAGAGGGTGAGCAGGGGTTATTTTTAAAGAGGTGATCCTTTGCCCTGACTTAGATGAAAAGGGTCCCTGCTTGTCGCAAGTGCATACCTGCGCCAACCAGAGACCCCGGATTCTAACATTGGTGGCAGCGGTGCGGATTTACGGATTTGCGTTCTTGGTGTCTGCGCAGTGATTACTAACCATTGCACAGTAGACGGTCCAGTAGCTTAAGCCACAGAACTTTTTATGATTTAATTTCGCTTGCCAAGTAAAGAAGATCCCTTGCGTTTGAAGCCATGCCGGGCTCAAACAGCATAGAGAAAACCGCGTCTGAAGCCTCTGAGGCTGGAGAGGTTGAATGGGATGAGTCAAAACTGAACAGCTACAAGAGAACTGAACTCAAGTACTTCTGCAGGAAGCTCAAGGTTCCACATGCAGGATGCAAGAACAGATCAGATCTCTACAAGATGCTGAAAGCCTGGATTGAATCAAGGGGTGCAACTAAGGAAGTTACACCATTGAAACCAGCGGAAAGCGTTCGCAGTTTTGGCAGAGGCCTGTTGCCAGAGGAGCTGGCAGACAGACAGGCCGCCAGGGATCACGAAGTGTTATTGGCAAAGCTGGAATTAAAAATCCAATTGGAGCTAGAAAGCAGAAAGCTGGCTCTGGAAGAAAAGAAAATGGCTCTTGAAGAAAGAAAGATTCAGATGGAGCATGACTTCCTAATGAAGAAATATGATATGGAGCTCGAGAGGCTTGAGGCCATGAGTGTCTCAGCCCAGCAGCAAGAAAGGTGCGTAGCTCAGAGATTGAGCTTTTCTGAGTGGGAGGAGGAATCCAGCTCAGATGGTGGCAGCAATATTGAATTCTCTAGTGCTGAAAGAGTAGTACACACACCCAGAGATGTGGCGCCTGGCTTGAAGGAGGGGGTTAACACACACCAGGAGGTTCAAGGGCATGAGGTAGCTCCAGTAGTGCGCAGTATCCCTGAAGGGAATAGGGTAACTGGCGCAGGGGTTCATAGTCCTAGTGGCGGGAGGGACACTCTACTGGCTCTAGATGAGAGGCGCAGGGAGAGGGGTTCCCCCAACATTGAAGTCCTGGTAGGTGAGTGTGAAGACCGCCCAGAAGAGTGTGGGTTGTGTGACAGAGACAGTCAGATACTGTCTTGCCAGTCTCAGGAGAGTGGTGTGGAGTACGTGTGTGAGGCACTGGATGGTAAGGTGAAGGCTAGTTTGGTTAACCCTGCTAGGGGGCTGTGTGATCCAATTGTGGGAGAGCATATTTTAAGTCCCTGTTTTCCAGAGCTATGTCAACACCTGTTGGAGACCGAGTTCTCTGACCGCAGAGAGCTCACATTGGAGGTAGACCTTTTGGTGGATTCCAGAGGGTCTGGAGAGGCATTGGGGAATGACCCTGTGGGGAGTGGCTCAGGTATCTTCCAACCCAGAGTGGTGGAAGTGGTGCAGAGTAGCCCAGCTAGGTCCCATGGTAGTGGGAGGGGTGTAGGGGCTCACGTCCTGTCTCAGTGGAGAAGGAGTGAGTGTGGGGCTGCGTGCCCCCAGGTGCCCGAAACCCAGTCTCAGAGCCTGGATGGTTCTTTAAGGGAACACCAGGCGGGGAGCCTAGGCTGTCCTGATGGGCCACCCGTTGAGGGGGATCCCCTAGTGTCTGGTGAGCTGGGAGTGTCTGTAAGCAGGCCTCCATCAGTTCTGGTGTCTGGCAGTACCGCTCCAGTTGGGAGGGTGCAGAGGTCCAGATTGAGGGGTGAGAGGGGGAAAGAGTCCCCAGTGGAAGAACCAGTGGGTCAGGGGCCAGCCAGAAGGGCTGCGTCCCCCGTGAGTGACCATGGTGACACCACTTCTGTCCTGGGGGATCTTCAGGCACTGTCAGATGGACAGGGGTCTGGAGATCAGCGCCAGGCAGACTGTCACACGACACATGAGTTATGTGTCACCCTCAGGGGGGGCATGCGTGCTCCCCGGGAAGTCCTGGTGCGCCAGGCGAGCGTTCAACCGCATGGGTTGGACCCAGGGTTGGGAAGCCAGGTTCAGGTGTTGTCTGACCTGGAGGGTGGGACCACTGTAATCAGTGTCCTGACCCATGTTGCTTCTAGGGGTACCACGCCAGTTGGGAGTGGGCAGTACTCTGGAAGGGGGTGCAGAGGGAGGGAGTCCTCGCCTCTGACCCCGGCTCAACTGAAGGGTTTAGACCCTAGGTTGAAGGGCCAGGTTCAGGGTGTCCCCCCTGACCTGGGCACCCAGTTGCAGGATAGAACCCCTGAACTGGTGGGCGAATTGCGCAGGACACCTGCCACAGGTGCCGTGGCAATTCTGGAAGGGGGTGCCACTCCAGGTGGGAGGGTACAGAGCCCCAAGGAGGAGGACCGGGTGCGGGAGAGGCCACCCCAGTCTTTGGTCCAGCCGCTGGGTACAGTCCTGGGGCTGGTGGGTCAGTGCCAGGATGTCATACCTGACCTGACAAGGGGGAGAATGGAAAAAGGGTGCCAAGCACCTGGGGCTACTGGCCCCTGCTCCCTGGCACCACAGAGGATTGAGAGCCCTGAGAGGCATACAGCCTGGGTCTCATCCCTGACTACTGTCAGTGGCCACTGTAGCATTTTGCTGTCTCTCTGGTGGGACACACCTGTGGGCCAGTTAAGGTTAGGTGCTGCACAGGTGGTGTCCACAGGTGAGGAGAAGGGTTCCCCATGGATTGGCTTGGTGGGCCCTGAGAGTATGGACAGAGGGAGTCCAATAGGTTCAGATTGGCGTAGAACTGGAGTCTGCCCCTGCAGTTGCGGGCCAGGTCCTTGTTCTATCGCCCCAAGCAGGGAAGACCATCACGGTGGTGATTGGTCTACCCTGCGTTTTGGCTGGAAGGGGGTTGTGTTGGACCTGGCCCTTTTTGAAGGGTCATCCCTAAACTTTTTGCCTTCCTCCTGTATTTTTTCTGACCTGGTGTTGGCTGATTTATGACTCTGGGCACCTTACCACTGCTGACCAGTGCTAAGGTGCATATGCTCTCCCTATGGTAAAATGTATACATTGATTGGTGTCCATGATTGGTTCATTTGGTTTACTGTCAGCCCCTAGTAGAGTGCACCAGGAGTGCCAGGGCTTGTAAATACAAATGCCGCTAGTGGGCTTGCAGCACTGGTTGTGCCACCCACAGAAGCGGCCTAGTAAAATGTGTCTAGGATCTGCCACTGCAGAACCTGCGTGCGGTCTGGTACCGTCGCGCTGACTGCGCAAGTGCACCCACTTGCCAGTCCCTAAACCTTCCCTTAACTACATATTAGTCACCCCTCTGGTAGGCCCAAGGGCAGGGTGCATTGTAGGCATAAGGTAGGACATGCCCTGATGTGTGTGGCATGTCTTAATAGTGAATTACAGCCATTTTCGTTTTTCACTATTGAAGGCTACCTGCTCTCCATAGGCCAGAATGGGCTGCTGGAGTCACTACACGCTGTGACCCCAGTGGACTCATAGAGCATGGTAGAAAGTCATGTTTAGTATGCCTGGACTCAGAATAATAAAATACTTCTTTTAGTAAAGTTTATTTTAATATCCTGTGTTTGTAAATACTACTTTTAGAAAGTTAGTATTTACTGATCTGGCCATTCAGTCCGCCTCTGCGCTGTGTGTGTGTGTGTTCTGCCTAGCAACAGTAAGGAGCAGGGCTGGGGAATTCCAGGAGACAGGCTGGCTGCCAGGTGGTGGGTAGAGAGATTACACCAGGATGGGTGGGAGGAGTACACCTTGACTCTTGAATAGACCTGTGCTCTGCCAGCACAAAGCCGGCGCCGCCCCCTGTGGAGCGGCTGATGTCTCTGCCCTGCTGCTGAAAGGGAAGCGCAGAGTCACCACAACAAAGTGCTCCAAAAACTGGACTGAGCCAGGCCCAGGCCCCCTGGCGCTAAAGAACAAAAGAATTGGTGTATAAAAGTAGGAGCCTGGCTCCTAAGAAATTAGATCCTGTTTGCGCCAAGAAGAAACTCTGCCTGAAGGAGAAGGACCTGGAGAAGCTGAAGGAGGAATACTGTCTCTCTGCCTGAGAGACTGGCCTGCAGTGGGTGCCTGTCTGCTGGAAGGAGAGGGAAAGCCTGAAGAAAAGGACTTTGATTCAACTTGTGCCTTTAAAACAATCTCCAAGGGCTTGCGTGTGAACTTGCCCCCTGACCTGCGCCCCAGGAACAGTGGGCGCTACCATCCTGAAAGAAGAGGAGAAGTGCCTTGAAGTGATTCAGCAAGCTGACCCCGGAGAACCTGTGCATCCCCTGATCTCGCTGAGCAACGCGACTTCTGCTGCTGGCGTGGCTGCAAACAACGTAAAGGCCTGACAGCCCGAGCACCGTGAACAGTTGCCCCCTCGAGCCGTAGCTCGCAAAGTAAGGTGGAGATCTCCGCGCCTGAGCGCCGAGTCCCTGTGACCCCTGCCGGGTTGTAGAGGCTTCTGCAAAGGACTAAAGTGCCCTGGTTCGCGTCTCCGGCCGAAGCTAACAGCGCGCGGCGCTGTGATCTCACCCCGAGGCTGCCCTCCTGCTTCTGACCCCCTTCGTGGCAACCTGCATCCTGCCCGAGCGCCCCACGAAGCTCCGCCGCCCCCTGGACACTGGGGACACCAGCGCGACGTGGGACACCCCTGGACTGGACCGCGAGGCCGCCACGAACCTTCCCCGTGAAATCTGCAAGGTATTGTGCCAGCGCGTGAAAAGTACGGCCCGTACTTGCCTTTGTACGAACCGTACCTGCCCTGTAACTACGGGTGCCTGGTTCGCACCGTACTGCCTGTGAAGTGCCTTGGTTCGTACCCGCCTTGTAAATACTTGTGCCTGGTTCGCACCGTACTGCCTGTGAAGTGCCTTGGTTCGTACCCGCCTTGTAAATACTTGTGCCTGGTTCGCACCGTACTGCCAGCTGAAATAATGGCGCTTTGAAAAGTGCTCCTTTTGGCTGAGTTCGAGCCGTAACAGCCTTGGTTCGACCCGTACTTACCCTGGGAACAGCAAGGTTCGAACCGTACCTACGTTTTAACCGTACTGCATTGAAAAGCATTACCGGTGCTCACTCGAGAAGAGTGAGACTCGGCAAGCGTACTCCGGCTCACGCGAGAAGCGTGGGAAACGGCAAGGCACTGTAAAAACCTTGCCAAAGGCACCCCAAAGGCGCTACGAAGTGCCCAGAAGACCTAAGAAACCTATTTTAAAGAGAACTGTGCCATTTTTACAACTGTGGACTGCCCGTAAAGCATTTTGAGAGTAACTGGATTATTTTACCAAGAGAACTGTATTTATGCAACCTGCCTGAAAGAAAACCTTTTATATAAAGAATTATATTTTGGACATAAATACAGCCTTGTGTCTTTGTGTGGTGGGGTGGTGATTATTGTGTGGGACAACTTGAACGCTTAACCTATATGCCCTCTGGAAATTTAGCCTGACTGCTCGCGCCACGTTACCTAGAGGGTGAGCAGGGGTTATTTTTAAAGAGGTGATCCTTTGCCCTGACTTAGATGAAAAGGGTCCCTGCTTGTCGCAAGTGCATACCTGCGCCAACCAGAGACCCCGGATTCTAACATTTCCATAGGTGCCGGCAGAGCTAGGATTCATAACTACAGCAAGGCACTTTGCCAAAAAAGTGTCATTTTTCACAGCAAAATTGAGGTGTGACCATGTTACGTTTCACGCCGTTTCCTGTCGCGGGCACTAGGCGACCAGCACAAGTGAGGTACCATTTTTCTCGTAGGAATTTGGGGAATGCGGGGTGGGTGGAAATTTGTGCATCCACGCAGATTCCAGAACTTTCCATCACAGAAATATGGGGCAAATGTGTTTTTTTTGTAAATTTTTTAGGTGTGCAAGGGATTCTGGGTAACATACCCTGGAGGGAGGCACTCAAGTCACCCCATCCTGGATTCCCCTGGGTGTCTAGTTTTCAAAAATATATAGGTTTGCCAGGTTTCCCTAGGTGCCGGCAGAGCTAGGGTTAAAAAACTACAGCTAGTCACTTTGCCAAAAAACGGTCATTTTTCATTTCAAGATTGAGGAGTGACCACGTTGCGTTTTGCGCCGTTTCCTGTCGCGGGCACTAGGCCGACCCTCACAAGTGAGGTACCATTTTTCTCATAGGACTTTGGGGAACGCGGGGTGGGTTGAAATTTGTAGATCCACAGAGATTCCAGAACTTTCCATCACAGAAATGTGGGGAAAATGTGTTTTTTTGTCCATTTTTTACGTTTGCAAGGGATTCTGGGTAACTGACCCTGGTGGGAGGAACTCAAGTCACCCCATCCTGGATTCCCCTGGGTGTCTAGTTTTCAAAAATATATAGGTTTGCTAGGTTTCCCTAGGTGCCGGCAGAGCTAGGGTTCAAAAACTACAGCTAGGCACTTTGCCAAAAAAGTGTCATTTTTCACACCAAAATTGAGGTGTGACCATGTTGCGTTTCGCGCAGTTTCCTGTATCGGGCACTAGGCCGACCCGCACAAGTGAGGTACCATTTTTCTCATAGGATTTTGGGGAACGCGGGGTGGGTGGAAATTTGTAGATCCACACAGATTCCAGAACTTTCCATCACAGAAATGTGGGGAAAATGTGTTTTTTTGTCAATTTTTTAGGTTTGCAAGGGATTCTGGGTAACAGACCCTGGTGGGAGGCACTCAAGTCACCCCATCCTGGATTCCCCTGGGTGTCTAGTTTTCAAAAATATATAGGTTTGCTAGGTTTCCCTAGGTGCCGGCAGAGCTAGGGTTCAAAAACTACAGCTAGGCACTTTGCCAAAAAAGTGTCATTTTTCACAGCAAAATTGAGGTGTGACCATGTTGCGTTTCGCGCCGTTTCCTGTCGCGGGCTATAGGCCGACCCGCACAAGTGAGGTACCATTTTTCTCATTGGACTTTGGGGAATGCGGGGTGGGTGGAAATTTGAAGATCCACACAGATTCCAGAACTTTCCATCACAGAAATGTGGGGAAAAAGGGTTTTTTTTGTCAATTTTTTAGGTTTGCAAGGGATTCTGGGTAACAGACCCTGGTGGGAGGCACTCACGTCACCCCATCCTGGATTCCCCTGGGTGTCTAGTTTTTAAAAATATATAGGTTTGCTAGGTTTCCCTAGGTGCCAGCAGAGCTAGGGTTAAAAAACTACAGCTAGTCACTTTGCCAAAAAACGGTAATTTTTCACTGCAAAATTGAGGTGTGACCACGTTGCGTTTTGCGCCGTTTCCTGTCGCGGGCACTAGGCCGACCCGCACAAGTGAGGTACCATTTTTCTTGTAGGACTTTGGGAAACGCGGAGTGGGTGGAAATTTGTGGATCCACGCAGATTCCAGAACTTTCCATCACAGAAATGTGGGGAAAATGTGTTTTTTTGTCCATTTTTTACGTTTGCAAGGGATTCTGGGTAACTGACCCTGGTGGGAGGCACTCAAGTCACCCCATCCTGGATTCCCCTGGGTGTCTAGTGTACAAAAATATATAGGTTTGCTAGGTTTCCCTAGGTGCCGGCAGAGCTAGGGTTCAAAAACTACAGCTAGTCACTTTGCCAAAAAAGGGTCATCTTTTACTGCAAAATTGAGGTGTGACCACTGTGCGTTTTGCGCCGTTTCCTGTCGCGGGCAATAGGCCGACTCGCACAAGTGAGGTACAATTTTTCTCATAGGACTTTGGGGAACGCGGGGTGGGTGGAAATTTGTAGATCCACACAGATTCCAGAACTTTCCATCACAGAAATGTGGGGAAAATGTGTTTTTTTGTCAATTTTTTAGGTTTGCAAGGGATTCTGGGTAACAGACCCTGGTGGGAGGCACCCAAGTCACCCCATCCTGGATTTCCCTGGGTGTCTATTTTTCAAAAATATATAGGTTTGCTAGGTTTCCATAGGTGCCGGCAGAGCTAGGATTCATAACTACAGCTAGGCACTTTGCCAAAAAAGTGTCATTTTTCACAGCAAAATTGAGGTGTGACCATGTTACGTTTCACGCCGTTTCCTGTCGCGGGCACTAGGCGACCAGCACAAGTGAGGTACCATTTTTCTCGTAGGAATTTTGGGAATGCGGGGTGGGTGGAAATTTGTGCATCCACGCAGATTCCAGAACTTTCCATCACAGAAATATGGGGCAAATGTGTTTTTTTTGTAAATTTTTTAGGTGTGCAAGGGATTCTGGGTAACATACCCTGGAGGGAGGCACTCAAGTCACCCCATCCTGGATTCCCCTGGGTGTCTAGTTTTCAAAAATATATAGGTTTGCCAGGTTTCCCTAGGTGCCGGCAGAGCTAGGGTTAAAAAACTACAGCTAGTCACTTTGCCAAAAAACGGTCATTTTTCACTGCAAGATTGAGGAGTGACCACGTTGCGTTTTGTGCCGTTTCCTGTCGCGGGCACTAGGCCGACCCGCACAAGTGAGGTACCATTTTTCTCATAGGACTTTGGGGAACGCGGGGTGGGTGGAAATTTGTAGATCCACAGAGATTCCAGAACTTTCCATCACAGAAATGTGGGGAAAATGTGTTTTTTTGTCCATTTTTTACGTTTGCAAGGGATTCTGGGTAACTGACCCTGGTGGGAGGCACTCAAGTCACCCCATCCTGGATTTCCCTGGGTGTCTAGTTTTCAAAAATATATAGGTTTGCTAGGTTTCCCTAGGTGCCGGCAGAGCTAGGATTAAAAAACTACAGCTAGTCACTTTGCCAAAAAAGGGTCATCTTTCACTGCAAAATTGAGGTGTGACCACGTTGCGTTTTGCGCCGTTTCCTGTTGCGGGCACTAGGCCGACCCGCAGAAGTGAGGTACCATTTTTCTCATAGGACTTTGGGGAACGCGGGGTGGGTGGAAATTTGTAGATCCACGCAGATTCCAGAACTTTCCATCACATAAATGTGGGCAAAATGTGTTTTTTTTGTCAATTTTTTAGGTTTGCAAGGGATTCTGGGTAACAGACCCTGGTGGGAGGTACTCAAGTCAACCCATCCTGGATTCCCCTGGGAGTCTAGTGTACAAAAGTATATAGGTTTGCTAGGTTTCCCTAGGTGCCGGCAGAGCTAGGGTTCAAAAACTACAGCTAGTCACTTTGCCAAAAAAGGGTCATCTTTCACTGCAAAATTGAGGTGTGACCACGTTGCGTTTTGCGCCATTTCCTGTCGCGGGCACTAGGCCGACCCGCACAAGTGAGGTACCATTTTTCTCATAGGACTTTGGGGAACGCGGGGTGGGTGGAAATTTGTAGATCCACACAGATTCCAGAACTTTCCATCACAGAAATGTGGGGAAAATGTGTTTTTTTGTCAATTTTTTAGGTTTGCAAGGGATTCTGGGTAACAGACCCTGGTGGGAGGCACCCAAGTCACCCCATCCTGGATTTCCCTGGGTGTCTAGTTTTCAAAAATATATAGGTTTGCTAGGTTTCCCTAGGTGCCGGCAGAGCTAGGGTTCAAAAACTACAGCTAGGCACTTTGCCAAAAAAGTGTCATTTTTCACAGCAAAATTGAGGTGTGACCATGTTGCGTTTCGCGCCGTTTCCTGTCGCGGGCACTAGGCCGACCCGCACAAGTGAGGTACCATTTTTCTCATAGGACTTTGGGGAACGCGGGGTGGGTGGAAATTTGTAAATCCACACAGATTCCAGAACTTTCCATCACAGAAATGTGGGGAAAATGTGTTTTTTTGTCAATTTTTTAGGTTTGCAAGGGATTCTGGGTAACAGACCCTGGTGGGAGGCACTCAAGTCACCCCATCCTGGATTCCCCTGGGTGTCTAGCTTTCAAAAATATATAGGTTTGCTAGGTTTCCCTAGGTGCCGGCAGGGCTAGGGTTCGAAAACTACAGCTAGTCACTTTGCCAAAAAACGGTCATTTTTCACTGCAAAATTGAGGTGTTAACACGTTGCGTTTTGCGCCGTTTTCTGTCACGGGCACTAGGCCGACCCGCACAAGTGAGGTACCATATTTCTCGTAGGACTTTGGGGAACGCGGAGTGGGTGGAAATTTGTGGATCCACGCAGATTCCAGAACTTTCCATCACATAAATGTGGGCAAAATGTGTTTTTTTTGTCAATTTTTTAGGTTTGCAAGGGATTCTGGGTAACAGACCCTGGTGGGAGGCACTCAAGTCACCCCATCCTGCATTCCCCTGGGTGTCTAGTTTTCAAAAATATATAGGTTTGCTAGGTTTCCCTAGGTGCCGGCAGAGCTAAGGTTAAAAAACTACAGCTAGTCACTTTGCCAAAAAAGGGTAATTTTTCACTGCAAAATTGAGGTGTGACCATGTTGCGTTTTGCACCGTTTCCTGTCGCGGGCACTAGGCCGACCCGCACAAGTGTGGTACCATTTTTCTCGTAGGACTTTGGGGAACGCGGGGTGGGTGGAAATGTGTGGATCCACGCATATTCCAGATTTTTCCATCACAGAAATGTGGGAAAAATATGTTTTTTTTGTCATTTGTTTAGGTTTGCAAGGGATTCTGGGTAACAGACCCTGGAGGGAGGCACTCAAGTCACCCCATCCTGGATTCCCCTGGGTGTCTAGTTTTCAAAAATATATAGGTTCGCTAGGTCTTCCTAGGTGCCGGCAGAGCTAGGGTTAAAAAACTACAGCTAGTCACTTTGCCAAAAAAGGGCCATTTTTCTCTGCAAAATTGAGGTGTGACAACGTTGCGTTTTGCGCCATTTCCTGTCGCGGGCACTAGGCCGACCCACACAAGTGAGGTACCATTTTTCTCGTAGGACTTTGGGGAACGCGGAGTGGGTGGAAATTTGTGGATCCACGCAGATTCCAGAACTTTCCATCACGAAAATATGGGGAAAATGTGTTTTTTGTCAATTTTTTAGGTTTGCAAGGGATTCTGGGTAACAGACCCTGGTGGGAGGCACTCAAGTCACCCCATCCTGGATTTCCCTGGGTGTCTAGTTTTCAAAAATATATAGGTTTGCTAGGTTTCCCTAGGTGCCGGCAGAGCTAGGGTTCAAAAACTACAGCTAGGCACTTTGCCAAAAAAGTGTCATTTTTCACAGCAAAATTGAGGTGTGACCATGTTGCGTTTCGCGCTGTTTCCTGTCGCGGGTACTAGGCCGACCCGCACAAGTGAGGTACCATTGTTCTCATAGGACTTTGGGGAACGCGGGGTGGCTGGAAATTTGTAGATCCACACAGATTCCAGAACTTTCCATCACAGAAATGTGGGGAAAATGTGTTTTTTTGTCAATTGTTTAGGTTTGCAAGGGATTCTGGGTAACAGACCCTGGTGGGAGGCACTCAAGTCACCCCATCCTGGATTCCCCTGGGTGTCTAGTTTTCAAAAATTTATAGGTTTGCTAGGTTTCCCTAGGTGCCGGCAGAGCTAGGGTTAAAAAACTACAGCTAGTCACGTTGCCAAAAAAGGGTAATTTATCACTGCAAAATTGAGGTGTGACCACGTTGCGTTTTGCGCTGTTTCCTGTCGCGGGCACTAGGCTGACCCGCACAAGTGAGGTACCATTTGTCACGTAGGACTTTGGGGAACGCGGGGTGGGTGGAAATTTGTGGATCCACGCAGATTCCAGAACTTTCCATCACAGAAATGTGGGGAAAATGTGTTTTTTTTGTCAATTTTTTAGGTTTGCAAGGGATTCTGGGTAACAGACCCTGGTGAGAGGCACTCAACTCACCACATCCTGATTCCCCTGGGTGGCTAGTTTTAAAAAATATATAGGTTTGCTAGGTTTCCCTAGGTGCCGGCAGAGCTAGGGTTAAAAAACCTACAGCTAGGCACTTTGCCAAAAAAGGGTCGTTTTTCACTGCAAAATTGAGGTGTGACCACGTTGCGTTTTGCGCCGTTTCCTGTCGCGGGCACTAGGCCGCCCCGCACAAGTGAGGTGCCATTTTTCTTGTAGGACTTTGGGGAACGTGGGGTGGGTGGAAATTTGTGGATCCACGCAGATTCCAGAACTTTCCATCACAGAAATATGGGGCAAATGGGTTTTTTTTGTAAATTTTTTAGGTGTGCAAGGGATTCTGGGTAACAGACCCTGGAGGGAGGCACTCAAGTCACCCCATCCTGGATTCCCCTGGGTGTCTAGTTTTTAAAATATATAGGTTTGCCAGGTTTCCCTAGGTGCCGGCAGAGCTAGGGTTAAAAAACTACAGCTAGTCACTTTGCCAAAAAACGGTCATTTTTCACTGCAAGATTGAGGAGTGACCACGTTGCGTTTTGCGCCGTTTCCTGTCGCGGGCACTAGGCGACCAGCACAAGTGAGGTACCATTTTTCTCGTAGGACTTTGGGGAACGCGGGGTGGGTGGAAATTTGTAGATCCACACAGATTCCAGAACTTTCCATCACAGAAATGTGGGGAAAATGTGTTTTTTTGTCAATTTTTTAGGTTTGCAAGGGATTCTGGGTAACAGACCCTGGTGGGAGGCACTCAAGTCACCCCATCCTGGATTTCCCTGGGTGTCTAGTTTTCAAAAATATATAGGTTTGCTAGGTTTCCCTAGGTGCTGGCAGAGCTAGGGTTCAAAAACTACAGCTAGGCACTTTGCCAAAAAAGTGTCATTTTACAGCAAAATTGAGGTGTGACCATGTTGCGTTTCGCGCCGTTTCCTGTCGCGGGCACTAGCCCGACCCGCACAAGTGAGGTACCATTTTTCTCATAGGACTTTGGGGAGCGCGGGGTGGGTGGAAATTTGTAGATCCACACAGATTCCAGAACTTTCCATCACAGAAATGTGGGGAAAATGTGTTTTTTAGTCAATTTTTTAGGTTTGCAAGGGATTCTGGGTAACAGACCCTAGTGGGAGGCACTCAAGTCACACCATCATGGATTCCCCTGGGTGTCTAGTTTTCAAAAATATATAGGTTTGCTAGGTTTCCCTAGGTGCCGGCAGGGCTAGGGTTCAAAAACTACAGCTAGTCACTTTGCCAAAAAAGGGTAATTTTTCACTGCAAAATCGAGGTGTGAACACGTTGCGTTTTGCGCCGTTTTCTGTCACGGGCACTAGGCCGACCCGCACAAGTGAGGTACCATATTTCTGGTAGGACTTTGGGGAACGCGGAGTGGGTGGAAATTTGTGGATCCACGCAGATTCCAGAACTTTCCATCACATAAATGTGGGCAAAATGTTTTTTTTTTGTCAATTTTTTTGGTTTGCAAGGGATTCTGGGTAACAGACCCTGGTGGGAGCACTCAAGTCACCCCATCCTGGATTCCCCTGGGTGTCTAGTTTTCAAAAATATATAGGTTTGCTAGGTCTCCCTAGGTGCCGGCAGAGCTAGGGTTAAAAATCCTACAGCTAGGCACTTTGCCAAAAAAGGGTCATTTTTCACTGCAAAATTGAGGTGTGACAATGTTGCATTTTGCGCCGTTTCCTGTCGCGGGCACTAGTCCGACCCGCACAAGTGAGGTACCATTTTTCTCATAGGACTTTGGGGAACGTGGGGTGGGTGGAAATTTGTGGATCCACGCAGATTCCAGAACTTTCCATCACAGAAATATGGGGCAAATGTGTTTTTTTTGTAAATTTTGTAGGTGTGCAAGGGATTCTGGTTAACTGACCCTGGTGGGAGGCACTCAAGTCACCCCATCCTGGATTCCCCTGGGTGTCTAGTGTACAAAAATATATAGGTTTGCTAGGTTTCCCTAGGTGCCGGCAGAGCTAGGGTTAAAAAACTACAGCTAGTCACGTTGCCAAAAAAGGGTAATTTATCACTGCAAAATTGAGGTGTGACCACGTTGCGTTTTGCGCTGTTTCCTGTCGCGGGCACTAGGCTGACCCGCACAAGTGAGGTACCATTTGTCACGTAGGACTTTGGGGAACGCGGGGTGGGTGGAAATTTGTGGATCCACGCAGATTCCAGAACTTTCCATCACAGAAATGTGGGGAAAATGTGTTTTTTTTGTCAATTTTTTAGGTTTGCAAGGGATTCTGGGTAACAGACCCTGGTGAGAGGCACTCAACTCACCACATCCTGATTCCCCTGGGTGGCTAGTTTTAAAAAATATATAGGTTTGCTAGGTTTCCCTAGGTGCCGGCAGAGCTAGGGTTAAAAAACCTACAGCTAGGCACTTTGCCAAAAAAGGGTCGTTTTTCACTGCAAAATTGAGGTGTGACCACGTTGCGTTTTGCGCCGTTTCCTGTCGCGGGCACTAGGCCGCCCCGCACAAGTGAGGTGCCATTTTTCTTGTAGGACTTTGGGGAACGTGGGGTGGGTGGAAATTTGTGGATCCACGCAGATTCCAGAACTTTCCATCACAGAAATATGGGGCAAATGGGTTTTTTTTGTAAATTTTTTAGGTGTGCAAGGGATTCTGGGTAACAGACCCTGGAGGGAGGCACTCAAGTCACCCCATCCTGGATTCCCCTGGGTGTCTAGTTTTTAAAAATATATAGGTTTGCCAGGTTTCCCTAGGTGCCGGCAGAGCTAGGGTTAAAAAACTACAGCTAGTCACTTTGCCAAAAAACGGTCATTTTTCACTGCAAGATTGAGGAGTGACCACGTTGCGTTTTGCGCCGTTTCCTGTCGCGGGCACTAGGCGACCAGCACAAGTGAGGTACCATTTTTCTCGTAGGACTTTGGGGAACGCGGGGTGGGTGGAAATTTGTAGATCCACACAGATTCCAGAACTTTCCATCACAGAAATGTGGGGAAAATGTGTTTTTTTGTCAATTTTTTAGGTTTGCAAGGGATTCTGGGTAACAGACCCTGGTGGGAGGCACTCAAGTCACCCCATCCTGGATTTCCCTGGGTGTCTAGTTTTCAAAAATATATAGGTTTGCTAGGTTTCCCTAGGTGCTGGCAGAGCTAGGGTTCAAAAACTACAGCTAGGCACTTTGCCAAAAAAGTGTCATTTTACAGCAAAATTGAGGTGTGACCATGTTGCGTTTCGCGCCGTTTCCTGTCGCGGGCACTAGCCCGACCCGCACAAGTGAGGTACCATTTTTCTCATAGGACTTTGGGGAGCGCGGGGTGGGTGGAAATTTGTAGATCCACACAGATTCCAGAACTTTCCATCACAGAAATGTGGGGAAAATGTGTTTTTTAGTCAATTTTTTAGGTTTGCAAGGGATTCTGGGTAACAGACCCTAGTGGGAGGCACTCAAGTCACACCATCCTGGATTCCCCTGGGTGTCTAGTTTTCAAAAATATATAGGTTTGCTAGGTTTCCCTAGGTGCCGGCAGGGCTAGGGTTCAAAAACTACAGCTAGTCACTTTGCCAAAAAAGGGTAATTTTTCACTGCAAAATCGAGGTGTGAACACGTTGCGTTTTGCGCCGTTTTCTGTCACGGGCACTAGGCCGACCCGCACAAGTGAGGTACCATATTTCTGGTAGGACTTTGGGGAACGCGGAGTGGGTGGAAATTTGTGGATCCACGCAGATTCCAGAACTTTCCATCACATAAATGTGGGCAAAATGTTTTTTTTTTGTCAATTTTTTTGGTTTGCAAGGGATTCTGGGTAACAGACCCTGGTGGGAGCACTCAAGTCACCCCATCCTGGATTCCCCTGGGTGTCTAGTTTTCAAAAATATATAGGTTTGCTAGGTCTCCTGTGAGAAGTTGGCCTGGTATATGCTGTTCACTAGTTCTAGTGACCACCTTGTACCATGCCAAGCAACCCTTATGGTGTGGTTGTAAGTCAACCTTTTCGGACTAGCTGCCCTAGTGGTAGCGTAGGCTAAGCAGTCTTTGAGGCTAAACTCGTGATGCGTGTTAAGCAAGCTGTTTTACCAATAGTAACCCCCTTTTATACCAATGAAAGGACACCACACAGATATATATTCAAAATATATATGTATTTATTTCTCAAAGTAACCCCTAGTCTCTTTATGAGCACAGGAGCACAAATCGTCAAACAAGATTATCACAGAATACACAGAAGTTGCACTTTATATGGATAGGCCCTGGTGGCCACTCGAACCATATACTAAAATAGTGGTATAAGTACCACGAACAGAAAAGGGAAAAGGCCTAGGGCCTCTAGAATCGCTGGGCCTACAAGGAGCTAACGTCAGTTAGTGACCAGGAGGTCCACGGGTGGCGTGTGCAGAGCAAATAGTCACACGCGTGCTCCCATAGGTTTCAATGGGTGCGTAAAAAGTACAAAGTTACTGCAAAAGGAATCTTCCGGATGACCTAGGAACTTAAGATTTGGAACACAGGCACTAGAGATGTAATACTACACTTGGGCACAGGTGTGCCAGCTTTACCTCACCCACAGGAAGCGGGTGCATAGGCCTCGAAGTGCGTCGGGTTTCTTCTATCTGTTCCGTGGGGCCTGTAGACAAAAGTGCTGCAGGCGGTCGGTCGGGAAGAGATGCAGTGGATCCAAGAGTGGATCGGAGATGTTGAAGACCTGAAAGCAGAGGGGACAGTGTTCACAGTCACTAGCCAGTGACCAGCGTGGCACCAGGTGGGTACCAGGCGATGTCGGGTGCAAACAGGAAGGAAGGTGTAGCTTGACTCTGCAGCCACGTGGTCCCTGAAGGTCGACGACGTCCAGGAGTCGAGTCACGAGCTGTCCCACGCAGGCTCTCGCTGTCGGCGGTGTCGGCGACTTGATCGAAGCAAACAAGCCTTGGCAAAAGCAATTGTTGTAGGCAAGGAGTTTAAGCTGATGGTTCTGACCAGCAAGGTCAGAGGAACTGCTCCTTTGGAGGGGAGCAAGGGCCAGTCTGGAGCAACCAGACCAGCGGTGTTTGTCGTAGATTTCGTCGCCAAGATGGCCACTAGCCAGCGGGCCAGCAACCGGTTAGGCGCGTCGAGTGGCAAAATGCAGAAGGGCCCCACGCAGATCGTGGAGATGCTGGAGGGCTCACCTTTGGTGCAGATGCTGCTCGAGGGTTGGGCTTCTCAGGACCCAAAGCACAACTTGGAGGGAGCCTCGGTTGTTGCACTGGTCAGCTTGTCGTAGTCGTTTCAAGATGGCTGGCTCCACGTGTCTCGGTGCCTCCACGGGTCTCCTCTTTGCAGGGACTGTGGATCGGGCGGTGAGAGGTCTGGAGGTCCAGGTCTTGTCAGTCTCTGGGCTCGGGCTCCGGCGGGAGGCGGCGGCAAAGCAGACGTTGATTCGCTGGATGGTGCTTGCGTTAGCAAGGTGGTCACTCCCTGACCACAGGGGAGATTGGCTTCAGTCCTCTGTGCAGCAGAGCGTCGAAGTTCCCGTCTTCTTCTTAGTTTTAAGTTGATTCCAGGATGTCTGATTTTACCCGGGTTTCAGGCACTGTACATGTCGTGTCCCTCTAGAAGGGTGGAATGCTAACCCCGTCGCCAGAATTGGCGAGGGGTTAGTATTCCAATTCGTATGACACCTTACTCGACATGTTTTTATAAAGCCAAACCAAAGATAGCATTTAACCGCGAGGTTCATAATGCACTTAAGAGTATATGGTATGACGATATCTGGAAACAGTAGAAGGAAGTTGTTCCGACCACTGCAGACAGGCTCAGCTCATGCCAGAGCACCATCTCACATGGAACCAAGCACTCTGCCTTCAGGATTGTTAAGGCCTGCCATAGGAGTGACTTATAGGTTACCAGGTGTCCCATTTAAGGTTAGGTATAGGTATACTACACCTAAGTAAGAGGTGATTACACCAACTTACCCCAGCTGAGTGATCAGCCAGTTGTGTCAAATTGTTAGGCCAAGCCTGGGGTGGCATAATACATGCTGCAGCCCTTGGCAGGCCTTGGGTACACCAATGCCCTGGGTACCTAGTGTACACTGGTACAGGGGCTGACAGGGTGATCCAACCAATTGGGTATGTACCTAGGGTACATGGAGTCCATTTTAAAGAGAGAACAGCCAGGCTGAGATCCTGAATAGCAGGATCTCAGGCCAACTAAGTCGAAAAACCAGCTAGACACTAGGCAAAAATTTGGGGGTAACCATAGTCAGATATCCACCTTCCTACACAACCCCCCCCCAAACGAAGGGAGATAAGGCTGACCTTGACCAGGTAAGCCTATATTGCCCAAGTGGCCATATAAGGAGGAACCAGCACTGGCATGGTTACCCCCTGTCTCATGGTCCACTAAGCAATCCCTCACCCTAAGGGTATCAGAGGGTCTCCACCATAGGGAATCTCTACCTTTGGTGTGTCTTGGCAAAGTAAAAGGCTGGTGTTGAGATGGAGTACTGAAGTGAGTGTCCTCAAAGTGAGGCCTCAGCTTCCTCCAATCCCCCTCCACCATGGATGCCTTTCTTTCCTTAACTGAGTTGCACTGTGCTCTCAGGGTCAGCCTCTGGCTACCTAAAGCTGGAGGCTGGGTCCCTTTTGTGGGCTTACTGGAGGGACAGGTCAGGTTTGGGGCCCTAAGGTCCCAGGTTTGCCTGTGCCCAACAGAATCCCTCTGGGGGAGGTCCCTAACTACCTGTAAAGGAGATCCCTCAGGAATGTTTTTACCCATCACCTGACTAGGGCTACTAGCCAGGCAATCCTCATTCTTTTGATGGGGGGGTTCTTGTGGACAGGGGCCCTCTGGGGGTCCACTGGCCTCCCTGACCTCTGCAGCCCTGGGCTGACTGAGGCAGGGTAGAGAGAGGCAGGCTACCTGCACCAGACTGGGTCCCACCTTGGAAGGGGCCACTGACATCAGAGGCTCTGCCAGGCCAGGCCTGGCTACCTCTGGGGCAGTTCCTTCACAAGGGGTGAGGTCAGATCCCTGAGGAGGCTGACCTTTTCCTAATGTCTGGGGAGAGGGAGACTTTTCTTCCACCCCACTACTCTCAGTTTGTGTGGAGTGATCCATTGTTTCAGGCTTCACTACACCTATGTCAGTCTGAGTATAGGCTGAGACCATTACAGCCTTGCCAACCTTTTCAGGGGGGCACTCAGTTTGTGTTTGAGCTGTGACTGTCACAGCTCTGCCAGTCTCTACAGGGAAGTCTGTCTGTGCCTGGGCGGTGGCTACCACTGCCCTTCCAACCTTTTCAGGGAGGAAATCTATTTGGACAGGGGTTGTGAATGGCACAACCCCCCTACCCTTTTGTGACAGGCCTACCATTTTAGAATGGGTGTCTTGTTCAACTCCAGCCCAAGCTGAGAGTTCTAAGTCATTCCCCAGTAAGCAGTCTACAGGCAAGGTTGGGGACACTGCCACCCTTTTAGGGCCAGTGACACCTCCCCAGCTGAGACATACCTCTGCCATGGGATGACTGTTCTGTTTGCCATCAATGTTGGTCACCTGGTAGGAGAAACCAGGCAAAAGCTGCTCAGAGGGAACTAGCCAATGGGCCACCATTGTGATGCTAGCTCCAGTGTCTCTGTAGGCCTCAGCTTTTGTACCATTGATGTAGGGCTCCTGTCTGTACCTACCCAAAGTGTTGGGACAGGCAGTGAAGTTGGCAAACCCCATGCCACCATCACAGACAAGAGTATCTGCTGCAGGGGAATTGGCTAAGCCAGGGTCCCCCTGTGTTCCCCAAGTAAACCCACCCAGATTTCTGGGGGCACTCCCACCACCTGGGGGATTACTGCTGACAGTAATAGGTGGTGTGACAGGAGTAATTGGAGGAACAGTTTTGTTTTTAGCCCTTGGGCAACCGCTGTCAGTTTTCCAATGCCCAGGAGTTTTACACTCATGGCAGTAGGGCTTTTTGGCTGTGGTAGAGGAGGGAGCTTGGGACCCACCACCCTGTGTGGAGTTTTGGGGCCCTGAGGAAGGTTTCTCTTTTTCTTTATCCCCACCCTTCTCTTGAGGCTTGGTGGTATCTTTCTTTTGGTCACCACCCTGGTTTTTAGGCCTGATCCTGGTCCTGACCCATTTATCTGCCCTCTTTCCCAATTCTTGGGGAGAGGTCAAATCTGAGTCTACCAGGTGTTGATGGAGAAGCTGGTTTTGACAATTACTTAAAATCTGCTCTCTCATCATCAAATTGTACAATCCTGTATAATCAGACACCTTACTTCCCAGCAACCAACCCTCCAAAGCCTTAGTGGCACATTCCACATATTCAGACCAGTCCTGAGTCTGTGTCTTCTGGGTGTCTCTGAACATTAACCTGTACTGTTCAGTGGTTAAGCCTAACCCATCAACTAGGACACTCTTCAGGACTCTGTAATTTCTGACATCCTCTTCTCTAACAGTGAGGAGTCTATCTCTGCCTCTCCCCTCAAAGGAGAGCCATAAGATTGCTGCCCACTGGTCTTCAGGAACCTGCTGCACTTTGCAGGCTCTCTCAAGAGCAGTCATCCATTTGTGGATGTCATCCCCACTTTTGTAGGGGGGCACAATCTTGGACAGGTTCCTATTGTCAAAGACCCTATCTTTGTCCCTAGGGACATTGCTGCCACCAGTGGGTATAGACCCACTCTCTCTATGCTGCCTAGCCTTGCTCAGTTTTTCTTCCATCAGGGCTACTTCTAGCTCCTGCTTCCTGATCCTCAGCTGGGCTTCTTGCATCTTGGCCTCATGTTCCCTCCTCTGAGGGGTGGTCATCCTTCTCCTGGAGTGACCTTGAGAGCCTCTAGAGCCATGGGAAGCATTGGAGTCACCTGAGCGATTCCTTTGCCTTCCAAGCCCTGTGTTAAGTCCACTGGGGAGATCCAGTGGGGTGAACCCACTGTCAGTCCCCAATAGCCTTAGTTTAGCTGGGCCAAGTATAACACTTGGCACTGGGCTAGTTCTCCCTTCATCCTCACTACTGTCAGTATCCTTTTCACTCTCATCCTCTGTGGTAGGCATCCCATCTAAGGGGTGACTATTGGAAAGGGGTACCTCAGTGGCATCTTCAGAAGGGGGGCCTCCTGTTCCTGTCCCTAAGGGGGCTAACTGGGAAGCTTTCCTGAGCTCTTTTTGATTTTCATCTTCTTGCAAGAGCTCTCTGAGCAAAGCAGAGGTAGGGTTCTTGGGCTGTTTAAGGCCTCTAAGAGTTGCCAGCTGCCTGAGCTCATTTTGATTAAGGGTAGCATAGATGGATGGTGCCCTCGGGGGGTCACTCTCAACAGAGATGGGTACAGTGGACCCCTCTGCCCCAGCCATTGCTCTTAAGTGTGGGTGGATGTGTTGCAATCTACCTACACTTGGGTTTACCTACTAAACCTATCTAGTAGTTGTAGTCAGGGTGTGCTACTCCCTTTGCTCTACCACAACTAAGTTCAGTAGAACTTAAGTATATCTAATCTTGTTTTATATGTACCTACAGGTACCTATGTGATCTTTCAATTGGTAACCAAGAGATTACAATGGTAAAACACAGCAAGCTCAAATCCAACCGCTGCTCACCAATGTGAGAAGTTGGCCTGGTATATGCTGTTCACTAGTTCTAGTGACCACCTTGTACCATGCCAAGCAACCCTTATGGTGTGGTTGTAAGTCAACCTTTTCGGACTAGCTGCCCTAGTGGTAGCGTAGGCTAAGCAGTCTTTGAGGCTAAACTCGTGATGCGTGTTAAGCAAGCTGTTTTACCAATAGTAACCCCCTTTTATACCAATGAAAGGACACCACACAGATATATATTCAAAATATATATGTATTTATTTCTCAAAGTAACCCCTAGTCTCTTTATGAGCACAGGAGCACAAATCGTCAAACAAGATTATCACAGAATACACAGAAGTTGCACTTTATATGGATAGGCCCTGGTGGCCACTCAAACCATATACTAAAATAGTGGTATAAGTACCACGAACAGAAAAGGGAAAAGGCCTAGGGCCTCTAGAATCGCTGGGCCTACAAGGAGCTAACGTCAGTTAGTGACCAGGAGGTCCACGGGTGGCGTGTGCAGAGCAAATAGTCACACGCGTGCTCCCATAGGTTTCAATGGGTGCGTAAAAAGTACAAAGTTACTGCAAAAGGAATCTTCCGGATGACCTAGGAACTTAAGATTTGGAACACAGGCACTAGAGATGTAATACTACACTTGGGCACAGGTGTGCCAGCTTTACCTCACCCACAGGAAGCGGGTGCATAGGCCTCGAAGTGCGTCGGGTTTCTTCTATCTGTTCCGTGGGGCCTGTAGACAAAAGTGCTGCAGGCGGTCGGTCGGGAAGAGATGCAGTGGATCCAAGAGTGGATCGGAGATGTTGAAGACCTGAAAGCAGAGGGGACAGTGTTCACAGTCACTAGCCAGTGACCAGCGTGGCACCAGGTGGGTACCAGGCGATGTCGGGTGCAAACAGGAAGGAAGGTGTAGCTTGACTCTGCAGCCACGTGGTCCCTGAAGGTCGACGACGTCCAGGAGTCGAGTCACGAGCTGTCCCACGCAGGCTCTCGCTGTCGGCGGTGTCGGCGACTTGATCGAAGCAAACAAGCCTTGGCAAAAGCAATTGTTGTAGGCAAGGAGTTTAAGCTGATGGTTCTGACCAGCAAGGTCAGAGGAACTGCTCCTTTGGAGGGGAGCAAGAGCCAGTCTGGAGCAACCAGACCAGCGGTGTTTGTCGTAGATTTCGTCGCCAAGATGGCCACTAGCCAGCGGGCCAGCAACCGGTTAGGCGCGTCGAGTGGCAAAATGCAGAAGGGCCCCACGCAGATCGTGGAGATGCTGGAGGGCTCACCTTTGGTGCAGATGCTGCTCGAGGGTTGGGCTTCTCAGGACCCAAAGCACAACTTGGAGGGAGCCTCGGTTGTTGCACTGGTCAGCTTGTCGTAGTCGTTTCAAGATGGCTGGCTCCACGTGTCTCGGTGCCTCCACGGGTCTCCTCTTTGCAGGGACTGTGGATCGGGCGGTGAGAGGTCTGGAGGTCCAGGTCTTGTCAGTCTCTGGGCTCGGGCTCCGGCGGGAGGCGGCGGCAAAGCAGACGTTGATTCGCTGGATGGTGCTTGCGTTAGCAAGGTGGTCACTCCCTGACCACAGGGGAGATTGGCTTCAGTCCTCTGTGCAGCAGAGCGTCGAAGTTCCCGTCTTCTTCTTAGTTTTAAGTTGATTCCAGGATGTCTGATTTTACCCGGGTTTCAGGCACTGTACATGTCGTGTCCCTCTAGAAGGGTGGAATGCTAACCCCGTCGCCAGAATTGGCGAGGGGTTAGTATTCCAATTCGTATGACACCTTACTCGACATGTTTTGATAAAGCCAAACCAAAGATAGCATTTAACCGCGAGGTTCATAATGCACTTAAGAGTATATGGTATGACGATATCTGGAAACAGTAGAAGGAAGTTGTTCCGACCACTGCAGACAGGCTCAGCTCATGCCAGAGCACCATCTCACATGGAACCAAGCACTCTGCCTTCAGGATTGTTAAGGCCTGCCATAGGAGTGACTTATAGGTTACCAGGTGTCCCATTTAAGGTTAGGTATAGGTATACTACACCTAAGTAAGAGGTGATTACACCAACTTACCCCAGCTGAGTGATCAGCCAGTTGTGTCAAATTGTTAGGCCAAGCCTGGGGTGGCATAATACATGCTGCAGCCCTTGGCAGGCCTTGGGTACACCAATGCCCTGGGTACCTAGTGTACACTGGTACAGGGGCTGACAGGGTAATCCAACCAATTGGGTATGTACCTAGGGTACATGGAGTCCATTTTAAAGAGAGAACAGCCAGGCTGAGATCCTGAATAGCAGGATCTCAGGCCAACTAAGTCGAAAAACCAGCTAGACACTAGGCAAAAATTTGGGGGTAACCATAGTCAGATATCCACCTTCCTACATCTCCCTAGGTGCCGGCAGAGCTAGGGTTAAAAAACTACAGCTAGGCACTTTGCCAAAAAAGGGTCATTTTTCACTGCAAAATTGAGGTGTGACCACGGTGCGTTTTGCGCCGTTTCCTGTCGCGGGCACTAGGTGACCCGCACAAGTGAGGTACCATTTTTCTTGTAGGACTTTGGGGAACGTGGGGTGGGTGGAAATTTGTGGATCCACGCAGATTCCAGAACTGTCCATCACAGAAATATGGGGCAAATGTGTTTTTTTTGTAAATTCTTTAGGTGTGCAAGGGATTCTGGGTAACAGACCCTGGTGGGAAGCACTCAACTCACCACATCCTGGATTCCCCTGGGTGTCTAGTGTACAAAAATATATAGGTTTGCTAGGTTTCCCTAGGTGCCGGCAGAGCTAGGGTTCAAAAACTACAGCTAGGCACTTTGCCAAAAAAGTGTCATTTTTCACACCAAAATTGAGGTGTGACCATGTTGCGTTTCGCGCCGTTTTCTGTCGCGGGCTATAGGCCGACCCGCACAAGTGAGGTACCATTTTTCTCATAGGACTTTGGGGAACGCGGGGTGGGTGGAAATTTGTAGATCCACACAGATTCCAGAACTTTCCATCACAGAAATGTGGGGAAAATGTGTTTTTTGTCAATGTTTTGGGTTTGCAAGAGATTCTGGGTAACAGACCCTGGTGGGAGGCACTCAAGTCACCCCATCCTGGATTCCCCTGGGTGTCTAGTTTTAAAAAATATATAGGTTTTCTAGGTTTCCCTATGTGCCGGCAGAGCTAGGGTTCAAAAACTACAGCTAGGCACTTTGCCAAAAAAGTGTCATTTTTCACAGCAAAATTGAGGTGTGACCATGTTGCGTTTCGCGCCGTTTCCTGTCGCGGGCTTTAGGCCGACCTGCACAAGTGAGGTACCATTTTTCTCATAGGACTTTGGGGAACGCGGGGTGGGTGGAAATTTGTAGATCCACACAGATTCCAGAACTTTCCATCACAGAAATGTCGGGAAAATGTGTTTTTTTGTCAATTTTTTAGGTTTGCAAGGGATTCTGGGTAACAGACCCTGGTGGGAGGCACTCACGTCACCCCATCCTGGATTCCCCTGGGTGTCTAGTTTTCAAAAATATATAGGTTTGCTAGGTTTCCCTAGGTGCCGGCAGAGCTAGGGTTCAAAAACTACAGCTAGGCACTTTGCCAAAAAAGTGTCATTTTTCACAGCAAAATTGAGGTGTGACCATGTTATGTTTCGCGCCGTTTCCTGTCGCGGGCACTAGGCGACCAGCACAAGTGAGGTACCATTTTTCTCGTAGGACTTTGGGGAATGCGGGGTGGGTGGAAATTTGTGGATCCACGCAGATTCCAGAACTTTCCATCACAGAAATGTGGGGAAAATGTGTTTTTTTTGTCCATTTTTTAGGTTTGTTAGGGATTCTGGGTAACAGACCCTGGTTGGAGGCACTCAAGTCACCCCATCCTGGATTCCCCTGGGTGTCTAGTTTTTAAAAATATATAGGTTTGCCAGGTTTTCCTAGGTGCCGGCAGAGCTAGGGTTCAAAAACTACAGCTAGGCACTTTGCCAAAAAAGTGTCATTTTTCACAGCAAAATTGAGGTGTGACCATGTTACGTTTCGCGCCGTTTCCTGTCGCGGGCACTAGGCGACCAGCACAAGTGAGGTACCATTTTTCTCGTAGGACTTTGGGGAATGCGGGGTGGGTGGAAATTTGTGGATCCACGCAGATTCCAGAACTTTCCATCACAGAAATGTGGGGAAAATGTGTTTTTTTTGTCAATTTTTTAGGTTTGTTAGGGATTCTGGGTAACAGACCCTGGTTGGAGGCACTCAAGTCACCCCATCCTGGATTCCCCTGGGTGTCTAGTGTACAAAAATATATAGGTTTGCTAGGTTTCCCTAGGTGCCGGCAGAGCTAGGGTTCAAAAACTACAGCTAGTCACGTTGCCAAAAAAGGGTAATTTATCACTGCAAAATTGAGGTGTGACCACGTTGCGTTTTGCGCTGTTTCCTGTCGCGGGCACTAGGCCGACCCGCACAAGTGAGGTACCATTTGTCACGTAGGACTTTGGGGAACGCGGGGTGGGTGGAAATTTGTGGATCCACGCAGATTCCAGAACTTTCCATCACAGAAATGTGGGGAAAATGTGTTTTTTTTGACAATTTTTTTGGTTTGCAAGGGATTCTGGGTAACAGACCCTGGTGGGAGGCACTCAACTCACCACATCCTGATTCCCCTGGGTGGCTAGTTTTAAAAAATATATAGGTTTGCTAGGTTTCCCTAGGTGCCGGCAGAGCTAGGGTTAAAAAACCTACAGCTAGGCACTTTGCCAAAAAAGGGTCGTTTTTCACTGCAAAATTGAGGTGTGACCACGTTGCGTTTTGCGCCGTTTCCTGTCGCGGGCACTAGGCCGCCCCGCACAAGTGAGGTGCCATTTTTCTTGTAGGACTTTGGGGAACGTGGGGTGGGTGGAAATTTGTGGATCCACGCAGATTCCAGAACTTTCCATCACAGAAATATGGGGCAAATGTGTTTTTTTTGTAAATTTTTTAGGTGTGCAAGGGATTCTGGGTAACAGACCCTAGTGGGAGGCACTCAAGTCACACCATCCTGATTCCCCTGGGTGTCTAGTTTTTAAAAATATATAGGTTTGCTAGGTTTCCCTAGGTGCCGGCAGGGCTAGGGTTCAAAAACTACAGCTAGTCACTTTGCAAAAAAGGGTAATTTTTCACTGCAAAATTGAGGTGTGAACACGTTGCGTTTTGCGCCGTTTTCTGTCACGGGCACTAGGCCGACCCACACAAGTGAGGTACCATATTTCTCGTAGGACTTTGGGGAACGCGGAGTGGGTGGAAATTGTGGATCCACGCAGATTCCAGAACTTTCCATCACATAAATGTGGGCAAAATGTGTTTTTTTTTGTCAATTATTTTGGTTTGCAAGGGATTCTGGGTAACAGACCCTGGTGGGAGCACTCAAGTCACCCCATCCTGGATTCCCCTGGGTGTCTAGTTTTCAAAAATATATAGGTTTGCTAGGTCTCCCTAGGTGCCGGCAGAGCTAGGGTTAAAAAACTACGGCTAGGCACTTTGCCAAAAAAAGGTCATTTTTCACTGCAAAATTGAGGTGTGACCACGGTGCGTTTTGCGCCGTTTCCTGTCGCGGGCACTAGGTGACCCGCACAAGTCAGGTACCATTTTTCTTGTAGGACTTTGGGGAACGTGGGGTGGGTGGAAATTTGTGGATCCACGCAGATTCCAGAACTTTCCATCACAGAAATGTGGGGAAAATATGTTTTTTTTGTCAATTTTTTAGGTTTGCAAGGGATTCTGGGTAACAGACCCTGGTGGGAGGCACTCAACTCACCACATCCTGATTCCCCTGGGTGGCTAGTTTTAAAAAATATATAGGTTTGCTAGGTTTCCCTAGGTGCCGGCAGAGCTAGGGTTAAAAAACCTACAGCTAGGCACTTTGCCAAAAAAGGGTCGTTTTTCACTGCAAAATTGAGGTGTGACCACGTTGCGTTTTGCGCCGTTTCCTGTCGCGGGCACTAGGCCGCCCCGTACAAGTGAGGTGCCATTTTTCTTGTAGGACTTTGGGGAACGTGGGGTGGGTGGAAATTTGTGGATCCACGCAGATTCCAGAACTTTCCATCACAGAAATATGGGGCAAATGTGTTTTTTTTGTAAATTTTTTAGGTGTGCAAGGGATTCTGGGTAACAGACCCTGGAGGGAGGCACTCAAGTCACCCCATCCTGGATTCCCCTGGGTGTCTAGTTTTTAAAAATATATAGGTTTGCCAGGTTTCCCTAGGTGCCGGCAGAGCTAGGGTTAAAAAACTACAGCTAGTCACTTTGCCAAAAAACGGTCATTTTTCACTGCAAGATTGAGGAGTGACCACGTTGCGTTTTGCGCCGTTTCCTGTCGCGGGCACTAGGCGACCAGCACAAGTGAGGTACCATTTTTCTCGTAGGACTTTGGGGAACACGGGGTGGGTGGAAATTTGTAGATCCACACGGATTCCAGAACTTTCCATCACAGAAATGTGGGGAAAATGTGTTTTTTTGTCAATTTTTTAGGTTTGCAAGGGATTCTGGGTAACAGACCCTGGTGGGAGGCACTCAAGTCACCCCATCCTGGATTTCCCTGGGTGTCTAGTTTTCAAAAATATATAGGTTTGCTAGGTTTCCCTAGGTGCCGGCAGAGCTAGGGTTCAAAAACTACAGCTAGGCACTTTGCCAAAAAAGTGTCATTTTACAGCAAAATTGAGGTGTGACCATGTTGCGTTTCGCGCCGTTTCCTGTCGCGGGCACTAGCCCGACCCGCACAAGTGAGGTACCATTTTTCTCATAGGACTTTGGGGAGCGCGGGGTGGGTGGAAATTTGTAGATCCACACAGATTCCAGAACTTTCCATCACAGAAATGTGTGGAAAATGTGTTTTTTTGTCAATTTTTTAGGTTTGCAAGGGATTCTGGGTAACAGACCCTAGTGGGAGGCACTCAAGTCACACCATCCTGGATTCCCCTGGGTGTCTAGTTTTTAAAAATATATAGGTTTGCTAGGTTTCCCTAGGTGCCGGCAGGGCTAGGGTTCAAAAACTACAGCTAGTCACTTTGCCAAAAAAGGGTAATTTTTCACTGCAAAATTGAGGTGTGAACACGTTGCGTTTTGCGCCGTTTTCTGTCACGGGCACTAGGCCGACCCGCACAAGTGAGGTACCATATTTCTCGTAGGACTTTGGGGAACGCGGAGTGGGTGGAAATTTGTAGATCCACACAGATTCCAGAACTTTCCATCACAGAAATGTGGGGAAAATGTGTTTTTTTGTCAATTTTTTTGGTTTGCAAGGGATTCTGGGTAACAGACCCTGGTGGGAGGCACCCAAGTCACCCCATCCTGGATTTCCCTGGGTGTCTAGTTTTCAAAAATATATAGGTTTGCTAGGTTTCCCTAGGTGCCGGCAGAGCTAGGGTTCAAAAACTACAGCTAGGCACTTTGCCAAAAAAGTGTCATTTTTCACAGCAAAATTGAGGTGTGACCATGTTGCGTTTCGCGCCGTTTCCTGTCGCGGGCACTAGGCCGACCCGCACAAGTGAGGTACCATTTTTCTCATAGGACTTTGGGGAACGCGGGGTGGCTGGAAATTTGTAGATCCACACAGATTCCAGAACTTTCCATCACAGAAATATGGGGAAAATTTGTTTTTTTGTCAATTTTTTAGGTTTGCAAGGGATTCTGGGTAACAGACCCTGGTGGGAGGCACTCAAGTCACCCCATCCTGGATTCCCCTGGGTGTCTAGTTTTCAAAAATTTATAGGTTTGCTAGGTTTCCCTAGGTGCCGGCAGGGCTAGGGTTCAAAAACTACAGCTAGTCACTTTTCCAAAAAACGGTCATTTTTCACTGCTAAATTGAGGTGTGAACACGTTGCGTTTTACGCCGTTTTCTGTCACGGGCTATAGGCCGACCCGCACAAGTGAGGTACCATTTTTCTCATAGGACTTTGGGGAACGCGGAGTGGGTGGAAATTTGTAGATCCACACAGATTCCAGAACTTTCCATCACAGAAATGTGGGGAAAATGTGTTTTTTTGTCAATTTTTTAGGTTTGCAAGGGATTCTGGGTAACAGACCCTGGTGGGAGGCACCCAAGTCACCCCATCCTGGATTTCCCTGGGTGTCTAGTTTTCAAAAATATATAGGTTTGCTAGGTTTCCCTAGGTGCCGGCAGAGCTAGGGTTCAAAAACTACAGCTAGGCACTTTGCCAAAAAAGTGTCATTTTTCACAGCAAAATTGAGGTGTGACCATGTTGCGTTTGCGCCGTTTCCTGTCGCGGGCACTAGGCCGACCCGCACAAGTGAGGTACCATTTTTCTCATAGGACTTTGGGGAACGTGGGGTGGGTGGAAATTTGTGGATCCACGCAGATTCCAGAACTTTCCATCACAGAAATATGGGGCAAATGTGTTTTTTTTGTAAATTTTGTAGGTGTGCAAGGGATTCTGGGTAACAGACCCTGGAGGGAGGCACTCAAGTCACCCCATCCTGGATTCCCCTGGGTGTCTAGTTTTCAAAAATATATAGGTTTGCTAGGTTTCCCTAGGTGCCGGCAGAGCTAGGGTTAAAAAACTACAGCTAGTCACTTTGCCAAAAAAGGGCCATTTTTCTCTGCAAAATTGAGGTGTGACAACGTTGCGTTTTGCGCCGTTTCCTTTCGCGGGCACTAGGCCGACCCGCACAAGTGAGGTACCATTTTTCTCGTAGGACTTTGGGGAACGCGGAGTGGGTGGAAATTTGTGGATCCACGCAGATTCCAGAAATTTCCATCACAGAAATGTGGGGAAAATGTGTTTTTTTGTCCATTTTTTACGTTTGCAAGGGATTCTGGGTAACTGACCCTGGTGGGAGGAACTCAAGTCACCCCCTCCTGGATTCCCCTGGGTGTCTAATTTTCAAAAATATATAGGTTTGCTAGGTTTCCCTAGGTGCCGGCAGGGCTAGGGTTAAAAAACTACAGCTAGTCACTTTGCCAAAAAAGGGTCATTTTTCACTGCAAAATTGAGGTGTGAACACGTTGCGTTTTGCGCCGTTTTCTGTCACGGGCACTAGGCCGACCCGCACAAGTGAGGTACCATATTTCTCGTAGGACTTTGGGGAACACGGAGTGGGTGGAAATTTGTGGATCCACGCAGATTCCAGAACTTTCCATCACAGAAATGTGGGGAAAATGTGTTTTTTTTGTCAATTTTTTAGGTTTGCAAGGAATTCTGGGTAACAGACCCTGGTGGGAGGCACTCAAGTCACCCCATCCAGGATTTCCCTGGGTGTCTAGTTTTCAAAAATATATAGGTTTGCTAGGTTTCCCTAGGTGCCGGCAGAGCTAGGGTTCAAAAACTACAGCTAGGCACTTGCCAAAAAAGTGTCATTTTTCACACCAAAATTGAGGTGTGACCATGTTGTGTTTCGCGCCGTTTCCTGTATCGGGCACTAGGCCGAACCGCACAAGTGAGGTACCATTTTTCTCATAGGACTTTGGGGAACGCAGGGTGGGTGGAAATTTGTAGATCCACACAGATTCCAGAACTTTCCATCACAGAAATGTGGGGAAAATGTGTTTTTTTGTCAATTTTTTAGGTTTGCAAGGGATTCTGGGTAACAGACCCTGGTGGGAGGCACTCAAGTCACCCCATCCTGGATTCCCCTGGGTGTCTAGTTTTCAAAAATATAAAGGTTTGCTAGGTTTCCCTAGGTGCCGGCAGAGCTAGGGTTCAAAAACTACAGCTAGGCACTTTGCCAAAAAAGTGTCATTTTTCACAGCAAAATTGAGGTGTGACCATGTTGCGTTTCGTGCCGTTTCCTGTCACGGGCTATAGGCCGACCCGCACAAGTGAGGTACCATTTTTCTCATAGGACTTTGGGGAATGCGGGGTGGGTGGAAATTTGTAGATCCACACAGATTCCAGAACTTTCCATCACAGAAATATGGGGAAAATGTGTTTTTTTGTCAATTTTTTAGGTTTGCAAGGGATTCTGGGTAACAGACCCTGGTGGGAGGCACTCAAGTCACCCCATCCTGGATTCCCCTGGGTGTCTAGTTTTCAAAAATATATAGGTTTGCTAGGTTTCCCTAGGTGCCGGCAGAGCTAGGGTTAAAAAACTACAGCTAGGCACTTTGCCAAAAAAGTGTCATTTTTCACAGCAAAATTGAGGTGTGACCATGTTACGTTTCGCGCCGTTTCCTGTCGCAGGCACTAGGCGACCAGCACAAGTGAGGTACCATTTTTCTCGTAGGACTTTGGGGAATGTGGGGTGGGTGGAAATTTGTGGATCCACGCAGATTCCAGAACTTTCCATCACAGAAATGTGGGGAAAATGTTTTTTTTTGTCAATTTTTTAGGTTTGCAAGGGATTCTGGGTAACAGACCCTTGTGGGAGGCACTCAAGTCACCCCATCCTGGATTCCCCTGGGTGTCTAGTGTACAAAAATATATAGGTTTGCTAGGTTTCCCTAGGTGCCGGCAGAGCTAGGGTTCAAAAACTACAGCTAGGCACTTTGCCAAAAAAGTGTCATTTTTCACACCAAAATTGAGGTGTGACCATGTTGCGTTTCGCGCCGTTTCCTGTATCGGGCACTAGGCCGACCCGCACAAGTGAGGTACCATTTTTCACATAGGACTTTGGGGAACGCGGGGTGGGTGGAATTTTGTGGATCCACACAGATTCCAGTACTTTCCATCACAGAAATATGGGGAAAATGTGTTTTTTTTGTCAATTTTTTAGGTTTGCAAGGGATTCTGGGTAACAGACCCTGGTGGGAGGCACTCAACTCACCACATCCTGGATTCCCCTGGGTGGCTAGTTTTAAAAAATATATAGGTTTGCTAGGTTTCCCTAGGTGCCGGCAGGGCTAGGGTTCAAAAACTACAGCTAGTCACTTTGCCAAAAAAGGGCCATTTTTCTCTGCAAAATTGAGGTGTGACAACGTTGCGTTTTGCGCCGTTTCCTGTCGCGGGCACTAGGCCGACCCGCACAAGTGAGGTACCATTTTTCTCGTAGGACTTTGGGGAACGCGGAGTGGGTGGAAATTGGTGGATCCACGCAGATTCCAGAACTTTCCATCACAGAAATATGGGGAAAATGTGTTTTTTTGTCCATTTTTTACGTTTGCAAGGGATTCTGGGTAACTGACCCTGGTGGGAGGCACTCAAGTCACCCCCTCCTGGATTCCCCTGGGTGTATAATTTTCAAAAATATATAGGTTTGCTAGGTTTCCCTAGGTGCCGGCAGGGCTAGGGTTCAAAAACTACAGCTAGTCACTTTGCCAAAAAAGGGTCATTTTTCACTGCAAAATTGAGGTGTGAACACGTTGCGTTTTGCGCCGTTTTCTGTCACGGGCACTAGGCCGACCCGCACAAGTGAGGTACCATATTTCTCGTAGGACTTTGGGGAACGCGGAGTGGGTGGAAATTTGTGGATCCACGCAGATTCCAGAACTTTCCATCACAGAAATGTGGGGAAAATGTGTTTTTTTTGTCAATTTTTTAGGTTTGCAAGGAATTCTGGGTAACAGACCCTGGTGGGAGGCACTCAAGTCACCCCATCCTGGATTTCCCTGGGTGTCTAGTTTTCAAAAATATATAGGTTTGCTAGGTTTCCCTAGGTGCCGGCAGAGCTAGGGTTCAAAAACTACAGCTAGGCACTTTGCCAAAAAAGTGTCATTTTTCACAGCAAAATTGAGGTGTGACCATGTTGCGTTTCGCGCCGTTTCCTGTCGCGGGCACTAGGCCGACCCGCACAAGTGAGGTACCATTTTTCTCATAGGACTTTGGGGAACGTGGGGTGGCTGGAAATTTGTAGATCCACACAGATTCCAGAACTTTCCATCACAGAAATATGGGGAAAATTTGTTTTTTTGTCAATTTTTTAGGTTTGCAAGGGATTCTGGGTAACAGACCCTGGTGGGAGGCACTCAAGTCACCCCATCCTGGATTCCCCTGGGTGTCTAGTTTTCAAAAATTTATAGGTTTTCTAGGTTTCCCTAGGTGCCGCCAGGGCTAGGGTTCAAAAACTACAGCTAGTCACTTTTCCAAAAAACGGTCATTTTTCACTGCTAAATTGAGGTGTGAACACGTTGCGTTTTACGCCGTTTTCTGTCACGGGCTATAGGCCGACCCGCACAAGTGAGGTACCATTTTTCTCATAGGACTTTGGGGAACGCGGAGTGGGTGGAAATTTGTAGATCCACACAGATTCCAGAACTTTCCATCACAGAAATGTGGGGAAAATGTGTTTTTTTGTCAATTTTTTAGGTTTGCAAGGGATTCTGGGTAACAGACCCTGGTGGGAGGCACCCAAGTCACCCCATCCTGGATTTCCCTGGGTGTCTAGTTTTCAAAAATATATAGGTTTGCTAGGTTTCCCTAGGTGCCGGCAGAGCTAGGGTTCAAAAACTACAGCTAGGCACTTTGCCAAAAAAGTGTCATTTTTCACAGCAAAATTGAGGTGTGACCATGTTGCGTTTGCGCCGTTTCCTGTCGCGGGCACTAGGCCGACCCGCACAAGTGAGGTACCATTTTTCTCATAGGACTTTGGGGAACGTGGGGTGGGTGGAAATTTGTGGATCCACGCAGATTCCAGAACTTTCCATCACAGAAATATGGGGCAAATGTGTTTTTTTTGTAAATTTTGTAGGTGTGCAAGGGATTCTGGGTAACAGACCCTGGAGGGAGGCACTCAAGTCACCCCATCCTGGATTCCCCTGGGTGTCTAGTTTTCAAAAATATATAGGTTTGCTAGGTTTCCCTAGGTGCCGGCAGAGCTAGGGTTAAAAAACTACAGCTAGTCACTTTGCCAAAAAAGGGCCATTTTTCTCTGCAAAATTGAGGTGTGACAACGTTGCGTTTTGCGCCGTTTCCTTTCGCGGGCACTAGGCCGACCCGCACAAGTGAGGTACCATTTTTCTCGTAGGACTTTGGGGAACGCGGAGTGGGTGGAAATTTGTGGATCCACGCAGATTCCAGAAATTTCCATCACAGAAATGTGGGGAAAATGTGTTTTTTTGTCCATTTTTTATGTTTGCAAGGGATTCTGGGTAACTGACCCTGGTGGGAGGCACTCAAGTCACCCCCTCCTGGATTCCCCTGGGTGTCTAATTTTCAAAAATATATAGGTTTGCTAGGTTTCCCTAGGTGCCGGCAGGGCTAGGGTTAAAAAACTACAGCTAGTCACTTTGCCAAAAAAGGGTCATTTTTCACTGCAAAATTGAGGTGTGAACACGTTGCGTTTTGCGCCGTTTTCTGTCACGGGCACTAGGCCGACCCGCACAAGTGAGGTACCATATTTCTCGTAGGACTTTGGGGAACACGGAGTGGGTGGAAATTTGTGGATCCACGCAGATTCCAGAACTTTCCATCACAGAAATGTGGGGAAAATGTGTTTTTTTTGTCAATTTTTTAGGTTTGCAAGGAATTCTGGGTAACAGACCCTGGTGGGAGGCACTCAAGTCACCCCATCCAGGATTTCCCTGGGTGTCTAGTTTTCAAAAATATATAGGTTTGCTAGGTTTCCCTAGGTGCCGGCAGAGCTAGGGTTCAAAAACTACAGCTAGGCACTTGCCAAAAAAGTGTCATTTTTCACACCAAAATTGAGGTGTGACCATGTTGTGTTTCGCGCCGTTTCCTGTATCGGGCACTAGGCCGAACCGCACAAGTGAGGTACCATTTTTCTCATAGGACTTTGGGGAACGCGGGGTGGGTGGAAATTTGTAGATCCACACAGATTCCAGAACTTTCCATCACAGAAATGTGGGGAAAATGTGTTTTTTTGTCAATTTTTTAGGTTTGCAAGGGATTCTGGGTAACAGACCCTGGTGGGAGGCACTCAAGTCACCCCATCCTGGATTCCCCTGGGTGTCTAGTTTTCAAAAATATAAAGGTTTGCTAGGTTTCCCTAGGTGCCGGCAGAGCTAGGGTTCAAAAACTACAGCTAGGCACTTTGCCAAAAAAGTGTCATTTTTCACAGCAAAATTGAGGTGTGACCATGTTGCGTTTCGCGCCGTTTCCTGTCCCGGGCTATAGGCCGACCCGCACAAGTGAGGTACCATTTTTCTCATAGGACTTTGGGGAATGCGGGGTGGGTGGAAATTTGTAGATCCACACAGATTCCAGAACTTTCCATCACAGAAATGTGGGGAAAATGTGTTTTTTTGTCAATTTTTTAGGTTTGCAAGGGATTCTGGGTAACAGACCCTGGTGGGAGGCACTCAAGTCACCCCATCCTGGATTCCCCTGGGTGTCTAGTTTTCAAAAATATATAGGTTTGCTAGGTTTCCCTAGGTGCCGGCAGAGCTAGGGTTAAACAACTACAGCTAGGCACTTTGCCAAAAAAGTGTCATTTTTCACAGCAAAATTGAGGTGTGACCATGTTACGTTTCGCGCCGTTTCCTGTCGCTGGCACTAGGCGACCAGCACAAGTGAGGTACCATTTTTCTCGTAGGACTTTGGGGAATGCGGGGTGGGTGGAAATTTGTGGATCCACGCAGATTCCAGAACTTTCCATCACAGAAATGTGGGGAAAATGTTTTTTTTTGTCAATTTTTTAGGTTTGCAAGGGATTCTGGGTAACAGACCCTTGTGGGAGGCACTCAAGTCACCCCATCCTGGATTCCCCTGGGTGTCTAGTGTACAAAAATATATAGGTTTGCTAGGTTTCCCTAGGTGCCGGCAGAGCTAGGGTTCAAAAACTACAGCTAGGCACTTTGCCAAAAAAGTTTCATTTTTCACACCAAAATTGAGGTGTGACCATGTTGCGTTTCGCGCCGTTTCCTGTATCGGGCACTAGGCCGACCCGCACAAGTGAGGTACCATTTTTCACATAGGACTTTGGGGAACGCGGGGTGGGTGGAATTTTGTGGATCCACGCAGATTCCAGTACTTTCCATCACAGAAATGTGGGGAAAATGTGTTTTTTTTGTCAATTTTTTAGGTTTGCAAGGGATTCTGGGTAACAGACCCTGGTGGGAGGCACTCAACTCACCACATCCTGGATTCCCCTGGGTGGCTAGTTTTAAAAAATATATAGGTTTGCTAGGTTTCCCTAGGTGCCGGCAGAGCTAGGGTTCAAAAACTACAGCTAGGCACTTTGCCAAAAAAGTGTCATTTTTCACAGCAAAATTGAGGTGTGACCATGTTGCGTTTCGCGCCATTTCCTGTCGCGGGCACTAGGCCGACCCGCACAAGTGAGGTACCATTTTTCTCATAGGACATTGGGGAACGCGGGGTGGGTGGAAATTTGTAGATCCACACAGATTCCAGAACTTTCCATCACAGAAATGTGGGGAAAATGTGTTTTTTTGTCAATTGTTTAGGTTTGCAAGGGATTCTGGGTAACAGACCCTGGTGGGAGGCACTCAAGTCACCCCATCCTGGATTCCTCTGGGTGTCTAGTTTTCAAAAATATATAGGTTTGCTAGTGTAGGAAGGTGGATATCTGACTATGGTTACCCCCAAATTTTTGCCTAGTGTCTAGCTGGTTTTTCGACTTAGTTGGCCTGAGATCCTGCCATTCAGGCTCTCAGGCTATCTGCTCTCTCTGTAAAATGGACTCCATGTACCCTAGGTACGTACCCAATTGGTTGGATCACCCTGTCAGCCCCTGTACCAGTGTACACTAGGTACCCAGGGCATTGGTGTACCCAAGGCCTGCCAGGGGCTGCAGCATGTATTATGCCACCCCAGGCTTGGCCTAACAATCTGACACAACTGGCTGATCACTCAGCTGGGGTAAGTTGGTGTAATCACCTCTTACTTAGGTGTAGTATACCTATACCTAACCTTAAATGGGACACCTGGTAACCTATAAGTCACTCCTATGGCAGGCCTTAACAATCCTGAAGGCAGAGTGCTTGGTTCCATGTGAGACGGTGCTCTGGCATGAGCTGAGCCTGTCTGCAGTGGTCGGAACAACTTCCTTCTACTGTTTCCAGATATCGTCATACCATATACTCTTAAGTGCATTATGAACCTCGCGGTTAAATGCTATCTTTGGTTTGGCTTTATCAAAACATGTCGAGTAAGGTGTCATACGAATTGGAATACTAACCCCTCGCCAATTCTGGCGACGGGGTTAGCATTCCACCCTTCTAGAGGGACACGACATGTACAGTACCTGAAACCCGGGTAAAATCAGACATAGCCTCAGCTCCACAAAATGGATGCTGCCACCACAGACACAAGTCTGCCCTCCTGCTGCTGGGAGTCCTTCCAGCTTGGGAGGTGTGGACAAAGGGTTTCCTGCCAGGGGAGGTGCGTGCACCACCCCAGACAGGATTTTGTGTATTGGTCAGGTAGGGCTTGAAAGAAACCAGACATGCCTGTGGCTCACAAGGAGCCTCGGTGCATATGCCAGTTCAAACCGGTCCTGGGGCACACCAGTCCCGGGCCTGGGGCGAGCTGGACAAAGGATTGGGGGTGTAACCACCCCCCTTCCTGGTCCCACCCATAGGGAGGGACCTAGCAGGTAGTCCGGCCCCTAGAATCCGAATAAAGGTAGGAGCTGTGTCCTAAGACTTCAGACATCCTGGAATCAACTTAAAACTAAGAAGAAGACGGGAACTTCGACGCTCTGCTGCACAGAGGACTGAAGCCAATCTCCCCTGTGGTCAGGGAGTGACCACCTTGCTAACGCAAGCACCATCCAGCGAATCAACGTCTGCTTTGCCGCCGCCTCCCGCCGGAGCCCGAGCCCAGAGACTGACAAGACCTGGACCTCCAGACCTCTCACCGCCCGATCCACAGTCCCTGCAAAGAGGAGACCCGTGGAGGCACCGAGACACGTGGAGCCAGCCATCTTGAAACGACTACGACAAGCTGACCAGTGCAACAACCGAGGCTCCCTCCAAGTTGTGCTTTGGGTCCTAAGAAGCCCAACCCTCGAGCAGCATCTGCACCAAAGGTGAGCCCTCCAGCATCTCCACGATCTGCGTGGGGCCCTTCTGCATTTTGCCACTCGACGCGCCTAACCGGTTGCTGGCCCGCTGGCTAGTGGCCATCTTGGCGACGAAATCTACGACAAACACCGCTGGTCTGGTTGCTCCAGACTGGCCCTTGCTCCCCTCCAAAGGAGCAGTTCCTCTGACCTTGCTGGTCAGAGCCATCAGCTTATCTCCTTGCCCACAACAATTGCTTTTGCCAAGGCTTGTTTGCTTCGATCAAGTCGCCGACACCGCCAACAGCGAGAGCCTGCGTGGGACAGCTCGTGACTCGACTCCTGGACGTCGTCGACCTTCAGGGACCACGTGGCTGCAGAGTCAAGCTACACCTTCCTTCCTGTTTGCACCCGACATCGCCTGGTACCCACCTGGTGCCACGCTGGTCACTGGCTAGTGACTGGGAACACTGTCCCCTCTGCTTACAGGTCTTCAACATCTCCGATCCACTCTTGGATCCACTGCATCTCTTCCCGACCGACCGCCTGCAGCACTTTTGTCTACAGGCCCCACGGAACCGATAGAAGAAACCCGACGCACTTCGAGGCCTATGCACCCGCTTCCTGTGGGTGAGGTAAAGCTGGCACTCCTGTGCCCAAGTGTAGTATTACATCTCTAGTGCCTGTGTTCCAAATCTTAAGTTCCTAGGTCATCCGGAAGATTCCTTTTGCAGTAACTTTGTACTTTTTACGCACCCATTGAAACCTATGGGAGCACGCGTGTGACTATTTGCTCTGCACACGCCACCCGTGGACCTCCTGGTCACTAACTGACGTTAGCTCCTTGTAGGCCCAGCGATTCTAGAGGCCCTAGGCCTTTTCCCTTTTCTGTTCGTGGTACTTATACCACTATTTTAGTATATGGTTTGAGTGGCCACCAGGGCCTATCCATATAAAGTGCAACTTCTGTGTATTCTGTGATAATCTTGTTTGACGATTTGTGCTCCTGTGCTCATAAAGAGACTAGGGGTTACTTTGAGAAATAAATACATATATATTTTGAATATATATCTGTGTGGTGTCCTTTCATTGGTATAAAAGGGGGTTGCATTTGGTAAAACAGCTGGCTTAACACGCTTCACGAGTTTAGCCTCAAAGACTGCTTAGCCTACGCTACCACTAGGGCAGCTAGTCCGAAAAGGTTGACTTACAACCACACCATAAGGGTTGCTTGGCATGGTACAAGGTGGTCACTAGAACTAGTGAACAGCATATACCAGGCCAACTTCTCACATTGGTGAGCAGCGGTTGGATTTGAGCTTGCTGTGTTTTACCATTGTAATCTCTTGGTTACCAATTGAAAGATCACATAGGTACCTGTAGGTACATATAAAACAAGATTAGATATACATAAGTTCTACTGAACTTAGTTGTTGTAGAGCAAAGGGAGTAGCACACCCTGACTACAACTGCTAGATAGGTTTAGTAGGCAAACCCAAGTGTAGGTAGATTGCAACACATCCACCCACACTTAAGAGCAATGGCCGGGGCAGAGGGGTCCACTGTACCCATCTCTGTTGAGAGTGACCCCCAGAGGGCACCATCCAGCTTTGCTACCCTTAACCAGAATGAGCTCAGGCATTTGGCAACTCTTAGAGGCCTTAAACAGCCCAAGAACCCTACCTCTGCTGAGCTCAGAGAACTCTTACAAAATGATGAGAATCAGAGAGAACTCAGGAAAGCTTCCCAGTTAGCCCCCTTAGGGTCAGGAACAGGAGGCCCCCCTTCTGAAGATACTACAGAGGTACCCAGTTCCAATAGCCATCCCTTAGATGAGAACCATACTACAGGGGAGGAAAGCGGTGAGGATACAGAAAGTAGTGATGATGAAGGGAGAACTAGCCCAGTGCCAAGTATTATACTTGGCCCAGCTAAACTAAGGCTATTGGGGACTGACAATGGGTTCACCCCATTGGATCTCCCCAGTGGACTTAACACAGGGCTTGGGAGGCAAAGGAATCGCTCAGGTGACTCCAATGCTTCTCATGGCTCTAGAGGCTCTCAAGGTCACTCCAGGAAAAGGATGACCACCCCTCAGAGGAGGGAACATGAGGCCAGAATGCAGGAAGCCCAGCTGAGGATCAGGAAGCAGGAGCTAGAAGTAGCCCTGATGGAAGAAAAACTGAACAAGGCTAGGCAGCCTAGAGAGAGTGGGTCTATACCCACTGGTGGCAGCAATGTCCCTAGGGAAAAAGATAGGGTCTTTGACAATAGGAACCTGTCCAAGATTGTGCCCCCCTACAAAAGTGGGGATGACATCCACAAATGGATGACTGCTCTTGAGAGAGCCTGCAAAGTGCAGCAGGTTCCTGAAGACCAGTGGGCAGCAATCTTATGGCTCTCCTTTGAGGGGAGAGGCAGAGATAGACTCCTCACTGTTAGAGAAGAGGATGTCAGAAATTACAGAGTCCTGAAGAGTGTCCTAGTTGATGGGTTAGGCTTAACCACTGAACAGTACAGGTTAATGTTCAGAGACACCCAGAAGACACAGACTCAGGACTGGTCTGAATATGTGGAATGTGCCACTAAGGCTTTGGAGGGTTGGTTGCTGGGAAGTAAGGTGTCTGATTATACAGGATTGTACAATTTGATGATGAGAGAGCAGATTTTAAGTAATTGTCAAAACCAGCTTCTCCATCAACACCTGGTAGACTCAGATTTGACCTCTCCCCAAGAATTGGGAAAGAGGGCAGATAAATGGGTCAGGACCAGGATCAGGCCTAAAAACCAGGGTGGTGACCAAAAGAAAGATACCACCAAGCCTCAAGAGAAGGGTGGGGATAAAGAAAAAGAGAAACCTTCCTCAGGGCCCCAAAACTCCACACAGGGTGGTGGGTCCCAAGCTCCCTCCTCTACCACAGCTAAAAAGCCCTACTGCCATGAGTGTCAAACTCCTGGGCATTGGAAAACTGACAGCGGTTGCCCAAGGGCTAAAAACAAAACTGTTCCTCCAATTACTCCTGTCACACCACCTATTACTGTCAGCAGTAATCCCCCAGGTGGTGGGAGTGCCCCCAGAAATCTGGGTGGGTTTACTTGGGGAACACAGGGGGACCCTGGCTTAGCCAATTCCCCTACAACAACCACTCTTGTCTGTGATGGTGGCATGGGGTTTGCCAACTTCACTGCCTGTCCCAACACTTTGGGTAGGTACAGACAGGAGCCCTACATCAATGGTACAAAAGCTGAGGCCTACAGAGACACTGGAGCTAGCATCACAATGGTGGCCCATTGGCTAGTTCCCTCTGAGCAGCTTTTGCCTGGTTTCTCCTACCAGGTGACTAACATTGATGGCAAACAAAACAGTCATCCCATGGCAGAGGTATGTCTCAGCTGGGGAGGGGTCACTGGCCCTAAAAGGGTAGCAGTGTCCCCAACCTTGCCTGTAGACTGCTTACTGGGGAATGACTTAGAACTCTCAGCCTGGGCTGGAGTTGAACAAGACACCCATTCTAAAATGGTAGGCCTGTCACAAAAGGGTAGGGGGGTTGTGCCATTCACAACCCCTGTCCAAATAGATTTCCTCCCTGAAAAGGTTGGAAGGGCAGTGGTAGCCACCGCCCAGGCACAGACAGACTTCCCTGTAGAGACTGGCAGAGCTGTGACAGTCACAGCTCAAACACAAACTGAGTGCCCCCCTGAAAAGGTTGGCAAGGCTGTAATGGTCTCAGCCTATACTCAGACTGACATAGGTGTAGTGAAGCCTGAAACAATGGATCACTCCACACAAACTGAGAGTAGTGGGGAGGAAGAAAAGTCTCCCTCTCCCCAGACATTAGGAAAAGGTCAGCCTCCTCAGGGATCTGACCTCACCCCTTGTGAAGGAACTGCCCCAGAGGTAGCCAGGCCTGGCCTGGCAGAGCCTCTGATGTCAGTGGCCCCTTCCAAGGTGGGATCCAGTCTGGTGCAGGTAGCCTGCCTCTCTCTACCCTGCCTCAGTCAGCCCAGGGCTGCAGAGGTCAGGGAGGCCAGTGGACCCCCAGAGGGCCCCTGTCCACAAGAACCCCCCCATCAAAAGAATGAGGATTGCCTGGCTAGTAGCCCTAGTCAGGTGATGGGTAAAAACATTCCTGAGGGATCTCCTTTACAGGTAGTTAGGGACCTCCCCCAGGGGGATTCTGTTGGGCACAGGCAAACATGGGACCTTAGGGCCCCAAACCTGACCTGTCCCTCCAGTAAGCCCACAAAAGGGACCCAGCCTCCAGCTTTAGGTAGCCAGAGGCTGACCCTGAGAGCACAGTGCAACTCAGTTAAAGAAAGAAAGGCATCCATGGTGGAGGATGATTGGAGGAAGCTGAGGCCTCACTTTGAGGACACTCACTTCAGTACTCCATCTCAACACCAGCCTTTTACTTTGCCAAGACACACCACAGGTAGAGATTCCCTATGGTGGAGACCCTCTGATACCCTTAGGGTGAGGGATTGCTTAGTGGACCATGAGACAGGGGGTAACCATGCCAGTGCTGGTTCCTCCTTATATGGCCACTTGGGCAATATAGGCTTACCTGGTCAAGGTCAGCCTTATCTCCCTTCGTTTGGGGGGGGTTGTGTAGGAAGGTGGATATCTGACTATGGTTACCCCCAAATTTTTGCCTAGTGTCTAGCTGGTTTTTCGACTTAGTTGGCCTGAGATCCTGCCATTCAGGCTCTCAGGCTATCTGCTCTCTCTGTAAAATGGACTCCATGTACCCTAGGTACGTACCCAATTGGTTGGATCACCCTGTCAGCCCCTGTACCAGTGTACACTAGGTACCCAGGGCATTGGTGTACCCAAGGCCTGCCAGGGGCTGCAGCATGTATTATGCCACCCCAGGCTTGGCCTAACAATCTGACACAACTGGCTGATCACTCAGCTGGGGTAAGTTGGTGTAATCACCTCTTACTTAGGTGTAGTATACCTATACCTAACCTTAAATGGGACACCTGGTAACCTATAAGTCACTCCTATGGCAGGCCTTAACAATCCTGAAGGCAGAGTGCTTGGTTCCATGTGAGACGGTGCTCTGGCATGAGCTGAGCCTGTCTGCAGTGGTCGGAACAACTTCCTTCTACTGTTTCCAGATATCGTCATACCATATACTCTTAAGTGCATTATGAACCTCGCGGTTAAATGCTATCTTTGGTTTGGCTTTATCAAAACATGTCGAGTAAGGTGTCATACGAATTGGAATACTAACCCCTCGCCAATTCTGGCGACGGGGTTAGCATTCCACCCTTCTAGAGGGACACGACATGTACAGTACCTGAAACCCGGGTAAAATCAGACATAGCCTCAGCTCCACAAAATGGATGCTGCCACCACAGACACAAGTCTGCCCTCCTGCTGCTGGGAGTCCTTCCAGCTTGGGAGGTGTGGACAAAGGGTTTCCTGCCAGGGGAGGTGCGTGCACCACCCCAGACAGGATTTTGTGTATTGGTCAGGTAGGGCTTGAAAGAAACCAGACATGCCTGTGGCTCACAAGGAGCCTCGGTGCATATGCCAGTTCAAACCGGTCCTGGGGCACACCAGTCCCGGGCCTGGGGCGAGCTGGACAAAGGATTGGGGGTGTAACCACCCCCCTTCCTGGTCCCACCCATAGGGAGGGACCTAGCAGGTAGTCCGGCCCCTAGAATCCGAATAAAGGTAGGAGCTGTGTCCTAAGACTTCAGACATCCTGGAATCAACTTAAAACTAAGAAGAAGACGGGAACTTCGACGCTCTGCTGCACAGAGGACTGAAGCCAATCTCCCCTGTGGTCAGGGAGTGACCACCTTGCTAACGCAAGCACCATCCAGCGAATCAACGTCTGCTTTGCCGCCGCCTCCCGCCGGAGCCCGAGCCCAGAGACTGACAAGACCTGGACCTCCAGACCTCTCACCGCCCGATCCACAGTCCCTGCAAAGAGGAGACCCGTGGAGGCACCGAGACACGTGGAGCCAGCCATCTTGAAACGACTACGACAAGCTGACCAGTGCAACAACCGAGGCTCCCTCCAAGTTGTGCTTTGGGTCCTGAGAAGCCCAACCCTCGAGCAGCATCTGCACCAAAGGTGAGCCCTCCAGCATCTCCACGATCTGCGTGGGGCCCTTCTGCATTTTGCCACTCGACGCGCCTAACCGGTTGCTGGCCCGCTGGCTAGTGGCCATCTTGGCGACGAAATCTACGACAAACACCGCTGGTCTGGTTGCTCCAGACTGGCCCTTGCTCCCCTCCAAAGGAGCAGTTCCTCTGACCTTGCTGGTCAGAGCCATCAGCTTATCTCCTTGCCCACAACAATTGCTTTTGCCAAGGCTTGTTTGCTTCGATCAAGTCGCCGACACCGCCGACAGCGAGAGCCTGCGTGGGACAGCTCGTGACTCGACTCCTGGACGTCGTCGACCTTCAGGGACCACGTGGCTGCAGAGTCAAGCTACACCTTCCTTCCTGTTTGCACCCGACATCGCCTGGTACCCACCTGGTGCCACGCTGGTCACTGGCTAGTGACTGGGAACACTGTCCCCTCTGCTTACAGGTCTTCAACATCTCCGATCCACTCTTGGATCCACTGCATCTCTTCCCGACCGACCGCCTGCAGCACTTTTGTCTACAGGCCCCACGGAACCGATAGAAGAAACCCGACGCACTTCGAGGCCTATGCACCCGCTTCCTGTGGGTGAGGTAAAGCTGGCACTCCTGTGCCCAAGTGTAGTATTACATCTCTAGTGCCTGTGTTCCAAATCTTAAGTTCCTAGGTCATCCGGAAGATTCCTTTTGCAGTAACTTTGTACTTTTTACGCACCCATTGAAACCTATGGGAGCACGCGTGTGACTATTTGCTCTGCACACGCCACCCGTGGACCTCCTGGTCACTAACTGACGTTAGCTCCTTGTAGGCCCAGCGATTCTAGAGGCCCTAGGCCTTTTCCCTTTTCTGTTCGTGGTACTTATACCACTATTTTAGTATATGGTTTGAGTGGCCACCAGGGCCTATCCATATAAAGTGCAACTTCTGTGTATTCTGTGATAATCTTGTTTGACGATTTGTGCTCCTGTGCTCATAAAGAGACTAGGGGTTACTTTGAGAAATAAATACATATATATTTTGAATATATATCTGTGTGGTGTCCTTTCATTGGTATAAAAGGGGGTTGCATTTGGTAAAACAGCTGGCTTAACACGCTTCACGAGTTTAGCCTCAAAGACTGCTTAGCCTACGCTACCACTAGGGCAGCTAGTCCGAAAAGGTTGACTTACAACCACACCATAAGGGTTGCTTGGCATGGTACAAGGTGGTCACTAGAACTAGTGAACAGCATATACCAGGCCAACTTCTCACAGCTAGGTTTCCCTAGGTGCCGGCAGAGCTAGGGTTCAAAAACTACAGCTAGGCACTTTGCCAAAAAAGTGTCATTTTTCACAGCAAAATTGAGGTGTGACCATGTTGCGTTTCGCGCCGTTTCCTGTCGCGGGCTATAGGCCGACCCGCACAAGTGAGGTACCATTTTTGTCATAGGACTTTAGGGAATGCGGGGTGGGTGGAAATTTGTAGATCCACACAGATTTCAGAACTTTCCATCAGAGAAATGTGGGGAAAATGTGTTTTTTTGTCAATTTTTTAGGTTTGCAAGGGATTCTGGGTAACAGACCCTGGTGGGAGGCACTCACGTCACCCCATCCTGGATTCCCCTGGGTGTCTAGTTTTCAAAAATATATAGGTTTGCTAGGTTTCCTGTGAGAAGTTGGCCTGGTATATGATGTTCACTAGTTAAAGTGACCACCTTGTACCATGACAAGCAACCCTTATGGTGTGGTTGTAAGTCAACCTTTTCGGACTAGCTGCCCTAGTGGTAGCGTGGGTTAAGCAGTCTTTGAGGCTAAACTCGTCAAAGCGTGTTAAGCAGGCTGTTTTACCAAATGTAACCCCCCTTTATACCAATGAAAGGACACCACACAGATATATATTGAAAATATATATGTATTTATTTCTCAAAGTCTCCCCTAGACTCTTTATGAGCACAGGAGCACAAATCGTTAAACAAGAATACGTTAGAATACACAGAAGTTGCACTTTATATGGATGGGCCCTGGTGGCCACTCGAACCATATACTAAAATAGTGGTATAAGTACTGTAGGAGAGTAGGGTCTGCTATCCTATGGTCACCCCAAATTTTTGCTTTTTGCTTCACTGGTTTTTGACATATTGAGGCTGTGGGCCTGCCAATCAGACCCCCAGCCTGCTGTTCTCTCTACTAAATTAACACTATGCACCCTAGGTGCATAACCAATTGGAAGTGGATCACGCTGTCAGCCCCTGTACCAGTGTACACTAGGTACCCAGGGCATTGGTGTACCCAAGGCCTGCCAGGGGCTGAAGCATGTATTATGCCACCCCAGGCTTGGCCTAACAAATTTGACACAACTGGCTGATCACTCAGCTGGGGTAAGTTGGTGTAACCACCTCTTACTTAGGTGTAGTATACCTATACCTAACCTTTAATGGGACACATGTTAACCTATAAGTCACTCCTATGGCAGGCCTTAACAATCCTGAAGGCAGAGTGCTTGGTTCCATGTGAGATGGTGCTCTGGCATGAGCTGAGCCTGTCTGCAGTGGTCGGAACAACTTCCTTCTACTGTTTCCAGATATCGTCATACCATATACTCTTAAGTGCATTATGAACCTCGAGGTTAAATGCTATCTTTGGTTTGGCTTTATCAAAACATGTCGAGTAAGGTGTCATACGAATTGGAATACTAACCCCTCGCCAATTCTGGCGACGGGGTTAGCATTCCACCCTTCTAGAGGGACACAACATGTACAGTACCTGAAACCCGGGTAAAATCAGACATAGCCTCAGCTCCTCAAAATGGATGCTGCCACCACAGACACAAGTCTGCCCTCCTGCTGCTGGGAGTCCTTCCAGCTTGGGAGGTGTGGACAAAGGGTTTCCTGCCAGGGGAGGTGCGTGCACCACCCCAGACAGGATTTTGTGTATTGGTCAGGTAGGGCTTGAAAGAAACCAGACATGCCTGAGGCTCACAAGGAGCCTCGGTGCATATGCCAGTTGAAACCGGTCCTGGGGCACACCAGCCCTGGACCTGGGGCAAGCTGGACAAAGGATTGGGGGTGTAACCACCCCCCTTCCTGGTCCCACCCTTAGGGAGGGACCTAGCAGGTAGTCCGGCCCCTAGAATCCGAATAAAGGTAGGAGCTGTGTCCTAAGACTTCAGACATCCTGGAATCAACTTAACTACAAGAAGAAGACGGGAACTTCGACGCTCTGCCGCACAGAGGACTGAAGCCAATCTCCCCTGTGGTCAGGGAGTGACCACCTTGCTAACGCAAGCACCATCCAGCGAATCAACGTCTGCTTTGCCGCCGCCTCCCACCGGAGCCCGAGCCCAGAGACTGACAAGACCTGGACCTCCAGACCTCTCACCGCCCGATCCACAGTCCCTGAAAAGAGGAGACCCGTGGAGGCACCGAGACACGTGGAGCCAGCCATCTTGAAACGACCATGACAAGCTGCAAGCGCAACAACCGAGGCTCCCTCCAAGTTGTGCTTTGGGATCTGAGAAGCCCAACTCTCGAGCAGCATCTGCACCAAAGGTGAGCCCTCCAGCATCTCCACGATCTGCGTGGGGCCCTTCTGCATTTTGCCACTCGACACGCCTAACCGGTTGCTGGCCCGCTGGCTAGTGGCCATCTTGGCGACGAACTTCAAGAACTACACCGCTGGTCTGGTTGCTCCAGACTGGCCCTTGCTCCCCTCCAAAGGAGCAGTCCCTCTGATCTTGCTGGTCAGAACCATCAGCCTATTTTGTTTCCCACAACAATTGCTTTTGCCAAAGCTTGTTTGCTTCGATCAAGTCGCTGACACCGCCGACAGCGAGAGCTTGCGTGGGACAGCTCGTGAACCGACTCCTGGACGTCGTCAACCTTCAGGGACCACGTGGCTGCAGAGACAAGCTACACCTTCCTTCCTGTTTGCACCCGACATCGCCTGGTACCCACCTGGTGCCACGCTGGTCACTGGCTAGTGACTGTGAACACTGTCCCCTCTGCTTTCAGGTCTTCTACAACTCCGATCCACCCTTGGATCCACCGCATCTCTTCCGGACCGATCGCCTGCAGCATCTTTGTCCACAGGCTCCATTGAACAGATAGAAGAAACCCGACGCACTTCGAGACCTATGCACCCGCTTCCTGTGGGTGAGGTAAAGCTGGCACTCCGGTGCCCAAGTGTAGAGTATCATCTCTAGTGTCTGTGTTTCCAATCTTGAGTTCATAGTCCATCCGGAAGATCCTTTTTGCAGTAACTTTGTAACTTTTACGCACCCATTGAAAACCTATGGGAGCTCGCGTGTGACTATTTGCTCTGCACACGCAACCCGTGGACCTCCTGGTCACTAACTAAAGTTAGCTCCTTGTAGGCCCAGCGATTCTAGAGGCCCTAGGCCTTTTCCCTTTTCTGTTCGTGGTACTTATACCACTATTTTAGTATATGGTTTGAGCGGCCACCAGGGCCTATCCATATAAAGTGCAACTTCTGTGTATTCTAACGTAATCTTGTTTAACGATTTGTGCTCCTGTGCTCATAAAGAGTCTAGGGGTTACTTTGAGAAATAAATACATATATATTTTCAATATATATCTGTGTGGTGTCCTTTCATTGGTATAAAAGGGGGTTACATTTGGTAAAACAGCTGGCTTAACACGCTTCACGAGTTTAGCCTCAAAGACTGCTTAGCCTACGCTACCACTAGGGCAGCTAGTCCGAAAAGGTTGACTTACAACCACACCATAAGGGTTGCTTGGCATGGTACAAGGTGGTCACTTTAACTAGTGAACATCATATACAAGGCCAACTTCTCACATCTCCCTAGGTGCCGGCAGAGCTAGGGTTCAAAAACTACAGCTAGTCACTTTGCCAAAAAAGGGTCATTTTTCACTGCAAAATTGAGGTGTGACCACGTTGCGTTTTGCGCCGTTTCCTTTCGCGGGCACTAGGCTGACCCGCACAAGTGAGGTACCATTTTTCTTGTAGGACTTTGTGGAACGCGGGGTGGGTGGAAATTTGTGGATCCACGCAGATTCCAGAACTTTCCATCACAGAAATGTGGGGAAAATGTGTTTTTTTTGTCACTTTTTAGGTTTGCAAGGGATTCTGGGTAACAGACCCTGGTGGGAGGCACTCAACTCACCACATCCTGGATTCCCCTGGGTGTCTAGTTTTAAAAAATATATAGGTTTGCTAGGTTTCCCTAGGTGCCGGCAGAGCTAGGGTTACAAAACCTACAGCTAGGCACTTTGCCAAAAAAGGGTCATTTTTCACTGCAAAATTGAGGTGTGACAACGTTGCGTTTTGCGCCGTTTCCTGTCGCGGGCACTAGGCCGCCCCGCACGAGTGAGGTACCATTTTTCTCGTAGGACTTTGGGGAATGCGGGGTGGGTGGAAATTTGTGCATCCACGCAGATTCCAGAACTTTCCATCACAGAAATGTGGGGAAATGTGGTTTTTTTGTCAATTGTTTAGGTTTGCAAGGAATTCTGGGTAACAGACCCTGGTGGGAGGCACTCAAGTCACCCCATCCTGGATTCCCCTGGGTGTCTAGTTTTCAAAAATATAAAGGTTTGCCAGGTTTCCCTAGGTGCCGGCAGAGCTAGGGTTCAAAAACTACAGCTAGTCACTTTGCCAAAAAAGGGTCATTTTTCACTGCAAAATTGAACTGTGAACACGTTGCGTTTTGCGCCGTTTTCTGTCACGGGCACTAGGCCGACCCGCACAAGTGAGGTACCATATTTCTCGTAGGACTTTGGGAAACGCGGAGTGGGTGGAAATTTGTGGATCCACGCAGATTCCAGAACTTTCCATCACAGAAATGTGTGGAAAATGTGTTTTTTTGTCCATTTTTTACGTTTGCAAGGGATTCTGGGTAACTGACCCTGGTGGGAGGCACTCAAGTCACCCCATCCTGGATTCCCCTGGGTGTCTAGTGTACAAAAATATATAGGTTTGCTAGGTTTCCCTAGGTGCAGGCAGAGCTAGGGTTCAAAAACTACAGCTAGTCACTTTGCCAAAAAAGGGTCATTTTTCACTGCAAAATTGAGGTGTGACCATGTTGCGTTTTGCGCCGTTTCCTGTCGCGGGCACTAGGCCGACCCGCACAAGTGAGGTACCATTTTTCTCATAGGACTTTGGGGAACGCGGGGTGGGTGAAAATTTGTAGATCCACACAGATTCCAGAACTTTTCATCACAGAAATGTGGGGAAAATGTGTTTTTTGTCAATTTTTTAGGTTTGCAAGGGATTCTGGGTACCAGACCCTGGTGGGAGGCACTCAAATCAACCCATCCTGGATTCCCCTGCGTGTCTAGTTTTCAAAAATATATAGGTTTGCTAGGTTTCCCTAGATGCCGGCAGAGCTAGGGTTAAAAAACTACAGCTAGGTACTTTGCCAAAAAAGTGTCATTTTTCACAGCAAAATTGAGGTGTGACCATGTTGCGTTTCGCGCCGTTTCCTGTCGCGGGCACTAGGCCGACCCGCACAAGTGACGTACCATTTTTCTCATAGGACTTTGGGGAACGCGGGGTGGGTGGAAATTTGTAGATCCACACAGATTCCAGAACTTTCCATCACAGAAATGTGGGGAAAATGTGTTTTTTTGTCAATTTTTTAGGTTTGCAAGGGATTCTGGGTAACAGACCCTGGTGGGAGGCACTCAAGTCACCCCATCCTGGATTTCCCTGGGTGTCTAGTGTACAAAAATATATAGGTTTGCTAGGTTTCCCTAGGTGCCGGCAGAGCTAGGGTTAAAAAACTACAGCTAGGTACTTTGCCAAAAAAGTGTCATTTTTCACAGCAAAATTGAGGTGTGACCATGTTGCGTTTCGCGCCGTTTCCTGTCGCGGGCACTAGGCCGACCCGCACAAGTGAGGTACCATTTTTCTCATAGGACTTTGGGGAACGCGGGGTGGGTGGAAATTTGTAGATCCACACAGATTCCAGAACTTTCCATCACAGAAATGTCGGGAAAATGTGTTTTTTGTCAATTTTTTAGGTTTGCAAGGGATTCTGGGTACCAGACCCTGGTGGGAGGCACTCAAATCACCCCATCCTGGATTCCCCTGCGTGTCTAGTTTTCAAAAATATATAGGTTTGCTAGGTTTCCCTAGGTGCCGGCAGAGCTAGGGTTAAAAAACTACAGCTAGGTACTTTGCCAAAAAAGTGTCATTTTTCACAGCAAAATTGAGGTGTGACCATGTTGCGTTTCGCGCCGTTTCCTGTCGCGGGCACTAGGCCGACCCGCACAAGTGAGGTACCATTTTTCTCATAGGACTTTGGGGAACGCGGGGTGGGTGGAAATTTGTAGATCCACACAGATTCCAGAACTTTCCATCACAGAAATGTGGGGAAAATGTGTTTTTTTGTCAATTATTTAGGTTTGCAAGGGATTCTGGGTACCAGACCCTGGTGGGAGGCACTCAAATCACCCCATCCTGGATTCCCCTGCGTGTCTAGTTTTCAAAAATATATAGGTTTGCTAGGTTTCCCTAGGTGCAGGCAGAGCTAGGGTTCAAAAACTACAGCTAGTCACTTTGCCAAAAAAGGGTCATTTTTCACTGCAAAATTGAGGTGTGACCACGTTGCGTTTTGCGCCGTTTCCTATCGCGGGCACTAGGCCGACCCGCACAAGTGAGGTACCATTTTTCTCATAGGACTTTGGGGAACGCGGGGTGGGTGGAAATTTGTAGATCCACACAGATTCCAGAACTTTCCATCACAGAAATGTCGGGAAAATGTGTTTTTTGTCAATTTTTTAGGTTTGCAAGGGATTCTGGGTACCAGACCCTGGTGGGAGGCACTCAAATCACCCCATCCTGGATTCCCCTGCGTGTCTACTTTTCAAAAATATATAGGTTTGCTAGGTTTCCCTAGGTGCCGGCAGAGCTAGGGTTAAAAAACTACAGCTAGGTACTTTGCCAAAAAAGTGTCATTTTTCACAGCAAAATTGAGGCGTGACCATGTTGCGTTTCGCGCCGTTTCCTGTCGCGGGCACTATGCCGACCCGCACAAGTGAGGTACCATTTTTCTCATAGGACTTTGGGGAACGCGGGGTGGGTGGAAATTTGTAGATCCACACAGATTCCAGAACTTTCCATCACAGAAATGTGGGGAAAATGTGTTTTTTTGTCAATTTTTTAGGTTTGCAAGGGATTCTGGGTAACACACCCTGGTGGGAGGCACTCAAGTCACCCCATCCTGGATTTCCCTGGGTGTCTAGTGTACAAAAATATATAGGTTTGCTAGGTTTCCCTAGGTGCCGGCAGAGCTAGGGTTAAAAAACTACAGCTAGGTACTTTGCCAAAAAAGTGTCATTTTTCACAGCAAAATTGAGGTGTGACCATGTTGCGTTTCGCGCCGTTTCCTGTCGCGGGCACTAGTCCGACCCGCACAAGTGAAGTACCATTTTTCTTGTAGGACTTTGGGAAACGCGGGGTGGGTGGAAATTTGTGGATCGACGCAGATTCCAGAACTTTCCATCACAGAAATGTGGGGAAAATGTGTTTTTTTGTCCATTTTTCAAGTTTGCAAGGGATTCTGGGTAACTGACCCTGGTGGGAGGCACTCAAGTCACCCCATCCTGGATTCCCCTGGGTGTCTAGTGTACAAAAATATATAGGTTTGCTAGGTTTCCCTAGATGCCGGCTGTGAGAAGTTGACCTGGTATATGCTGTTCACTAGTTCTAGTGACCACCTTGTACCATACCAAGCAACCCTTATGGTGTGGTTGTAAGTCAACCTTTTCGGACTAGCTGCCCTAGTGGTAGCGTAGGCTAAGCAGTCTTTGAGGCTAAACTCGTGATGCGTGTTAAGCAAGCTGTTTTACCAATAGTAACCCCCTTTTATACCAATGAAAGGACACCACACAGATATATATTCAAAATATATATGTATTTATTTCTCAAAGTAACCCCTAGTCTCTTTATGAGCACAGGAGCACAAATCGTCAAACAAGATTATCACAGAATACACAGAAGTTGCACTTTATATGGATAGGCCCTGGTGGCCACTCGAACCATATACTAAAATAGTGGTATAAGTACCACGAACAGAAAAGGGAAAAGGCCTAGGGCCTCTAGAATCGCTGGGCCTACAAGGAGCTAACGTCAGTTAGTGACCAGGAGGTCCACGGGTGGCGTGTGCAGAGCAAATAGTCACACGCGTGCTCCCATAGGTTTCAATGGGTGCGTAAAAAGTACAAAGTTACTGCAAAAGGAATCTTCCGGATGACCTAGGAACTTAAGATTTGGAACACAGGCACTAGAGATGTAATACTACACTTGGGCACAGGTGTGCCAGCTTTACCTCACCCACAGGAAGCGGGTGCATAGGCCTCGAAGTGCGTCGGGTTTCTTCTATCTGTTCCGTGGGGCCTGTAGACAAAAGTGCTGCAGGCGGTCGGTCGGGAAGAGATGCAGTGGATCCAAGAGTGGATCGGAGATGTTGAAGACCTGTAAGCAGAGGGGACAGTGTTCACAGTCACTAGCCAGTGACCAGCGTGGCACCAGGTGGGTACCAGGCGATGTCGGGTGCAAACAGGAAGGAAGGTGTAGCTTGACTCTGCAGCCACGTGGTCCCTGAAGGTCGACGACGTCCAGGAGTCGAGTCACGAGCTGTCCCACGCAGGCTCTCGCTGTCGGCGGTGTCGGCGACTTGATCGAAGCAAACAAGCCTTGGCAAAAGCAATTGTTGTAGGCAAGGAGTTTAAGCTGATGGTTCTGACCAGCAAGGTCAGAGGAACTGCTCCTTTGGAGGGGAGCAAGGGCCAGTCTGGAGCAACCAGACCAGCGGTGTTTGTCGTAGATTTCGTCGCCAAGATGGCCACTAGCCAGCGGGCCAGCAACCGGTTAGGCGCGTCGAGTGGCAAAATGCAGAAGGGCCCCACGCAGATCGTGGAGATGCTGGAGGGCTCACCTTTGGTGCAGATGCTGCTCGAGGGTTGGGCTTCTCAGGACCCAAAGCACAACTTGGAGGGAGCCTCGGTTGTTGCACTGGTCAGCTTGTCGTAGTCGTTTCAAGATGGCTGGCTCCACGTGTCTCGGTGCCTCCACGGGTCTCCTCTTTGCAGGGACTGTGGATCGGGCGGTGAGAGGTCTGGAGGTCCAGGTCTTGTCAGTCTCTGGGCTCGGGCTCCGGCGGGAGGCGGCGGCAAAGCAGACGTTGATTCGCTGGATGGTGCTTGCGTTAGCAAGGTGGTCACTCCCTGACCACAGGGGAGATTGGCTTCAGTCCTCTGTGCAGCAGAGCGTCGAAGTTCCCGTCTTCTTCTTAGTTTTAAGTTGATTCCAGGATGTCTCTAGTCTTAGGACACAGCTCCTACCTTTATTCGGATTCTAGGGGCCGGACTACCTGCTAGGTCCCTCCCTATGGGTGGGACCAGGAAGGGGGGTAGTTACACCCCCAATCCTTTGTCCAGCTCGCCCCAGGCCCGGGACTGGTGTGCCCCAGGACCGGTTTGAACTGGCATATGCACCGAGGCTCCTTGTGAGCCACAGGCATGTCTGGTTTCTTTCAAGCCCTACCTGACCAATACACAAAATCCGGTCTGGGGTGGTGCACGCACCTCCCCTGGCAGGAAACCCTTTGTCCACACCTCCCAAGCTGGAAGGACTCCCAGCAGCAGGAGGGCAGACTTGTGTCTGTGGTGGCAGCATCCATTTTGTGGAGCTGAGGCTATGTCTGATTTTACCCGGGTTTAAACTAGCCTTGACCAGTCTCGTCTTCATGTCCTAAGTGGAAGTACCTGGAGAGACCATCTGCATTCCCATGGTCAGTACCTGGCCGGTGCTCCACTGTAAAGTCCATCCCCTGTAGGGAAATGGACCACCTAAGCAGTTTGGGGTTTTCACCCTTCATCTGATTTAGCCACAAGAGGGGCTTATGGTCGGTCTGAATCTTGAAGTGAGTGCCAAACAAGTATGGCCTCAGCTTCTTCAGGGCCCACACCACAGCAAAGGCCTCCCTCTCAATAGCTGACCAATTCTTCTCTCTGGGGGTCAACCTTCTGCTAATAAAAGCAATGGGTTGGTCTTGACCATCTACATTAAGTTGTGACAGCACAGCTCCCACACCCAACTCAGAAGCATCTGTTTGGACAATAAACTCTTTGGAGTAGTCAGGACTTTTCAGGATAGGTGCAGAGCACATGGCCTCCTTCAGGTCATCAAATGCCTTTTGACAGCTTACTGTCCACTGAACCTTTTTGGGCATCTTCTTGGATGTCAGATCATTAAGAGGAGTCACAATGGACCCATAGTTCTTAACAAACTTCCTGTAGTACCCAGTCAAGCCCAAGAAAGCTCGAACTTGAGTCTGGGTGGTTGGAGGGGACCAGTCCTTGATGGATTGTATCTTACTCTCCAGTGGTTGAACTTGGCCTCCACCTACAAGGTGGCCCAAATATACAACCTTACTCTGCCCTATCTGGCACTTAGTAGCCTTGATAGTGAGGCCTGCCCTTTGCAGAGCCTCAAGAGCCTTCTTCAGGTGGATCAGGTGATCCTCCCAGGTGGAGCTAAAGACAGCAATGTCATCAAGATATGCTGCGCAAAAGTCATCCAACCCAGTAAGGACTTGGTTCACCAGCCTTTGGAAGGTGGCAGGTGCATTCTTCAGACCAAAGGGCATCACCACAAACTGGTAGTGCCCACCTGGGGTTGAGAATGCTGTTTTGGCCTTAGACTCTTCAGCTAATCTGATTTGCCAATAGCCAGCTGTTAAGTCAAATGTGCTCAAAAACTTTGCAGAAGCTAGTTTGTCTATGAGCTCATCTGCCCTTGGAATAGGGTGTGCATCTGTCCTGGTGACAGCATTGAGTCCTCTGTAATCCACACAGAACCTCATCTCTCTCTTGCCATCTTTGGTGTGAGGTTTGGGGACCAGAACCACTGGGCTAGCCCAGGGGCTCTCTGAGGGTTCAATGACACCTAATTCCAGCATTTTATGTACCTCAGCCTTTATACAGTCCCTGACGTGGTCAGGTTGTCTGTAAAGTTTGTTCTTTACAGGCAGACTGTCACCAGTGTCCACCACATGGGTACACCAGTCAGTTTGACTAGGTATCAAGGAAAACATATGTGAAAATGATTGTAGAACCTGTCTACATTCAGTCTGCTGATGGGCAGTGAGGTTGCCTCCAAGGGTCACTCCTTCAACTGAGCCATCTTCAGGGTTCTGAGACAACAGGTCTGGGAGAGGGTCACTCTCTTCCTCCTGTCCCTCATCTGTAGCCATGAGCAAGCCCATGTCTGCCCTGTCAACATATGCTTTAAGCCTGTTAACATGGAGTACCCTGTGGGGACTCCTGGGAGTTCCTAGGTCGACCAAGTAGGTGACCTCTCCCTTCTTTTCCAGGATTGTATGGGGTCCAGACCATTTGTCTTGGAGTGCTGCTGGGGCCACTGGCTCCAACACCCATACCTTCTGTCCTGGCTGAAACTCAACCAAGACAGCCTTTTGGTCATGCCAAGCTTTCTGTAAGGCCTGGCTTGCCTCAAGGTTTTTGGATGCCTTCTCCATATACTCAGCCATCCTGGAGCGGAGACCAAGTACATAGTCCACTATGTCTAGCTTAGGCTTTTTGAGAGGTAACTCCCAGCCTTCCTTCACCAAACACAGTGGGCCTCTCACAGGGTGCCCAAACAACAATTCAAAGGGGCTGTAGCCAACTCCTTTTTGTGGGACCTCTCTGTAAGCAAACAGAAGGCAGGGTAGAAGGATGTCCCATCTTCGCCTGAGCTTTTCAGGTAATCCTTTGATCATACCCTTTAGGGTCTTGTTGAATCTCTCAACAAGCCCATTGCATTGTGGGTGATAAGGGGTGGTGAACTTGTAGTTGACACCACATTCCTTCCACATAGCTGTTAAGTATCCTGACATAAAGTTGGTACCTCTGTCAGATACTACCTCCTTAGGAAACCCCACTCTGGAGAATACTCCCAGCAGGGCCCTGGCCACAACAGGAGCTGTAGTGGTCCTAAGGGGAATTGCCTCTGGATACCTGGTGGCATGATCCACTACCACCAGTATAAATCTGTGCCCAGATGCAGTGGGAGGATCCATAGGACCCACTATGTCTATTCCCACTCTTTCAAAGGGAACCCCCACCACAGGTAGTGGTATCAGGGGGGCCTTTGTTGTGCCACCTGATTTGCCACTGGCTTGGCAGGTAACACAGGAGCGACAAAACTCCTTTGTATCTTCATTCATATGAGGCCAGTGAAAGTGAGGGACAAGTCTGTCCCAGGTCTTGTTCTGGCCTAGGTGTCCTGCTAAAGGAATATCATGGGCCAAGGTAAGAAGGAAGCCCCTAAATTGCAGAGGTATAACCAACCTCCTGGTTGCACCAGGCTTGGGGTCTCTAGCCTCTGAATAAAGGAGCCCTTCATCCCAATACACTTTATGGGTACCTTGAGCATTCCCAGCAGCCTCAGCAGCAGCCAGCTGTCTGAGGGGTTCAAGAGAGGGACAGGATAACTGAGCCTGCCTCAAGTCAGCCCTTGAAGGTCCCCCTGTCCCCAGAAACTCAACCTGGTCAGGTTCAAGCTCTTCAGGGACAGTTCCTTCAGGGTCCTCTAGATCAGCTTCCTGGGAAGGCTGATCATCACTCTGAGGCAGGGGGGAAGGCACAGCCTTGACCCTCCTGTTCTTCTTCTTGGTAGGTGCTTGGTCCATTGTTCCAGGATCCAAGACCTGTGGTTCAGTGAGGCACTTTTTGGCCTGTGACCTGGTCACAGCAAGGACATGTGATGATATACCTAACATCTCTGCATGAGTCCTGTACTCCACTTCTGACCATAGAGAACTCTCTAGGTCATTGCCCAACAAACATTCTACTGGGAGGTCTGCACTAACCACAACCCTTTTGAGGCCAGTTACCCCTCCCCATGAGAAGTTAACAACTGCCACACTATGTGAAGTAGTGGCATTGCTGGCATTGGTCACCAGGTAGTTCTCACCTGGTATGTACTGTCCAGGGTCCACAAAGCCTGGTGTCACCATAGTGACACTGGCACATGTGTCCCTATAGGCTTGAGCCACTTTGTCATTAATTAAAGGAGTCTGTCTGTACTTGCCCAGGTTACTGGGGCTCACAGTCAGGGACAAATCAATGTCCCCATCACAGATCAAGACTGCCTGTGTCAGGGTTCTGTCTAAGTCAGAATCTCCTTCAGTTCCCATAGTGATTCCCACTACACCCTTTGTCTGGGGACCAACACTGCTAACAGTAGTACTGGGAGCAGGTGCCTTAGGGGCAACAGTGTTGGGGGCTCCACCCTTTTTGCAATCACTAGTCCAGTGAGTTGTATTTTTACAATGATTGCACCAGGGTTTCTTCTGACCTTCTTTCTTCTTCTTGGACTGTTGGGACCCACCCTCCTTAGTAGTAGTTTGGGGCCCTGTTGAAGACTTCTGGTCTTTAGGTTTCTGATCTCCACCCTTTTGGTCTGTTTTCTTCTGATCACCCCCTTGGCCCTGGTTCTGGTTCTTTTGCTTAACCCTGGTTCTGACCCATTTGTCTGCCTTCTTTCCCAATTCTTGGGGAGAGGTCAGATCAGAGTCAACCAAGTGTTGATGCAGTTGCTGGTTTTGACAGTTATTTAAAATCTGTTCTCTCATCATCAAATTATACAATCCTGTAAAATCAGATACCTTACTTCCCAGCAACCAACCCTCCAAAGCCTTAGTGGCACATTCAATGTATTCAGACCAGTCCTGAGTCTGTGTCTTTTGGGTGTCTCTGAACATTAACCTGTACTGCTCAGTGGTTAAGCCTAACCCATCAACTAGAACACTCTTCAGGACTCTGTAGTTTCTGACATCCTCTTCTCTAACAGTGAGGAGTCTGTCTCTGCCTCTTCCCTCAAAGGAGAGCCAGAGGATTGCTGCCCACTGGTCTTCAGGAACCTGCTGTACTTTGCAGGCCCTCTCAAGAGCAGTTATCCACTTGTGGATGTCATCCCCACTTTTGTAGGGGGGCACAACCTTAGACAGGTTTCTATTATCGAAAACCCTATCTTTGTCCTTAGGGACAATGCTGCCACCAGTGGGTATAGACCCACTCTCTTTATGCTGTCTAGCCTTGCTAAGTTTCTCTTCCATCAGGGCTACTTCTAGCTCCTGCTTCCTGATCCTCAGCTGAGCTTCTTGCATCTTGGCCTCATGTTCCCTCCTCTGAGGGGTGGTCATCCTTCTCCTGGAGTGACCTTGAGAGCCTCTAGAGCCATGGGAAGCATTGGAGTCACCTGAGCGATTCCTTTGCCTTCCAAGCCCTGTGTTAAGTCCACTGGGGAGATCCAGTGGGGTGAACCCACTGTCAGTCCCCAATAGCCTTAGTTTAGCTGGGCCAAGTATAACACTTGGCACTGGGCTAGTTCTCCCTTCATCCTCACTACTGTCAGTATCCTTTTCACTCTCATCCTCTGTGGTAGGCATCCCATCTAAGGGGTGACTATTGGGAAGGGGTACTTCAGTGGCATCTTCAGAAGGGGGGCCTCCTGTTCCTGTCCCTAAGGGGGCTAACTGGGAAGCTTTCCTGAGCTCTTTTTGATTTTCATCTTCTTGCAAGAGCTCTCTGAGCAAAGCAGAGGTAGGGTTCTTGGGCTGTTTAAGGCCTCTAAGAGTTGCCAGCTGCCTGAGCTCATTTTGATTAAGGGTAGCATAGATGGATGGTGCCCTCGGGGGGTCACTCTCAACAGAGATGGGTACAGTGGACCCCTCTGCCCCAGCCATTGCTCTTAAGTGTGGGTGGATGTGTTGCAATCTACCTACACTTGGGTTTACCTACTAAACCTATCTAGTAGTTGTAGTCAGGGTGTGCTACTCCCTTTGCTCTACAACAACTAAGTTCAGTAGAACTTAAGTATATCTAATCTTGTTTTATATGTACCTACAGGTACCTATGTGATCTTTCAATTGGTAACCAAGAGATTACAATGGTAAAACACAGCAAGCTCAAATCCCACCTGTAGGAGAGTAGGGTCTGCTATCCTATGGTCACCCCAAATTTTTGCTTTTTGCTTCACTGGTTTTTGACATATTGAGGCTGTGGGCCTGCCAATCAGACCCCCAGCCTGCTGTTCTCTCTACTAAATTAAAACTATGCACCCTAGGTGCATAACCAATTGGAAGTGGATCACCCTGTCAGCCCCTGTACCAGTGTACACTAGGTACCCAGGGCATTGGTGTACCCAAGGCCTGCCAAGGGCTGCAGCATGTATTATGCCACCCCAGGCTTGGCCTAACAATTTGACACAACTGGCTGATCACTCAGCTGGGGTAAGTTGGTGTAATCACCTCTTACTTAGGTGTAGTATACCTATACCTAACCTTAAATGGGACACCTGGTAACCTATAAGTCACTCCTATGGCAGGCCTTAACAATCCTGAAGGCAGAGTGCTTGGTTCCATGTGAGATGGTGCTCTGGCATGAGCTGAGCCTGTCTGCAGTGGTCGGAACAACTTCCTTCTACTGTTTCCAGATATCGTCATACCATATACTCTTAAGTGCATTATGAACCTCGCGGTTAAATGCTATCTTTGGTTTGGCTTTATCAAAACATGTCGAGTAAGGTGTCATACGAATTGGAATACTAACCCCTCGCCAATTCTGGCGACGGGGTTAGCATTCCACCCTTCTAGAGGGACACGACATGTACATTGCCTGAAACCCGGGTAAAATCAGACATAGCCTCAGCTCCACAAAATGGATGCTGCCACCACAGACACAAGTCTGCCCTCCTGCTGCTGGGAGTCCTTCCAGCTTGGGAGGTGTGGACAAAGGGTTTCCTGCCAGGGGAGGTGCGTGCACCACCCCAGACAGGATTTTGTGTATTGGTCAGGTAGGGCTTGAAAGAAACCAGACATGCCTGTGGCTCACAAGGAGCCTCGGTGCATATGCCAGTTCAAACCGGTCCTGGGGCACACCAGTCCCGGGCCTGGGGCGAGCTGGACAAAGGATTGGGGGTGTAACCACCCCCCTTCCTGGTCCCACCCATAGGGAGGGACCTAGCAGGTAGTCCGGCCCCTAGAATCCGAATAAAGGTAGGAGCTGTGTCCTAAGACTTCAGACATCCTGGAATCAACTTAAAACTAAGAAGAAGACGGGAACTTCGACGCTCTGCCGCACAGAGGACTGAAGCCAATCTCCCCTGTGGTCAGGGAGTGACCACCTTGCTAACGCAAGCACCATCCAGCGAATCAACGTCTGCTTTGCCGCCGCCTCCCGCCGGAGCCCGAGCCCAGAGACTGACAAGACCTGGACCTCCAGACCTCTCACCGCCCGATCCACAGTCCCTGCAAAGAGGAGACCCGTGGAGGCACCGAGACACGTGGAGCCAGCCATCTTGAAACGACTACGACAAGCTGACCAGTGCAACAACCGAGGCTCCCTCCAAGTTGTGCTTTGGGTCCTGAGAAGCCCAACCCTCGAGCAGCATCTGCACCAAAGGTGAGCCCTCCAGCATCTCCACGATCTGCGTGGGGCCCTTCTGCATTTTGCCACTCGACGCGCCTAACCGGTTGCTGGCCCGCTGGCTAGTGGCCATCTTGGCGACGAAATCTACGACAAACACCGCTGGTCTGGTTGCTCCAGACTGGCCCTTGCTCCCCTCCAAAGGAGCAGTTCCTCTGACCTTGCTGGTCAGAACCATCAGCTTAAACTCCTTGCCTACAACAATTGCTTTTGACAAGGCTTGTTTGCTTCGATCAAGTCGCCGACACCGCCGACAGCGAGAGCCTGCGTGGGACAGCTCGTGACTCGACTCCTGGACGTCGTCGACCTTCAGGGACCACGTGGCTGCAGAGTCAAGCTACACCTTCCTTCCTGTTTGCACCCGACATCGCCTGGTACCCACCTGGTGCCACGCTGGTCACTGGCTAGTGACTGTGAACACTGTCCCCTCTGCTTACAGGTCTTCAACATCTCCGATCCACTCTTGGATCCACTGCATCTCTTCCCGACCGACCGCCTGCAGCACTTTTGTCTACAGGCCCCACGGAACAGATAGAAGAAACCCGACGCACTTCGAGGCCTATGCACCCGCTTCCTGTGGGTGAGGTAAAGCTGGCACACCTGTGCCCAAGTGTAGTATTACATCTCTAGTGCCTGTGTTCCAAATCTTAAGTTCCTAGGTCATCCGGAAGATTCCTTTTGCAGTAACTTTGTACTTTTTACGCACCCATTGAAACCTATGGGAGCACGCGTGTGACTATTTGCTCTGCACACGCCACCCGTGGACCTCCTGGTCACTAACTGACGTTAGCTCCTTGTAGGCCCAGCGATTCTAGAGGCCCTAGGCCTTTTCCCTTTTCTGTTCGTGGTACTTATACCACTATTTTAGTATATGGTTCGAGTGGCCACCAGGGCCTATCCATATAAAGTGCAACTTCTGTGTATTCTGTGATAATCCTGTTTGACGATTTGTGCTCCTGTGCTCATAAAGAGACTAGGGGTTACTTTGAGAAATAAATACATATATATTTTGAATATATATCTGTGTGGTGTCCTTTCATTGGTATAAAAGGGGGTTACTATTGGTAAAACAGCTTGCTTAACACGCATCACGAGTTTAGCCTCAAAGACTGCTTAGCCTACGCTACCACTAGGGCAGCTAGTCCGAAAAGGTTGACTTACAACCACACCATAAGGGTTGCTTGGCATGGTACAAGGTGGTCACTAGAACTAGTGAACAGCATATACCAGGCCAACTTCTCACATTGGTGGCAGCGATGGGATTTGAGCTTGCTGTGTTTTACCATTGTAATCTCTTGGTTACCAATTGAAAGATCACATAGGTACCTGTAGGTACATATAAAACAAGATTAGATATACTTAAGTTCTACTGAACTTAGTTGTTGTAGAGCAAAGGGAGTAGCACACCCTGACTACAACTACTAGATAGGTTTAGTAGGTAAACCCAAGTGTAGGTAGATTGCAACACATCCACCCACACTTAAGAGCAATGGCTGGGGCAGAGGGGTCCACTGTACCCATCTCTGTTGAGAGTGACCCCCCGAGGGCACCATCCATCTATGCTACCCTTAATCAAAATGAGCTCAGGCAGCTGGCAACTCTTAGAGGCCTTAAACAGCCCAAGAACCCTACCTCTGCTTTGCTCAGAGAGCTCTTGCAAGAAGATGAAAATCAAAAAGAGCTCAGGAAAGCTTCCCAGTTAGCCCCCTTAGGGACAGGAACAGGAGGCCCCCCTTCTGAAGATGCCACTGAGGTACCCCTTTCCAATAGTCACCCCTTAGATGGGATGCCTACCACAGAGGATGAGAGTGAAAAGGATACTGACAGTAGTGAGGATGAAGGGAGAACTAGCCCAGTGCCAAGTGTTATACTTGGCCCAGCTAAACTAAGGCTATTGGGGACTGACAGTGGGTTCACCCCACTGGATCTCCCCAGTGGACTTAACACAGGGCTTGGAAGGCAAAGGAATCGCTCAGGTGACTCCAATGCTTCCCATGGCTCTAGAGGCTCTCAAGGTCACTCCAGGAGAAGGATGACCACCCCTCAGAGGAGGGAACATGAGGCCAAGATGCAAGAAGCTCAGCTGAGGATCAGGAAGCAGGAGCTAGAAGTAGCCCTGATGGAAGAGAAACTTAGCAAGGCTAGACAGCATAAAGAGAGTGGGTCTATACCCACTGGTGGCAGCATTGTCCCTAAGGACAAAGATAGGGTTTTCGATAATAGAAACCTGTCTAAGGTTGTGCCCCCCTACAAAAGTGGGGATGACATCCACAAGTGGATAACTGCTCTTGAGAGGGCCTGCAAAGTACAGCAGGTTCCTGAAGACCAGTGGGCAGCAATCCTCTGGCTCTCCTTTGAGGGAAGAGGCAGAGACAGACTCCTCACTGTTAGAGAAGAGGATGTCAGAAACTACAGAGTCCTGAAGAGTGTTCTAGTTGATGGGTTAGGCTTAACCACTGAGCAGTACAGGTTAATGTTCAGAGACACCCAAAAGACACAGACTCAGGACTGGTCTGAATACATTGAATGTGCCACTAAGGCTTTGGAGGGTTGGTTGCTGGGAAGTAAGGTATCTGATTTTACAGGATTGTATAATTTGATGATGAGAGAACAGATTTTAAATAACTGTCAAAACCAGCAACTGCATCAACACTTGGTTGACTCTGATCTGACCTCTCCCCAAGAATTGGGAAAGAAGGCAGACAAATGGGTCAGAACCAGGGTTAAGCAAAAGAACCAGAACCAGGGCCAAGGGGGTGATCAGAAGAAAACAGACCAAAAGGGTGGAGATCAGAAACCTAAAGACCAGAAGTCTTCAACAGGGCCCCAAACTACTACTAAGGAGGGTGGGTCCCAACAGTCCAAAAAGAAGAAAGAAGGTCAAAAGAAACCCTGGTGCAATCATTGCAAGAATACAACTCACTGGACTAGTGATTGCAAAAAGGGTGGAGCCCCCAACACTGTTGCCCCTAAGGCACCTGCTCCCAGTACTACTGTTAGCAGTGTTGGTCCCCAGACAAAGGGTGTAGTGGGAATCACTATGGGAACTGAAGGAGATTCTGACTTAGACAGAACCCTTACACAGGCAGTCTTGATCTGTGATGGGGACATTGATTTGTCCCTGACTGTGAGCCCCAGTAACCTGGGCAAGTACAGACAGACTCCTTTAATTAATGACAAAGTGGCTCAAGCCTACAGGGACACATGTGCCAGTGTCACTATGGTGACACCAGGCTTTGTGGACCCTGGACAGTACATACCAGGTGAGAACTACCTGGTGACCAATGCCAGCAATGCCACTACTTCACATAGTGTGGCAGTTGTTAACTTCTCATGGGGAGGGGTAACTGGCCTCAAAAGGGTTGTGGTTAGTGCAGACCTCCCAGTAGAATGTTTGTTGGGCAATGACCTAGAGAGTTCTCTATGGTCAGAAGTGGAGTACAGGACTCATGCAGAGATGTTAGGTATATCATCACATGTCCTTGCTGTGACCAGGTCACAGGCCAAAAAGTGCCTCACTGAACCACAGGTCTTGGATCCTGGAACAATGGACCAAGCACCTACCAAGAAGAAGAACAGGAGGGTCAAGGCTGTGCCTTCCCCCCTGCCTCAGAGTGATGATCAGCCTTCCCAGGAAGCTGATCTAGAGGACCCTGAAGGAACTGTCCCTGAAGAGCTTGAACCTGACCAGGTTGAGTTTCTGGGGACAGGGGGACCTTCAAGGGCTGACTTGAGGCAGGCTCAGTTATCCTGTCCCTCTCTTGAACCCCTCAGACAGCTGGCTGCTGCTGAGGCTGCTGGGAATGCTCAAGGTACCCATAAAGTGTATTGGGATGAAGGGCTCCTTTATTCAGAGGCTAGAGACCCCAAGCCTGGTGCAACCAGGAGGTTGGTTATACCTCTGCAATTTAGGGGCTTCCTTCTTACCTTGGCCCATGATATTCCTTTAGCAGGACACCTAGGCCAGAACAAGACCTGGGACAGACTTGTCCCTCACTTTCACTGGCCTCATATGAATGAAGATACAAAGGAGTTTTGTCGCTCCTGTGTTACCTGCCAAGCCAGTGGCAAATCAGGTGGCACAACAAAGGCCCCCCTGATACCACTACCTGTGGTGGGGGTTCCCTTTGAAAGAGTGGGAATAGACATAGTGGGTCCCATGGATCCTCCCACTGCATCTGGGCACAGATTTATACTGGTGGTAGTGGATCATGCCACCAGGTATCCAGAGGCAATTCCCCTTAGGACCACTACAGCTCCTGTTGTGGCCAGGGCCCTGCTGGGAGTATTCTCCAGAGTGGGGTTTCCTAAGGAGGTAGTATCTGACAGAGGTACCAACTTTATGTCAGGATACTTAACAGCTATGTGGAAGGAATGTGGTGTCAACTACAAGTTCACCACCCCTTATCACCCACAATGCAATGGGCTTGTTGAGAGATTCAACAAGACCCTAAAGGGTATGATCAAAGGATTACCTGAAAAGCTCAGGCGAAGATGGGACATCCTTCTACCCTGCCTTCTGTTTGCTTACAGAGAGGTCCCACAAAAAGGAGTTGGCTACAGCCCCTTTGAATTGTTGTTTGGGCACCCTGTGAGGGGCCCACTGTGTTTGGTGAAGGAAGGCTGGGAGTTACCTCTCAAAAAGCCTAAGCTAGACATAGTGGACTATGTACTTGGTCTCCGCTCCAGGATGGCTGAGTATATGGAGAAGGCATCCAAAAACCTTGAGGCAAGCCAGGCCTTACAGAAAGCTTGGCATGACCAAAAGGCTGTCTTGGTTGAGTTTCAGCCAGGACAGAAGGTATGGGTGTTGGAGCCAGTGGCCCCAGCAGCACTCCAAGACAAATGGTCTGGACCCCATACAATCCTGGAAAAGAAGGGAGAGGTCACCTACTTGGTCGACCTAGGAACTCCCAGGAGTCCCCACAGGGTACTCCATGTTAACAGGCTTAAAGCATATGTTGACAGGGCAGACATGGGCTTGCTCATGGCTACAGATGAGGGACAGGAGGAAGAGAGTGACCCTCTCCCAGACCTGTTGTCTCAGAACCCTGAAGATGGCTCAGTGGAAGGAGTGACCCTTGGAGGCAACCTCACTGCCCATCAGCAGACTGAATGTAGACAGGTTCTACAATCATTTTCACATATGTTTTCCTTGATACCTAGTCAAACTGACTGGTGTACCCATGTGGTGGACACTGGTGACAGTCTGCCTGTAAAGAACAAACTTTACAGACAACCTGACCACGTCAGGGACTGTATAAAGGCTGAGGTACATAAAATGCTGGAATTAGGTGTCATTGAACCCTCAGAGAGCCCCTGGGCTAGCCCAGTGGTTCTGGTCCCCAAACCTCACACCAAAGATGGCAAGAGAGAGATGAGGTTCTGTGTGGATTACAGAGGACTCAATGCTGTCACCAGGACAGATGCACACCCTATTCCAAGGGCAGATGAGCTCATAGACAAACTAGCTTCTGCAAAGTTTTTGAGCACATTTGACTTAACAGCTGGCTATTGGCAAATCAGATTAGCTGAGGAGTCTAAGGCCAAAACAGCATTCTCAACCCCAGGTGGGCACTACCAGTTTGTGGTGATGCCCTTTGGTCTGAAGAATGCACCTGCCACCTTCCAAAGGCTGGTGAACCAAGTCCTTACTGGGTTGGATGACTTTTGCGCAGCATATCTTGATGACATTGCTGTCTTTAGCTCCACCTGGGAGGATCACCTGATCCACCTGAAGAAGGCTCTTGAGGCTCTGCAAAGGGCAGGCCTCACTATCAAGGCTACTAAGTGCCAGATAGGGCAGAGTAAGGTTGTATATTTGGGCCACCTTGTAGGTGGAGGCCAAGTTCAACCACTGGAGAGTAAGATACAATCCATCAAGGACTGGTCCCCTCCAACCACCCAGACTCAAGTTCGAGCTTTCTTGGGCTTGACTGGGTACTGCAGGAAGTTTGTTAAGAACTATGGGTCCATTGTGACTCCTCTTAATGATCTGACATCCAAGAAGATGCCCAAAAAGGTTCAGTGGACAGTAAGCTGTCAAAAGGCATTTGATGACCTGAAGGAGGCCATGTGCTCTGCACCTATCCTGAAAAGTCCTGACTACTCCAAAGAGTTTATTGTCCAAACAGATGCTTCTGAGTTGGATGTGGGAGCTGTGCTGTCACAACTTAATGTAGATGGTCAAGACCAACCCATTGCTTTTATTAGCAGAAGGTTGACCCCCAGAGAGAAGAATTGGTCAGCTATTGAGAGGGAGGCCTTTGCTGTGGTGTGGGCCCTGAAGAAGCTGAGGCCATACTTGTTTGGCACTCACTTCAAGATTCAGACCGACCATAAGCCCCTCTTGTGGCTAAATCAGATGAAGGGTGAAAATCCCAAACTGCTTAGGTGGTCCATTTCCCTACAGGGGATGGACTTTACAGTGGAGCACCGGCCAGGTACTGACCATGGGAATGCAGATGGTCTCTCCAGGTACTTCCACTTAGGACATGAAGACGAGACTGGTCAAGGCTAGTTTAATGTCCCAGCGTTTGGGGGGGGGGTTGTGTAGGAGAGTAGGGTCTGCTATCCTATGGTCACCCCAAATTTTTGCTTTTTGCTTCACTGGTTTTTGACATATTGAGGCTGTGGGCCTGCCAATCAGACCCCCAGCCTGCTGTTCTCTCTACTAAATTAAAACTATGCACCCTAGGTGCATAACCAATTGGAAGTGGATCACCCTGTCAGCCCCTGTACCAGTGTACACTAGGTACCCAGGGCATTGGTGTACCCAAGGCCTGCCAAGGGCTGCAGCATGTATTATGCCACCCCAGGCTTGGCCTAACAATTTGACACAACTGGCTGATCACTCAGCTGGGGTAAGTTGGTGTAATCACCTCTTACTTAGGTGTAGTATACCTATACCTAACCTTAAATGGGACACCTGGTAACCTATAAGTCACTCCTATGGCAGGCCTTAACAATCCTGAAGGCAGAGTTCTTGGTTCCATGTGAGATGGTGCTCTGGCATGAGCTGAGCCTGTCTGCAGTGGTCGGAACAACTTCCTTCTACTGTTTCCAGATATCGTCATACCATATACTCTTAAGTGCATTATGAACCTCGCGGTTAAATGCTATCTTTGGTTTGGCTTTATCAAAACATGTCGAGTAAGGTGTCATACGAATTGGAATACTAACCCCTCGCCAATTCTGGCGACGGGGTTAGCATTCCACCCTTCTAGAGGGACACGACATGTACAGTGCCTGAAACCCGGGTAAAATCAGACATAGCCTCAGCTCCACAAAATGGATGCTGCCACCACAGACACAAGTCTGCCCTCCTGCTGCTGGGAGTCCTTCCAGCTTGGGAGGTGTGGACAAAGGGTTTCCTGCCAGGGGAGGTGCGTGCACCACCCCAGACAGGATTTTGTGTATTGGTCAGGTAGGGCTTGAAAGAAACCAGACATGCCTGTGGCTCACAAGGAGCCTCGGTGCATATGCCAGTTCAAACCGGTCCTGGGGCACACCAGTCCCGGGCCTGGGGCGAGCTGGACAAAGGATTGGGGGTGTAACCACCCCCCTTCCTGGTCCCACCCATAGGGAGGGACCTAGCAGGTAGTCCGGCCCCTAGAATCCGAATAAAGGTAGGAGCTGTGTCCTAAGACTTCAGACATCCTGGAATCAACTTAAAACTAAGAAGAAGACGGGAACTTCGACGCTCTGCCGCACAGAGGACTGAAGCCAATCTCCCCTGTGGTCAGGGAGTGACCACCTTGCTAACGCAAGCACCATCCAGCGAATCAACGTCTGCTTTGCCGCCGCCTCCCGCCGGAGCCCGAGCCCAGAGACTGACAAGACCTGGACCTCCAGACCTCTCACCGCCCGATCCACAGTCCCTGCAAAGAGGAGACCCGTGGAGGCACCGAGACACGTGGAGCCAGCCATCTTGAAACGACTACGACAAGCTGACCAGTGCAACAACCAAGGCTCCCTCCAAGTTGTGCTTTGGGTCCTGAGAAGCCCAACCCTCTAGCAGCATCTGCACCAAAGGTGAGCCCTCCAGCATCTCCACGATCTGCGTGGGGCCCTTCTGCATTTTGCCACTCGACGCGCCTAACCGGTTGCTGGCCCGCTGGCTAGTGGCCATCTTGGCGACGAAATCTACGACAAACACCGCTGGTCTGGTTGCTCCAGACTGGCCCTTGCTCCCCTCCAAAGGAGCAGTTCCTCTGACCTTGCTGGTCAGAACCATCAGCTTAAACTCCTTGCCTACAACAATTGCTTTTGCCAAGGCTTGTTTGCTTAGATCAAGTCGCCGACACCGCCGACAGCGAGAGCCTGCGTGGGACAGCTCGTGACTCGACTCCTGGACGTCGTCGACCTTCAGGGACCACGTGGCTGCAGAGTCAAGCTACACCTTCCTTCCTGTTTGCACCCGACATCGCCTGGTACCCACCTGGTGCCACGCTGGTCACTGGCTAGTGACTGTGAACACTGTCCCCTCTGCTTACAGGTCTTCAACATCTCCGATCCACTCTTGGATCCACTGCATCTCTTCCCGACCGACCGCCTGCAGCACTTTTGTCTACAGGCCCCACGGAACAGATAGAAGAAACCCGACGCACTTCGAGGCCTATGCACCCGCTTCCTGTGGGTGAGGTAAAGCTGGCACACCTGTGCCCAAGTGTAGTATTACATCTCTAGTGCCTGTGTTCCAAATCTTAAGTTCCTAGGTCATCCGGAAGATTCCTTTTGCAGTAACTTTGTACTTTTTACGCACCCATTGAAACCTATGGGAGCACGCGTGTGACTATTTGCTCTGCACACGCCACCCGTGGACCTCCTGGTCACTAACTGACGTTAGCTCCTTGTAGGCCCAGCGATTCTAGAGGCCCTAGGCCTTTTCCCTTTTCTGTTCGTGGTACTTATACCACTATTTTAGTATATGGTTCGAGTGGCCACCAGGGCCTATCCATATAAAGTGCAACTTCTGTGTATTCTGTGATAATCCTGTTTGACGATTTGTGCTCCTGTGCTCATAAAGAGACTAGGGGTTACTTTGAGAAATAAATACATATATATTTTGAATATATATCTGTGTGGTGTCCTTTCATTGGTATAAAAGGGGGTTACTATTGGTAAAACAGCTTGCTTAACACGCATCACGAGTTTAGCCTCAAAGACTGCTTAGCCTACGCTACCACTAGGGCAGCTAGTCCGAAAAGGTTGACTTACAACCACACCATAAGGGTTGCTTGGCATGGTACAAGGTGGTCACTAGAACTAGTGAACAGCATATACCAGGCCAACTTCTCACATTGGTGGCAGCGATGGGATTTGAGCTTGCTGTGTTTTACCATTGTAATCTCTTGGTTACCAATTGAAAGATCACATAGGTACCTGTAGGTACATATAAAACAAGATTAGATATACTTAAGTTCTACTGAACTTAGTTGTTGTAGAGCAAAGGGAGTAGCACACCCTGACTACAACTACTAGATAGGTTTAGTAGGTAAACCCAAGTGTAGGTAGATTGCAACACATCCACCCACACTTAAGAGCAATGGCTGGGGCAGAGGGGTCCACTGTACCCATCTCTGTTGAGAGTGACCCCCCGAGGGCACCATCCATCTATGCTACCCTTAATCAAAATGAGCTCAGGCAGCTGGCAACTCTTAGAGGCCTTAAACAGCCCAAGAACCCTACCTCTGCTTTGCTCAGAGAGCTCTTGCAAGAAGATGAAAATCAAAAAGAGCTCAGGAAAGCTTCCCAGTTAGCCCCCTTAGGGACAGGAACAGGAGGCCCCCCTTCTGAAGATGCCACTGAGGTACCCCTTTCCAATAGTCACCCCTTAGATGGGATGCCTACCACAGAGGATGAGAGTGAAAAGGATACTGACAGTAGTGAGGATGAAGGGAGAACTAGCCCAGTGCCAAGTGTTATACTTGGCCCAGCTAAACTAAGGCTATTGGGGACTGACAGTGGGTTCACCCCACTGGATCTCCCCAGTGGACTTAACACAGGGCTTGGAAGGCAAAGGAATCGCTCAGGTGACTCCAATGCTTCCCATGGCTCTAGAGGCTCTCAAGGTCACTCCAGGAGAAGGATGACCACCCCTCAGAGGAGGGAACATGAGGCCAAGATGCAAGAAGCTCAGCTGAGGATCAGGAAGCAGGAGCTAGAAGTAGCCCTGATGGAAGAGAAACTTAGCAAGGCTAGACAGCATAAAGAGAGTGGGTCTATACCCACTGGTGGCAGCATTGTCCCTAAGGACAAAGATAGGGTTTTCGATAATAGAAACCTGTCTAAGGTTGTGCCCCCCTACAAAAGTGGGGATGACATCCACAAGTGGATAACTGCTCTTGAGAGGGCCTGCAAAGTACAGCAGGTTCCTGAAGACCAGTGGGCAGCAATCCTCTGGCTCTCCTTTGAGGGAAGAGGCAGAGACAGACTCCTCACTGTTAGAGAAGAGGATGTCAGAAACTACAGAGTCCTGAAGAGTGTTCTAGTTGATGGGTTAGGCTTAACCACTGAGCAGTACAGGTTAATGTTCAGAGACACCCAAAAGACACAGACTCAGGACTGGTCTGAATACATTGAATGTGCCACTAAGGCTTTGGAGGGTTGGTTGCTGGGAAGTAAGGTATCTGATTTTACAGGATTGTATAATTTGATGATGAGAGAACAGATTTTAAATAACTGTCAAAACCAGCAACTGCATCAACACTTGGTTGACTCTGATCTGACCTCTCCCCAAGAATTGGGAAAGAAGGCAGACAAATGGGTCAGAACCAGGGTTAAGCAAAAGAACCAGAACCAGGGCCAAGGGGGTGATCAGAAGAAAACAGACCAAAAGGGTGGAGATCAGAAACCTAAAGACCAGAAGTCTTCAACAGGGCCCCAAACTACTACTAAGGAGGGTGGGTCCCAACAGTCCAAAAAGAAGAAAGAAGGTCAAAAGAAACCCTGGTGCAATCATTGCAAGAATACAACTCACTGGACTAGTGATTGCAAAAAGGGTGGAGCCCCCAACACTGTTGCCCCTAAGGCACCTGCTCCCAGTACTACTGTTAGCAGTGTTGGTCCCCAGACAAAGGGTGTAGTGGGAATCACTATGGGAACTGAAGGAGATTCTGACTTAGACAGAACCCTTACACAGGCAGTCTTGATCTGTGATGGGGACATTGATTTGTCCCTGACTGTGAGCCCCAGTAACCTGGGCAAGTACAGACAGACTCCTTTAATTAATGACAAAGTGGCTCAAGCCTACAGGGACACATGTGCCAGTGTCACTATGGTGACACCAGGCTTTGTGGACCCTGGACAGTACATACCAGGTGAGAACTACCTGGTGACCAATGCCAGCAATGCCACTACTTCACATAGTGTGGCAGTTGTTAACTTCTCATGGGGAGGGGTAACTGGCCTCAAAAGGGTTGTGGTTAGTGCAGACCTCCCAGTAGAATGTTTGTTGGGCAATGACCTAGAGAGTTCTCTATGGTCAGAAGTGGAGTACAGGACTCATGCAGAGATGTTAGGTATATCATCACATGTCCTTGCTGTGACCAGGTCACAGGCCAAAAAGTGCCTCACTGAACCACAGGTCTTGGATCCTGGAACAATGGACCAAGCACCTACCAAGAAGAAGAACAGGAGGGTCAAGGCTGTGCCTTCCCCCCTGCCTCAGAGTGATGATCAGCCTTCCCAGGAAGCTGATCTAGAGGACCCTGAAGGAACTGTCCCTGAAGAGCTTGAACCTGACCAGGTTGAGTTTCTGGGGACAGGGGGACCTTCAAGGGCTGACTTGAGGCAGGCTCAGTTATCCTGTCCCTCTCTTGAACCCCTCAGACAGCTGGCTGCTGCTGAGGCTGCTGGGAATGCTCAAGGTACCCATAAAGTGTATTGGGATGAAGGGCTCCTTTATTCAGAGGCTAGAGACCCCAAGCCTGGTGCAACCAGGAGGTTGGTTATACCTCTGCAATTTAGGGGCTTCCTTCTTACCTTGGCCCATGATATTCCTTTAGCAGGACACCTAGGCCAGAACAAGACCTGGGACAGACTTGTCCCTCACTTTCACTGGCCTCATATGAATGAAGATACAAAGGAGTTTTGTCGCTCCTGTGTTACCTGCCAAGCCAGTGGCAAATCAGGTGGCACAACAAAGGCCCCCCTGATACCACTACCTGTGGTGGGGGTTCCCTTTGAAAGAGTGGGAATAGACATAGTGGGTCCCATGGATCCTCCCACTGCATCTGGGCACAGATTTATACTGGTGGTAGTGGATCATGCCACCAGGTATCCAGAGGCAATTCCCCTTAGGACCACTACAGCTCCTGTTGTGGCCAGGGCCCTGCTGGGAGTATTCTCCAGAGTGGGGTTTCCTAAGGAGGTAGTATCTGACAGAGGTACCAACTTTATGTCAGGATACTTAACAGCTATGTGGAAGGAATGTGGTGTCAACTACAAGTTCACCACCCCTTATCACCCACAATGCAATGGGCTTGTTGAGAGATTCAACAAGACCCTAAAGGGTATGATCAAAGGATTACCTGAAAAGCTCAGGCGAAGATGGGACATCCTTCTACCCTGCCTTCTGTTTGCTTACAGAGAGGTCCCACAAAAAGGAGTTGGCTACAGCCCCTTTGAATTGTTGTTTGGGCACCCTGTGAGGGGCCCACTGTGTTTGGTGAAGGAAGGCTGGGAGTTACCTCTCAAAAAGCCTAAGCTAGACATAGTGGACTATGTACTTGGTCTCCGCTCCAGGATGGCTGAGTATATGGAGAAGGCATCCAAAAACCTTGAGGCAAGCCAGGCCTTACAGAAAGCTTGGCATGACCAAAAGGCTGTCTTGGTTGAGTTTCAGCCAGGACAGAAGGTATGGGTGTTGGAGCCAGTGGCCCCAGCAGCACTCCAAGACAAATGGTCTGGACCCCATACAATCCTGGAAAAGAAGGGAGAGGTCACCTACTTGGTCGACCTAGGAACTCCCAGGAGTCCCCACAGGGTACTCCATGTTAACAGGCTTAAAGCATATGTTGACAGGGCAGACATGGGCTTGCTCATGGCTACAGATGAGGGACAGGAGGAAGAGAGTGACCCTCTCCCAGACCTGTTGTCTCAGAACCCTGAAGATGGCTCAGTGGAAGGAGTGACCCTTGGAGGCAACCTCACTGCCCATCAGCAGACTGAATGTAGACAGGTTCTACAATCATTTTCACATATGTTTTCCTTGATACCTAGTCAAACTGACTGGTGTACCCATGTGGTGGACACTGGTGACAGTCTGCCTGTAAAGAACAAACTTTACAGACAACCTGACCACGTCAGGGACTGTATAAAGGCTGAGGTACATAAAATGCTGGAATTAGGTGTCATTGAACCCTCAGAGAGCCCCTGGGCTAGCCCAGTGGTTCTGGTCCCCAAACCTCACACCAAAGATGGCAAGAGAGAGATGAGGTTCTGTGTGGATTACAGAGGACTCAATGCTGTCACCAGGACAGATGCACACCCTATTCCAAGGGCAGATGAGCTCATAGACAAACTAGCTTCTGCAAAGTTTTTGAGCACATTTGACTTAACAGCTGGCTATTGGCAAATCAGATTAGCTGAGGAGTCTAAGGCCAAAACAGCATTCTCAACCCCAGGTGGGCACTACCAGTTTGTGGTGATGCCCTTTGGTCTGAAGAATGCACCTGCCACCTTCCAAAGGCTGGTGAACCAAGTCCTTACTGGGTTGGATGACTTTTGCGCAGCATATCTTGATGACATTGCTGTCTTTAGCTCCACCTGGGAGGATCACCTGATCCACCTGAAGAAGGCTCTTGAGGCTCTGCAAAGGGCAGGCCTCACTATCAAGGCTACTAAGTGCCAGATAGGGCAGAGTAAGGTTGTATATTTGGGCCACCTTGTAGGTGGAGGCCAAGTTCAACCACTGGAGAGTAAGATACAATCCATCAAGGACTGGTCCCCTCCAACCACCCAGACTCAAGTTCGAGCTTTCTTGGGCTTGACTGGGTACTACAGGAAGTTTGTTAAGAACTATGGGTCCATTGTGACTCCTCTTAATGATCTGACATCCAAGAAGATGCCCAAAAAGGTTCAGTGGACAGTAAGCTGTCAAAAGGCATTTGATGACCTGAAGGAGGCCATGTGCTCTGCACCTATCCTGAAAAGTCCTGACTACTCCAAAGAGTTTATTGTCCAAACAGATGCTTCTGAGTTGGGTGTGGGAGCTGTGCTGTCACAACTTAATGTAGATGGTCAAGACCAACCCATTGCTTTTATTAGCAGAAGGTTGACCCCCAGAGAGAAGAATTGGTCAGCTATTGAGAGGGAGGCCTTTGCTGTGGTGTGGGCCCTGAAGAAGCTGAGGCCATACTTGTTTGGCACTCACTTCAAGATTCAGACCGACCATAAGCCCCTCTTGTGGCTAAATCAGATGAAGGGTGAAAATCCCAAACTGCTTAGGTGGTCCATTTCCCTACAGGGGATGGACTTTACAGTGGAGCACCGGCCAGGTACTGACCATGGGAATGCAGATGGTCTCTCCAGGTACTTCCACTTAGGACATGAAGACGAGACTGGTCAAGGCTAGTTTAATGTCCCAGCGTTTGGGGGGGGGTTGTGTAGGAGAGTAGGGTCTGCTATCCTATGGTCACCCCAAATTTTTGCTTTTTGCTTCACTGGTTTTTGACATATTGAGGCTGTGGGCCTGCCAATCAGACCCCCAGCCTGCTGTTCTCTCTACTAAATTAAAACTATGCACCCTAGGTGCATAACCAATTGGAAGTGGATCACCCTGTCAGCCCCTGTACCAGTGTACACTAGGTACCCAGGGCATTGGTGTACCCAAGGCCTGCCAAGGGCTGCAGCATGTATTATGCCACCCCAGGCTTGGCCTAACAATTTGACACAACTGGCTGATCACTCAGCTGGGGTAAGTTGGTGTAATCACCTCTTACTTAGGTGTAGTATACCTATACCTAACCTTAAATGGGACACCTGGTAACCTATAAGTCACTCCTATGGCAGGCCTTAACAATCCTGAAGGCAGAGTGCTTGGTTCCATGTGAGATGGTGCTCTGGCATGAGCTGAGCCTGTCTGCAGTGGTCGGAACAACTTCCTTCTACTGTTTCCAGATATCGTCATACCATATACTCTTAAGTGCATTATGAACCTCGCGGTTAAATGCTATCTTTGGTTTGGCTTTATCAAAACATGTCGAGTAAGGTGTCATACGAATTGGAATACTAACCCCTCGCCAATTCTGGCGACGGGGTTAGCATTCCACCCTTCTAGAGGGACACGACATGTACAGTGCCTGAAACCCGGGTAAAATCAGACATAGCCTCAGCTCCACAAAATGGATGCTGCCACCACAGACACAAGTCTGCCCTCCTGCTGCTGGGAGTCCTTCCAGCTTGGGAGGTGTGGACAAAGGGTTTCCTGCCAGGGGAGGTGCGTGCACCACCCCAGACAGGATTTTGTGTATTGGTCAGGTAGGGCTTGAAAGAAACCAGACATGCCTGTGGCTCACAAGGAGCCTCGGTGCATATGCCAGTTCAAACCGGTCCTGGGGCACACCAGTCCCGGGCCTGGGGCGAGCTGGACAAAGGATTGGGGGTGTAACCACCCCCCTTCCTGGTCCCACCCATAGGGAGGGACCTAGCAGGTAGTCCGGCCCCTAGAATCCGAATAAAGGTAGGAGCTGTGTCCTAAGACTTCAGACATCCTGGAATCAACTTAAAACTAAGAAGAAGACGGGAACTTCGACGCTCTGCCGCACAGAGGACTGAAGCCAATCTCCCCTGTGGTCAGGGAGTGACCACCTTGCTAACGCAAGCACCATCCAGCGAATCAACGTCTGCTTTGCCGCCGCCTCCCGCCGGAGCCCGAGCCCAGAGACTGACAAGACCTGGACCTCCAGACCTCTCACCGCCCGATCCACAGTCCCTGCAAAGAGGAGACCCGTGGAGGCACCGAGACACGTGGAGCCAGCCATCTTGAAACGACTACGACAAGCTGACCAGTGCAACAACCGAGGCTCCCTCCAAGTTGTGCTTTGGGTCCTGAGAAGCCCAACCCTCGAGCAGCATCTGCACCAAAGGTGAGCCCTCCAGCATCTCCACGATCTGCGTGGGGCCCTTCTGCATTTTGCCACTCGACGCGCCTAACCGGTTGCTGGCCCGCTGGCTAGTGGCCATCTTGGCGACGAAATCTACGACAAACACCGCTGGTCTGGTTGCTCCAGACTGGCCCTTGCTCCCCTCCAAAGGAGCAGTTCCTCTGACCTTGCTGGTCAGAACCATCAGCTTAAACTCCTTGCCTACAACAATTGCTTTTGCCAAGGCTTGTTTGCTTCGATCAAGTCGCCGACACCGCCGACAGCGAGAGCCTGCGTGGGACAGCTCGTGACTCGACTCCTGGACGTCGTCGACCTTCAGGGACCACGTGGCTGCAGAGTCAAGCTACACCTTCCTTCCTGTTTGCACCCGACATCGCCTGGTACCCACCTGGTGCCACGCTGGTCACTGGCTAGTGACTGTGAACACTGTCCCCTCTGCTTACAGGTCTTCAACATCTCCGATCCACTCTTGGATCCACTGCATCTCTTCCCGACCGACCGCCTGCAGCACTTTTGTCTACAGGCCCCACGGAACAGATAGAAGAAACCCGACGCACTTCGAGGCCTATGCACCCGCTTCCTGTGGGTGAGGTAAAGCTGGCACACCTGTGCCCAAGTGTAGTATTACATCTCTAGTGCCTGTGTTCCAAATCTTAAGTTCCTAGGTCATCCGGAAGATTCCTTTTGCAGTAACTTTGTACTTTTTACGCACCCATTGAAACCTATGGGAGCACGCGTGTGACTATTTGCTCTGCACACGCCACCCGTGGACCTCCTGGTCACTAACTGACGTTAGCTCCTTGTAGGCCCAGCGATTCTAGAGGCCCTAGGCCTTTTCCCTTTTCTGTTCGTGGTACTTATACCACTATTTTAGTATATGGTTCGAGTGGCCACCAGGGCCTATCCATATAAAGTGCAACTTCTGTGTATTCTGTGATAATCCTGTTTGACGATTTGTGCTCCTGTGCTCATAAAGAGACTAGGGGTTACTTTGAGAAATAAATACATATATATTTTGAATATATATCTGTGTGGTGTCCTTTCATTGGTATAAAAGGGGGTTACTATTGGTAAAACAGCTTGCTTAACACGCATCACGAGTTTAGCCTCAAAGACTGCTTAGCCTACGCTACCACTAGGGCAGCTAGTCCGAAAAGGTTGACTTACAACCACACCATAAGGGTTGCTTGGCATGGTACAAGGTGGTCACTAGAACTAGTGAACAGCATATACCAGGCCAACTTCTCACACCACCGCTGCCACCAATGTGAGAAGTTGGCCTGGTATATGCTGTTCACTAGTTCTAGTGACCACCTTGTACCATGCCAAGCAACCCTTATGGTGTGGTTGTAAGTCAACCTTTTCGGACTAGCTGCCCTAGTGGTAGCGTAGGCTAAGCAGTCTTTGAGGCTAAACTCGTGATGCGTGTTAAGCAAGCTGTTTTACCAATAGTAACCCCCTTTTATACCAATGAAAGGACACCACACAGATATATATTCAAAATATATATGTATTTATTTCTCAAAGTAACCCCTAGTCTCTTTATGAGCACAGGAGCACAAATCGTCAAACAAGATTATCACAGAATACACAGAAGTTGCACTTTATATGGATAGGCCCTGGTGGCCACTCGAACCATATACTAAAATAGTGGTATAAGTACCACGAACAGAAAAGGGAAAAGGCCTAGGGCCTCTAGAATCGCTGGGCCTACAAGGAGCTAACGTCAGTTAGTGACCAGGAGGTCCACGGGTGGCGTGTGCAGAGCAAATAGTCACACGCGTGCTCCCATAGGTTTCAATGGGTGCGTAAAAAGTACAAAGTTACTGCAAAAGGAATCTTCCGGATGACCTAGGAACTTAAGATTTGGAACACAGGCACTAGAGATGTAATACTACACTTGGGCACAGGTGTGCCAGCTTTACCTCACCCACAGGAAGCGGGTGCATAGGCCTCGAAGTGCGTCGGGTTTCTTCTATCTGTTCCGTGGGGCCTGTAGACAAAAGTGCTGCAGGCGGTCGGTCGGGAAGAGATGCAGTGGATCCAAGAGTGGATCGGAGATGTTGAAGACCTGTAAGCAGAGGGGACAGTGTTCACAGTCACTAGCCAGTGACCAGCGTGGCACCAGGTGGGTACCAGGCGATGTCGGGTGCAAACAGGAAGGAAGGTGTAGCTTGACTCTGCAGCCACGTGGTCCCTGAAGGTCGACGACGTCCAGGAGTCGAGTCACGAGCTGTCCCACGCAGGCTCTCGCTGTCGGCGGTGTCGGCGACTTGATCGAAGCAAACAAGCCTTGGCAAAAGCAATTGTTGTAGGCAAGGAGTTTAAGCTGATGGTTCTGACCAGCAAGGTCAGAGGAACTGCTCCTTTGGAGGGGAGCAAGGGCCAGTCTGGAGCAACCAGACCAGCGGTGTTTGTCGTAGATTTCGTCGCCAAGATGGCCACTAGCCAGCGGGCCAGCAACCGGTTAGGCGCGTCGAGTGGCAAAATGCAGAAGGGCCCCACGCAGATCGTGGAGATGCTGGAGGGCTCACCTTTGGTGCAGATGCTGCTCGAGGGTTGGGCTTCTCAGGACCCAAAGCACAACTTGGAGGGAGCCTCGGTTGTTGCACTGGTCAGCTTGTCGTAGTCGTTTCAAGATGGCTGGCTCCACGTGTCTCGGTGCCTCCACGGGTCTCCTCTTTGCAGGGACTGTGGATCGGGCGGTGAGAGGTCTGGAGGTCCAGGTCTTGTCAGTCTCTGGGCTCGGGCTCCGGCGGGAGGCGGCGGCAAAGCAGACGTTGATTCGCTGGATGGTGCTTGCGTTAGCAAGGTGGTCACTCCCTGACCACAGGGGAGATTGGCTTCAGTCCTCTGTGCAGCAGAGCGTCGAAGTTCCCGTCTTCTTCTTAGTTTTAAGTTGATTCCAGGATGTCTCTAGTCTTAGGACACAGCTCCTACCTTTATTCGGATTCTAGGGGCCGGACTACCTGCTAGGTCCCTCCCTATGGGTGGGACCAGGAAGGGGGGTAGTTACACCCCCAATCCTTTGTCCAGCTCGCCCCAGGCCCGGGACTGGTGTGCCCCAGGACCGGTTTGAACTGGCATATGCACCGAGGCTCCTTGTGAGCCACAGGCATGTCTGGTTTCTTTCAAGCCCTACCTGACCAATACACAAAATCCGGTCTGGGGTGGTGCACGCACCTCCCCTGGCAGGAAACCCTTTGTCCACACCTCCCAAGCTGGAAGGACTCCCAGCAGCAGGAGGGCAGACTTGTGTCTGTGGTGGCAGCATCCATTTTGTGGAGCTGAGGCTATGTCTGATTTTACCCGGGTTTCAGGCACTGTACATGTCGTGTCCCTCTAGAAGGGTGGAATGCTAACCCCGTCGCCAGAATTGGCGAGGGGTTAGTATTCCAATTCGTATGACACCTTACTCGACATGTTTTGATAAAGCCAAACCAAAGATAGCATTTAACCGCGAGGTTCATAATGCACTTAAGAGTATATGGTATGACGATATCTGGAAACAGTAGAAGGAAGTTGTTCCGACCACTGTAGACAGGCTCAGCTCATGCCAGAGCACCATCTCACATGGAACCAAGCACTCTGCCTTCAGGATTGTTAAGGCCTGCCATAGGAGTGACTTATAGGTTACCAGGTGTCCCATTTAAGGTTAGGTATAGGTATACTACACCTAAGTAAGAGGTGATTACACCAACTTACCCCAGCTGAGTGATCAGCCAGTTGTGTCAAATTGTTAGGCCAAGCCTGGGGTGGCATAATACATGCTGCAGCCCTTGGCAGGCCTTGGGTACACCAATGCCCTGGGTACCTAGTGTACACTGGTACAGGGGCTGACAGGGTGATCCACTTCCAATTGGTTATGCACCTAGGGTGCATAGTTTTAATTTAGTAGAGAGAACAGCAGGCTGGGGGTCTGATTGGCAGGCCCACAGCCTCAATATGTCAAAAACCAGTGAAGCAAAAAGCAAAAATTTGGGGTGACCATAGGATAGCAGACCCTACTCTCCTACACCGGCAGAGCTAGGGTTCAAAAACTACAGCTAGTCACTTTGCCAAAAAAGGGTCATTTTTCACTGCAAAATTGAGGTGTGACCATGTTGCGTTTTGCGCCGTTTCCTGTCGCGGGCACTAGGCCGACCCGCACAAGTGAGGTACCATTTTTCTCATAGGACTTTGGGGAACGCGGGGTGGGTGAAAATTTGTAGATCCACACAGATTCCAGAACTTTTCATCACAGAAATGTGTGGAAAATGTGTTTTTTGTCAATTTTTTAGGTTTGCAAGGGATTCTGGGTACCAGACCCTGGTGGGAGGCACTCAAATCAACCCATCCTGGATTCCCCTGCGTGTCTAGTTTTCAAAAATATATAGGTTTGCTAGGTTTCCCTAGGTGCCGGCAGAGCTAGGGTTAAAAAACTACAGCTAGGTACTTTGCCAAAAAAGTGTCATTTTTCACAGCAAAATTGAGGTGTGACCATGTTGCGTTTCGCGCCGTTTCCTGTCGCGGGCACTAGGCCGACCCGCACAAGTGAGGTACCATTTTTCTCATAGGACTTTGGGGAACGCGGGGTGGGTGGAAATTTGTAGATCCACACAGATTCCAGAACTTTCCATCACAGAAATGTTGGGAAAATGTGTTTTTTTGTCAATTTTTTAGGTTTGCAAGGGATTCTGGGTAACAGACCCTGGTGGGAGGCACTCAAGTCACCCCATCCTGGATTTCCCTGGGTGTCTAGTGTACAAAAATATATAGGTTTGCTAGGTTTCCCTAGGTGCCGGCAGAGCTAGGGTTAAAAAACTACAGCTAGGTACTTTGCCAAAAAAGTGTCATTTTTCACAGCAAAATTGAGGTGTGACCATGTTGCGTTTCGCGCCGTTTCCTGTCGCGGGCACTAGTCCGACCCGCACAAGTGAAGTACCATTTTTCTCGTAGGACTTTGGGAAACGCGGGGTGGGTGGAAATTTGTGGATCGACGCAGATTCCAGAACTTTCCATCACAGAAATGTGGGGAAAATGTGTTTTTTTGTCCATTTTTCAAGTTTGCAAGGGATTCTGGGTAACTGACCCTGGTGGGAGGCACTCAAGTCACCCCATCCTAGATTCCCCTGGGTGTCTAGTGTACAAAAATATATAGGTTTGCTAGGTTTCCCTAGATGCCGGCAGAGCTAGGGTTCAAAAACTACAGCTAGTCACTTTGCCAAAAAAGGGTCATTTTTCAATGCAAAATTGAGGTGTGACCATGTTGCGTTTTGCGCCGTTTCCTGTCGCGGGCACTAGGCCGACCCGCACAAGTGAGGTACCATTTTTCTCATAGGACTTTGGGGAACGCGGGGTGGGTGAAAATTTGTAGATCCACACAGATTCCAGAACTTTCCATCACAGAAATGTGGGGAAAATGTGTTTTTTTGTCAATGTTTTAGGTTTGCAAAGGATTCTGGGTAACAGACCCTGGTGGGAGGCACTCAAGTCACCCCATCCTAAATTCCCCTGGGTGTCTAGTTTTTAAAAATATATAGGTTTGCTAGGTTTCTCTAGGTCCCGGCAGAGCTAGGGTTAAAAAACTACAGCTAGGCACTTTGCCAAAAAAGTGTCATTTTTCACAGCAAAATTGAGGTGTGACCATGTTGCGTTTTGCGCCGTTTCCTGTCGCGGGCACTAGGCGACCCGCACAAGTGAGGTACCATTTTTCTCGTAGGACTTTGGGGAACGCGGGGTGGGTGGAAATTTGTGGATCCACGCGGATTCCAGAACTTTCCATCACAGAAATGTGGGGAAAATGTGTTTTTTTTGTCAATTTTTTAGGTTTGCAAGGGATTCTGGGTAACAGACCCTGGTGGGAGGCACTCAAGTCACCCCATCCTGGATTCCCCTGGGTGTCTAGTTTTCAAAAATATATAGGTTTGCTAGGTTTCCCTAGGTGCCGGCAGAGCTAGGGTTAAAAAACTGCAGCTAGTCACTTTGCCAAAAAACAGTCATTTTTCACTGCAAAATTGAGGAGTGACCACGTTGCGTTTTGCGCCGTTTCCTGTCGCGGGCACTAGGCCGACCTGCACAAGTGAGCTACCATTTTTCTCGTAGGACTTTGGGGAACGCGGGGTGGGTGGAAATTTGTAGATCCACACAGATTCCAGAACTTTCCATCACAGAGATGTGGGGAAAATGTGTTTTTTTGTCAATTTTTTAGGTTTGCAAGGGATTCTGGGTAACAGACCCTGGTGGGAGGCACTCAAGTCACCCCATCCTGGATTCCCCTGGGTGTCTAGTTTTCAAAAATATATAGGTTTGCTAGGTTTCTATAGGTGCCGGCAGAGCTAGGGTTAAAAAACTACAGCTAGTCACTTTGCCAAAAAACTGTCATTTTCCACTGCAAAATTGAGGAGTGACCACGTCGCGTTTTGCGCCGTTTCCTGTCGCCGGCACTAGGCCGACCCGCACAAGTGAGGTACCATTTTTCTCGTAGGACTTTGGGGAACGCGGGGTGGGTGGAAATTTGTGGATCCACGCAGATTCCAGAACTTTCAATCACAGAAATGTGGGGAAAATGTGTTTTTTTTGTCAATTTTTTAGGTTTGCAAGGGATTCTGGGTAACAGACCCTGGTGGGAGGCACTCAACTCACCACATCCTGGATTCCCCTGGGTGTCTAGTTTTCAAAAATATATAGGTTTGCAAGGTCTCCCTAGGTGCCGGCAGAGCTAGGGTTAAAAAACTACAGCTAGTCACTTTGCCAAAAAAGGGTCATTTTTCACTGCAAAATTGAGGTGTGACCACGTTGCGTTTTGCGCCGTTTCCTGTCGCGGGCACTAGGCTGACCCGCACAAGTGAGGTACCATTTTTCTTGTAGGACTTTGTGGAACGCGGGGTGGGTGGAAATTTGTGGATCCACGCAGATTCCAGAACTTTCCATCACAGAAATGTGGGGGAAATGTGTTTTTTTGTCACTTTTTAGGTTTGCAAGGGATTCTGGGTAACAGACCCTGGTGGGAGGCACTCAACTCACCACATCCTAGATTCCCCTGGGTGTCTAGTTTTCAAAAATATATAGGTTTGCTAGGTTTCCCTAGGTGCCGGCAGAGCTAGGGTTAAAAATCCTACAGCTAGGCACTTTGCCAAAAAAGGGTCATTTTTCACTGCAAAATTGAGGTGTGACAATGTTGCATTTTGCGCCGTTTCCTGTCGCGGGCACTAGTCCGACCCGCACAAGTGAGATACCATTTTTCTCGTAGGACTTTGGGAAACGCGGGGTGGGTGGAAATTTGTGGATCCACGCATATTCCAGAACTTTCCATCACAGAAATGTGGGGAAAATGTTTTTTTTTGTCCATTTTTCAAGTTTGCAAGGGATTCTGGGTAACTGACCCTGGTGGGAGGCACTCAAGTCACCCCATCCTGGATTCCCCTGGGTGTTTAGTGTACAAAAATATATAGGTTTGCTAGGTTTCCCTAGATGCCGGCAGAGCTAGGGTTCAAAAACTACAGCTAGTCACTTTGCCAAAAAAAGGGTCATTTTTCAATGCAAAATTGAGGTGTGACCATGTTGCGTTTTGCGCCGTTTCCTGTCGCGGGCACTAGGCCGACCCGCACAAGTGAGGTACCATTTTTCTCATAGGACTTTGGGGAACGCGGGGTGGGTGAAAATTTGTAGATCCACACAGATTCCAGAACTTTCCATCACAGAAATGTGGGGAAAATGTGTTTTTTTGTCAATGTTTTAGGTTTGCAAAGGATTCTGGGTAACAGACCCTGGTGGGAGGCACTCAAGTCACCCCATCCTAAATTCCCCTGGGTGTCTAGTTTTTAAAAATATATAGGTTTGCTAGGTTTCCCTAGGTGCCGGCAGAGCTAGGGTTAAAAAACTGCAGCTAGTCACTTTGCCAAAAAACAGTCATTTTTCACTGCAAAATTGAGGAGTGACCACGTTGCGTTTTGCGCCGTTTCCTGTCGCGGGCACTAGGCCGACCTGCACAAGTGAGCTACCATTTTTCTCGTAGGACTTTGGGGAACGCGGGGTGGGTGGAAATTTGTAGATCCACACAGATTCCAGAACTTTCCATCACAGAGATGTGGGGAAAATGTGTTTTTTTGTCAATTTTTTAGGTTTGCAAGGGATTCTGGGTAACAGACCCTGGTGGGAGGCACTCAAGTCACCCCATCCTGGATTCCCCTGGGTGTCTAGTTTTCAAAAATATATAGGTTTGCTAGGTTTCTATAGGTGCCGGCAGAGCTAGGGTTAAAAAACTACAGCTAGTCACTTTGCCAAAAAACTGTCATTTTCCACTGCAAAATTGAGGAGTGACCACGTCGCGTTTTGCACCGTTTCCTGTCGCCGGCACTAGGCCGACCCGCACAAGTGAGGTACCATTTTTCTCGTAGGACTTTGGGGAACGCGGGGTGGGTGGAAATTTGTGGATCCACGCAGATTCCAGAACTTTCAATCACAGAAATGTGGGGAAAATGTGTTTTTTTTGTCAATTTTTTAGGTTTGCAAGGGATTCTGGGTAACAGACCCTGGTGGGAGGCACTCAACTCACCACATCCTGGATTCCCCTGGGTGTCTAGTTTTCAAAAATATATAGGTTTGCAAGGTCTCCCTAGGTGCCGGCAGAGCTAGGGTTAAAAAACTACAGCTAGTCACTTTGCCAAAAAAGGGTCATTTTTCACTGCAAAATTGAGGTGTGACCACGTTGCGTTTTGCGCCGTTTCCTGTCGCGGGCACTAGGCTGACCCGCACAAGTGAGGTACCATTTTTCTTGTAGGACTTTGTGGAACGCGGGGTGGGTGGAAATTTGTGGATCCACGCAGATTCCAGAACTTTCCATCACAGAAATGTGGGGGAAATGTGTTTTTTTGTCACTTTTTAGGTTTGCAAGGGATTCTGGGTAACAGACCCTGGTGGGAGGCACTCAACTCACCACATCCTAGATTCCCCTGGGTGTCTAGTTTTCAAAAATATATAGGTTTGCTAGGTTTCCCTAGGTGCCGGCAGAGCTAGGGTTAAAAATCCTACAGCTAGGCACTTTGCCAAAAAAGGGTCATTTTTCACTGCAAAATTGAGGTGTGACAATGTTGCATTTTGCGCCGTTTCCTGTCGCGGGCACTAGTCCGACCCGCACAAGTGAGATACCATTTTTCTCGTAGGACTTTGGGAAACGCGGGGTGGGTGGAAATTTGTGGATCCACGCATATTCCAGAACTTTCCATCACAGAAATGTGGGGAAAATGTTTTTTTTTGTCCATTTTTCAAGTTTGCAAGGGATTCTGGGTAACTGACCCTGGTGGGAGGCACTCAAGTCACCCCATCCTGGATTCCCCTGGGTGTTTAGTGTACAAAAATATATAGGTTTGCTAGGTTTCCCTAGATGCCGGCAGAGCTAGGGTTCAAAAACTACAGCTAGTCACTTTGCCAAAAAAAGGGTCATTTTTCACTGCAAAATTGAGGTGTGACCACGTTGCGTTTTGCGCCGTTTCCTGTCGCGGGCACTAGGCCGACCCGCACAAGTGAGGTACCATTTTTCTCATAGGACTTTGGGGAATGCGGGGTGGGTGAAAATTTGTAGATCCACACAGATTCCAGAACTTTCCATCACAGAAATGTGGGGAAAATGTGTTTTTTTGTCAATGTTTTAGGTTTGCAAGGCATTCTGGGTAACAGACCCTGGTGGGAGGCACTCAAGTCACCCCATCCTGGATTCCCCTGGGTGTCTAGTTTTAAAAAATATATAGGTTTGCTAGGTTTCTCTAGGTCCCGGCAGAGGTAGGGTTAAAAAACTACAGCTAGGCACTTTGCCAAAAAAGTGTCATTTTTCACAGCAAAATTGAGGTGTGACCATGTTGCGTTTTGTGCCGTTTCCTGTCGCGGGCACTAGTCGACCCGCACAAGTGAGGTACCATTTTTCTCGTAGGACTTTGGGGAACGCGGGGTGGGTGGAAATTTGTGGATCCACGCGGATTTCAGAACTTTCCATCACAGAAATGTGGGGAAAATGTGTTTTTTTTTGTCAATTTTTTAGGTTTGCAAGGGATTCTGGGTAACAGACCCTGGTGGGAGGCACTCAAGTCACCCCATCCTGGATTCCCTGGGTGTCTAGATTTCAAAAATATATAGGATTGCTAGGTTTCCCTAGGTGCCGGCAGAGCTAGGGTTAAAAAACCTACAGCTAGTCACTTTGCCTAAAAAGGGTCATATTTCACTGCAAAATTGAAGTGTGAACACGTTGCGTTTTGCGCCGTTTTCTGTCACGGGCACTAGGCCGACCCGCACAAGTGAGGTACCATATTTCTCGTAGGACTTTGGGGAACGCGGAGTGGGCGGAAATTTGTGGATCCACGCAGATTCCAGAACTTTCCATCACAGAAATGTGGGGAAAATGTGTTTTTTTGTCCATTTTTCATGTTTGCAAGGGATTCTGGGTAACTGACCCTGGTGGGAGGAACTCAAGTCACCCCATCCTAGATTCCCCTGGGTGTCTAGTGTACAAAAATATATAGGTTTTCTAGGTTTCCCTAGGTGCAGGCAGAGCTAGGGTTCAAAAACTACAGCTAGTCACTTTGCCAAAAAAGGGTCATTTTTCACTGCAAAATTGAGGTGTGACCACGTTGCGTTTTGCGTCGTTTCCTGTCGCGGGCACTAGGCCGATCCGCACAAGTGAGGTACCATTTTTCTCATAGGACTTTGGGGAACGCGGGGTGGGTGGAAATTTGTAGATCCACACAGATTCCAGAACTTTCCATCACAGAAATGTGGGGAAAATGTGTTTTTTTTGTCAATTTTTTAGGTTTGCAAGGGATTCTGGGTAACAGACCCTGGTGGGAGGCACTCAAGTCACCCCATCCTGGATTCCCTGGGTGTCTAGATTTCAAAAATATATAGGATTGCTAGGTTTCCCTAGGTGCCGGCAGAGCTAGGGTTAAAAAACCTACAGCTAGTCACTTTGCCTAAAAAGGGTCATATTTCACTGCAAAATTGAAGTGTGAACACGTTGCGTTTTGCGCCGTTTTCTGTCACGGGCACTAGGCCGACCCGCACAAGTGAGGTACCATATTTCTCGTAGGACTTTGGGGAACGTGGAGTGGGTGGAAATTTGTGGATCCACGCAGATTCCAGAACTTTCCATCACAGAAATGTGGGGAAAATGTGTTTTTTTGTCCATTTTTCATGTTTGCAAGGGATTCTGGGTAACAGACCCTGGTGGGAGGCACTCAAGTCACCCCATCCTGGATTCCCCTGGGTGTCTAGTTTTCAAAAATATATAGGTTTGCTAGGTTTCCCTAGGTGCTGGCAGAGCTAGGGTTAAAAAACTACAGCTAGGTACTTTGCCAAAAAAGTGTCATTTTTCACAGCAAAATTGAGGTGTGACCATGTTGCGTTTCGCGCTGTTTCCTGTCGCGGGCACTAGGCCAACCCGCACAAGTGAGGTACCATTTTTCTCATAGGACTTTGGGGAACGCGGGGTGGGTGGAAATTTGTAGATCCACACAGATTCCAGAACTTTCCATCACAGAAATGTGGGGAAAATGTGTTTTTTTGTCAATTTTTTAGGTTTGCAAGGGATTCTGGGTAACAGACCGTGGTGGGAGGCACTCAAGTCACCCCATCCTGGATTCCCCTGGGTGTCTAGTGTACAAAAATATATAGGTTTGCTAGGTTTCCCTAGGTGCCGGCAGAGCTAGGGTTAAAAAACTACAGCTAGGTACTTTGCCAAAAAAGTGTCATTTTTCACAGCAAAATTGAGGTGTGACTATGTTGCGTTTCGCGCCGTTTCCTGTCGCTGGCACTAGTCCGACCCGCACAAGTGAGGTACCATTTTTCTCGTAGGACTTTGGGAAACGCAGGGTGGGTGGAAATTTGTGGATCCACGCAGATTCCAGAACTTTCCATCACAGAAATGTGGGGAAAATGTGTTTTTTTGTCCATTTTTCACGTTTGCAAGGGATTCTGGGTAACAGACCCTGGTGGGAGGCACTCAAGTCACCCCATCCTGTATTCCCCTGGGTGTCTAGTGTACAAAAATATATAGGTTTGCTAGGTTTCCCCGGATGCCGGCAGAGCTAGGGTTCAAAAACTACAGCTAGTCACTTTGCCAAAAAAGGGTCATTTTTCACTGCAAAATTGAGGTGTGACCACGTTGCGTTTTGCGCCGTTTCCTGTCGCGGGCACTAGGCCGACCCGCACAAGTGAGGTAACATTTTTCTCATAGGACTTTGGGGAACGCGGGGTGGGTGGAAATTTGTAGATCCACACAGATCCCAGAACTTTCCATCACAGAAATGTGGGGAAAAGGTGTTTTTTTGTCAATTTTTTAGGTTTGCAAGGGATTCTGGGTAACAGACCCTGGTGGGAGGCACCCAAGTCACCCCATCCTGGATTTCCCTGGGTGTCTAGTTTTCAAAAATATATAGGTTTGCTAGGTTTCCATAGGTGCCGGCAGAGCTAGGATTCATAACTACAGCTAGGCACTTTGCCAAAAAAGTGTCATTTTTCACAGCAAAATTGAGGTGTGACCATGTTGCGTTTTGCGCCGTTTCCTGTCGCGGGCACTAGGCGACCCGCACAAGTGAGGTACCATTTTTCTCGTAGGACTTTGGGGAACGCGGGGTGGGTGGAAATTTGTGGATCCATGCGGATTCCACAACTTTCCATCACAGAAATGTGGGGAAAATGTGTTTTTTTGTCAATTTTTTAGGTTTGCAAGGGATTCTGGGTAACAGACCCTGGTGGGAGGTACTCAAGTCACCCCATCCTGGATTCCCCTGGGTGTCTAGTGTACAAAAGTATATAGGTTTGCTAGGTTTCCCTTGGTGCCGGCAGAGCTAGGGTTCAAAAACTACAGCTAGTCACTTTGCCAAAAAAAGGGTCATTTTTCACTGCAAAATTGAGGTGTGACCACGTTGCGTTTTGCGCCGTTTCCTGTCGCGGGCACTAGGCCGACCCGCACAAGTGAGGTACTATTTTTCTCATAGGACTTTGGGGAACGCGGGGTGGGTGAAAATTTGTAGATCCACACAGATTCCAGAACTTTCCATCACAGAAATGTGGGGAAAATGTGTTTTTTTGTCAATGTTTTAGGTTTGCAAGGGATTCTGGGTAACAGACCCTGGTGGGAGGCACTCAAGTCACCCCATCCTGGATTCCCCTGGGTGTCTAGTTTTAAAAAATATATAGGTTTGCTAGGTTTCTCTAGGTCCCGGCAGAGGTAGGGTTAAAAAACTACAGCTAGGCACTTTGCCAAAAAAGTGTCATTTTTCACAGCAAAATTGAGGTGTGACCATGTTGCGTTTTGTGCCGTTTCCTGTCTCGGGCACTAGGCGACCCGCACAAGTGAGGTACCATTTTTCTCGTAGGACTTTGGGGAACGCGGGGTGGGTGGAAATTTGTGGATCCACGCGGATTTCAGAACTTTCCATCACAGAAATGTGGGGAAAATGTGGTTTTTTTGTCAATTTTTTAGGTTTGCAAGGGATTCTGGGTAACAGACCCTGGTGGGAGGCACTCAAGTCACCCCATCCTGGATTCCCTGGGTGTCTAGATTTCAAAAATATATAGGATTGCTAGGTTTCCCTAGGTGCCGGCAGAGCTAGGGTTAAAAAACCTACAGCTAGTCACTTTGCCAAAAAAGGGTCATTTTTCACTGCAAAATTGAAGTGTGAACACGTTGCGTTTTGCGCCGTTTTCTGTCACGGGCACTAGGCCGACCCGCACAAGTGAGGTACCATATTTCTCGTAGGACTTTGGGGAACGCGGAGTGGGTGGAAATTTGTGGATCCACGCAGATTCCAGAACTTTCCATCACAGAAATGTGGGGAAAATGTGTTTTTTTGTCCATTTTTTATGTTTGCAAGGGATTCTGGGTAACTGACCCTGGTGGGAGGAACTCAAGTCACCCCATCCTAGATTCCCCTGGGTGTCTAGTGTACAAAAATATATAGGTTTTCTAGGTTTCCCTAGGTGCAGGCAGAGCTAGGGTTCAAAAACTACAGCTAGTCACTTTGCCAAAAAAGGGTCATTTTTCACTGCAAAATTGAGGTGTGACCACGTTGCGTTTTGCGTCGTTTCCTGTCGCGGGCACTAGGCCGATCCGCACAAGTGAGGTACCATTTTTCTCATAGGACTTTGGGGAACGCGGGGTGGGTGGAAATTTGTAGATCCACACAGATTCCAGAACTTTCCATCACAGAAATGTGGGGAAAATGTGTTTTTTTGTCAATTTTTTAGGTTTGCAAGGGATTCTGGGTAACAGACCGTGGTGGGAGGCACTCAAGTCACCCCATCCTGGATTCCCCTGGGTGTCTAGTGTACAAAAATATATAGGTTTGCTAGGTTTCCCTAGGTGCCGGCAGAGCTAGGGTTAAAAAACTACAGCCAGGTACTTTGCCAAAAAAGTGTCATTTTTCACAGCAAAATTGAGGTGTGACCATGTTGCGTTTCGCGCCGTTTCCTGTCGCTGGCACTAGTCCGACCCGCACAAGTGAGGTACCATTTTTCTCGTAGGACTTTGGGAAACGCAGGGTGGGTGGAAATTTGTGGATCCACGCAGATTCCAGAACTTTCCATCACAGAAATGTAGGGAAAATGTGTTTTTTTGTCCATTTTTCACGTTTGCAAGGGATTCTGGGTAACAGACCCTGGTGGGAGGCACTCAAGTCACCCCATCCTGGATTCCCCTGGGTGTCTAGTGTACAAAAATATATAGGTTTGCTAGGTTTCCCCGGATGCCGGCAGAGCTAGGGTTCAAAAACTACAGCTAGTCACTTTGCCGAAAAAGGGTCATTTTTCACTGCAAAATTGAGGTGTGACCACGTTGCGTTTTGCGCCGTTTCCTGTCGCGGGCACTAGGCCGACCCGCACAAGTGAGGTACCATTTTTCTCATAGGACTTTGGGGAACGCGGGGTGGGTGGAAATTTGTAGATCCACACAGATTCCAGAACTTTCCATCACCGAAATGTGGGGAAAATGTGTTTTTTTGTCAATGTTTTAGGTTTGCAAGGGATTCTGGGTAACAGACCCTGGTGGGAGGCACTCAAGTCACCCCATCCTAGATTCCCCTGGGTGTCTAGTTTTTAAAAATATATAGGTTTTCTAGGTTTCCCTAGGTCCCGGCAGAGCTAGGGTTAAAAAACTACAGCTAGGCACTTTGCCAAAAAAGTGTCATTTTTCACAGCAAAATTGAGGTGTGACCATATTGCGTTTTGCGCCGTTTCCTGTCGCGGGCACTAGGCGACCCGCACAAGTGAGGTACCATTTTTCTCATAGGACTTTGGGGAACGCGGGGTGGGTGGAAATTTGTGGATCCATGCGGATTCCACAACTTTCCATCACAGAAATGTGGGGAAAATGTGTTTTTTTGTCAATTTTTTAGGTTTGCAAGGGATTCTGGGTAACAGACCCTGGTGGGAGGCGCTCAAGTCATCCCATCCTGGATTCCCCTGGGTATCTAGTTTTCAAAAATATATAGGTTTGCTAGGTTTCCCTAGGTGCCGGCAGAGCTAGGGTTAAAAAACTACAGCTAGGCACTTTGCCAAAAAAGTGTCATTTTTCACAGCAAAATTGAGGTGTGACCATGTTGCGTTTCGCGCTGTTTCCTGTCGCGGGCACTAGGCCGACCCGCACAAGTGAGGTACCATTTTTTTCATAGGACTTTGGGGAACGCGGGGTGGGTGGAAATTTGTGGATCCACGCAGATTCCAGAACTTTCCATCACAGAAATGTGGGGAAAATGTGTTTTTTTGTCAATTTTTTAGGTTTGCAAGGGATTCTGGGTAACAGACCCTGGTGGGAGGCACTCAAGTCATCCCATCCTGGATTCCCCTGGGTGTCTAGTTTTCAAAACTATATAGGTTTGCTAGGTTTCCCTAGGTGCCGGCAGAGCTAGGGTTAAAAAACTACAGCTAGGCACTTTGCCAAAAAAGTGTCATTTTTCACAGCAAAATTGAGGTGTGACCATGTTGCGTTTCGCGCTGTTTCCTGTCGCGGGCACTAGGCCGACCCGCACAAGTGAGGTACCATTTTTTTCATAGGACTTTGGGGAACGCGGGGTGGGTGGAAATTTGTAGATCCACACAGATTCCAGAACTTTCCATCACAGAGATGTGGGGAAAATGTGTTTTTTTGTCAATTTTTTAGGTTTGCAAGGGATTCTGGGTAACTGACCCTGGTGGGAGGCACTCAACTCACCACATCCTGGATTCCCCTGGGTGTCTAGTTTTCAAAAATATATAGGTTTGCAAGGTCTCCCTAGGTGCCGGCAGAGCTAGGGTTAAAAAACTACAGCTAGTCACTTTGCCAAAAAAGGGTCATTTTTCACTGCAAAATTGAGGTGTGACCACGTTGCGTTTTGCGCCGTTTCCTGTCGCGGGCACTAGGCTGACCCGCACAAGTGAGGTACCATTTTTCTTGTAGGACTTTGTGGAACGCGGGGTGGGTGGAAATTTGTGGATCCACGCAGATTCCAGAACTTTCCATCACAGAAATGTGGGGGAAATGTGTTTTTTTGTCACTTTTTAGGTTTGCAAGGGATTCTGGGTAACAGACCCTGGTGGGAGGCACTCAACTCACCACATCCTAGATTCCCCTGGGTGTCTAGTTTTCAAAAATATATAGGTTTGCTAGGTTTCCCTAGGTGCCGGCAGAGCTAGGGTTAAAAATCCAACAGCTAGGCACTTTGCCAAAAAAGGGTCATTTTTCACTGCAAAATTGAGGTGTGACAACGTTGCGTTTTGCGCCGTTTCCTGTCGCGGGCACTAGGCCGCCCCGCACAAGTGAGGTACCATTTTTCTTGTAGGACTTTGGGGAACGCGGGGTGGGTGGAAATTTGTGCATCCACGCAGATTCCAGAACTTTCCATCACAGAAATGTGGGGAAAATGTGTTTTTTTTTGTCAATTGTTTAGGTTTGCAAGGAATTCTGGGTAACAGACCCTGGTGGGAGGCACTCAAGTCACCCCATCCTGGATTCCCCTGGGTGTCTAGTTTTCAAAAATATAAAGGTTTGCCAGGTTTCCCTAGGTGCCGGCAGAGCTAGGGTTCAAAAACTACAGCTAGTCACTTTGCCAAAAAAGGGTCATTTTTCACTGCAAAATTGAAGTGTGAACACGTTGCGTTTTGCGCCGTTTTCTGTCACGGGCACTAGGCCGACCTGCACAAGTGAGGTACCATATTTCTCGTAGGACTTTGGGGAACGCGGAGTGGGTGGAAATTTGTGGATCCACGCAGATTCCAGAACTTTCCATCACAGAAATGTGGGGAAAATGTGTTTTTTTGTCCATTTTTTATGTTTGCAAGGGATTCTGGGTAACTGACCCTGGTGGGAGGAACTCAAGTCACCCCATCCTAGATTCCCCTGGGTGTCTAGTGTACAAAAATATATAGGTTTTCTAGGTTTCCCTAGGTGCAGGCAGAGCTAGGGTTCAAAAACTACAGCTAGTCACTTTGCCAAAAAAGGGTCATTTTTCACTGCAAAATTGAGGTGTGACCACGTTGCGTTTTGCGTCGTTTCCTGTCACGGGCACTAGGCCGATCCGCACAAGTGAGGTACCATTTTTCTCATAGGACTTTGGGGAACGCGGGGTGGGTGGAAATTTGTAGATCCACACAGATTCCAGAACTTTCCATCACAGAAATGTGGGGAAAATGTGTTTTTTGTCAATTTTTTAGGTGTGCAAGGGATTCTGGGTAACAGACCCTGGTGGTAGGCACTCAAGTAACCCCATCCTGAATTCCCCTGGGTGTCTAGTTTTTAAAAATATATAGGTTTGCTAGGTTTCCATAGGTGCTGGCAGAGCTAGGGTTAAAAAACTACAGCTAGGTACTTTGCCAAAAAAGTGTCATTTTTCACAGCAAAATTGAGGTGTGACCATGTTGCGTTTCGCGCCGTTTCCTGTCGCGGGCACTAGGCCAACCCGCACAAGTGAGGTACCATTTTTCTCATAGGACTTTGGGGAACGCGGGGTGGGTGGAAATTTGTAGATCCACACAGATTCCAGAACTTTCCATCACAGAAATGTGGGGAAAATGTGTTTTTTTGTCAATTTTTTAGGTTTGCAAGGGATTCTGGGTAACAGACCGTGGTGGGAGGCACTCAAGTCACCCCATCCTGGATTCCCCTGGGTGTCTAGTGTACAAAAATATATAGGTTTGCTAGGTTTCCCTAGGTGCCGGCAGAGCTAGGGTTAAAAAACTACAGCTAGGTACTTTGCCAAAAAAGTGTCATTTTTCACAGCAAAACTGAGGTGTGACCATGTTGCGTTTCGCGCCGTTTCCTGTCGCTGGCACTAGTCCGACCCACACAAGTGAGGTACCATTTTTCTCGTAGGACTTTGGGAAACGCGGGGTGGGTGGAAATTTGTGGATCCACGCAGATTCCAGAACTTTCCATCACAGAAATGTGGGGAAAATGTGTTTTTTTGTCCATTTTTCACGTTTGCAAGGGATTCTGGGTAACTGACCCTGGTGGGAGGCACTCAAGTCATCCCATCCTAGATTCCCCTGGGTGTCTAGTGTACAAAAATATATAGGTTTGCTAGGTTTCCCCGGATGCCGGCAGAGCTAGGGTTCAAAAACTACAGCTAGTCACTTTGCCAAAAAAGGGTCATTTTTCACTGCAAAATTGAGGTGTGACCACGTTGCGTTTTGCGCAGTTTCCTGTCGCGGGCACTAGGCCGCCCCGCACAAGTGAGGTACCATTTTTCTCGTAGGACTTTGGGGAACGCGGGGTGGGTGGAAATTTGTGCATCCACGCAGATTCCAGAACTTTCCATCACAGAAATGTGGGGAAAATGTGTTTTTTTTGTCAATTGTTTAGGTTTGCAAGGAATTCTGGGTAACAGACCCTGGTGGGAGGCACTCAAGTCACCCCATCCTGGATTCCCCTGGGTGTCTAGTTTTTAAAAATATAAAGGTTTGCCAGGTTTCCCTAGGTGCCGGCAGAGCTAGGGTTAAAAAACTACAGCTAGTCACTTTGCCAAAAAAGGGTCATTTTTCACTGCAAAATTGAAGTGTGAACACGTTGCGTTTTGCGCCGTTTTCTGTCACGGGCACTAGGCCGACCCGCACAAGTGAGGTACCATATTTCTCGTAGGACTTTGGGGAACGCGGAGTGGGTGGAAATTTGTGGATCCACGCAGATTCCAGAACTTTCCATCACAGAAATGTGGGGAAAATGTGTTTTTTTGTCCATTTTTTATGTTTGCAAGGGATTCTGGGTAACTGACCCTGGTGGGAGGAACTCAAGTCACCCCATCCTAGATTCCCCTGGGTGTCTAGTGTACAAACATATATAGGTTTTCTAGGTTTCCCTAGGTGCAGGCAGAGCTAGGGTTCAAAAACTACAGCTAGTCACTTTGCCAAAAAAGGGTCATTTTTCACTGCAAAATTGAGGTGTGACCACGTTGCGTTTTGCGTCGTTTCCTGTCGCGGGCACTAGGCCGATCCGCACAAGTGAGGTACCATTTTTCTCATAGGACTTTGGGGAACGCGGGGTGGGTGGAAATTTGTAGATCCACACAGATTCCAGAACTTTCCATCACAGAAATGTGGGGAAAATGTGTTTTTTGTCAATTTTTTAGGTGTGCAAGGGATTCTGGGTAACAGACCCTGGTGGTAGGCACTCAAGTCACCCCATCCTGAATTCCCCTGGGTGTCTAGTTTTTAAAAATATATAGGTTTGCTAGGTTTCCATAGGTGCTGGCAGAGCTAGGGTTAAAAAACTACAGCTAGGTACTTTGCCAAAAAAGTGTCATTTTTCACAGCAAAATTGAGGTGTGACCATGTTGCGTTTCGCGCTGTTTCCTGTCGCGGGCACTAGGCCAACCCGCACAAGTGAGGTACCATTTTTCTCATAGGACTTTGGGGAACGCGGGGTGGGTGGAAATTTGTAGATCCACACAGATTCCAGAACTTTCCATCACAGAAATGTGGGGAAAATGTGTTTTTTTGTCAATTTTTTAGGTTTGCAAGGGATTCTGGGTAACAGACCGTGGTGGGAGGCACTCAAGTCACCCCATCCTGGATTCCCCTGGGTGTCTAGTGTACAAAAATATATAGGTTTGCTAGGTTTCCCTAGGTGCCGGCAGAGCTAGGGTTAAAAAACTACAGCTAGGTACTTTGCCAAAAAAGTGTCATTTTTCACAGCAAAACTGAGGTGTGACCATGTTGCGTTTCGCGCCGTTTCCTGTCGCTGGCACTAGTCCGACCCGCACAAGTGAGGTACCATTTTTCTCGTAGGACTTTGGGAAACGCGGGGTGGGTGGAAATTTGTGGATCCACGCAGATTCCAGAACTTTCCATCACAGAAATGTGGGGAAAATGTGTTTTTTTGTCCATTTTTCACGTTTGCAAGGGATTCTGGGTAACTGACCCTGGTGGGAGGCACTCAAGTCACCCCATCCTGGATTCCCCTGGGTGTCTAATTTTCAACAATATATAGGTTTGCTAGGTTTCCCTAGGTGCCGGCAGAGCTAGGGTTAAAAAACTACAGCTAGGCACTTTGCCAAAAAAGTGTCATTTTTCACAGCAAAATTGAGGTGTGACCATGTTGCGTTTCGCGCTGTTTCCTGTCGCGGGCACTAGGCCGACCCGCACAAGTGAGGTACCATTTTTTTCATAGGACTTTGGGGAACGCGGGGTGGGTGGAAATTTGTAGATCCACACAGATTCCAGAACTTTCCATCACCGAAATGTGGGGAAAATGTGTTTTTTTGTCAATGTTTTAGGTTTGCAAGGGATTCTGGGTAACAGACCCTGGTGGGAGGCACTCACGTCACCCCATCCTGGATTCCCCTGGGTGTCTAGTTTTTAAAAATATATAGGTTTGCTAGGTTTCCCTAGGTCCCGGCAGAGCTAGGGTTAAAAAACTACAGCTAGACACTTTGCCAAAAAAGTGTCATTTTTCACAGCAAAATTGAGGTGTGACCATGTTGCGTTTTGCGCCGTTTCCTGTCGCGGGCACTAGGCGACCCGCACAAGTGAGGTACCATTTTTCTCGTAGGACTTTGGGGAACGCGGGGTGGGTGGAAATTTGTGGATCCATGCGGATTCCACAACTTTCCATCACAGAAATGTGGGGAAAAGGTGTTTTTTTGTCAATTTTTTAGGTTTGCAAGGGATTCTGGGTAACAGACCCTGGTGGGAGGCGCTCAAGTCATCCCATCCTGGATTCCCCTGGGAGTCTAGTTTTCAAAAATATATAGGTTTGCTAGGTTTCCCTAGGTGCCGGCAGAGCTAGGGTTAAAAAACTACAGCTAGGCACTTTGCCAAAAAAGTGTCATTTTTCACAGCAAAATTGAGGTGTGACCATGTTGCGTTTCGCGCTGTTTCCTGTCGCGGGCACTAGGCCGACCCGCACAAGTGAGGTACCATTTTTTTCATAGGACTTTGGGGAACGCGGGGTGGGTGGAAATTTGTAGATCCACACAGATTCCAGAACTTTCCATCACAGAGATGTGGGGAAAATGTGTTTTTTTGTCAATTTTTTAGGTTTGCAAGGGATTCTGGGTAACAGACCCTGGTGGGAGGCACTCAAGTCACCCCATCCTGGATTCCCCTGGGTGTCTAGTTTTCAAAAATATATAGGTTTGCTAGGTTTCTCTAGGTGCCGGCAGAGCTAGGGTTAAAAAACTACAGCTAGTCACTTTGCCAAAAAACTGTCATTTTCCACTGCAAAATTGAGGAGTGACCACGTTGCGTTTTGCGCCGTTTCCTGTGGCGGGCACTAGGCCGACCCGCACAAGTGAGGTACCATTTTTCTCGTAGGACTTTGTGGAACGCGGGGTGGGTGGAAATTTGTGGATCCATGCAGATTCCAGAACTTTCAATCACAGAAATGTGGGGAAAATGTGTTTTTTTTGTCAATTTTTTAGGTTTGCAAGGGATTCTGGGTAACAGACCCTGGTGGGAGGCACTCAACTCACCACATCCTGGATTCCCCTGGGTGTCTAGTTTTCAAAAATATATAGGTTTGCAAGGTCTCCCTAGGTGCCGGCAGAGCTAGGGTTCAAAAACTACAGCTAGTCACTTTGCCAAAAAAGGGTCATTTTTCACTGCAAAATTGAGGTGTGACCACGTTGCGTTTTGTACCGTTTCCTGTCGCGGGCACTAGGCTGACCCGCACAAGTGAGGTACCATTTTTCTTGTAGGACTTTGTGGAACGCGGGGTGGGTGGAAATTTGTGGATCCACGCAGATTCCAGAACTTTCCATCACAGAAATGTGGGGAAAATGTGTTTTTTTTGTCACTTTTTAGGTTTGCAAGGGATTCTGGGTAACAGACCCTGGAGGGAGGCACTCAACTCACCACATCCTGGATTCCCATGGGTGTCTAGTTTTCAAAAATATATAGGTTTGCTAGGTTTCCCTAGGTGCCGGCAGAGCTAGGGTTCAAAAACTACTGCTAGTCACTTTGCCAAAAAAGGGTCATTTTTCACTGCAAAATTGAGGTGTGAACACGTTGCGTTTTGCGCCGTTTTCTTTATCTGGCACTAAGCCGACCCGCACAAGTGAGGTACCATATTTCTCGTAGGACTTTGGGGAATGCGGAGTGGGTGGAAATTTGTGGATCCACACAGATTCCAGAACTTTCCATCACAGAAATGTGGGGAAAATGTGTTTTTTTGTCCATTTTTTACGTTTGCAAGGGATTCTGGGTAACTGACCCTGGTGGGAGGCACTCAAGTCACCCCATCCTGGATTCCCCTAGGTGTCTAGTGTACAAAAATATATAGGTTTGCTAGGTTTCCCTAGGTGCAGGCAGAGCTAGGGTTCAAAAACTACAGCTAGTCACTTTGCCAAAAAAGGGTCATTTTTCACTGCAAAATTGAGGTGTGACCACGTTGCGTTTTGCGCCGTTTCCTGTCGCGGGCACTAGGCCGACCCACACAAGTGAGGTACCATTTTTCTCATAGGACTTTGGGGAACGCGGGGTGGGTGGAAATTTGTAGATCCACACAGATTCCAGAACATCACAGAAATGTGGGGAAAATGTGTTTTTTGTCAATTTTTTAGGTTTGCAAGGGATTCTGGGTAACAGACCCTGGTGGGAGGCACTCAAGTCACCCCATCCTGGATTCCCCTGGGTGTCTAGTTTTCAAAAATATATAGGTTTGCTAGGTTTCCCTAGGTGCCGGCAGAGCTAAGGTTAAAAAACTACAGCTAGGTACTTTGCCAAAAAAGTGTCATTTTTCACAGCAAAATTGAGGTGTGACCATGTTGCGTTTCGCGCCGTTTCCTGTCGTGGGCACTAGGCCGACCCGCACAAGTGAGGTACCATTTTTCTCATAGGACTTTGGGGAACGCGGGGTGGGTGGAAATTTGTAGATCCACACAGATTCCAGAACTTTACATCACAGAAATGTGGGGAAAATGTGTTTTTTTGTCAATTGTTTAGGTTTGCAAGGGATTCTGGGTAACGGACCCTGGTGGGAGGCACTCAAGTCACCCCATCCTGGATTCCCCTGGGTGTCTAGTTTTCAAAAATATATAGGTTTGCTAGGTTTCCCTAGGTGCCGGCAGAGCTAGGGTTAAAAAACTTCAGCTAGTCACTTTGCCAAAAAACGGTCATTTTCCACTGCAAAATTGAGGAGTGACCACGTTGCGTTTTGTGCCGTTTCCTGTCGCTGGCACTAGGCCGACCCGCACAAGTGTGGTACCATTTTTCTGGTAGGACTTTGGGGAACGCGGGGTGGGTAGAAATTTGTGAATCCACGCATATTCCAGAACTTTCCATCACAGAAATGTGGGGAAAATGTATTTTTTTTGTCCATTTTTTACGTTTGCAAGGGATTCTGGGTAACAGACCCTGGTGGGAGGCTCTCAAGTCACCCCATCCTGGATTCCCCTGGGTGTCTAGTTTTCAAAAATATATAGGTTTGCTAGGTCTCCCTTGGTGCCGGCAGAGCTAGGGTTCAAAAACTACCGCTAGTCACTTTGCCAAAAAAGGGTCATTTTTCACTGCAAGATTGAGGTGTGACCACGTTGCGTTTTGCGCTGTTTCCTGTCGCGGGCACTAGGCCGACCCGCACAAGTGAGGTACCATTTTTCACGTAGGACTTTGGGGAACGCGGGGTGGGTGGAAATTTGTGGATCCACGCACATTCCAGAACTTTCCATCACAGAAATGTGGGAAAAATGTGATTTTTTTGTCAATTTTTTAGGTTTGCAAGGGATTCTGGGTAACAGACCCTGGTGTGAGGCACTCAACTCACCACATCCTGGATTCCCCTGGGTGTCTAGTTTTCAAAAATATATAGGTTTGCAAGGTCTCCCTAGGTGCCGGCAGAGCTAGGGTTAAAAAACTACAGCTAGTCACTTTGCCAAAAAAGGGTCATTTTTCACTGCAAAATTGAGGGGTGACCACGTTGCGTTTTGTGCCGTTTCCTGTCGCGGGCACTAGGCTGACTCGCACAAGTGAGGTACCATTTTTCTCGTAGGACTTTGGGGAACGCGGGGTGGGTGGAAATTTGTGGATCCACGCAGATTCCAGAACTTTCCATCACAGAAATGTGGGGCAAATGTGTTTTTTTTGTAAAATCTTAATGTGTGCAAGGGATTCTGGGTGACAGACCCTGGTGGGAGGCACTCAACTCACCACATCCTGAATTCCCCTGGGTGTCTAGTTCTCAAAAATATATAGGTTTGCAAGGTCTCCCTAGGTGCCGGCAGAGCTAGGGTTCAAAAACTACAGCTAGTCACTTTGCCAAAAAAGGGTCATTTTTCACTGCAAAATTGAGGTGTGACCACGTTGCGTTTTGTGCCGTTTCCTGTCGCGGGCACTAGGCTGACTCGCACAAGTGAGGTACCATTTTTCTCGTAGGACTTTGGGGAACGCGGGGTGGGTGGAAATTTGTGGATCCACGCAGATTCCAGAACTTTCCATCACAGAAATGTGGGGCAAATGTGTTTTTTTTGTAAAATCTTTATGTGTGCAAGGGATTCTGGGTGACAGACCCTGGTGGGAGGCACTCAACTCACCACATCCTGAATTCCCCTAGGTGTCTAGTTCTCAAAAATATATAGGTTTGCAAGGTCTCCCTAGGTGCCGGCAGAGCTAGGGTTCAAAAACTACAGCTAGTCACTTTGCCAAAAAAGGGTCATTTTTCACTGCAAAATTGAGGTGTGACCACGTTGCGTTTTGCGCCATATCCTGTCGCGGGCACTAGGCTGACCCACACAATTGAGGTACCATTTTTCTTGTAGGACTTTGTGGAACGCGGGGTGGGTGGAAATTTGTGGATCCACGCAGATTCCAGAACTTTCCATCACAGAAATGTGGTGAAAATGTGTTTTTTTTGTCACTTTTTAGGTTTGCAAGGGATTCTGGGTAACAGACCCTGGTGGGAGGCACTCAACTCACCCCATCCTGGATTCCCCTGGGTGTCTAGTGTACAAAAATATATAGTTTTGCTAGGTTTCCCTAGGTGCAGGCAGAGCTAGGGTTCAAAAACTACAGCTAGTCACTTTGCCAAAAAAGGGTCATTTTTCACTGCAAAATTGAGGTGTGACCATGTTGCGTTTTGCGCCGTTTCCTGTCGCGGGCACTAGGCCGACCCGCACAAGTGAGGTACCATTTTTCTCATAGGACTTTGGGGAACGCGGGGTGGGTGGAAATTTGTAGATCCAAACAGATTCCAGAACTTTCCATCACAGAAATGTGGGGAAAATGTGTTTTTTTGTCAATTTTTTAGGTTTGCAAGGGATTCTGGGTGACAGACCCTGGTGGGAGGCACTCAAGTCACCCCATCCTGGATTCCCCTGGGTGTCTAGTTTTCAAAAATATATAGGTTTGCTAGGTTTCCCTAGGTGCCGGCAGAGCTAGGGTTCAAAAACTACAGCTAGTCACTTTGCCAAAAAAGGGTCATTTTTCACTGCAAAATTGAGGTGTGAACACGTTGCGTTTTGCGCCGTTTTCTGTGACGGGCACTAAGCCGACCCGCACAAGTGAGGTACCATATTTCTCGTAGGACTTTGGGGAACGCGGAGTGGGTGGAAATTTGTGGCTCCACGCAGATTCCAGAACTTTCCATCACAGAAATGTGGGGAAAATGTGTTTTTTTGTCCATTTTTTACGTTTGCAAGGGATTCTGGGTAACTGACCCTGGTGGGAGGCACTCAAGTCACCCCATCCTGGATTCTAGTGTACAAAAATATATAGGTTTGCTAGGTTTCCTGTGAGAAGTTGGCCTGGTATATGCTGTTCACTAGTTAAAGTGACCACCTTATACCATGCCAAGCAACCCTTATGGTGTGGTTGTAAGTCAACCTTTTCGGACTAGCTGCCCTAGTGGTAGCGTAGGCTAAGCAGTCTTTGAGGCTAAACTCGTTAAAGCGTGTTAAGCAGGCTGATTTACCAATTGCAACCCCCCTTTATACCAATGAAAGGACACCACACAGATATATATTCAAAATATATATGTATTTATTTCTCAAAGTATCCCCTAGACTCTTTATGAGCACAGGAGCACAAATCGTTAAACAAGACAATGTTATAATATACAGAAGTTGCACTTTATATGGATGGGCCCTGGTGGCCACTCAAACCATATACTAAAATAGTGGTATAAGTACCACGAACAGGAAAAACTAGAGATGTTTCTCTTCACTTGGGCACCGGAGTGCCAGCTTTAACTCACCCACAGGAAGCGGGTGCATCGGGTTTCTTCTATCGATTCAAAGGAGCCTGATGACAAAGATGCTGCAGGCGGTCGGTCCAGAAGAGATGCGGTGGATCCAAGAGTGGATAGGAGTTGTAGAAGACCTGAAAGCAGAGGGGACAGTGTACACAGTCACTAGCCAGTGACCGGCGTGGCACCAGGTAGGTACCAGGCGATGTCGGGTGCAAACAGGTGATGAGGTGTAGCTTGTCTCCGCAGCCACGTGGTCCCTGAAGGTCGACGACGTCCAGGAGTCAGTTCACTAGCTGACCCACGCAGGCTCTCACTGTCGGCGGTGTCGGCGACTCGAAAGAAGCAAACAAGCCTTGGCAAAGGGAGGAGTCGTGGAAAGAGAGGAAAGCTGATTGTTCTGACCAGCAAGATCAGAGGGGCTGCTCTTTTGGAGAGCAGCTAGGGCCAGTCTGGAGCAACCAGACCAGCTTCGTTGATTTCAAAATAGGTCGCCAAAATGGCCACTAGCCAACGGGCCAGGGACCGGGCAGGTGCGTCGAGATGCAAAGTGCAGAGGGGCCCCACGCAGATCGTGGAGATGCTGGAGAGCTCACCTTCGGTGCAGATGCTGCTCGGTGGTTGGGCTTCTCAGGACCCAAAGCACAACTTGGAGGGAGCCTCTGTTGTCGCGCTTGCAGCTTGTCGTTGGTCTTTCAAGATGGCTGGCTCCACGTGTCTCGGTGCCTCCACGGGTTCCTTCTTTGCAGGGACTGTGGATCGGGCTGTGAGAGGTCTGGAGGTCCAGGTCTTGTCGGGCTCTGGGCTTGGGCTCCGGCGGGAGGCGGCGGCAAAGCAGACATCAAGTAGCTGGTTGGTGCTTGCGTTAGCAAGATGGTCACTCCCTGACCATAGGGGAGACTTCCTTCAGTCCTCTGTGCAGCAGAGCGTTGAAGTTCCCGTCTTCTTCTTGTGGTTAAGTTGATTCCAGGATGTCTGAAGTCTTAGGACACAGCTCCTACCTTTAAGCGGATTCTAGGGGTCGGACTACCTGCTAGGTCCCTCCCTATGGGTGGGACCAGGAAGGGGGGTGGTTACACCCCCAATCCTTTGTCCAGCTCACCCCAGGCCCGGGACTGGTGTGCCCCAGGACCGGTTTGAACTGGCATATGCACCGAGGCTCCTTGTGAGCCACAGGCATGTCTGGTTTCTTTCAAGCCCTACCTGACCAATACACAAAATCCTGTCTGGGGTGGTGCATGCACCTCCCCTGGCAGGAAACCCTTTGTCCACACCTCCCAAGCTGGAAGGACTCCCAGCAGCAGGAGGGCAGACTTGTGTCTGTGGTGGCAGCATTAATTTTGTGGAGCTGAGGCTATGTCTGATTTTACCCGGGTTTCAGGTACTGTACATGTCGTGTCCCTCTAGAAGGGTGGAATGCTAACCCCGTCGCCAGAATTGGCGAGGGGTTAGTATTCCAATTCGTATGACACCTTACTCGACATGTTTTGATAAAGCCAAACCAAAGATAGCATTTAACCGCGAGGGTCATAATGCACTTAAGAGTATATGGTATGACGATATCTGGAAACGGTAGAAGGAAGTTGTTCCGACCACTGCAGACAGGCTCAGCTCATGCCAGAGCACCATCTCACATGGAACCAAGCACTCTGCCTTCAGGATTGTTAAGGCCTGCCATAGGAGTGACTTATAGGTTAACATGTGTCCCATTTAAGGTTAGGTATAGGTACACTACACCTAAGTAAGAGGTGGTCACACCAACTTACCCCAGCTGAGTGATCAGCCAGTTGTGTCAAATTTGTTAGGCCAGGCCAGGGGTGGCACAATACATGCTTCAGCCCCTGGTAGGCCTTAGATACACCAATGCCCTGGGTACCTAGTGTACACTGGTACAGGGCTCACAGGGTGATCCAATTCCAATTGGTTATGCACCTAGGGTGCATAGTGTCAATTTAGTTAGAGAGAACAGCAGGCTGGGGGTCTGATTAGCAGGCCCACAGCCTCAATATGTCAAAAACCAGTGAAGCAAAAAGCAAAAAATTTGGGGAGACCATAGGATAGCAGACCCTACTCTCCTACACAACCCCCCCCCAAACGCAGGGACATTAAACTAGCCTTGACCAGTCTCATCTTCATGTACTTCAAGTGGAAGTACCTGGAGAGACCATCTGCATTCCCATGGTCTGTACCTGGCCGGTGCTCCACTGTAAAGTCCATCCCCTGTAGGGAAATGGACCACCTAAGCAGTTTGGGGTTTTCACCCTTCATCTGATTTAGCCACAAGAGGGGCTTATGGTCGGTCTGAATCTTGAAGTGAGTGCCAAACAAGTATGGCCTCAGCTTCTTCAGGGCCCACACCACAGCAAAGGCCTCGCTCTCAAAAGCTGACCAATTCTTCTCTCTGGGGGTCAACCTTCTGCTAATAAAAGCAATGGGGTTGGTCTTGACCATCTACATTAAGTTGTGACAGCACAGCTCCCACACCCAACTCAGAAGCATCTGTTTGGACAATGAACTCTTTGGAGTAGTCAGGACTTTTCAGGATAGGTGCAGAGCACATGGCCTTCTTCAGGTCTTCAAATGCCTTTTGACAGCTTACTGTCCACTGAACCTTTTTGGGCATCTTCTTGGATGTCAGATCATTAAGAGGAGTCACAATGGACCCATAGCTCTTAACAAACTTCCTGTAGTACCCAGTCAAGCCCAAGAAAGCTCGAACTTGAGTCTGGGAGGTTGGAGGAGACCAGTCCTTGATGGATTGTATCTTACTCTCCAGTGGTTGAACTTGGCCTCCACCTACAAGGTGGCCCAAATACACAACCTTACTCTGCCCTATCTGGCACTTAGTAGCCTTGATAGTGAGGCCTGCCTTTTGCAGTGCCTCAAGTACCTTCTTCAGGTGGATCAGGTGATCCTCCCAGGTGGAGCTAAAGACAGCAATGTCATCAAGATATGCTGCACAAAAGTCATCCAACCCAGTAAGGACTTGATTCACCAACCTTTGGAAGGTGGCAGGTGCATTCTTCAGACCAAAGGGCATCACCAAAAATTGATAGTGCCCACCTGGGGTTGAGAATGCTGTTTTGGCCTTGGACTCCTCAGCTAACCTGATTTGCCAATAGCCAGCTGTCAAATCAAATGTGCTCAAAAACTTAGCAGAAGACAGTTTATCTATGAGCTCATCTGTCCTTGGAATAGGATGTGCATCCGTCCTAGTGACAGCATTGAGTCCTCTGTAATCCACAGAGAACCTCATCTCTCTCTTGCCATCTTTGGTGTGAGGTTTGGGGACCAGAACCACTGGGCTAGCCCAGGGGCTCTCTGAGGGTTCAATGACACCCAGTTCCAGCATTTTGTGTACCTCAGCCTTTATACAGTCCCTGACGTGGTCAGGTTGTCTGTAAAGTTTGTTCTTTACAGGCAGACTGTCACCATTGTCCACCACATGGGTACACCAGTCAGTTTGACTAGGTATCAGTGAGAACATATGTTGAAATGATTGTAGAACCTGTCTACATTCAATCTGCTGATGGTCAATGAGGTTGCCTCCAAAGGTCACTCCTTCAACTGAGCCATCTTCAGGGTTCTGAGACAACAAGTCTGGGAGAGGGTCACTCTCTTCCTCCTGTCCCTCATCTGTAGCCATGAGCAAGCCCATGTCCGCCCTGTGAACATATGCTTTTAACCTGTTAACATGGAGTACCCTGTGGGGACTCCTGGGAGTTCCTAGGTCCACCAAGTAGGTAACCTCACCCTTCTTTTCCAGGATTGTATGGGGTCCAGACTATTTGTCTTGGAGTGCTGCTGGGGCCACTGGCTCCAACACCCATACCTTCTGTCCTGGCTGAAACTCAACCAAGACAGCCTTTTGGTCATGCCAAGCTTTCCGTAAGGCCTGGCTTGCCTCAAGGGTTTTGGATGCCTTCTCCATATACTCAGCCATCCTGGAGCGGAGACCAAGTACATAGTCCACTATGTCTTGTTTAGGCTTTTTGAGAGGTAACTCCCATCCTTCCTTCACTAAACACAGTGGGCCTCTTACAGGGTGCCCAAACAACAATTCAAAGGGGCTGTAGCCAACTCCTTTTTGTGGGACCTCTCTGTAAGCAAACAGAAGGCAGGGTAGAAGGATGTCCCATCTTCGCCTTAGCTTTTCAGGTAATCCTTTGATCATACCCTTTAGGGTCTTGTTGAATCTCTCAACAAGCCCATTGCATTGTGGGTGATAAGGAGTGGTGAACTTGTAGTTGACACCACATTCCTTCCACATAGCTGTCAAGTATCCTGACATGAAGTTGGTACCTCTGTCAGAAACCACCTCCTTAGGAAACCCCACTCTGGAGAATACTCCCAGCAGGGCCCTGGCCACAACAGGAGCTGTAGTGGTCCTAAGGGGAATTGCCTCTGGATACCTGGTGGCATGATCCACTACCACCAGTATAAATCTGTGCCCAGATGCAGTGGGAGGATCCATGGGACCCACTATATCTATTCCCACTCTTTCAAAGGGGACCCTCACCACAGGTAGTGGTATTAGGGGGGCCTTTGTTGTGCCACCTGATTTGCCACTGGCTTGGCAGGTCACACAGGAGCGACAAAACTCCTTGGTATCTTCATTCATGTGAGGCCAGTGAAAGTGAGGGACAAGCCTGTCCCAAGTCTTGTTCTGGCCTAAGTGTCCTGCTAGAGGAATATCATGGGCCAAGGTAAGAAGGAAGCCCCTAAATTGCAGAGGTATAACCAACCTCCTGGTTGCACCAGGTTTTGGGTCTCTAGCCTCTGAATAAACGAGCCCATCATCCCAATACACTTTATGGGTACCTTGAGCATTCCCAGCAGCCTCAGCAGCAGCCAGCTGTCTGAGGGGTTCAAGAGATGGACAGGATAACTGAGCCTGCCCCAAGTCAGCCCTGGAAGGTCCCCCTGTCCCCAGAAACTCAACCTGATCAGGTTCAAGCTCTTCAGGGACAGTTCCTTCAGGGTCCTCTAGATCATCTTCCTGGGAAGGCTGATCATCACTTGGAGGCAGGAGGGAAGGCACAGCCTTAACCCTCCTGTTCTTCTTCTTGGTAGGTGCTTGGTCCTTTGTTCCAGGATCCAAGACCTGTGGTTCAGTAAGGCACTTTTTGGCCTGTGACCTGGTCACAGCAAGGACATGTGGTGATATACCTAACATCTCTGCATGTGTCCTGTACTCCACTTCTGACCATAGAGAACTCTCTAGGTCATTGCCCAACAAACATTCTACTGGGAGGTCTGCACTAACCACAACCCTTTTGAGGCCAGTTACCCCTCCCCATGAGAAGTTAACAACTGCCACACTATGTGAAGTAGTGGCATTGCTGGCATTGGTCACCAGGTAATTCTCACCTGGTATGTACTGTCCAGGGTCCACAAAGCCTGGTGTCACCATAGTGACACTGGCACATGTGTCCCTGTAGGCTTGAGCCACTTTTTCATTTATTAAAGGAGTCTGTCTGTACTTGCCCAGGTTACTGGGGCTAACAGTCAGGGACAAATCCATGTCCCCATCACAGATCAAGACTGCCTGTGTCAGGGTTCTGTCTAAGTCAGAATCTCCTTCAGTTCCCATAGTGATTCCCACTACCCCCTTTGTCTGGGGACCAACACTGCTAACAGTAGTACTGGGAGCAGGTGCCTTAGGGGCAACAGTGTTGGGGGCTCCACCCTTCTTACAATCACTAGTCCAGTGAGTTGTATTCTTGCAAGATTTGCACCAGGGTTTCTTTTGAACTTCTTTCTTCTTTCCCTTGGATTGTTGTTGGGACCCACCCTCCTTAGCAGTAGTTTGGGGCCCTGTTGAAGACTTCTGGTCTTTAGATTTCTGATCTCCACCCTTTTGGTCTGTTTTCTTCTGATCACCCCCTTGGCCCTGGTTCTGGTTCTGGTTCTTTTGCTTAACCCTGGTTCTGACCCATTTGTCTGCCTTCTTTCCCAATTCTTGGGGAGAGGTCAGATCAGAGTCAACCAAGTGTTGATGCAGTTGCTGGTTCTGACAGTTATTTAAAATCTGTTCTCTCATCATCAAATTATACAATCCTGTATAATCAGATACCTTACTTCCCAGCAACCAACCCTCCAAAGCCTTAGTGGCACATTCAATGTATTCAGACCAGTCCTGAGTCTGTGTCTTCTGGGTGTCTCTGAATATTAACCTGTACTGTTCAGTGGTTAAGCCTAACCCATCAACTAGGACACTCTTCAGGGCTCTGTAGTTTCTGACATCCTCCTCTCTAACAGTGAGGAGTCTATCTCTGCCTCTACCTTCAAAGGAGAGCCATAAGATTGCTGCCCACTGGTCTTCAGGAACCTGCTGCACTTTGCAGGCTCTCTCAAGAGCAGTCATCCATTTGTGGATGTCATCCCCACTTTTGTAGGGGGGCACAACCTTGGACAGGTTCCTATTGTCAAAGACCCTATCTTTGTCCTTAGGGACAATGCTGCCACCAGTGGGTATAGACCCACTCTCTTTAGGTTGCCTAGCCTTACTCAGTTTCTCTTCCATCAGAGCTACTTCTAGCTCCTGTCTCCTGATTCTCAGCTGAGCTTCCTGCATTCTGGCCTCATGCTCCCTCCTCTGAGGGGTGGTCATCCTCCTTCTGGAGTGACCTTGAGAGCCTCTAGAGGCATGAGAAGCATTAGATTCACCTGAGTGATTCTTTTGCCTCCCAAGCCCCTGGTTAAGTCCACTGGGGAGATCCAATGGGATGATCCTATTGTCAGTCCCCAATAGCCTTAGGTTAGCTGGGCCACGTATAACACTTGGCACTGGGCTAGTTCTCCCTTCATCCCCACTAACATCTGTATCCCTATATCTTTCATCCTCTGTAGTATGAATCTCATCTAAGGGGTGATTATTGGAAAGGGGTACCTCAGTTGCATCTTCAGAAGGGGGGCCTCCTGTTCCAGTCCCTAAGGGGCCTAACTGGGAGGCTTTCTTGAGAACTTTCTGATCTTCATCAGCTTGTAAAAGCTCTCTGAGTTCAGCAGAGGTAGGGTTCTTGGGCTGTTTAAGGCCCCTGATATTTGCCAACTGTCTGAGCTCATTTTGGTTTAGGGTAGCAAAGATGGATGGTGCCCTCTGGGGGTCACTCTCAACAGAGATGGGTACATTGGACCCCTCTGCCCCAGCCATTTCTCTTAAGTGTGGGTGGATGTGTTGCAATCTACCTACACTTGGGTTTTCCTACTAAACCTATCTAGTAGTTGTAGTCAGGGTGTGCTACTCCCTTTGCTCTACAACAACTAAGTTCAGTAGAACTTAAGTATATCTATCTTGTTTTATATGTACCTACAGGTACCTATGTGATCTTTCAATTGGTAACCAAGAGATTACAATGGTAAAACACAGCAAGCTCAAATCCAACCGCTGCTCACCAATGTGAGAAGTTGGCCTGGTATATGATGTTCACTAGTTAAAGTGACCACCTTGTACCATGCCAAGCAACCCTTATGGTGTGGTTGTAAGTCAACCTTTTCAGACTAGCTGCCCTAGTGGTAGCGTAGGCTAAGCAGTCTTTGAGGCTAAACTCGTTAAAGCGTGTTAAGCAGGCTGTTTTACCAATTGCAACCCCCCTTTATACCAATGAAAGGACACCACACAGATATATATTCAAAATATATATGTATTTATTTCTCAAAGTGTCCCCTAGACTCTTTATGAGCACAGGAGCACAAATCGTTAAACAAGACAACGTTATAATATACAGAAGTTGCACTTTATATGGATGGGCCCTGGTGGCCGCTCAAACCATATACTAAAATAGTGATATAAGTACCACGAACAGGAAAGGGAAAAGGCCTAGGGCCTCTAGAATCGCTGGGCCTACAAGGAGCCAACCTCATTTAGTGACCAGGAGGTCCACGGGTCGCGTGTGTAGTGAGGAAAGTTACACGCGTGCTCCCATAGGTTTTCAATGGGTGCGTAAAAGTTTAAAAGTTACTGCTGAAAGGGTCTTCTGGATTGACTACGATCTTAAGATTCAAAACACAGACACTAGAGATGTTTCTCTACACTTGGGCACCGGAGTGCCAGCTTTACCTCACCCACAGGAAGCGGGTGCATAGGTCTCGAAGTGCGTCGGGTTTCTTCTATCGATTCAATGGAGCCTGATGACAAAGATGCTGCAGGCGGTCGGTCCAGAAGAGATGCGGTGGATCCAAGGGTGGATCGGAGTTGTAGAAGACCTGAAAGCAGAGGGGACAGTGTTCACAGTCACTAGCCAGTGACCGGCGTGGCACCAGGAAGGTACCAGGCGATGTCGGGTGCAAACAGGTGGGTAGGTGTAGCTTGTCTCCGCAGCCACGTGGTCCCTGAAGGTCGACGACGTCCAGGAGTCGAGTCACGAGCTGTCCCACGCAGGCTCTCGCTTTCGGCGCTGTCGGCGGTGTCAGCGACTCGAAAGAAGCAAACAAGCCTTGGCAAAGGCAGGAGTCGTGGAAAGAGAGGAAAGCTGATTGTTCTGACCAGCAAGGTCAGAGGGGCTGCTCTTTTGGAGAGCAGCTATGACCAGTCTGGGGCAACCAGACCAGCGTCGTTGATTTCAAAATAGGTCGCCAAAATGGCCACTAGCCAACGGGCCAGGGACCGGGCAGGCGCGTCGAGATGCAAAGTGCAGAGGGGCCCCACGCAGATCGTTGAGATACTGGAGGGCTCACCTTTAGTGCAGATGCTGCTCGGTGGTTGGGCTTCTCAGGACCCAAAGCACAACTTGGAGGGAGCCTCTGTTGTCGCGCTTGCAGCTTGTCGTCGGTCTTTTAAGATGGCTGGCTCCACGTGTCTCGGTGCCTCCACGGCTTCCTTCTTTGCAGGGACTGTGGATCGGGCTGTGAGAGGTCTGGAGGTCCAGGTCTTGTCGGGCTCTGGGCTCGGGCTCCGGCGGGAGGCAGCGGCAAAGCAGACGTCGAATAGCTGGTTGGTGCTTGCGTTAGCAAGATGGTTACTCCCTGACCATAGGGGAGACTTCCTTCAGTCCTCTGTGCAGCAGAGCATCGAAGTTCCCGTCTTCTTCTTGTGGTTAAGTTGATTCCAGGATGTCTGAAGTCTTAGGACACAGCTCCTACCTTTAAGCGGATTCTAGGGGCCGGACTACCTGCTAGGTCCCTCCCTAAGGGTGGGACCAGGAAGGAGGGTGGTTACACCCCCAATCCTTTGTCCAGCTCGCCCCAGGTCCGGGGCTGGTGTGCCCCAGGACCGGATTGAACTGGCATATGCACCGAGGCTCCTTGTGAGCCTCAGGCATGTCTGGTTTATTTCAAGCCCTACCTGACCAATACACAAAATCCTGTCTGGGGTAGTGCTCGCACCTCCCTTGGCAGGAAACCCTTTGTCCACGTCTCCAAAGCTGGAAGGACTCCCAGCAGCAGGAGGGCAGACTTGTGTCTGTGGTGGCAGCATCCATTTTGTGGAGCTGAGGCTATGTCTGATTTTACCCGGGTTTCAGGTACTGTACATGTCGTGTCCCTCTAGAAGGGTGGAATGCTAACCCCGTCGCCAGAATTGGCGAGGGGTTAGTATTCCAATTCGTATGACACCTTACTCGACATGTTTTGATAAAGCCAAACCAAAGATAGCATTTAACCGCGAGGGTCATAATGCACTTAAGAGTATATGGTATGACGATATCTGGAAACGGTAGAAGGAAGTTGTTCCGACCACTGCAGACAGGCTCAGCTCATGCCAGAGCACCATCTCACATGGAACCAAGCACTCTGCCTTCAGGATTGTTGAGGCCTGCCATAGGAGTGACTTATAGGTTACCAGGTGTCCCATTTAAGGTTAGGTATAGGTATACTACACCTAAGTAAGAGGTGGTCACACCAACTTACCCCAGCTGAGTGATCAGCCAGTTGTGTCAAATTTGTTAGGCCAGGCCAGGGGTGGCACAATACATGCTTCAGCCCCTGGTAGGCCTTAGATACACCAATGCCCTGGGTACCTAGTGTACACTGGTACAGGGGCTCACAGGGTGATCCAATTCCAATTGGTTATGCACCTAGGGTGCATAGTGTCAATTTAGTTAGAGAGAACAGCAGGCTGGGGGTCTGATTAGCAGGCCCACAGCCTCAATATGTCAAAAACCAGTGAAGCAAAAAGCAAAAAATTTGGGGTGACCATAGGATAGCAGACCCTACTCTCCTACATTTCCCTAGGTGCCGGCAGAGCTAGGGTTAAAAAACTACAGCTAGTCACTTTGCCAAAAAACGGTCATTTTTCACTGCAAAATTGAGGAGTGACCATGTTGCGTTTTCCGCCGTTTCCAGTCGTGGGCACTAGGCCGACCCGCACAAGTGAGCTACCATTTTTCTCGTCGGAGTTTGGGGAACGCGGGGTGGGTGGAAATTTGTGGATCCACGCAGATTCCAGAACTTTCCATCACAGAAATGTGGGGAAAATGTGTTTTTTGTCAATTTTTTAGGTTTGCAAGGGATTCTGGGTAACAGACCCTGGTGGGATGCACTCAAGTCACCCTATCCTGGATTCCCCTGGGTGTCTAGTTTTCAAAAATATATAGGTTTGCTAGGTTTCCCTAGGTGCCGGCAGAGCTAGGGTTAAAAAACTACAGCTTGTCACTTTGCCAAAAAAGGGTCATTTTTCACTGCAAAATTGAGGTGTGACCACGTTGCGTTTTGCGCCGTTTCCTGTCGCGGGCACTAGGCCGACCCACACAAGTGAGGTGCCATATTTCTTGTAGGACTTTGGGGAACGCGGAGTGGGTGGAAATTTGTGGATCCACACAGATTCCAGAACTTTCCATCACAGAAATGTGGGCAAAATGTTTTTTTTTTTGTCAATTTTTTAGGTTTGCAAGAGATTCTGGGTAACAGACCCTGGTGGGAGGCACTCAAGTCACCCCATCCTGGATTCCCCTGGGTGTCTAGTTTTCAAAAATATATAGGTTTGCTAGGTTTCCCTAGGTGCCGGCAGAGCTAGGGTTAAAAAACTACAGCTAGTCACTTTGCCAAAAAAGGGTCATTTTTCACTGCAAAATTGAGGTGTGACCACGTTGCGTTTTGCACCGTTTCCTGTCGCGGGCACTAGGCGACCCGCACAAGTGAGGTACCATTTTTCTCATAGGACGTTGGGGAACGCGGGGTGGGGGGAAATTTGTGGATCCACGCAGATTCCAGAACTTTCCACCACAGAAATGTCGGGAAAATGTGTTTTTTTTGTCAATTGTTTTAGGTTTGCAAGGGATTCTGGGTAACAGATCATGGTGGGAGGCAGTCAAGTCACCCCATCCTGGATTCCTCTGGGTGTCTAGTTTTCAAAAATATATAGGTTTGCTAGGTCTCCCTAGGTGCCGGCAGAGCTAGGGTTCAAAAACTACAGCTAGGCACTTTGCCAAAAAAGGGTAATTTTTCACTGCAAAATTGAGGTGTGAGCACATTGCGTTTTGCGCCGTTTCCTGTCGCGGGCACTAGGCCGACCCGCACAAGTGAGGTACCATTTTTCTCGTAGGACTTTGGGGAACGCGGGGTGGGTGGAAATTTGTGGATCCACCCAGATTCCAGAACTTTCCACCACAGAAATGTGGGGAAAATGTGTTTTTTTTGTCAATTTTTAGGTTTGCAAGGGATTCTGGGTAGCAGATAATGGTGGGAGGCAGTCAAGTCACCCCATCCTGGATTCCCCTGGGTGTCTAGTTTTCAAACATCTATAGGTTTGCTAGGTTTCACAAGGTGCCGGCAGAGTTAGGGTTCAAAAGCTACAGCTAGGCACTTTGCCAAAAAAGGGTAATTTTTCACTACGAAATTGAGGTGTGACCACATTGTATTTTGTGCAATTTCCTATCGCGGGCAGTATGCCAACCTGCACAAGTGAGGTACCATTTTTCTCGTAAGACTTTGGGGAACACGGGGTGGGTGGAAATGTATGGATCCACGCAGATTCCAGAAATTTCCACCACAGAAATGTAGTGAAAATGTGTTTTTTTTGTCAATTTTTTAGGTTTGCAAGGGATTCTGGGTAACAGATCATGGTGGGAGGCAGTCAAGTCACCCCATCCTGGATTCCCCTGGGTGTCTAGTTTTCAAAAATATATAGGTTTGCTAGGTCTCCCTAGATGTCGGCAGAGCTAGGGTTAAAAAACTACAGCTAGTCACATTGCCAAGAAAGGGTCATTTTTCACTGCAAAATTGAGGTGTGACCACGTTACATTTTGCGCTGTTTCCTGTCGCGGGCACTAGGCCGACCCGCACAAGTGAGGTACCATTTTTCTCATAGGACTTTGGGGAATGCGGGGTGGGTGGAAATTTGTAGATCCACACAGATTCCAGAACTTTCCATCACAGAAATGTGGGGAAAATGTGTTTTTTTGTCAATTTTTTAGGTTTGAAAGGGATTTTGGGTAACAGACCCTGGTGGGAGGCACTCAAGTCACCCCATCCTGGATTTGCCTGGGTGTCTAGTTTTCAAAAATATATAGGTTTGCTAGGTTTCCCTAGGTGCCGGCAGAGCTAGGGTTAAAAAACTACAGCTAGTCACTTTGCCAAAAAAGGGTAATTTTTCACAGCAAAATTGAGGTGTGACCATGTTGCGTTTCGTGCCGTTTCCTGCCGCGGGCACTAGGCGACCCGCACAAGTGAGGTACCATTTTTCTCGTAGGTTTTTGGGGAATGGGGGGTGGGTGGAAGTTTGTGGATCCACGCAGATTCCAGAACTTTCCATCACAGAAATGTGGGGAAAATGTGTTTTTTTTGTCCATTTTTTACGTTTGCAAGGGATTCTGGGTAACAGACCCTGGTGGGAGGCACTCAAGTCACCCCATCCTGGATTCCCCTGGGTGTCTAGTTTTCAAAAAAATATAGGTTTGCTAGGTTTCCCTAGGTGCCGGCAGAGCTAGGGTTAAAAAACTACAGCTAGTCACTTTGCCAAAAAAGGGTCGTTTTTCACTGCAAAATTGAGGTGTGACCACGTTGCGTTTTGCACCGTTTCCTGTCGCGGGCACTAGGCGACCCGCACAAGTGAGGTACCATTTTTCTCATAGGACTTTGGGGAACGCGGGGTGGGTGGAAATTTGTGGATCCACGCAGATTCCAGAACTTTCCACCACAGAAATATAGGGAAAATGTGTTTTTTTTTGTCAATTTTTTAGGTTTGCAAGGGATTCTGGGTAACAGATCCTGGTGGGAGGCAGTCAAGTCACCCCATCCTGGATTCCCCTGGGTGTCTAGTTTTCAAAAATATATAGGTTTGCTAGGTCTCCCTAGGTGTCGGCAGAGCTAGGGTTAAAAAACTACAGCTAGTCACATTGCCAAAAAAGCGTCATTTTTCACTGCAAAATTGAGGTGTGACCACGTTGCATTTTGCGCTGTTTCCTGTCGCGGGCACTAGGCCGACCCGCACAAGTGAGGTACCATTTTTCTCATAGGACTTTGGGGAACGCGGGGTGGGTGGAAATTTGTAGATCCACACAGATTCCAGAACTTTCCATCACAGAAATGTGGGGAAAATGTGTTTTTTTGTCAATTTTTTAGGTTTGAAAGGGATTTTGGGTAACAGACCCTGATGGGAGGCACTCAAGTCACCCCATCCTGGATTTGCCTGGGTGCCTAGTTTTCAAAAATATATAGGTTTGCTAGGTTTCCCTAGGTGCCGGCAGAGCTAGGGTTAAAAAACTACAGCTAGTCACTTTGCCAAAAAAGGGTAATTTTTCATAGCAAAATTGAGGTGTGACCATGTTGCGTTTCGTGCCGTTTCCTGCCGCGGGCACTAGGCGACCCGCACAAGTGAGGTACCATTTTTCTCGTAGGTTTTTGGGGAATGGGGGGTGGGTGGAAGTTTGTGGATCCACGCAGATTCCAGAACTTTCCATCACAGAAATGTGGGGAAAATGTGTTTTTTTTGTCCATTTTTTACGTTTGCAAGGGATTCTGGGTAACAGACCCTGGTGGGAGGCACTCAAGTCACCCCATCCTGGATTCCCCTGGGTGTCTAGTTTTCAAAAATATAAAGGTTTGCTAGGTTTCCCTAGGTGCCGGCAGAGCTAGGGTTAAAAAACTATAGCTAGTCACTTTGCCAAAAAAGGGTCATTTTTCACTGCAAAATTGAGGTGTGACCACGTTGCGTTTTGCACCGTTTCCTGTCGCGGGCACTAGGCGACCCGCACAAGTGAGGTACCATTTTTCTCATAGGACTTTGGGGAACGCGGGGTGGGTGGAAATTTGTGGATCCACGCAGATTCCAGAACTTTCCACCACAGAATTGTGGGGAAAATGTGTTTTTTTTGTCAATTTTTTAGGTTTGCAAGGGATTCTGGGTAACAGATCATGGTGGGAGGCAGTCAAGTCACCCCATCCTGGATTGCCCTGGGTGTCTAGTTTTCAAAAATGTATAGGTTTGCTAGGTTTCACAAGGTGCCGGCAGAGCTAGGGTTCAAAAGCTACAGCTAGGCACTTTGCCAAAAAGGGTCATTTTTCACTACGAAATTGAGGTGTGACCACATTGTATTTTGTGCAATTTCCTATCGCGGGCAGTATGCCAACCTGCACAAGTGAGGTACCATTTTTCTCGTAAGACTTTGGGGAACACGGGGTGGGTGGAAATGTATGGATCCACACAGATTCCAGAACTTTCCACCACAGAAATGTCAGGAAAATGTGTTTTTTTTTGTCAATTTTTTAGGTTTGCAAGGGATTCTGGGTAACAGATCATGGTGGGAGGCAGTCAAGTCACCCCATCCTGGATTCCCCTGGGTGTCTAGTTTTCAAACATATATAGGTTTGCTAGGTCTCCCTAGGTGTCGGCAGAGCTAGGGTTAAAAAACTTCAGCTAGTCACATTGCCAAAAAAGGGTCATTTTTCACTGCAAAATTGAGGTGTGACCACGTTGCATTTTGCGCCGTTTCCTGTCGCGGGCACTAGGCCGACCCGCACAAGTGAGGTACCATTTTTCTCATAGGACTTTGGGGAACGCGGGGTGGGTGGAAATTTGTGCATCCACGCAGATTCCAGAACTTTCCATCACAGAAATGTGGGGAAAATGTGTTTTTTTGTCAATTTTTTAGGTTTGCAAGGGATTCTGGGTAACAGACCCTGGTGGGAGGCACTCAAGTCACCACATCCTGGATGCCCCTGGGTGTCTAGTTTTCAAAAATATATAGGTTTGCTAGGTTTCCTGTTAGAAATGGGGGTCTCTAGTTGGCAATGGCTGGCCACTGTCCAAGTAGGGACCCTTCTTCCTAAGTCAGAGTAAGCAGCCTACACCCTTTGACAACCCCTGCTCAACCCTGTGGTAACGTAGCACGAGCAGCTAGGCTTATCTCAGAGGCAGTGTGTTAAGCATTTATGACCATACACAGCAATATAATGAGGAACACTACAAATGGACACCACTCAAGTAGTTATGAAAAATAGGTATTTTTATATAGACTTAATCACAAGACCAATAACAGTAAAAATCCACAATACGATAAAAATATAATTACTTTAGAAATGCTGTAAGGAAAAATAGTTCAGGATGCACAAAATGATGTCTAGTTCAAGGCAGGGGTCTCTGCGACCCTTTTACTCACAAAGTATCTGGTTCCTGGAGCAAAACAACAAAAATGTCGCTAAGGAGTTGTTGCGATAAATTTCCTCACGCTAGCCAGCGATGCGTTGAATCCTTACCGCAAGGGGGGATGATGCGCTGGGTTGCGGGCAGGACAAAGCGACAAACTTCTTCACGCTGATCCGGTGATGCGATAAAATCCTTGCCGCGGGGGGAGGATGATGCACCGAGCCTGTTGCGTGTGCGATCTTGCTGCGATGACAAAGATGGCGCTCCGCGAGGAAGCGACGATCCGGATGCGATGCGGGGAAAATGGCGAACGCTCTGCGTCCGCGCTGCGATGATCCTGTTGCGATGATTTCCAGCGCTCTCTTCTCAGCAGTAGAACTAGAGGCCCTGGAACACACAGGAGCCTCACCTGCAGATAGTAATCCTCGCTGGGAGGAAACAGGAGGCTGATGGTGGAGTCTGATGTGCCTGAGACTCCAGCAGGAGGCTAGCTCTCTCCTAGCCCTTGGGTAGTTGCTGAAGCAAAAGAAATAAAAGTCCAATCAAAGTTACTTTCCTCTTCTTGAAGTCCAGTAGTAACAGCTGCAGGCCAGTCCCAGAAACAGCACACAAGCACAAGGACAGTCCTTCTCCTGCAGATTCGTGTAGTCCCACGGACAGAGGTTCTTCTTGTTATCCAGGAGCAATACAAATTGTAGGGGTTTGTGCACAAATATTTATACCCCCAAAGTCTTTGTTCTTAGGGGTCCCAAGCCTCTGAACCCAGCCAGAACCAGTTTTGCCCAGCCCTGGAGCACTTTGTGGATCAGGCTGCATCCTTCCTTTCAGAAAGAGGGGGTCTGCCTCAGATGCACAGTGGGAGGTGGAGCCAGCATTCACCTTGCCAGGCACAGCCCTATTCAAGTGCAGGAGCTACCCCTCCCCTCACACCTAGGCAGGTCGCTCTATTCAACCCAGGTCTGACTCAGCCTGCCCTGTCCCTCCAAAACCAGACAGCCAATACACATAATAGCAGAGCAACTGGAAGGCTTAGGCAAGAAAGTACCTATACTCTAAAAGTGGTAGTTTCAAACACAGGATATAAAAATAACCTTCACTAAAAGATGTATTTTAATATTCTGAGCTCAGGCATACTAGATTCGTTTTTCTACCATGTTCTGTGGGTCAGTTAGGACTATAGGATGTAATAGCCCAGACCTCCCATTCTGGCCTATGGAGAACAGGTAGCCTTACAGTAGTGAAAAACGAAATTGGGTGTAATTCACTACTAGGACATGCTACATACAACAGGGCATGTCCTACCTTACACATACAATGCGCCCTATCATAAGGGGGGCTTACATGATGCCAAGGGAAGGTTTAGGGGCTGGGAAGTGGGTGCACTTCACAGCCAAGATGGCAGTTCTGGACTGCACGCAGACACTGCAGTGGCAGGTCTGAGACACACTTTACAAGCTGCTTCTGTGGGTGGCACAAACCAGTGCTGCAGGCCCACCAGCAGCATTCGGTTTACCAGCCCTGGGCACACACCGGCCACGCTACTAGGGACTAACAGGTAAACTGAATAAGCCAATCATGGATGTACCAATTCATATGTCATCTTTACAAAGGGAGCATTCGCGCTGTGGCACTGAATGGCAGCGGCACAGCGCCCAGAGCATCTATAACCAGCAAAAAACAGAGGAGACACAGCGAAAAAAGGAAGGGAGACTCACGCCAATGGTGCCAGGTCTAACACGCGTCCCCTCCAGCTGAAATGTGGGGAGAACTACCCATCCCCTTGGAAGTTCTCTTCACTAAGGCGGAAAAATCTGGACAGACCATCAGCATTGGCGTGTTCTGTACCAGGGCGATGTTCCACCGTAAAGTCCATACCCTGTAGGGAAATGGACCACCTTAACAACTTGGGATTCTCACCCCTCATCTGCATCAACCATCTGAGGGGCCTGTGGTCTGTCTGAACCCGGAAGTGAGTCCCAAAAAGGTATGGTCTCAGCTTCTTCAGTGCCCAGACCACAGCAAATGCCTCACGCTCAATTGCACTCCACTTCTGTTCCCGTGGAAGTAACCTCCTACTGATGAAGGCTACGGGTTGGTCTAGTCCCTCCTCATTCATCTGTGACAGAACAGCCCCCACCCCATGCTCTGAAGCGTCTGTCTGGACAATAAATTCCTTAGCAAAGTTGGGCGCCAGGAGCACGGGCGCTGTACACATGGCAGTTTTGAGGGCATCAAAAGCTTTCTGACAGGTGTCAGTCCAGTTCACAATCTTGGGCTGCTTCTTGGAAGTCAGCTCAGTCAAGGGGGCAACGATGCTGCCATACCCCTTGACAAACCTCCTGTAATAACCCGTGAGTCCTAAGAAGGCCCTCACCTGGGTCTGGGTCCTTGGGGGCTCCCACGCCAGGATGGTTTCAATCTTGGGCTGTAGAGGTGCCACCTGGCCACTCCCTACCTGGTGTCCTAAGTACACCACCGAACCCTGCCCAATCTGGCACTTACTGGCCTTGATTGTGAGGCCTGCTCTGCGCAGCGCCATCAACACTTCACAGAGGTGGTGTAAGTGGTCCTCCCACGAGGAACTGAATACTGCAATGTCATCCAGGTAGGCGGCACTGAAATCCTCCAGCCCAGCCAACACCTGATTGACCAACCTCTTGGAAGGTGGCAGGGGCATTCTTCATTCCAAAGGGCATCACACGGAACTGGTAGTGCCCATCTGGGGTGGAGAATGCTGACCTCTCCTTTGCCCCATCAGTTAAGGCGATCTGCCAGTACCCAGACGTTAGATCAAACGTGCTGAGGTACCGGGCAGCCCCTAACCGATCTATGAGCTCATCAGCTCTGGGGATGGGGTGCGCGTCGGTCCTCGTGACCGAATTGAGACCTCGATAGTCCACACAGAACCTAAGTTCACCAGGCGCTGCAGCTTTTGGTACCAAGACCACGGGGCTGGACCAGGGGCTGCTAGAGGACTCAATCACCCCTAGAGCAAACATTTTGGAGACCTCCTCCTTGATGTAGGCCCTTACCCGGTCAGTCACTCGGTAAGCCTTGTGCTTGACAGGAGGACTGTCCCCGGTGTCCACCTCATGGACGCACCAGTCAGTGACACCAGGCACCAGGGAAAATAAATCAGGGAATTGCCCCAACAGCTGGCGGCAATCTAACTGTTGCTCAGGGGTCAGTGTGGTGGAGAGGACCACACCCTCCACTGACCCATCCTTTTCTCCTGCACACAGGAGGTCAGGAAGAGGCTCACTTTCCTCCTCCATCCCTGCATCTGTGGCAAGGAGCATGCCCACTTCAGACCTCTCAAAGTGGGGCTTCAGGCGATTCACATGCAGGACCCGCAGGGGGTTCCTGGGAGATTTAAAGTCCACCAAATAGGTAACTTGACTTTTGCGCTCCACCACCTCAAAGGGACCGGTCCACTTATCTTGGAGAGCACAAGGCTCCACTGGGGCCAGTACCCGAACCTTCTGACCAGTTTGAAATTCTACCAGAGTGGCATTCTGGTCGTGCCAACGTTTCATCTCCTCCTGGCTGGCTTCCAGATTTGCCTCAGCAATTTTTCTGAAACGCCGAGTTTGGTTCCTGAAGGCCAGGATGTAGCTAAATACATCCTGGGGAGGTTTCCTGGGAGATTGCTCCCAGCCTTCCTTGACCAAACTCAGAGGTCCTCTTACCGGATGGCCATAGAGCAGTTCAAAGGGACTGAACCCTAAGGACTTCTGTGGCACTTCACGGTATGCAAACAACAGGCATGGCAAGAGGACGTCCCACTTACGCCTCAGGGGCTCTTCTAGGCCCATGATCATGCCCTTCAAGGTCCGGTTGAATCTCTCAACCAGACCGTTACCCTGGGGGTGGTAAGGAGTGGTGAACTTGTAAGTCACCCCACACTCCTTCCACAGGGACTTCATATACTGGGAGATGAAGTTGGTCCCCCTGTCGCTCACCACCTCTCTGGGGAACCCCACACGGGAGAAGATCCCCATCAGTGCACGTCCCACCACTGGGGCCGTCACTGTCCTGAGCGGGATGGCTTCAGGGTACCGGGTGGCATGGCCCACCAAGACCAGGATGTACCTGTTGCCCATGGCTGTCTTGGGGTCCAGAGGCCCCACAATGTCGATGCCCACTCGCTCGAATGGGGTGCTAATAACTGGGAAGGGTTGGAGTGGGGCTTCGATCTTCCCCCCACTCTTCCCACTTGCCTGGCAAGTCTCACAGGTCCTACAATACGTATCTGAACTCTTGCGCATCTGGGGCCAATAAAAGTGGGTGACCAGCCTTTCAAAGGTCTTAGTCTGCCCCAGATGTCCTGCCAATGGGATGTCATGAGCCAACCCCAGTAGGAAGGTTCTGAAGCACTCGGGTACCACCAGCACACGGGCTGACCCCGGTTCAGCAACCTTAGGCTCGCTATACAGGAGACTGTTCTCCCAATAAATCAGATGTGAACCGGACATATCACCTGCTGCCTGGGCTGCAGCCTGTTGCCGCATACCCTCAAGAGAGGGGCAAGTTCTCTGCTGTTCACAAAACTCCTCCCTGGTGGGCCCCCCTTCCTGCTGCCACTGGGTCAGCTCAGGCAGGTCCCCCAGGTCGGTACTCTGCTCCCCGGTAGGCTCCAGGGCATCCCCCTCAGGGTCTGCTCCCTCCTGGGCCGTGGGAACCAAGGGGGCCGGTTTCCCGCGCCCCCTCCCCCCTCCCTCTAAGGCAGGGACCTGGGCCATATTCTCAGGCTCCAGGTCTTTCTCAATACTCTCTTTGGCTGCCATGGACCGAGTGGTAGCAGATGCCCACTCAGGCAGTCCCAACATTTGCAAGTGAGCTCTCTTCTCCACCGTAGCCCACGGGGAGTTCTCCAAATCATTGCCCAACAGACAGTCCACAGGCATGGTTGGCCTCACAGCCACCTGAAGAGTTCCTGAGACACCCCCCACTCAAAGGGAACCTGAGCCACCTCACAGTGGCTCTCTGTGTTGTCTGCAGACACTACTGGGTAGAATGCGTGGGGCACAACCTGCTCTTTGGACACCAACCGGGAGCTGACAGCAGTTACACTGGCTCCTGTGTCCCTCAGAGCCTCCACTCTATGGCCATTGATGGTTACTGTTAGAAATGAGGGGGCTCTGGTTGACGCAGGTGTGAACCCACAACAAGCAGGGACCCTTTACTTCTTGTCAGGGCGAAGGATGACTCCCCAGAATAACCCCTGCTCACCCTCTAGGTGCGTGGCGCGAGCAGTCTAGGCTAAGTCTCAGGCGTACACGGTTAAGCAAGTGCAATAATACATACAGTAAACCCCTTGCATGCACCACAAACGGACACCAATCAGGAAGTATATAAAAATAAGCTTTTATGTAGTTTCAGCAGAGTCAAATACAAGGCCCAGTAACGTTGAACTGATGGGGCCACAATTCATAGGAATACGGTAAAGTTCTCTTTGTTACGGAAAGTTCTTTAGGCGGGCACAAGGTAACTGTAGGCCTCAGCGAACTTCGTGCTGAGGCAGCGCCCAGGAGGCACGCGGCAGATGACAGGGAAATCAGAACGTTGCGGACCCTGGATCCGATGCGAGCTCGCGGTCGAGTTCGTAAGTACAGTACCTTGTTTCTTGACGCAAAGGCAGGTGCGGGATTTCAGCGGCTCTTCGACAGAAGAGCGAGGCGGCGTCCGGGGCTCCCACACTTCACGATGGGTGTGTGATCTTCAGGCTCACGACAAGAGCGGGGTGTTGCAGGTAGCGTGTGAACAAAGTGGGGCAGCCGGGCACGCAGATGCGTCCGGGCCGTCCGAGGCTTGGAGATGCTCACAATGCCGATTCCGGCGGGAGGGTGAAGGTGCACAGCGAGCCTCCAGCAAGCGAGGTGACAGGGGCAGCCCAGCACAGCGTAGGGGGAGCGGCTCCGATCGAGCGAGGCTCTTCCCAAGGCGGGGGCGGCTAAGCAGTCCTGGTCATGGCTCAGGGAGGGACTGGGCACGAGGGTCACAGCTCCGGCGAGGGAAAGGACACCACAGTCCAGCAGCAGGCGAGTGAAGATCAGGTAGAGCCCAATGGTCCTGGGGCTCAGTTCAGGGGGCAAGCTCAGTTCCAAGCCCTTGGAGATCGTTTTGGAAAAGCACAAGTCTTGAAAGTAAAAGTAAAGTAAAGTCTTCAGCAACAGGTTCTCTTCTCCCCTTTGGCAGCAAGGTCACCACTGCAGGCCAATCCCCCAGGATAGGGACAGTCTTCCTCCTACAGCTTTCCCGGTGCCTCCTCCTCAGGCAGAGATTCTTCTTGGTCAAAAGCGGATCTAGTTTCTCAGGAGCAGGGCTCCTCCATTTATACCACAAATCTTTTGTTCTCCCAGGCCAGGGGGGCCCTTGCCTAGTTCAGTCCGGTTTCTGAGCACTTTGTTTACGCGATGCAGGCTTCTTCTTTCAGAGTGCTGGGCAGAGTTCTCAGACGCTCCACAGGGGGCGGAGCCGGCACTGAGGGGTCAGAGCACTGTCCTATTCAGAGCCTAGGAGCACTCCTCCCACCCATCTACCTGTCGATCGTCCTATTCACCACCAGGCTACCTAGCCCTGCCCATCTGGGTTCCCCCAGCCCTGTCACTCACACCAGCCAGACATCAGATACACATCACACAGAGGCGGCTGAAATGTTTAGGCAAGCAAAGGCCAGCTTTCTAAAAGCGACATTTGCAAACCCGGAATATTAAAATAAACCTTGCGAAAAGATGTACCTTATTATTCCGAGTTCAGGCATACTAAACTCGATCTTCTACCATGTTCCCTGGGTCGGTTAGGATCATAGGGTGTAACAATCCAGGCCGCCCATGCTGGCCTATGAGAACAGGGTAGCCTTGCAGTAGTGAACAACAAAATGGCGGTCATTTACTACCAGGACATGCCACGCATCCAGGCTTGTCCTACCTTAGGCTCACAACGCACCCTGCCCGTGGGCCTACCAGAGGGGTGACTAACATGCAGCTAAGGGAAGGGTTCAGGGACCGGCACGTGTGGGCACTTGTCAGTCAGCGTGTCAGTACCAGACTGCACGCAGGTTCTGCGATGGCAGACCTTAGACATATTTTACCGGCCGCTTCTGTGGGTGGCACAACCCGTGCTGCAAGCCCACCAGCGGTGTTTGCCTTTACATGCCCTGGCGCTCCTGGCGCACTTTACTGGGGTCTGATAGTAAATCAAACAATCCAATCAGGGAATCCAACCAACATATACAATTTACAAGGGAGCACTCGCACCGCGACACTGGTTGGCAGTGGCACAGCGCGCTGAGCGGCCAACACCATAAAATCACATGAGGCACAGCGACAAAAAGAGGAAGGGAGACTCACGCCAAGGTGGCAGGTCTAACACGTGTCCCCTCCAGCTGAAAAGTGGGGAGAACTACCCTACCCCAGGGAGTTCCTCATCACTAAGGCGGAAAAATCTGGACAGACCGTCAGCATTGGCGTGATCCGTACCAGGGCGATGTTCCACCGTGAAATCCATCCCCTGTAGGGAAATGGACCACCTCAACAGCTTTGGATTCTCACCCCTCATATGCATCAACCATCTGAGGGGCCTGTGGTCCGTCTGAACCCGGAAGTGAGACCCAAACAAGTAGGGTCTTAGCTTCTTCAGCGCCCAGACCACAGCAAAGGCCTCACGCTCAATAGCACTCCACCTCTGTTCCCGTGGAAGTAACCTCCTGCTAAGAAAGGCTACGGGTTGATCTAGGCCCTCCTCATTAATCTGTGAAAGAACAGCCCCCACACCATGCTCTGAAGCGTCTGTCTGAACGATAAACTCTTTGGAGAAGTTGGGAGCCAAGAGCACGGGCGCCGTGCACATAGCAGTTTTCAAGGCCTCAAAAGCTTTCTGACAGGTGTCAGTCCAGATCACCTTCCTGGGCTGCTTCTTCGAAGTCAGCGCTGTCAAGGGGGCAACCATGTTGCCATACCCCTTGACAAACCTCCTGTAGTACCCGGTGAGACCTAGGAAGGCTCTCACCTCTGTCTGGGTTTTGGGCGCCTCCCAATTCAGGATGGTTTCTATCTTGGGCTGAAGGGGTGCCACCTGGCCACTCCCAACTTGGTGTCCCAAGTACACCACGGAACCCTGCCCGATCTGGCACTTACTCGCCTTGATCGTGAGGCCTGCCTTTCGCAGCGCCATCAACACTTCCCAGAGGTGACGCAAGTGTTCCTCCCACGTGGAGCTGAACACGGCGATGTCATCCAGGTAGGCTGCACTGAACGAATCCAGCCCAGCGAACACCTGGTTGACCAATCTCTGGAAGGTGGCAGGGGCATTCTTCATCCCAAATGGCATAACCCGGAACTGGTAGTGCCCATCTGGGGTGGAAAATGCTGACCTCTCTTTGGCCCCCTCGGTCAAGGCGATCTTCCAATACCCAGACGTTAGATCAAACGTGCTGAGGTAGTTGGCAGCCCCTAGCCGATCGATGAGCTCATCAGCTCTGGGGATGGGATGTGCGTCAGTCCTAGTGACTGAATTGAGTCCTCTGTAGTCCACACAGAACCGGAGTTCGGGTGTGGCTCCCGGCGCTGCAGCCTTTGGGACCAAGACCACGGGGCTGGCCCAAGGACTGCTAGAAGACTCAATTACCCCGAGTGCAAACATCTTGGAGACCTCCTCCTTGATGCATGTCCTCACCCTGTCAGTCACCCTGTAGGCCTTGTGCCGCACAGGTGGGCTATCCCCAGTGTCCACATCATGGACGCACCAATCAGTGACACCAGGGACCAGGGAAAAAGGATCAGAAAATTGTCCCAGTAACTGGCGACAATCATTCTGTTGCTCAGGGGTCAGGGTGGAAGAGAGGATGACACCATCCACTGACCCATCTTGCTCCTTGGCTGACAGGAGGTCAGGAAGAGGTTCTGTCTCCTCTTCCATCCCCGCATCTGTTGCCAAGAGCATGCCCACTTGGGACCTCTCCAAGTGGGGCTTGAGGCGGTTGACATGTAGGACCCGTAAGGGGTTCCTAGGAGACTTCAGGTCCACCACGTAGGTAACAGGACTCTTGCGCTCCACCACCTCAAAGGGACCGGTCCACTTATCCTGGAGCGCACATGGCTCCACGGGGGCCAAGACCCATACTTTCTGCCCAGGCTGAAGCTCTACCAGAGTGGCATTCTGGTCGTACCACCGCTTCATCTCCTCCTGGCTGGCTTCCAGATTTGCCTCAGCAAGTTGCCTGAAACGCCTAGTCTGATTCCTGAAGGCCAGCATGTAGCTATATACATTCTGGGGAGGTTTCCTGGGAGATTGCTCCCAGCCTTCCTTGACCAGACTTAGAGGTCCTCTGACTGGGTGACCATACAGAAGCTCAAAGGGACTGAACCCCAGAGACTTCTGTGGCACCTCACGGTAAGCGAAGAGAAGGCATGGTAAGAGGACGTCCCACTTGCGCCTCATGGGTCCTTCTAGGCCCATTATCATGCCTTTGAGGGTTCGGTTGAATCTCTCAACCAACCCGTTTCCTTGGGGGTGGTAAGGTGTGGTGAACTTGTAGGTTACACCACACTCTTGCCAAAGAGATTTCATGTACTTGGACATGAAATTGGTACCTCGGTCAGACACCACCTCTAGAGGGAATCCCACTCGGGAGAAAATTCCCATCAGTGCACGTCCCACCACGGGGGCCGTCACTGTCCTCAGAGGAATGGCTTCCGGGTACCGGGTGGCATGGTCCACCAGGACCAGGATGAACCTATTGCCCATCGCTGTCCTGGGGTCCAGTGGCCCTACAATGTCAATCCCCACTCGCTGGAATGGAGTACTGACCACAGGGAATGGCTGGAGTGGAGCCTTCTGCTTCCTCCCACTCTTTCCACTTGCCTGGCAAGTCTGGCATGTCCTGCAGTGAGTATCCGAACTCCTGCGCATTTGAGGCCAATAAAAGTGGGTGACAAGCCTTTCAAAGGTCTTGTCCTGCCCCAAATGCCCTGCCAATGGCACATCGTGAGCCAGCCCCAGTAGGAAGGCTCTGAAGTCCTGGGGTACCACCAGCGCACGGGCTGACCCAGGCTCAGCAACCTTAGGCTCTGTATATAGGAGGTCGTTCTCCCAGTAAACGAAATGTGATCCTGACTGATCACCTGCGGCCTGGTCTGCAGCCTGCTGCCGCATACCCACGAGAGAAGGGCACTCCTTCTGTGCCTTACAAAAGTCCTCCCTGGTGGGACCCCCTTCCTGCTGCCAATGGGTCAGCCCCGGCAGGTCTCCCAGTTCAGCTATTTGTTCCCCTGTAGGCTCCTGGGCATCCCCCTCAAGGTCTGCTTCCTCCTGGACCGTGGGAACTTCAGGGGCCGGCTTCCCGCGCCCCTTGCTCCTTCTCTCTGAGGCCGGTTCCTGGGCCTCCCTCTCAGGCTCCAGGACCTCTTGAGTACCTCTACTGGCTGCCATGGACCGTGTGGTGACACACGCCCAATCTGGCATACCCAACATCTCCAGGTGAGCACTCCGCTCCACCTTAGCCCAAGGTGAGCTCTCCAAATCGTTCCCTAACAAACAGTCTACAGGCATGGCGGGCCTCACAGCTACCTGAAGAGAACCAGAGACTCCCCCCCCCACTCGAAGGGAACCTGAGCCACCTTGCAGTGCCTCTCTGTGTTGTCAGCGGCAATAACGGGATAGAATGCATTGGGGACCACCTGCTCCTGAGACACCAGGTGACACCTGACAGCTGTCACACTGGCTCCTGTATCTCTAAGAGCTTCCACCCTATGGCCATTTATGGTCACCCACTGCCTGTACTTCTTAGTGTTCTCAGGCAGCTGGGTTGGAGGGACCACTTCACGGTCTCCTAGCGAGACCAGGGACATCTCTGCGGGACGCCACCCACCTTGGACATCCCTCTCCTCCCCCAAGGCTACACTAGTCACCTGCCGGGGTGGAGCACCAGTGGGTGCTGGCTTACCAAACAACGGACACTTTACATCAGAGGCAAAATGCCCCAAATTGTTACACCTGTAACATCTTACGGGCCCCTTTTGAACAGGAGGACCTGTCGGGGCCCCGGTCGGTTTCTGGGGTGGGGGAGGCTGAGAACCCTTCCCTTGGTTCCCTTGGGGACTATTTTGGGGCCCTTTTTGGAACTGCTTCTGTTTACCCCTGTCCCCCCCACTCTTCTGCTGGGGACCCTGCCCACCTTTGGCGGAATCTCCCACGGTACCCTTGTGGACCCTGGTACTGACCCAGCGGTCCGCCTCCTCAGCAAGCTTCCTCGGGTTAGTCAGCCTACTATCTATCAGGTGCTGGTGTAGCTCAGGAAAACAATTACTGGACAAGTGCTCCCATGCCATTAGATCAAGAAGCCCTTGATAATCATTCACCTTACTACCCTTTACCCAACCATCCAGCGCTCTGCAAAAGAAAGTCACATACTCCACATACGTACTATTGGGAATCTTAGTGCAACCCCTGAACCTCTGTCTATATAACTCAGGGGTCAACCCATACCTAGCCATCAATGCTTCCTTCATATGGGCATAAGAATTATGAACATCAGCAGGTAAATCTAACAGTGTGTCCCGCCCTTCACTCAGGAACCGTCCCCACAACCCCGCTCCCCAATCTTTCTCAGGGACCCGGTGGGAAGACATGGCTACCTCGTAGGCTCTGAACCACTGCCCGATGTCGTCATTCTTGAAGAACTCCTTCACTACATCCTTGGGAATATAAACTCTTGGTTCCGCCGGTACTGGCGGTGTGCTGCCACCAGAGGGATTAAGCTCCAAACTTTTTGCTTTCAGCTCCAGCTCCCTCAGCTTCATGTCATGCTCTAATTGTAGTTTATTTTCTTCCATGGCTAATCTTTGTTTTTCCATATCCATCTGCCCATGAAGTTTTGCCATTTCCACCTCGTGTGCCCGGGTTGCTGCCCTGTCTGCCAATTCTTCTGGCGACAGGCCTCTGCCAAACTCATGGACACTTTCTGGTGGAACCACTTCCACCTGATTCTCTGGTGCCTTTGACTCATACCAGGCCCTCAGCGCCTTCACGAATTGGGCCTTGTTTTTTAATCCAGTTTGGGCAATCCTGAACTTGGAGCACAAACCTTTCAATTCTTCATTGGTACGATTCTGAAGTGCGTCTTCCTCCCAATCTACGTCTTCAAATCCAGAGATTATGGAAGCCGCCCTTCCGGCAGAAAGTGAACCAGGCATGGCTCTAACAACGGAGATTCTTGGCAAAACAAAAACAAATGCTAGCCTTGTGGCTGTGTTACTGGTCTGCTCTCACTACGTGGTGATCGGTGATTCACTATACGCAAACCACAAATGCAAATCCGTAAATCCTCACCGCTGCCACCAATGTTAGAAATGAGGGGGCTCTGTTTGACGCAGGTGTGAACCCACAACAAGCAGGGACCCTTTACTTCTTGTCAGGGCGAAGGATGACTCCCCAGAATAACCCCTGCTCACCCTCTAGGTGCGTGGCGCGAGCAGTCTAGGCTAAGTCTCAGGCGTACACGGTTAAGCAAGTGCAATAATACATACAGTAAACCCCTTGCATGCACCACAAACGGACACCAATCAGGAAGTATATAAAAATAAGCTTTTATGTAGTTTCAGCAGAGTCAAATACAAGGCCCAGTAACGTTGAACTGATGGGGCCACAATTCATAGGAATACGGTAAAGTTCTCTTTGTTACGGAAAGTTCTTTAGGCGGGCACAAGGTAACTGTAGGCCTCAGCGCACTTCGTGCTGAGGCAGCGCCCAGGAGGCACGCGGCAGATGACAGGGAAATCAGAACGTTGCGGACCCTGGATCCGATGAGAGCTCGCGGTCGAGTTCGTAAGTACAGTACCTTGTTTCTTGACGCAAAGGCGGGTGCGGGATTTCAGCGGCTCTTCGACAGAAGAGCGAGGCGGCGTCCGGGGCTCCCACACTTCACGATGGGTGTCTGATCTTCAGGCTCACGACAAGAGCGGGGTGTTGCAGGTGGCGTGTGAACAAAGCGGGGCAGCCGGGCACGCAGATGCGTCCGGGCCGTCCGAGGCTTGGAGATGCTCACAACGCCGATTCCGGCGGGAGGGTGAAGGTGCACAGCGAGCCTCCAGCAAGCGAGGTGACAGGGGCAGCCCAGCACAGCGTAGGGGGAGCGGCTCCGATCGAGCGAGGCTCTTCCCAAGGCGGGGGCGGCTAAGCAGTCCTGGTCATGGCTCAGGGAGGGACTGGGCACGAGGGTCACAGCTCCGGCGAGGGAAAGGACACCACAGTCCAGCAGCAGGCGAGTGAAGATCAGGTAGAGCCCAATGGTCCTGGGGCTCAGTTCAGGGGGCAAGCTCAGTTCCAAGCCCTTGGAGATCGTTTTGGAAAAGCACAAGTCTTGAAAGTAAAAGTAAAGTAAAGTCTTCAGCAACAGGTTCTCTTCTCCCCTTTGGCAGCAAGGTCACCACTGCAGGCCAATCCCCCAGGATAGGGACAGTCTTCCTCCTACAGCTTTCCCGGTGCCTCCTCCTCAGGCAGAGATTCTTCTTGGTCAAAAGCGGATCTAGTTTCTCAGGAGCAGGGCTCCTCCATTTATACCACAAATCTTTTGTTCTCCCAGGCCAGGGGGGCCCTTGCCTAGTTCAGTCCGGTTTCTGAGCACTTTGTTTACGCGATGCAGGCTTCTTCTTTCAGAGTGCTGGGCAGAGTTCTCAGACGCTCCACAGGGGGCGGAGCCGGCACTGAGGGGTCAGAGCACTGTCCTATTCAGAGCCTAGGAGCACTCCTCCCACCCATCTACCTGTCGATCGTCCTATTCACCACCAGGCTACCTAGCCCTGCCCATCTGGGTTCCCCCAGCCCTGTCACTCACACCAGCCAGACATCAGATACACATCACGCAGAGGCGGCTGAAATGTTTAGGCAAGCAAAGGCCAGCTTTCTAAAAGCGACATTTGCAAACCCGGAATATTAAAATAAACCTTGCGAAAAGATGTACCTTATTATTCCGAGTTCAGGCATACTAAACTCGATCGTCTACCATGTTCCCTGGGTCGGTTAGGATCATAGGGTGTAACAATCCAGGCCGCCCATGCTGGCCTATGAGAACAGGGTAGCCTTGCAGTAGTGAACAACAAAATGGCGGTCATTCACTACCAGGACATGCCACGCATCCAGGCTTGTCCTACCTTAGGCTCACAACGCACCCTGCCCGTGGGCCTACCAGAGGGGTGACTAACATGCAGCTAAGGGAAGGGTTCAGGGACCGGCACGTGTGGGCACTTGTCAGTCAGCGTGTCAGTACCAGACTGCACGCAGGTTCTGCGATGGCAGACCTTAGACATATTTTACCGGCCGCTTCTGTGGGTGGCACAACCCGTGCTGCAAGCCCACCAGCGGTGTTTGCCTTTACATGCCCTGGCGCTCCTGGCGCACTTTACTGGGGTCTGATAGTAAATCAAACAATCCAATCAGGGAATCCAACCAACATATACAATTTACAAGGGAGCACTCGCACCGCGACACTGGTTGGCAGTGGCACAGCGCACTGAGCGGCCAACACCATAAAATCACATGAGGCACAGCGACAAAAAGAGGAAGGGAGACTCACGCCAAGGTGCCAGGTCTAACACGTGTCCCCTCCAGCTGAAAAGTGGGGAGAACTACCCTACCCCAGGGAGTTCCTCATCACTAAGGCGGAAAAATCTGGACAGACCGTCAGCATTGGCGTGATCCGTACCAGGGCGATGTTCCACCGTGAAATCCATCCCCTGTAGGGAAATGGACCACCTCAACAGCTTTGGATTCTCACCCCTCATATGCATCAACCATCTGAGGGGCCTGTGGTCCGTCTGAACCCGGAAGTGAGACCCAAACAAGTAGGGTCTTAGCTTCTTCAGCGCCCAGACCACAGCAAAGGCCTCACGCTCAATAGCACTCCACCTCTGTTCCCGTGGAAGTAACCTCCTGCTAAGAAAGGCTACGGGTTGATCTAGGCCCTCCTCATTAATCTGTGAAAGAACAGCCCCCACACCATGCTCTGAAGCGTCTGTCTGAACGATAAACTCTTTGGAGAAGTTGGGAGCCAAGAGCACGGGCGCCGTGCACATAGCAGTTTTCAAGGCCTCAAAAGCTTTCTGACAGGTGTCAGTCCAGATCACCTTCCTGGGCTGCTTCTTCGAAGTCAGCGCTGTCAAGGGGGCAACCATGTTGCCATACCCCTTGACAAACCTCCTGTAGTACCCGGTGAGACCTAGGAAGGCTCTCACCTCTGTCTGGGTTTTGGGCGCCTCCCAATTCAGGATGGTTTCTATCTTGGGCTGAAGGGGTACCACCTGGCCACTCCCAACTTGGTGTCCCAAGTACACCACGGAACCCTGCCCGATCTGGCACTTACTCGCCTTGATCGTGAGGCCTGCCTTTCGCAGCACCATCAACACTTCCCAGAGGTGACGCAAGTGTTCCTCCCACGTGGAGCTGAACACGGCGATGTCATCCAGGTAGGCTGCACTGAACGAATCCAGCCCAGCCAACACCTGGTTGACCAATCTCTGGAAGGTGGCAGGGGCATTCTTCATCCCAAATGGCATAACCCGGAACTGGTAGTGCCCATCTGGGGTGGAAAATGCTGACCTCTCTTTGGCCCCCTCGGTCAAGGCGATCTGCCAATACCCAGACGTTAGATCAAACGTGCTGAGGTAGTTGGCAGCCCCTAGCCGATCGATGAGCTCATCAGCTCTGGGGATGGGATGTGCGTCAGTCCTAGTGACTGAATTGAGTCCTCTGTAGTCCACACAGAACCGGAGTACGGGTGTGGCTCCCGGCGCTGCAGCCTTTGGGACCAAGACCACGGGGCTGGCCCAAGGACTGCTAGAAGACTCAATTACCCCGAGTGCAAACATCTTGGAGACCTCCTCCTTGATGCATGTCCCCACCCTGTCAGTCACCCTGTAGGCCTTGTGCCGCACAGGTGGGCTATCCCCAGTGTCCACATCATGGACGCACCAATCAGTGACACCAGGGACCAGGGAAAACAGATCAGAAAATTGTCCCAGTAACTGGCGACAATCATTCTGTTGCTCAGGGGTCAGGGTGGAAGAGAGGATGACACCATCCACTGACCCATCTTGCTCCTTGGCTGACAGGAGGTCAGGAAGAGGTTCTGTCTCCTCTTCCATCCCCGCATCTGTTGCCAAGAGCATGCCCACTTGGGACCTCTCCAAGTGGGGCTTGAGGCGGTTGACATGTAGGACCCGTAAGGGGTTCCTAGGAGACTTCAGGTCCACCACGTAGGTAACAGGACTCTTGCGCTCCACCACCTCAAAGGGACCGGTCCACTTATCCTGGAGCGCACATGGCTCCACGGGGGCCAAGACCCATACTTTCTGCCCAGGCTGAAGCTCTACCAGAGTGGCATTCTGGTCGTACCACCGCTTCATCTCCTCCTGGCTGGCTTCCATATTTGCCTCAGCAAGTTGCCTGAAACGCCTAGTCTGATTCCTGAAGGCCAGCATGTAGCTATATACATTCTGGGGAGGTTTCCTGGGAGATTGCTCCCAGCCTTCCTTGACCAGACTTAGAGGTCCTCTGACTGGGTGACCATACAGAAGCTCAAAGGGACTGAACCCCAGAGACTTCTGTGGCACCTCACGGTAAGCGAAGAGAAGGCATGGTAAGAGGACGTCCCACTTGCGCCTCATGGGTCCTTCTAGGCCCATTATCATGCCTTTGAGGGTTCGGTTGAATCTCTCAACCAACCCGTTTCCTTGGGGGTGGTAAGGTGTGGTGAACTTGTAGGTTACACCACACTCTTGCCAAAGAGATTTCATGTACTTGGACATGAAATTGGTACCTCGGTCAGACACCACCTCTAGAGGGAATCCCACTCGGGAGAAAATTCCCATCAGTGCACGTCCCACCACGGGGGCCGTCACTGTCCTCAGAGGAATGGCTTCCGGGTACCGGGTGGCATGGTCCACCAGGACCAGGATGAACCTATTGCCCATCGCTGTCCTGGGGTCCAGTGGCCCTACAATGTCAATCCCCACTCGCTGGAATGGAGTACCGACCACAGGGAATGGCTGGAGTGGAGCCTTCTGCTTCCTCCCACTCTTTCCACTTGCCTGGCAAGTCTGGCATGTCCTGCAGTGAGTATCCGAACTCCTGCGCATTTGAGGCCAATAAAAGTGGGTGACAAGCCTTTCAAAGGTCTTGTCCTGCCCCAAATGCCCTGCCAATGGCACATCGTGAGCCAGCCCCAGTAGGAAGGCTCTGAAGTCCTGGGGTACCACCAGCGCACGGGCTGACCCAGGCTCGGCAACCTTAGGCTCTGTATATAGGAGGTCGTTCTCCCAGTAAACGAAATGTGATCCTGACTGATCACCTGCGGCCTGGTCTGCAGCCTGCTGCCGCATACCCACGAGAGAAGGGCACTCCTTCTGTGCCTTACAAAAGTCCTCCCTGGTGGGACCCCCTTCCTGCTGCCAATGGGTCAGCTCCGGCAGGTCTCCCAGTTCAGCTATTTGTTCCCCTGTAGGCTCCAGGGCATCCCCCTCAAGGTCTGCTTCCTCCTGGACCGTGGGAACTTCAGGGGCCGGCTTCCCGCGCCCCTTGCTCCTTCTCTCTGAGGCCGGTTCCTGGGCCTCCCTCTCAGGCTCCAGGACCTCTTGAGTACCTCTACTGGCTGCCATGGACCGTGTGGTGACACACGCCCAATCTGGCATACCCAACATCTCCAGGTGAGCACTGCGCTCCACCTTAGCCCAAGGTGAGCTCTCCAAATCGTTCCCTAACAAACAGTCTACAGGCATGGCGGGCCTCACAGCTACCTGAAGAGTACCAGAGACCCCCCCCCACTCGAAGGGAACCTGAGCCACCTTGCAGTGCCTCTCTGTGTTGTCAGCGGCAACAACGGGATAGAATGCATTGGGGACCACCTGCTCCTGAGACACCAGGTGACACCTGACAGCTGTCACACTGGCTCCTGTATCTCTAAGAGCTTCCACCCTATGGCCATTTATGGTCACCCACTGCCTGTACTTCTTAGTGTTCTCAGGCAGCTGGGTTGGAGGGACCACTTCACGGTCTCCTAGCGAGACCAGGGACATCTCTGCGGGACCCCACCCACCTTGGACATCCCTCTCCTCCCCCAAGGCTACACTAGTCACCTGCCGGGGTGGAGCACCAGTGGGTGCTGGCTTACCAAAAAACGGACACTTTACATCAGAGGCAAAATGCCCCAAATTGTTACACCTGTAACATCTTACGGGCCCCTTTTGAACAGGAGGACCTGTCGGGGCCCCGGTCGGTTTCTGGGGTGGGGGAGGCTGAGAACCCTTCCCTTGGTTCCCTTGGGGACTATTTTGGGGCCCTTTTTGGAACTGCTTCTGTTTACCCCTGTCCCCCCCACTCTTCTGCTGGGGACCCTGCCCACCTTTGGCGGAATCTCCCACGATACCCTTGTGGACCCTGGTACTGACCCAGCGGTCCGCCTCCTCAGCAAGCTTCCTCGGGTTAGTCAGCCTACTATCTATCAGGTGCTGGCGTAGCTCAGGAAAACAATTACTGGACAAGTGCTCCCATGCCATTAGATCAAGAAGCCCTTGATAATCAATCACCTTACTACCCTTTACCCAACCATCCAGCGCTCTGCAAAAGAAAGTCACATACTCCACATACGTACTATTGGGAATCTTAGTGCAACCCCTGAACCTCTGTCTATATAACTCAGGGGTCAACCCATACCTAGCCATCAATGCTTCCTTCATATGGGCATAAGAATTATGAACATCAGCAGGTAAATCTAACAGTGTGTCCCGCCCTTCACTCAGGAACCGTCCCCACAACCCCGCTCCCCAATCTTTCTCAGGGACCCGGTGGGAAGACATGGCTACCTCGTAGGCTCTGAACCACTGCCCGATGTCGTCATTCTTGAAGAACTCCTTCATTACATCCTTGGGAATATAAACTCTTGGTTCCGCCGGTACTGGCGGTGTGCTGCCACCAGAGGGATTAAGCTCCAAACTTTTTGCTTTCAGCTCCAGCTCCCTCAGCTTCATGTCATGCTCTAATTGTAGTTTACTTTCTTCCATGGCTAATCTTTGTTTTTCCATATCCATCTGCCCATGAAGTTTTGCCATTTCCACCTCGTGTGCCCGGGTTGCTGCCCTGTCTGCCAATTCTTCTGGCGACAGGCCTCTGCCAAACTCATGGACACTTTCTGGTGGAACCACTTCCACCTGATTCTCTGGTGCCTTTGACTCATACCAGGCCTTCAGCGCCTTCACGAATTGGGCCTTGTTTTTTAATCCAGTTTGGGCAATCCTGAACTTGGAGCACAAACCTTTCAATTCTTCATTGGTACGATTCTGAAGTGCGTCTTCCTCCCAATCTACGTCTTCAAATCCAGAGATTATGGAAGCCGCCCTTCCGGCAGAAAGTGAACCAGGCATGGCTCTAACAATGGAGATTCTTGGCAAAACAAAAACAAATGCTAGCCTTGTGGCTGTGTTACTGGTCTGCTCTCACTACGTGGTGATCGGTGATTCACTATACGCAAACCACAAATGCAAATCCGTAAATCCTCACCGCTGCCACCAATGTTAGAAATGAGGGGGCTCTGGTTGACGCAGGTGTGAACCCACAACAAGCAGGGACCCTTTACTTCTTGTCAGGGCGAAGGATGACTCCCCAGAATAACCCCTGCTCACCCTCTAGGTGCGTGGCGCGAGCAGTCTAGGCTAAGTCTCAGGCGTACACGGTTAAGCAAGTGCAATAATACATACAGTAAACCCCTTGCATGCACCACAAACGGACACCAATCAGGAAGTATATAAAAATAAGCTTTTATGTAGTTTCAGCAGTGTCAAATACAAGGCCCAGTAACGTTGAACTGATGGGGCCACAATTCATAGGAATACGGTAAAGTTCTCTTTGTTACGGAAAGTTCTTTAGGCGGGCACAAGGTAACTGTAGGCCTCAGCGCACTTCGTGCTGAGGCAGCGCCCAGGAGGCACGCGGCAGATGACAGGGAAATCAGAACGTTGCGGACCCTGGATCCGATGCGAGCTCGCGGTCGAGTTCGTAAGTACAGTACCTTGTTTCTTGACGCAAAGGCGGTTGCGGGATTTCAGCGGCTCTTCGACAGAAGAGCGAGGCGGCGTCCGGGGCTCCCACACTTCACGATGGGTGTCTGATCTTCAGGCTCACGACAAGAGCGGGGTGTTGCAGGTGGCGTGTGAACAAAGCGGGGCAGCCGGGCACGCAGATGCGTCCGGGCCATCCGAGGCTTGGAGATGCTCACAACGCCGATTCCGGCGGGAGGGTGAAGGTGCACAGCGAGCCTCCAGCAAGCGAGGTGACAGGGGCAGCCCAGCACAGCGTAGGGGGAGCGGCTCCGATCGAGCGAGGCTCTTCCCAAGGCGGGGGCGGCTAAGCAGTCCTGGTCACGGCTCAGGGAGGGACTGGGCACGAGGGTCACAGCTCCGGCGAGGGAAAGGACACCACAGTCCAGCAGCAGGCGAGTGAAGATCAGGTAGAGCCCAATGGTCCTGGGGCTCAGTTCAGGGGGCAAGCTCAGTTCCAAGCCCTTGGAGATCGTTTTGGAAAAGCACAAGTCTTGAAGGTAAAAGTAAAGTAAAATCTTCAGCAACAGGTTCTCTTCTCCCCTTTGGCAGCAAGGTCACCACTGCAGGCCAATCCCCCAGGATAGGGACAGTCTTCCTCCTACAGCTTTCCCGGTGCCTCCTCCTCAGGCAGAGATTCTTCTTGGTCAAAAGCGGATCTAGTTTCTCAGGAGCAGGGCTCCTCCATTTATACCACAAATCTTTTGTTCTCCCAGGCCAGGGGGGCCCTTGCCTAGTTCAGTCCGGTTTCTGAGCACTTTGTTTACGCGATGCAGGCTTCTTCTTTCAGAGTGCTGGGCAGAGTTCTCAGACGCTCCACAGGGGGCGGAGCCGGCACTGAGGGGTCAGAGCACTGTCCTATTCAGAGCCTAGGAGCACTCCTCCCACCCATCTACCTGTCGATCGTCCTATTCACCACCAGGCTACCTAGCCCTGCCCATCTGGGTTCCCCCAGCCCTGTCACTCACACCAGCCAGACATCAGATACACATCACGCAGAGGCGGCTGAAATGTTTAGGCAAGCAAAGGCCAGCTTTCTAAAAGCGACATTTGCAAACCCGGAATATTATAATAAACCTTGCGAAAAGATGTACCTTATTATTCCGAGTTCAGGCATACTAAACTCGATCTTCTACCATGTTCCCTGGGTTGGTTAGGATCATAGGGTGTAACAATCCAGGCCGCCCATGCTGGCCTATGAGAACAGGGTAGCCTTGCAGTAGTGAACAACAAAATGGCGGTCATTCACTACCAGGACATGCCACGCATCCAGGCTTGTCCTACCTTAGGCTCACAACGCACCCTGCCCGTGGGCCTACCAGAGGGGTGACTAACATGCAGCTAAGGGAAGGGTTCAGGGACCGGCACGTGTGGGCACTTGTCAGTCAGCGTGTCAGTACCAGACTGCATGCAGGTTCTGCGATGGCAGACCTTAGACATATTTTACCGGCCGCTTCTGTGGGTGGCACAACCCGTGCTGCAAGCCCACCAGCGGTGTTTGCCTTTACATGCCCTGGTGCTCCTGGCGCACTTTACTGGGGTCTGATAGTAAATCAAACAATCCAATCAGGGAATCCAACCAACATATACAATTTACAAGGGAGCACTTGCACCGCGACACTGGTTGGCAGTGGCACAGCGCGCTGAGCGGCCAATACCATAAAATCACATGAGGCACAGCGACAAAAAGAGGAAGGGAGACTCACGCCAAGGTGCCAGGTCTAACAGTTACCCACTGCCTGTATTTTTTAGTGTTATCAGGCAGTGCAGGCTTAGGAACCATTTCAAAGTCTCCTAGTGAGACAAGGGTCAATTCTACGGGGTCCCACCCACCTTGGGCACCCATCTCCTCCTCCCCCAGGGCTACACTAGCAAGCTGGCGGGGCGGTGCACGGGGTGGTGCAGGAGTATCCCTTTGGGGACACTGGGGGTCAAAGTATCTGTGGCCCACCTGGCCACACTTAAAACAAGTAGGAGGCCTCCTTTGAACAGGATTAACTGTTGGAGGCATTGGCTTCTTATCCTGGGGAGGCTGGGACACCACTGCCTGGTTCCCTTGGGAATTATCTTGGGGCCCTCGGTGGAACTCCCTTGGTTTACCCCGGTCCCCCCCACCTCTCTGCTGGGGACCCTGCCCACCTTTGGCGAAGTCTCCCACTGGACCCTTGCGGACCCGGGTGCTCACCCAGCGGTCCGCTTCCTCAGCAAGCTTCCTAGGGTTAGTTAGCTTGCTATCTATCAGATGCTGGCGTAGCTCAGGAAAACAGTTACTAGAAAAATGCTCCCATGCAATCAAGTCATACAGTTGCTCAAAAGTTTCTACTTTGCTGCCTTTTACCCAGCGCTCCATTGCTCTGCCAAAAAAAGACACATATTCAACCCACGTGGTACCCTCTATCTTCTTGCAGGTTCTAAATCTCTGCCTGTACATTTCAGGGGTCAAACCATAGTGGGTAATCAAAGCTTCCTTCATGTGGGCATAAATCATTCTACTTTCTGGGGGTAGGTCCAACAAGGTATCCCTCCCCTCACTCACAAAGCGTCCCCACAACCCCGCTCCCCAATCCTTCTCAGGGACCCGGTGGGACACCATAGCTAATTCATAAGCGGCAAACCATTGCCCAATATCCTCACTTTTATGAAAATCCTTAATAACCTCTTTAGGTATATACACTCTACTTTCATTATGCACTACCGGTATGCTGCCACCAGAGGGGGAGATCTCAATACTCTTGGCCTTAATCTCCAACTCCCTCAAAATTCTCTCATGTTCAAATTTCATCTTCATTATCTCAACTTCCAACTTCTTATTCTCTAGGTCTCTCTTACCATCCAATTTAAGCTTGGCCATCTCCATATTATGCCGCCTATCTCTCTCCCTGTCCTCCATCTCTTCTGGAGTCAGGCCCCTTGAGGACACACTAGTGCCCGGGCTGGAAACTGCTTTATCCCCTACCAAATCTACAATTTTGTCCTGCCGCTCTCCTGCATCCTCTCCCCCCTCCACAGGCTCTTCTACATTCTTTAGGGCATCCCTGGCTTCTAACCAGGCCTTCAGCGCCTTGTAATACTCTTCCCTTCTAGTGAGACCTGTGATAGGGACTGTGAAGCGTTTGCAAAAATATTTGAGCTGCTTGGCATTGTAGGTGTCTACTTTCTCTTCTTCCCAGGAGAGATCCTCAGAGGCATTGGATCTGGGCTTGGCCATTGTAATAATAACTGGCAATATCGATCAAAAATAGAATCAACAATCTCAAAAACGTACGTGGTTATGTTATGGTCTGCACTCACTAGTAGTGTACACTATAATTACTCTATGCAATCATAAATGCAAGTCCAGATCCTCACCGCTGACCACCAATGTTAGAAATGGGGGTCTCTAGTTGGCAATGGCTGGCCACTGTCCAAGTAGGGACCCTTCTTCCTAAGTCAGAGTAAGCAGCCTACACCCTTTGACAACCCCTGCTCAACCCTGTGGTAACGTAGCACAAGCAGCTAGGCTTATCTCAGAGGCAGTGTGTTAAGCATTTATGACCATACACAGCAATATAATGAGGAACACTACAAATGGACATCACTCAAGTAGTTATGAAAAATAGGTATTTTTATATAGACTTAATCACAAAACCAATAACAGTAAAAATCCACAATACGATAAAAATATAATTACTTTAGAAATGCTGTAAGGAAAAATAGTTCAGGATGCACAAAATGATGTCTAGTTCAAGGCAGGGGTCTCTGCGACCCTTTTACTCACAAAGTATCTGGTTCCTGGAGCAAAGCAACAAAAATGTCGCTAAGGAGTTGTTGCGATAAATTTCCTCACGCTAGCCAGCGATGCGTTGAATCCTTACCGCAAGGGGGGATGATGCGCTGGTTTGCGGGCAGGACAAAGCGACAAACTTCTTCACGCTGATCCGGTGATGCGATAAAATCCTTGCCGCGAAGGGAGGATGATGCACCGAGCCTGTTGCGTGTGCGATCTTGCTGCGATGACAAAGATGGCGCTCCGCGAGGAAGCGACGATCCGGATGCGATGCGGGGAAAATGGCGAACGCTCTGCGTCCGCGCTGCGATGATCCTGTTGCGATGATTTCCAGCGCTCTCTTCTCAGCAGTAGAACTAGAGGCCCTGGAACACACAGGAGCCTCAACTGCAGATAGTAATCCTCGCTGGGAGGAAACAGGAGGCTGATGGTGGAGTCTGATGTGCCTGAGACTCCAGCAGGAGGCTAGCTCTCTCCTAGCCCTTGGGTAGTTGCTGTAGCAAAAGAAATAAACGTCCAATCAAAGTTCCTTTCCTCTTCTTGAAGTCCAGTAGTAACAGCTGCAGGCCAGTCCCAGAAACAGCACACAAGCACAAGGACAGTCCTTCTCCTGCAGATTCTTGTAGTCCCACGGACAGAGGTTCTTCTTGTTATCCAGGAGCAATACAAATTGTAGGGGTTTGTGCACAAATATTTATACCCCCAAAGTCTTTGTTCTTAGGGGTCCCAAGCCTCTGAACCCAGCCAGAACCAGTTTTGCCCAGCCCTGGAGCACTTTGTGGATCAGGCTGCATCCTTCCTTTCAGAAAGAGGGGGTCTGCCTCAGACGCACAGTGGGAGGTGGAGCCAGCATTCACCTTGCCAGGCACAGCCCTATTCAAGTGCAGGAGCTACCCCTCCCCTCACACCTAGGCAGGTCGCTCTATTAAACCCAGGTCTGACTCAGCCTGCCCTGTCCCTCCAAAACCAGACAGCCAATACACATAATAGCAGAGCAACTGGAAGGCTTAGGCAAGAAAGTACCTATACTCTAAAAGTGGTAGTTTCAAACACAGGATATAAAAATAACCTTCACTAAAAGATGTATTTTAATATTCTGAGCTCAGGCATACTAGATTCGTTTTTCTACCATGTTCTGTGGGTCAGTTAGGACTATAGGATGTAATAGCCCAGACCTCCCATTCTGGCCTATGGAGAACAGGTAGCCTTACAGTAGTGAAAAACGAAATTGGGTGTAATTCACTACTAGGACATGCTACATACAACAGGGCATGTCCTACCTTACACATACAATGCGCCCTATCATAAGGGGGGCTTACATGATGCCAAGGGAAGGTTTAGGGGCTGGGAAGTGGGTGCACTTCACAGCCAAGATGGCAGTTCTGGACTGCACGCAGACACTGCAGTGGCAGGTCTGAGACACACTTTACAAGCTGCTTCTGTGGGTGGCACAAACCAGTGCTGCAGGCCCACCAGCAGCATTCGGTTTACCAGCCCTGGGCACACACCGGCCACGCTACTAGGGACTAACAGGTAAACTGAATAAGCCAATCATGGATGTACCAATTCATATGTCATCTTTACAAAGGGAGCATTCGCGCTGTGGCACTGAATGGCAGCGGCACAGCGCCCAGAGCATCTATAACCAGCAAAAAACAGAGGAGACACAGCGAAAAAAGGAAGGGAGACTCACGCCAATGGTGCCAGGTCTAACATTTCCCTAGGTGTCGGTAGAGCTAGGGTTAAAAAGCTACAGCTAGTCACTTTGCCAAAAAACGGTCATTTTTCACTGCAAAATTGAGGAGTGACCACGTTGCGTTTTGTGCCATTTCCTGTCGCGGGCACTAGGCCAACCCGCACAAGTGAGGTACCATTTTTCTCGTAGGACTTTGGGGAACGCGGGGTGGGTGGAAATTTGTGGATCCACGCAGAGTCCAGAACTTTCCATCACAGAAATGTGGGGAAAATGTGTTTTTTATGTCAATTTTTTAGGATTGCAAGGGATTCTGGGTAACAGACCCTGGTGGGAGGCACTCAACTCACCACATCCTGGATTCCCCTGGGTGTCTAGTTTTCAAAAATATATAGGTTTGCTAGGTTTCCCTAGGTGCCGGCAGAGCTAGGGTTCAAAAACTACAGCTAGGCACTTTGCCAAAAAAGTGACATTTTTCACTGCAAAATTGAGGTGTGACCATGTTGCGTTTCGTGCCGTTTCCTGCCGCGGGCACTAGGCGACCCGCACAAGTGAGGTAACATTTTTCTCGAAGGTTTTTGGGGAAAGCGGGGTTGGTTGAAATTTGTGGATCCACGCAGATTCCAGAACTTTCCATCACAGAAATGTGGGGAAAATGTGGTTTTTTTTTCGTCCATTTTTTACGTTTGCAAGGGATTATGGGTAACAGACCCTGGTGGGAGGCACTAAAGTCAACCCATCTTGGATTCCCCTGGGTGTCTAGTTTAGAAAAATATATAGGTTTGCTAGGTTGCCCTAGGTGCCGGCCGAGCTAGGGTTCAAAAACTACAGCTAGTCACTTTGCCAAAAAACGGTCATTTTTCACTGAAAAATTGAGGTGTGACAACGTTGCATTTTGTGCCGTTTCCTGTCACGGGCACTAGGCTGCCCCGCACAAGTGAGGTACCATTTTTCTCGTAGGACTTTGGAGAACGCGGGGTGGGTGGAAATTTGTGGATCCACTCAGATTCCAGAACTTTCCATCACAGAAAGTGGGGAAAATGTGTTTTTTTTGTCAATTTTTTAGGTTTGCAAGGGATTCTGGGTAACAGATCATGGTGGGAGGCAGTCAAGTCACCCCATCCTGGATTCCCCTGGGTGTCTAGTTTTCAAAAATATATAGGTTTGCTAGGTCTCCCTAGGTGCCGGCAGAGCTAGGGTTAAAAAACTACAGCTAGGCACTTTGCCACAAAAGGGTAATTTTTCACTGCAAAATTGAGGTGTGACCACATTGCGTTTTGCGCCGTTTCCTGTCGCGGGCAATAGGCCGACCCGCACAAGTGAGGTACCATTTTCTCGTAGGACTTTGGGGAACGCGGGGTGGGTGGAAATTTGTGGATTCACCCAGATTCCAGAACTTTCCACCACAGAAATGTGGGGAAAATGTGTTTTTTTTGTCAATTTTTAGGTTTGCAAGGGATTCTGGGTAACAGATAATGGTGGGAGGCAGTCAAGTCACCCCATCCTGGATTCCCCTGGGTGTCTAGTTTTCAAACATCTATAGGTTTGCTAGGTTTCACAAGGTGCCGGCAGAGCTAGGGTTCAAAAGCTACAGCTAGGCACTTTGCCAAAAAAGGGTCATTTTTCACTACGAAATTGAGGTGTGACCACATTGTATTTTGTGCAATTTCCTATCGCGGGCAGTAGGCCAACCTGCACAAGTGAGGTACCATTTTTTTCGTAAGACTTTGGGGAACATGGGGTGGGTGGAAATGTATGGATCCACGCAGATTCCAGAACTTTCCACCACAGAAATGTCGGGAAAATGTGTTTTTTTTTGTCAATTTTTTAGGTTTGCAAGGGATTCTGGGTAACAGATCATGGTGGGAGGCAGTCAAGTCACCCCATCCTGGATTCCCCTGGGTGTCTAGTTTTCAAAAATATATAGGTTTGCTAATTTTCCCTAGGTGCCGGCAGAGCTAGGGTTAAAAAACGACAGCTAGTCACTTTGCCAAAAAAGGGTAATTTTTCACAGCAAAATTGAGGTGTGACCATGTTGCGTTTCGTGCCGTTTCCTGCCGCGGGCACTAGGCGACCCGCACAAGTGAGGTACCATTTTTCTCATAGGTTTTTGGGGAATGGGGGGTGGGTGGAAATTTGTGGATCCACGCAGATTCCAGAACTTTCCATCACAGAAATGTGGGGAAAATGTGTTTTTTTTGTCCATTTTTTACGTTTGCAAGGGATTCTGGGTAACAGACCCTGGTGGGAGGCACTCAAGTCACCCCATCCTGGATTCCCCTGGGTGTCTAGTTTAGAAAAATATATAGGTTTGCTAGGTTTCCCTAGGTGCCGGCAGAGCTAGGGTTCAAAAACTACAGCTAGTCACTTTGCCAAAAAACGGTCATTTTTCACTGAAAAATTGAGGTGTGACAACGTTGCGTTTTGCGCCGTTTCCTGTCATGAGCACTAGGCTGCCCCGCACAAGTGAGGTACCATTTTTCTCGTAGGACTTTGGGGAACGCGGGGTGGGTGGAAATTTGTGGATTCACTCAGATTCCAGAACTTTCCATCACAGAAATGTGGGGAAAATGTGTTTTTTTCGTCACTTTTTTAGGTTTGCAAGGGATTCTGGGTAACGGACCCTGGTGGGAGGCACTCAACTCACCACATCCTGGATTCCCCTGGGTGTCTAGTTTTCAAAAATATATAGGTTTGCTAGGTTTCCCTTGGTGCCGGCAGAGCTAGGGTTCAAAAACTACAGATAGGCACTTTGCCAAAAAAGTGACATTTTTCACTGCAAAATTGAGGTTTGACCATGTTGCGTTTCGTGCCGCTTCCTGCCGCGGGCACTAGGCGACCCGCACAAGTGAGGTACCATTTTTCTCGTAGGTTTTTGGGGAACGCGGAGTGGGTGGAAATTTGTGGATCCACGCAGATTCCAGAACTTTCCATCACAGAAATGTGGGGAAAATGTGTTTTTTTTGTCCATTTATTATGTTTGCAAGGGATTCTGGGTAACAGACCCTGGTGGGAGGCACTCAAGTCACCCCATCCTGGATTCCCCTGGGTGTCTAGTTTAGAAAAATATATAGGTTTGCTAGGTTTCCCTAGGTGCCGGCAGAGCTAGGGTTCAAAAACTACAGCTAGTCACTTTGCCAAAAAAGGGACATTTTTCACTGCAAAATTGAGGTGTGACAACGTTGCGTTTTGCGCCGTTTCCTGTCACGGGCACTAGGCTTCCCCACACAAGTGAGGTACCATTTTTCTCATAGGACTTTGGGGAATGCGGGGTGGGTGGAAATTTGTGCATCCACGCAGATTCCAGAACTTTTCATCACAGAAATGTGGGGAAAATGTGTTTTTTGTCAATTTTTTAGGTTTGCAAGGGATTCTGGGTAACAGACCCTGGTGGGAGGCACTCAAGTCACCACATCCTGGATTCCCCTGGGTGTCTAGTTTTCAAAAATATATAGGTTTGCTTGGTTTCCCTAGGTGCCGGCAGAGCTAGGGTTAAAAAACTACAGCTAGTCACTTTGCCAAAAAACGGTCATTTTTCACTGCAAAATTGAGGAGTGACCACGTTGCGTTTTGCGCCGTTTCCTGTCGCGGGCACTAGGCTGACCCGCACAAGTGAGGTACCATTTTTCTCGTAGGGCTTTGGAGAACATGGGGTGGGTGGAAATTTGTGGATCCACGCAGATTCCAGAACTTTCCATCACAGAAATGTGGGGAAAATGTGTTTTTTTGTCCATTTTTTACGTTTGTAAGGGATTCTGGGTAACAGACCCTGGTGGGAGGCACTCAAGTCACCCCATCCTGGATTCCCCTGGGTGTCTAATTTTCAAAAATATATAGGTTTGCTAGGTTTCCCTAGGTGCCGTCAGGGCTAGGGTTAAAAAACTACAGCTAGTCACTTTGCCAAAAAAGGGTCATTTTTCACTGCAAAATTGAGGTGTGACCACGTTGCGTTTTGCGCCGTTTCCTGTCGCGGGCACTAGGCCGACCCACACAAGTGAGGTACCATATTTCTTGTAGGACTTTGGGGAACGCGGAGTGGGTGGAAATTTGTGGATCCACGCAGATTCCAGAACTTTCCATCACAGAAATGTGGGGAAAAAGTGTTTTTTTGTCAATTTTTTAGGTTTGCAAGGGATTCTGGGTAACAGATCATGGTGGGAGGTAGTCAAGTCACCCCATCCTGGATTCCCCTGGGTGTCTAGCTTTCAAAAATGTATAGGTTTGCTAGGTTTCACAAGGTGCCGGCAGAGCTAGGGTTCAAAAGCTACAGCTAGGCACTTTGCCAAAAAAGGGTCATTTTTCACTACGAAATTGAGGTGTGACCACACTGTATTTTGTGCAATTTCCTATCGCGGGCAGTAGGCCAACCTGCAAAAGTGAGGTACCATTTTTCTCATAAGACTTTGGGGAACACGGGGTGGGTGGAAATGTATGGATCCACGCAGATTCCAGAACTTTCCACCACAGAAATGTCAGGAAAATGTGTTTTTTTTGTCAATTTGTTAGGTTTGCAAGGGATTCTGGGTAACAGATCATGGTGGGAGGTACTCAAGTCACCCCATCCTGGATTCCCCTGGGTGTCTAGTTTTAAAAAATGTATAGGTTTGCTAGGTTTCACAAGGTGCCGGCAGAGCTAGGGTTCAAAAGCTACAGCTAGGCACTTTGCCAAAAAAGGGTCATTTTTCACTGCAAAATTGAGGTGTGACCACATTGCGTTTTGCGCCGTTTCCTGTTGCGGGCACTAGGCCGACCCACACAAGTGAGGTACCATTTTTCTCGTAGGACTTTGGGGAACGCGGGGTGGGTGGAAATTTGTAGATCCACACAGATTCCAGAACTTTCCATCACAGAAATGTGGGGAAAATGTGTTTTTTTGTCAATTTTTTAGGTTTGCAAGGGATTTTGGGTAACAGACCCTGGTGGGAGGCACTCAAGTCACCCCATCCTGGATTTCCCTGGGTGTCTAGTTTTCAAAAATATATAGGTTTGCTAGGTTTCCCTAGGTGCCGGCAGAGCTAGGGTTAAAAAACTACAGCTAGTCACTTTGCCAAAAAAGGGTAATTTTTCACAGCAAAATTGAGGTGTGACCATGTTGCGTTTCGTGCCGTTTCCTGCCGCGGGCACTAGGCGACCCGCACAAGTGAGGTACCATTTTTCTCGTAGGTTTTTGGAGAACGGGGGGTGGGTGGAAATTTGTGGATCCACGCAGATTCCAGAACTTTCCATCACAGAAATGTGGGGAAAATGTGTTTTTTTTGTCCAGTTTTTTACGTTTGCAAGGGATTCAGGGTAACAGACCCTGGTGGGAGGCACTCTAGTCACCCCATCCTGGATTCCCCTGGGTGTCTAGTTTAGAAAAATATATAGGTTTGCTAGGTTTCCCTAGATGCCGGCAGAGCTAGGGTTCAAAAACTACAGCTAGTCACTTTGCCAAAAAAGGGTCATTTTTCACTGCAAAATTGAGGTGTGACAACGTTGCGTTTTGCGCCGTTTCCTGTCACCGGCACTAGGCTTCTTCGCACAAGTGAGGTACCATTTTTCTCATAGGACTTTGGGGAACGCGGGGTGGGTGGAAATTTGTGGATCCACGCAGATTCCAGAACTTTCCATCACAGAAATGTGGGCAAAATTTGTTTTTTTAATCAATTTTTTAGGTTTGCAAGAGATTCTGGGTAACAGACCCTGGTGGGAGGCACTCAAGTCACCCCATCCTGGATTCCCCTGGGTGTCTAGTTTTCAAAAATATATAGGTTTGCTAGGTTTCCCTAGGTGCCGGCAGAGCTAGGGTTAAAAAACTACAGCTAGTCACTTTGCCAAAAAAGGGTCATTTTTCACTGCAAAATTGAGGTGTGACCACGTTGCGTTTTGCACCGTTTCCTGTCGCGGGCACTGGGCGACCCGCACAAGTGAGGTACCATTTTTCTCATAGGACTTTGGGGAACGCGGGGTGGGTGGAAATTTGTGGATCCACGCAGATTCCAGAACTTTCCATCACAGAAATGTGGGGAAAATGTGTTTTTTTGTCAATTTTTTAGGTTTGCAAGGGATTTTGGGTAACAGACCCTGGTGGGAGGCACTCAAGTCACCCCATCCTGGATTTCCCTGGGTGTCTAGTTTTCAAACATCTATAGGTTTGCTAGGTTTCACAAGGTGCCGTCAGAGCTAGGGTTCAAAAGCTACTGCTAGGCACTTTGCCAAAAAAGGGTCATTTTTCACTACGAAATTGAGGTGTGACCACATTGTATTTTGTGCAATTTCCTATCGCGGGCAGTATGCCAACCTGCACAAGTGAGGTACCATTTTTCTCGTAAGACTTCGGGGAACACGGGGTGGGTGGAAATGTATGGATCCACGCAGATTCCAGAACTTTCCACCACAGAAATGTTGGGAAAATGTGTTTTTTTTTGTCAATTTTTTAGGTTTGCAAGGGATTCTGGGTAACAGATCATGGTGGGAGGCAGTCAAGTCACCCCATCCTGGATTCCCCTGGGTGTCTAGTTTTCAAAAATATATAGGTTTGCTAGGTCTCCCTAGGTGTCGGCAGAGCTAGGGTTAAAAAACTACAGCAAGTCACTGCCAAAAAAGGGTCATTTTTCACTGCAAAATTGAGGTGTGACCACGTTGCATTTTGCGCCGTTTCCTGTCGCGGGCACTAGGCCGACCCGCACAAGTGAGGTACCATTTTTCTCATAGGACTTTGGGGAACGCTGGGTGGGTGGAAATTTGTAGATCTACAAAGATTCCAGAACTATCCATCACAGAAATGTGGGGAAAATGTGTTTTTTTGTCAATTTTTTAGGTTTGCAAGGGATTTTGGGTAACGGACCCTGGTGGGAGGCACTCATGTCACCCCATCCTAGATTTCCCTGGGTGTCTAGTTTTCAAAAATATATAGGTTTGCTAGGTTTCCCTAGGTGCCGGCAGAGCTAGGGTTAAAAAACTACAGCTAGTCACTTTGCCAAAAAAGGGTAATTTTTCACAGCAAAATTGAGGTGTGACCATGTTGCGTTTCCTGCCGTTTCCTGCCGCGGGCACTAGGCGACCCGCACAAGTGAGGTACCATTTTTCTCGTAGGTTTTTGGGGAATGGGGGGTGGGTGGAAATTTGTTTATCCACGCAGATTCCAGAACTTTCCATCACAGAAATGTGGGGATAATGTGATTTTTTTGTCCATTTTTTACGTTTGCAAGGGATTCTGGGTAACAGACCCTGGTGGGATGCACTCAAGTCACCCCATCCTGGATTCCCCTGGGTGTATAGTTTAGAAAAATATATAGGTTTGCTAGGTTTCCCTAGGTGCCGGCAGAGCTAGGGTTCAAAAACTACAGCTAGTCACTTTGCCAAAAAAGGGTCATTTTTCACTGCAAAATTGAGGTGTGACAACGTTGCGTTTTGCGCCGTTTCCTGTCACGGGCACTAGGCTTCTCCACACAAGTGAGGTACCATTTTTCTCATAGGACTTTGGGGAACACGGGGTGGGTGGAAATTTGTGCATCCACGCAGATTCCAGAACTTTCCATCACAGAAATGTGGGGAAAATGTGTTTTTTTGTCAATTTTTTAGGTTTGCAAGGGATTCTGGGTAACAGACCCTGGTGGGAGGCACTCAAGTCACCCCATCCTGGATTCCCCTGGTTGTCTAGTTTTCAAAAATATATAGGTTTGCTAGGTTTCCCTAGGTGCCGGCAGAGCTAGGGTTAAAAAACTACAGCTAGTCACTTTGCCAAAAAAGGGTCATTTTTCACTGCAAAATTGAGGTGTGACCACGTTGCGTTTTGCACCGTTTCCTGTCGCGGGCACTAGGCGACCCGCACAAGTGAGGTACCATTTTTCTCATAGGACTTTGGGGAACGCGGGGTGGGTGGAAATTTGTGGATCCACGCAGATTCCAGAACTTTCCACCACAGAAATGTGGGGAAAATTTGTTTTTTTTGTCAATTTTTTAGGTTTGCAAGGGATTCTGGGTAACATATCATGGTGGGAGGCAGTCAAGTCACCCCATCCTGGATTCCCCTGGGTGTCTAGTTTTCAAAAATGTATAGGTTTGCTAGGTTTCACAAGGTGCCGGCAGAGCTAGGGTTCCAAAGCTACAGCTAGGCACTTTGCCAAAAAAGGGTCATTTTTCACTACGAAATTGAGGTGTGACCACACTGTATTTTGTGCAATTGTCTATCGCGGGCAGTAAGCCAACCTGCACAAGTGAGGTACAATTTTTCTCGTAAAACTTTGGGGAACACGGGGTGGGTGGAAATGTATGGATCCACACAGATTCCAGAACTTTCCACCACAGAAATGTCAGGAAAATGTGTTTTTTTTGTCAATTTTTTAGGTTTGCAAGGGATTCTGGGTAACAGATCATGGTGGGAGGCAGTCAAGTCACCCCATCCTGGATTCCCCTGGGTGTCTAGTTTTCAAAAATATATAGGTTTGCTAGGTCTCCCTAGGTGCCGGCAGAGCTAGGGTTCAAAAACTACAGCTAGGCACTTTGCCAAAAAAGGGTAATTTTTCACTGCAAAATTGAGGTGTGACCACATTGCGTTTTGCGCCGTTTCCTGTCGCGGGCACTAGGCCGACCCGCACAAGTGAGGTACCATTTTTCTCGTAGGACTTTGGGGAACGCGGGGTGGGTGGAAATTTGTAGATCCACACAGATTCCAGAACTTTCCATCATAGAAATGTGGGGAAAATGTGTTTTTTTGTCAATTTTTTAGGTTTGCAAGGGATTTTGGGTAACAGACCCTGGTGGGAGGCACTCAAGTCACCCCATCCTGGATTTCCCTGTGTGTCTAGTTTTCAAAAATATATAGGTTTGCTAGGTTTCCCTAGGTGCCGGCAGAGCTAGGGTTAAAAAACTACAGCTAGTCACTTTGCCAAAAAAGGGTAATTTTTCACAGCAAAATTGAGGTGTGACCATGTTGCGTTTCGTGCCGTTTCCTGCCGCGGGCACTAGGCGACCCGCACAAGTGAGGTACCATTTTTCTCGTAGGTTTTTGGGGAATGGGGGGTGGGTGGAAATTTGTTTATCCACGCAGATTCCAGAACTTTCCTTCACAGAAATGTGGGGATAATGTGATTTTTTGTCCATTTTTTACGTTTGCAAGGGATTCTGGGTAACAGACCCTGGTGGGAGGCACTCAAGTCACCCCATCCTGGATTCCCCTGGGTGTATAGTTTAGAAAAATATATAGGTTTGCTAGGTTTCCCTAGGTGCCGGCAGAGCTAGGGTTCAAAAACTACAGCTAGTCACTTTGCCAAAAAACGGTCATTTTTCACTGAAAAATTGAGGTGTGACAACGTTGCGTTTTGCGCCGTTTCCTGTCACGGGCACTAGGCTGCCCTGCACAAGTGAGATACCATTTTTCTCATAGGACTTTGGGGAACGCGGGGTGGGTGGAAATTTGTGGATCCACGCAGATTCCAGAACTTTCCATCACAGAAATGTGGGGAAAATGTGTTTTTTTTGTCAATTTTTTATGTTTGCAATGGATTCTGGGTAACAGACCCTGGTGGGAGGCACTCAACTCACCACATCCTGGATTCCCCTGGGTGTCTAGTTTTCAAAAATATATAGGTTTGCTAGGTTTCCCTTGGTGCCGGCAGAGCTAGGGTTCAAAAACTACAGCTAGTCACTTTGCCAAAAAAGGGTCATTTTTCACTGCAAAATTGAGGTGTGACAACGTTGCGTTTTGCGCCGTTTCCTGTCACGGGCACTAGGCTTCTCCACACAAGTGAGGTACCATTTTTCTCATAGGACTTTGGGGAACACGGGGTGGGTGGAAATTTGTGCATCCACGCAGATTCCAGAACTTTCCATCACAGAAATGTGGGGAAAATTTGTTTTTTTTGTCCAGTTTTTTACGTTTGCAAGGGATTCTGGGTAATAGACCCTGGTGGGAGGCACTCAAGTAACCCCGTCCTGGATTCCCCTGGGTGTCTAGTTTAAAAAAATATATAGGTTTGCTAGGTTTCCCTAGATGCCGGCAGAGCTAGGGTTCAAAAACTACAGCTAGTCACTTTGCCAAAAAAGGGTCATTTTTCACTGCAAAATTGAGGTGTGACAACGTTGCGTTTTGCGCCGTTTCCTGTCGCGGGCACTAGGCGACCCGCACAAGTGAGGTACCATTTTTCTTGTAGGACTTTGGGGAATGCGGGGTGGGTGGAAATTTGTGGATCCACGCAGATTCCAGAACTTTCCATCACAGAAATGTGGGGAAAATGTGTTTTTTTTGTCAATTTTTTAGGTTTGCAAGGGATTCTGGGTAACAGACCCTGGTGGGAGGCACTCAAGTCACCCCATACTGGATTCCCCTGGGTGTCTAGTTTTCAAAAATATATAGGTTTGCTAGGTTTCCCTAGGTGCCGGCAGAGCTAGGGTTAAAAAACTACAGCTAGTCACTTTGCCAAAAAACGGTCATTTTTCACTGCAAAATTGAGGAGTGACCACGTTGCGTTTTCCACCGTTTCCTGTCGCGGGCACTAGGCCGACCCGCACAAGTGAGCTACCATTTTTCTCGTAGGACTTTGGGGAACGCGGGGTGGGTGGAAATTTGTGGATCCACGCAGATTCCAGAACTTTCCATCACAGAAATGTGGGGAAAATGTGTTTTTTTGTCCATTTTTACGTTTGTAAGGGATTCTGGGTAACAGACCCTGGTGGGAGGCACTCAAGTCACCCCATCCTGGATTCCCCTGGGTGTCTATTTTTGAAAAATATATAGGATTGCTAGGTTTCCGTAGGTGCCGGCAGGGCTAGGGTTCAAAAACTACAGCTAGTCACTGTGCCAAAAAAGGGTAATTTTTCACTGCAAAATTGAGGTGTGAACACGTTGCGTTTTGCGCCGTTTTCTGTCACGGGCACAAGGCCTACCCGCACAAGTGAGGTACCATATTTCTCGTAGGACTTTGGGGAACGGGGAGTGGTTGGAAATTTGTGGATCCACGCAGATTCCAGAACTTTCCATCACAGAAATGTGGGCAAAGTGTGTTTTTTTTGTCAATTTTTTAGGTTTGCAAGGGATTCTGGGTAACAGACCCTGGTGGGAGGCACTCAAGTCACCCTATCCTGGATTCCCCTGGGTGTCTAGTTTTCAAAAATATATAGGTTTGCTAGGTTTCCCTAGGTGCCGGCACAGCTAGGGTTAAAAAACTACAGCTAGTCACTTTGCCAAAAAAGGGTCATTTTTCACTGCAAAATTGAGGTGTGACCACGTTGTGTTTTGCGCCGTTTCCTGTCGCGGGCACTAGGCCGACCCGCACAAGTGGGGTACCATATTTCTTGTATGACTTTGGGGAACGCGGAGTGCGTGGAAATTTGTGGATCCACGCAGATTCCAGAACTTTCCATCACAGAAATGTGGGCAAAATGTGTTTTTTTTGTCAATTTTTTAGGTTTGCAAGGGATTCTGGGTAACAGACCCTGGTGGGAGGCACTCAAGTCACCCCATCCTGGATTCCCCTGCGTGTCTAGTTGTCGAAAATATATAGGTTTGCTAGGTTTCCCTAGGTGCCGGCAGAGCTAGGGTTAAAAAACTACAGCTAGTCACTTTGCCAAAAAAGGGTCATTTTTCACAGCAAAATTGAAGTGTGACCACGTTGCGTTTTGCACCGTTTCCTGCCGCGGGCACTAGGCGACCCGCACAAGTGAGGTACCATTTTTCTCATAGGACTTTGGGGAACGCGGGGTGGGTGGAAATTTGTGGATCCACGCAGATTCCAGAACTTTCCATCACAGAAATGTGGGGAAAATGTGTTTTTTGTCCATTTTTTACGTTTGTAAGGGATTCTGGGTAACAGACCCTGGTGGGAGGCACTCAAGTCACCCCATCCTGGATTCCCCTGGGTGTCTAGTTTTCAAAAATATACAGGTTTGCTAGGTTTCCCTAGGTGCCGGCAGGGCTAGGGTTCAAAAACTACAGCTAGTCACTTTGCCAAAAAAGGGTAATTTTAACTGCAAAATTGAGGTGTGAACACGTTGCATTTTGCTGCGTTTTCTGTCACGGGCACTAGGCCGACCCACACAAGTGAGGTACCATATTTCTCGTAGGACTTTGGGGAACGCGGAGTGGGTGGAAATTTGTAGATCCACGCAGATTCCAGAACTTTCCATCACAGAAATGTGGGCAAAGTGTGTTTTTTTTGTCAATTTTTTAGGTTTGCAAGGGATTCTGGGTAACAGACCCTGGTGGGAGGCACTCAAGTCACCCCATCCTGGATTCCCCTGGGTGTCTAGTTTAGAAAAATATATAGGTTTGCTAGGTTTCCCTAGGTGCCGGCAGAGCTAGGGTTAAAAAACTACAGCTAGTCACTTTGCCAAAAAAGGGTCATTTTTCACTGCAAAATTGAGGTGTGACCACGTTGCGTTTTGCACCGTTTCCTGTCGCGGGCACTAGGCCGACCCACACAAGTGAGGTACCATTTTTCTCGTAGGACTTTGGGGAACACGGGGTGGGTGGAAATGTGTGGATCCACGCATATTCCAGATTTTTCCATCACAGAAATGTGGGGAAAATATGTTTTTTTTGTCATTTGTTTAGGTTTGCAAGGGATTCTGGGTAACAGACCCTGGTGGGAGGCACTCAAGTCACCCCATACTGGATTCCCCTGGGTGTCTAGTTTTCAAAAATATATAGGTTTGCTAGGTTTCCCTAGGTGCCGGCAGAGCTAGGGTTAAAAAACTACAGCTAGTCACTTTGCCAAAAACCGGTCATTTTTCACTGCAAAATTGAGGAGTGGCCACGTTGCGTTTTGCGCCGTTTCCTGTCGCGGGCACTAGGCTGACCTGCACAAGTGAGGTACCATTTTTCTCGTAGGACTTTGGGGAACGCGGGGTGGGTGGAAATTTGTAGATCCACACAGATTCCAGAACTTTCCATCACAGAAATGTGGGGAAAATGTGTTTTTTTGTCACTTTTTTAGGTGTGCAAGGGATTTTGGGTAACAGACCCTGGTGGGAGGCACTCAAGTCACCCAATCCTGGATTCCCTTGGGTGTCTAGTTTTCAAAAATATATAGGTTTGCTAGGTTTCCCTAGGTGCCGGCAGGGCTAGGGTTCAAAAACTACAGCTAGTCACTTTGCCAAAAAAGGGTAATTTTTCACTGCAAAATTGAGGTGTGAACACGTTGCGTTTTGCGCCGTTTTCTGTCACGGGCACTAGGCCGACCCGCACAAGCGAGGTAACATATTTCTCGTAGGACTTTGGGGAACGCGGGGTGGGTGGAAATTTGTGGATCCACGCAGATTCCAGAACTCTCCATCACAGAAATGTGGGCAAAATATTATTTTTTTTTTCAATTTTTTAGGTTTGCAAGGGATTCTGGGTAACACATCATGGTGGGAGGCAGTCAAGTCACCCCATCCTGGACTCCCCTGGGTGTCTAGTTTTCAAAAATGTATAGGTTTGCTAGGTTTCCCTAGGTGCCGGCAGAGCTAGGGTTAAAAAACTACAGCTAGTCACTTTGCCAAAAAAGGGTCATTTTTCACTGCAAAATTGAGGTGTGACCACGTTGCGTTTTGCACCGTTTCCTGTCACGGGCACTAGGCCGACCCGCACAAGTGAGGTACCATTTTTCTCATAGGACTTTGGGGAACACTGGATGGGTGGAAATGTGTGGATCCACGCATATTCCAGATTTTTCCATCACAGAAATGTTGGGAAAATATGTTTTTTTTGTCATTTGTTTAGGTTTGCAAGGGATTCAGGGTAACAGACCCTGATGTGAGGCACTCAAGTCACCCCATCCTGGATTCCCCTGGGTGTCTAGTTTTTAAAAACATATAGGTTTGCTAGGTCTCCCTAGGTGCCGGCAGAGCTAGGATTCAAAAACTACAGCTAGGCACTTTGCCAAAAAAGGGTCATTTTTCACTACGAAATTGAGGTGTGACCACATTGTATTTTGTGCAATTTCCTATTGCGGGCAGTAGGCCAACCTGCACAAGTGAGGTACCATTTTTCTCGTAAGACTTTGGGGAACACGGGGTGGGAGGAAATGTGTGGATCCACGCAGATTCCAGAACTTTCCACCACAGAAATGTCGTGAAAATGTGTTTTTTTTGTCAAATTTTTAGGTTTGCAAGGGATTCTGGGTAACAGATCATGGTGGGAGGCAGTCAAGTCACCCCATCCGGGATTCCCCTGGGTGTCTAATTTTCAAAAATATATAGGTTTGCTATGTCTCCTGTGAGAAGTTGGCCTGGTATATGATGCTCACTAGTTAAAGTGATCACCTTGTACCATGCCAAGCAACCCTTATGGTGTGGTTGTAAGTCAACCTTTTCGGACTAGCTGCCCTAGTGGTAGCGTAGGCTAAGCAGTCTTTGAGGCTAAACTCGTGAAGCGTGTTAAGCCAGCTGTTTTACCAAATGCAACCCCCTTTTATACCAATGAAAGGACACCACACAGATATATATTCAAAATATATATGTATTTATTTCTCAAAGTAACCCCTAGTCTCTTTATGAGCACAGGAGCACAAATCGTCAAACAAGATTACAGTAGAATACACAGAAGTTGCACTTTATATGGATAGGCCCTGGTGGCCGCTCGAACCATATACTAAAATAGTGGTATAAGTACCACGAACAGAAAAGGGAAAAGGCCTAGGGCCTCTAGAATTGCTGGGCCTACAAGGAGCTAACTTCAGTTAGTGACCAGGAGGTCCACGGGTGGCGTGTGCAGAGCAAATAGTCACACGCGTGCTCCCATAGGTTTCAATAGGTGCGTAAAAAGTACAAAGTTACTGCAAAAAGGATCTTCCGGATGGACTAGGAACTCAAGATTTGGAACACAGGCACTAGAGATGTAATACTACACTTGGGCACAGGAGTGCCAGCTTTACCTCACCCACAGGAAGCGGGTGCATAGGCCTCGAAGTGCGTCGGGTTTCTTCTATCTGTTCCGTGGAGCCTGTGGACAAAGATGCTGCAGGCGGTCGGTCCGGGAGAGATGCGGTGGATCCAAGAGTGGATCGGAGATATTGAAGACCTGTAAGCAGAGGGGACAGTGTTCACAGTCACTAGCCAGTGAACAGCGTGACACCAGCTGGGTACCAGGCAATGTCGGGTGCAAACAGGAAGAAAGGTGTAGCTTGTCTCTGCAGCCACGTGGTCCCTGGAGGTCGACGACGTCCAGGAGTCGGTTCACGAGCTGTCCCACGCAGGCTCTCGCTGTCAGCGGTGACGGCTACTTGATCGAAGCAAACAAGCCTTGGCAAAAGCAATTGTTGTATTAGATGAAATTAGCTGATGGTTCTGACCAGCAAGGTCAGAAGGACTGCTCCTTTGGAGGGGAGCAAGGGCCAGTCTGGAGCAACCAGACCAGCAGTGTATTTCATAAAGTTCGTCGCCAAGATGGCTACTAGCCAGCGGGCCAGCAACCGGTTAGGCGCGTCGAGTGGCAAAATGCAGAAGGGCCCCACGCAGATCGTGGAGATGCTGGAGGGCTCACCTTCGGTGCAGATGCTGCTCGAGGGTTGGGCTTCTCAGATCCCAAAGCACAACTTGGAGGGAGCCTCGGTTTTTGCACTTGTCAGCTTGTCATGGTCATTTCAAGATGGCTGGCTCCACGTGTCTCGGTGCCTCCACGGGTCTCCTCTTTTCAGGGACTGTGGATCAGGCGGTGAGAGGTCTGGAGGTCCAGGTCTTGTCAGTCTCTGGGCTCGGGCTCTGGCGGGAGGCGGCGGCAAAGCAGACGTTGATTCGCTGGATGGTGCTTGCGTTAGCAAGGTGGTCACTCCCTGACCACAGGGGAGATTTCCTTCAGTCTTCTGTGCAGCAGAATGTCGAAGTTCCCGTCTTCTTCTTAGTTTCAAGTTGATTCCAGGATGTCTGAAGTCTTAGGACACAGCTCCTACCTTTAAGCGGATTCTAGGGGCCGGACTACCTGCTAGGTCCCTCCCTATGGGTGGGACCAGGAAGGGGGGTGGTTACACCCCCAATCCTTTGTCCAGCTCGCCCCAGGCCCGGGACTGGTGTGACCCAGGACCGGTTTGAACTGGCATATGCACCGAGGCTCCTTGTGAGCCACAGGCATGTCTGGTTTCTTTCAAGCCCTACCTGACCAATACACAAAATCCTGTCTGGGATGGTGCACGCACCTCCCCTGGCAGGAAACCCTTTGTCCACACCTCCCAAGCTGGAAGGACTCCCAGCAGCAGGAGGGCAGACTTGTCTCTGTGGTGGCAGCATCCATTTTGTGGAGCTGAGGCTATGTCTGATTTTACCCGGGTTTCAGGTACTGTACATGTCGTGTCCCTCTAGAAGGGTGGAATGCTAACCCCGTCGCCAGAATTGGCAACGGGTTAGTATTCCAATTCGTATGACACCTTACTCGACATGTTTTGATAAAGCCAAACCAAAGATAGCATTTAACCGCGAGGTTCATAATGCACTTAAGAGTATATGGTATGACGATATCTGGAAACAGTAGAAGGAAGTTGTTCCGACCACTGCAGACAGGCTCAGCTCATGCCAGAGCACCATCTCACATGGAACCAAGCACTCTGCCTTCAGGATTGTTAAGGCCTGCCATAGGAGTGACTTATAGGTTACCAGGTGTCCCATTTAAGGTTAGGTATAGGTATACTACACCTAAGTAAGAGGTGATTACACCAACTTACCCCAGCTGAGTGATCAGCCAGTTGTGTCAGATTGTTAGGCCAAGCCTGGGGTGGCATAATACATGCTGCAGCCCCTGGCAGGCCTTGGGTACACCAATGCCCTGGGTACCTAGTGTACACTGGTACAGGGGCTGACAGGGTGATCCATTTCCAATTGGTTATGCACCTAGGGTGCATAGTTTAAATTTAGTAGAGAGAACAGCAGGCTGGGGGTCTGATTGGCAGGCCCACAGCCTCAATATGTCAAAAACCAGTGAAGCAAAAAGCAAAAATTTGGGGTGACCATAGGATAGCAGACCCTACTCTCCTACACAACCCCCCCCCCAAACGCTGGGACATTAAACTAGCCTTGACCAGTCTCGTCTTCATGTCCTAAGTGGAAGTACCTGGAGAGACCATCTGCATTCCCATGGTCAGTACCTGGCCGGTGTTCTACTGTAAAGTCCATCCCCTGTAGGGAAATGGACCACCTAAGCAGTTTGGGGTTTTCACCCTTCATCTGATTTAGCCACAAGAGGGGCTTATGGTCGGTCTGAATCTTGAAGTGAGTGCCAAACAAGTATGGCCTCAGCTTCTTCAGGGCCCACACCACAGCAAAGGCCTCCCTCTCAATAGCTGACCAATTCTTCTCTCTGGGGGTCAACCTTCTTCTAATAAAAGCAATGGGTTGGTCTTGACCATCTACATTAAGTTGTGACAGCACAGCTCCCACACCCAACTCAGAAGCATCTGTTTGGAAATAAACTCTTTGGAGTAGTCAGGACTTTTCAGGATAGGTGCAGAGCACATGGCCTCCTTCAGGTCATCAAATGCCTTTTGACAGCTTACTGTCCACTGAACCTTTTTGGGCATCTTCTTGGATGTCAGATCATTAAGAGGAGTCACAATGGACCCATAGTTCTTAACAAACTTCCTGTAGTACCCAGTCAAGCCCAAGAAAGCTCGAACTTGAGTCTGGGTGGTTGGAGGAGACCAGTCCTTGATGGATTGTATCTTACTCTCCAGTGGCTGAACTTGGCCTCCACCTACAAGGTGGCCCAAGTATACAACCTTACTCTGCCCTATCTGGCACTTAGTAGCCTTGATAGTGAGGCCTGCCCTTTGCAGAGCCTCAAGAGCCTTCTTCAGGTGGATCAGGTGATCCTCCCAGGTGGAGCTAAAGACAGCAATGTCATCAAGATATGCTGCGCAAAAGTCATCCAACCCAGTAAGGACTTGGTTCACCAGCCTTTGGAAGGTGGCAGGTGCATTCTTCAGACCAAAGGGCATCACCACAAACTGGTAGTGCCCACCTGGGGTTGAGAATGCTGTTTTGGCCTTAGACTCCTCAGCTAATCTGATTTGCCAATAGCCAGCTGTTAAGTCAAATGTGCTCAAAAACTTTGCAGAAGCTAGTTTGTCTATGAGCTCATCTGCCCTTGGAATAGGGTGTGCATCTGTCCTGGTGACAGCATTGAGACCTCTGTAATCCACACAGAACCTCATCTCTCTCTTGCCATCTTTGGTGTGAGGTTTGGGGACCAGAACCACTGGGCTAGCCCAGGGGCTCTCTGAGGGTTCAATGACACCTAATTCCAGCATCTTGTGTACCTCAGCCTTTATACAGTCCCTGACGTGGTCAGGTTGTCTGTAAAGCTTGTTCTTTACAGGCAGACTGTCACCAGTGTTCACCACATGGGTACACCAGTCAGTTTGGCTAGGTATTAGGGAAAACAGATGTTGAAATGATTGTAGAACTTGTCTACATTCAGTCTGTTGTTGGGCAGTGAGGTTGCCTCCAAGGGTCACTCCTTCAACTGAGCCATCTTCAGGGTTCTGAGACAACAGGTCTGGGAGAGGGTCACTCTCTTCCTCCTGTCCCTCATCTGTAGCCATGAGCAAGCCCATGTCTGCCCTGTCAACATATGCTTTTAACCTGTTAACATGGAGTACCCTGTGGGGACTCCTGGGAGTTCCTAGGTCCACCAAGTAGGTGACCTCTCCCTTCTTTTCCAGGATTGTATGGGGTCCAGACCATTTGTCTTGGAGTGCTGCTGGGGCCACTGGCTCCAACACCCATACCTTCTGTCCTGGCTGAAACTCAACCAAGACAGCCTTTTGGTCATGCCAAGCTTTCTGTAAGGCCTGGCTTGCCTCAAGGTTTTTGGATGCCTTCTCCATATACTCAGCCATCCTGGAGCGGAGACCAAGTACATAGTCCACTATGTCTTGTTTAGGCTTTTTGAGAGGTAACTCCCATCCTTCCTTCACTAAACACAGTGGGCCTCTTACAGGGTGCCCAAACAACAATTCAAAGGGGCTGTAACCAACTCCTTTTTGTGGGACCTCTCTGTAAGCAAACAGAAGGCAGGGTAGAAGGATGTCCCATCTTCGCCTGAGCTTTTCAGGTAATCCTTTGATCATACCCTTTAGGGTCTTGTTGAATCTCTCAACAAGCCCATTGCATTGTGGGTGATAAGGGGTGGTGAACTTGTAGTTGACACCACATTCCTTCCACATAGCTGTCAAGTATCCTGACATGAAGTTGGTACCTCTGTCAGAAACTAACTCCTTAGGAAACCCCACTCTGGAGAATACTCCCAGCAGGGCCCTGGCCACAACAGGAGCTGTAGTGGTCCTAAGGGGAATTGCCTCTGGATACCTGGTGGCATGATCCACTACCACCAGTATAAATCTGTGCCCAGATGCAGTGGGAGGATCCATGGGACCTACTATATCTATTCCCACTCTTTCAAAGGGGACCCCCACCACAAATAGTGGTATTAGGGGGGCCTTTGTTTTGCCACCTGATTTGCCACTGGCTTGGCAGGTCACACAGGAGCGACAAAACTCCTTGGTATCTACATTCATGTGAGGCCAGTGAAAGTGAGGGACAAGCCTGTCCCAAGTCTTGTTCTGGCCTAAGTGTCCTGCTAAAGGAATATCATGGGCCAAGGTAAGAAGGAAGCCCCTAAATTGCAGAGGTATAACCAACCTCCTGGTTGCACCAGGCTTGGGGTCTCTAGCCTCTGAATAAAGGAGCCCTTCATCCCAATACACTCTATGGGTACCTTGAGCATTCCCAGCAGCCTCAGCAGCAGCCAGCTGTCTGAGGGGTTCAAGAGAGGGACAGGATAACTGAGCCTGCCTCAAGTCAGCCCTTGAAGGTCCCCCTGTCCCCAGAAACTCAACCTGATCAGGTTCAAGCTCTTCAGGGACAGTTCCTTCAGGGTTCTCTAGATCAGCTTCCTGGGAAGGTTGATCATCACTCTGAGGCAGGGGGGAAGGCACAGCCTTGACCCTCCTGTTCTTCCACTTGGTAGGTGCTTGGTCCATTGTTACAGGATCCAAGACCTGAGGTTCAGTAAGGCACTTTTTGGCCTGTGACCTGGCCACAGCAAGGGCATGTGGTGATATACCTAACATATCTGCATGTGTCCTGTACTCCACTTCAGACCATAGAGAACTCTCTAGGTCATTGCCCAACAAACATTCTACTGGGAGGTCTGCACTAACCACAACCCTTTTGAGGCCAGTTACCCCTCCCCATGAGAAGTTAACAACTGCCACACTATGTGAAGTAGTGGCATTGCTGGCATTGGTCACCAGGTAATTCTCACCTGGTATGTACTGTCCAGGGTCCACAAAGCCTGGTGTCACCATAGTGACACTGGCACATGTGTCCCTGTAGGCTTGAGCCACTTTTTCATTAATTAAAGGAGTCTGTCTGTACTTGCCCAGGTTACTGGGGCTCACAGTCAGGGACACATCTATGTCCCCATCACAGATCAGGACTGCCTGTGTCAGGGTTCTGTCTAAGTCAGAATCTCCTTCAGTTCCCATAGTGATTCCCACTACACCCTTTGTCTGGGGACCAACACTGCTAACAGTAGTACTGGGAGCAGGTGCCTTAGGGGCAACAGTGTTGGGGGCTCCACCCTTCTTACAATCACTAGTCCAGTGAGTTGTATTCTTGCAATGATTGCACCAGGGTTTCTTTTGACCTTCTTTCTTCTTTCCCTTAGATTGTTGTTGGGACCCACCCTCCTTAGCAGTAGTTTGGGGCCCTGTTGAAGACTTCTGGTCTTTAGATTTCTGATCTCCACCCTTTTGGTCTGTTTTCTTCTGATCACCCCCTTGGCCCTGGTTCTGGTTCTTTTGCTTAACCCTGGTTCTGACCCATTTGTCTGCCTTCTTTCCCAATTCTTGGGGAGAGGTCAGATCGGAGTCAACCAAGTGTTGATGCAGTTGCTGGTTTTGACAGTTATTTAAAATCTGTTCTCTCATCATCAAATTGTACAATCCTGTATAATCAGATACCTTACTTCCCAGCAACCAACCCTCCAAAGCCTTAGTGGCACATTCAATGTATTCAGACCAGTCCTGAGTCTGTGTCTTCTGGGTGTCTCTGAACATTAACCTGTACTGTTCAGTGGTTAAGCCTAACCCATCAACTAGGACACTCTTCAGGGCTCTGTAATTTCTGACATCCTCTTCTCTAACAGTGAGGAGTCTGTCTCTGCCTCTTCCTTCAAAGGAGAGCCAGAGGATTGCTGCCCACTGGTCTTCAGGAACCTGCTGCACTTTGCAGGCTCTCTCAAGAGCAGTCATCCATTTGTGGATGTCATCCCCACTTTTGTAGGGGGGCACAACCTTAGACAGGTTCCTATTATCAAAGACCCTATCTTTGTCCTTAGGGACAATGCTACCACCAGTGGGTATAGACCCACTCTCTCTAGGTTGCCTAGCCATGTTCAGTTTCTCTTCCATCAGGGCTACCTCTAGCTCCTGCTTCCTGATCCTCAGCTGAGCTTCCTGCATTCTGGCCTCATGTTCCCTCCTCTGAGGGGTGGTCATCCTTCTTCTGGAGTGACCTTGAGAGCCTCTAGAGGCATGAGAAGCATTAGATTCACCTGAGTGATTCATTTGCCTCCCAAGCCCCTGGTTAAGTCCACTAGGGAGATCCAATGGGGTGATCCCATTGTCAGTCCCCAGTAGCCTTAAGTTAGCTGGGGCACGTATAACACTTGGCGCTGGGCTAGTTCTCCCTACATCCTCACTACCTTCTGTATCCCCATCACTTTCCTCCTTTGTAGTATGATTCTCATCTAAGGGATGGCTATTGGAAAGGGGTACTTCAGTAGCATCTTCAGAAGGGGGGCCTCCTGTTCCTGTCCCTAAGGGGCCTAACTGGGAGGCTTTCCTGAGAGCTTTCTGATCTTCATCAGCCTGTAAAAGCTCTCTGAGTTCAGCAGAAGTAGGATTCTTGGGCTGTTTAAGGCCCCTGATATTTGCCAACTGCCTGAGCTCATTTTGATTTAGGGTAGCAAAGATGGATGGTGCCCTCTGGGGGTCACTCTCAACAGAGATGGGTACATTGGACCCCTCTGCCCCAGCCATTGCTCTTAAGTGTGGGTGGATGTGTTGCAATCTACCTACACTTGGGTTTACCTACTAAACCTATCTAGTAGTTGTAGTCAGGGTGTGCTACTCCCTTTGCTCTACAACACTAAGTTCAGTAGAACTTAAGTATATCTAATCTTGTTTTATATGTACCTACAGGTACCTATGTGATCTTTCAATTGGTAACCAAGAGATTACAATGGTAAAACACAGCAAGCTCAAATCCAACCGCTGCTCACCAATGTGAGAAGTTGGCCTGGTATATGATGTTCACTAGTTAAAGTGACCACCTTGTACCATGCCAAGCAACCCTTATGGTGTGGTTGTAAGTCAACTTTTTCGGACTAGCTGCCCTAGTGGTAGCGTAGGCTAAGCAGTCTTTGAGGCTAAACTCGTGAAGCGTGTTAAGCCATCTGTTTTACCAAATGTAACCCCCTTTTATACCAATGAAAGGACACCACACAGATATATATTGAAAATATATATGTATTTATTTCTCAAAGTAACCCCTAGACTCTTTATGAGCACAGGAGCACAAATCGTTAAACAAGAATACGTTAGAATACACAGAAGTTGCACTTTATATGGATAGGCCCTGGTGGCCGCTCAAACCATATACTAAAATAGTGGTATAAGTACCACAAACAGAAAAGGGAAAAGGCCTAGGGCCTCTAGAATCGCTGGGCCTACAAGGAGCTAACTTTAGTTAGTGACCAGGAGGTCCACGGGTTGCGTGTGCAGAGCAAATAGTCACACGCGTGCTCCCATAGGTTTTCAATGGGTGCGTAAAAGTTACAAAGTTACTGTAAAAAGGACCTTCCGGATGGACTATGAACTTAAGATTCGAAACACAGACACTAGAGATGATACTCTACACTTGGGCACCGGAGTGCCAGTTTTACCTCACCCACAGGAAGCGGGTGCATAGGTCTCGAAGTGCGTCGGGTTTCTTCTATCTGTTCAATGGAGCCTGTGGACAAAGATGCTGCAGGCGATCGGTCCGGAAGAGATGCGGTGGATCCAAGGGTGGATCGGAGTTGTAGAAGACCTGTAAGCAGAGGGGACAATGTTCACAGTCACTAGCCAGTGACCAGCGTGGCACCAGGTGGGTACCAGTCGATGTCGGGTGCAAACCGGAAGGAAGGTGTAGCTTGTCTCTGCAGCCACGTGGTCCCTGAAGGTCGACGATGTCCAGGAGTCGGTTCACGAGCTGTCCCGCGCAGGCTCTCGCTGTCAGCGGTGTCGGCGACTTGATAGAAGCAAACAAGCCTTGGCAAAAGCAATTGTTGTGGAAAACGAAATAAGCTGATGGTTCTGACCAGCAAGGTCAGAGGGACTGCTCCTTTGGAGGGGAGCAAGGGCCAGTCTGGAGCAACCAGACCAGCAGTGTATTTCTTGAAGTTCGTCGCCAAGATGGCCACTAGCCAGCGGGCCAGCAACCGGTTATGCGCGTCGAGTGGCAAAATGCAGAAGGGCCCCACGCAGATCTTGGAGATGCTGGAGGGCTCACCTTTGGTGCAGATGCTGCTCGAGGGTTGGGCTTCTCAGATCCCAAAGCACAACTTGGAGGGAGCCTCGGTTGTTGCACTTGCAGCTTGTCGTGGTCGTTTCAAGATGGCTGGCTCCTCGTGTCTCGTTGCCTCCACGGGTCTCTTCTTTTCAGGGACTGTGGATCGGGTGGTGAGAGGTCTGGAGGTCCAGGTCTTGTCAGTCTCTGGGCTCGGGCTCCGGCGGGAGGCGGCGGCAAAGCAGACGTTGATTCACTGGATGGTGCTTGCGTTAGCAAGGTGGTCACTCCCTGACCACAGGGGAGATTGGCTTCAGTCCTCTGTGCGGCAGAGCGTCGAAGTTCCCGTCTTCTTCTTGTTGTTAAGTTGATTCCAGGATGTCTAAAGTCTTAGGACACAGCTCCTACCTTTATTCGGATTCTAGGGGCCGGACTACCTGCTAGGTCCCTCCCTAAGGGTGGGACCAGGAAAAGGGTGGTTACACCCCCAATCCTTTGTCCAGCTCGCCCCAGGTCCAGGGCTGGTGTGCCCCAGGACCGGATTGAACTGGCATATGCACCGAGGCTCCTTGTGAGCCACAGGCATGTCTGGTTTCTTTCAAGCCCTACCTGACCAATACACAAAATCCTGTCTGGGGTGGTGCACGCACCTCCCCTGGCAGGAAACCCTTTGTCCACACCTCCCAAGCTGGAAGGACTCCCAGCAGACTTGTGTCTGTGGTGGCAGCATCCATTTTGTGGAGCTGAGGCTATGTCTGATTTTACCCGGGTTTCAGGTACTGTACATGTCGTGTCCCTCTAGAAGGGTGGAATGCTAACCCCGTCACCAGAATTGGCGAGGGGTTAGTATTCCAATTCGTATGACACCTTACTCGACATGTTTTGATAAAGCCAAACCAAAGTTAGCATTTAACCGCGAGGTTCATAATGCACTTAAGAGTATATGGTATGACGATATCTGGAAACAGTAGAAGGAAGTGGTTCCGACCACTGCAGACAGGCTCAGCTCATGCCAGAGCACCATCTCACATGGAACCAAGCACTCTGCCTTCAGGATTGTTAAGGCCTGCCATAGGAGTGACTTATAGGTTAACATGTGTCCCATTTAAGGTTAGGTATAGGTATACTACACCTACGTAAGAGGTGGTTACACCAACTTACCCCAGCTGAGTGATCAGCCAGTTGTGTCAAATTTGTTAGGCCAGGCCAGGGGTGGCACAATACATGCTTCAGCCCCTGGTAGGCCTTAGATACACCAATGCCCTGGGTACCTAGTGTACACTGGTACAGGGGCTCACAGGGTGATCCACTTCCAATTGGTTATGCACCTAGGGTGCATGGTGTAAATTTAGTAGAGAGAACAGCAGGCTGGGGGTCTGATTGGCAGGCCCACAGCCTCAATATGTCAAAAACCAGTGAAGCAAAAAGCAAAAATTTGGGGAGACCATAGGATAGCAGACCCTACTCTCCTACACAACCCCCCCCAAACGCAGGGACATTAAATTAGCCTTGACCAGTCTCGTCTTCATGTCCTAAGTGGAAGTACCTGGAGAGACCATCTGCATTCCCATGGTCAGTACCTGGCCGGTGCTCCACTGTAAAGTCCATTCCCTGTAGGGAAATGGACCACCTAAGCAGTTTGGGGTTTTCACCCTTCATCTGATTTAGCCACAAGAGGGGCTTATGGTCGGTCTGAATCTTGAAGTGAGTGCCAAACAAGTATGGCCTCAGCTTCTTCAGGGCCCACACCACAGCAAAGGCCTCCCTCTCAATAGCTGACCAATTCTTCTCTCTGGGGGTCAACCTTTTGCTAATAAAAGCAATGGGTTGGTCTTGACCATCTACATTAAGTTGTGACAGCACAGCTCCCACACCCAACTCAGAAGCATCTGTTTGGACAATAAACTCTTTGGAGTAGTCAGGACTTATCAGGATAGGTGCAGAGCACATGGCCTCCTTCAGGTCATCAAATGCCTTTTGACAGCTTACTGTCCACTGAACCTTTTTGGGCATCTTCTTGGATGTCAGATCATTAAGAGGAGTCACAATGGACCCATAGTTCTTAACAAACTTCCTGTAGTACCCAGTCAAGCCCAAGAAAGCTCGAACTTGAGTCTGGGTGGTTGGAGGAGACCAGTCCTTGATGGATTGTATCTTACTCTCCAGTGGTTGAACTTGGCCTCCACCTACAAGGTGGCCCAAATACACAACCTTACTCTGCCCTATCTGGCACTTAGTAGCCTTGATAGTGAGGCCTGCCCTTTGCAGAGCCTCAAGGGCCTTCTTCAGGTGGATCAGGTGATCCTCCCAGGTGGAGCTAAAGACAGCAATGTCATCAAGATATGCTGCACAAAAGTCATCCAACCCAGTAAGGACTTGATTCACCAACCTTTGGAAGGTGGCAGGTGCATTCTTCAGGCCAAAGGGCATCACCACAAATTGATAATGCCCACCTGGGGTTGAGAATGCTGTTTTGGCCTTAGACTCCTCAGCTAATCTGATTTGCCAATAGCCAGCTGTCAAGTCAAATGTGCTCAAAAACTTAGCAGAAGCTAGTTTGTCTATGAGCTCATCTGCCCTTGGAATAGGATGTGCATCTGTCCTAGTGACAGCATTGAGTCCTCTGTAATCCACACAGAACCTCATCTCTCTCTTGCCATCTTTGGTGTGTGGTTTGGGGACCAGAACCACTGGGCTAGCCCAGGGGCTCTCTGAGGGTTCAATGACACCCAATTCCAGCATCTTGTGTACCTCAGCCTTTATACAGTCCCTGACGTGGTCAGGTTGTCTGTAAAGCTTGTTCTTTACAGGCAGACTGTCACCAGTGTCCACCACATGGGTACACCAGTCAGTTTGGCTAGGTATTAGGGAAAACAGATGTTGAAATGATTGTAGAACTTGTCTACATTCAGTCTGCTGATGGGCAGTGAGGTTGCCTCCAAGGGTCACTCCCTCAACTGAGCCATCTTCAGGGTTCTGAGACAACAGGTCTGGGAGAGGGTCACTCTCTTCCTCCTGTCCCTCATCTGTAGCCATGAGCAAGCCCATGTCTGCCCTGTCAACATATGCTTTTAACCTGTTAACATGGAGTACCCTGTGGGGACTCCTGGGAGTTCCTAGGTCCACCAAGTAGGTGACCTCTCCCTTCTTTTCCAGGATTGTATGGGGTCCAGACCATTTGTCTTGGAGTGCTGCTGGGGCCACTGGCTCCAACACCCATACCTTCTGTCCTGGCTGAAACTCAACCAAGACAGCCTTTTGGTCATGCCAAGCTTTCTGTAAGGCCTGGCTTGCCTCAAGGTTTTTGGATGCCTTCTCCATATACTCAGCCATCCTGGAGCGGAGACCAAGTACATAGTCCACTATGTCTTGTTTAGGCTTTTTGAGAGGTAACTCCCATCCTTCCTTCACTAAACACAGTGGGCCTCTCACAGGGTGCCCAAACAACAATTCAAAGGGGCTGTAGCCAACCCCCTTTTGTGGGACCTCTCTGTAAGCAAACAGAAGGCAGGGTAGAAGGATGTCCCATCTTCGCCTAAGCTTTTCAGGTAATCCTTTAATCATACCCTTTAGGGTCTTGTTGAATCTCTCAACAAGCCCATTGCATTGTGGGTGATAAGGGGTGGTGAACTTGTAGTTGACACCACATTCCTTCCACATAGCTGTCAAGTATCCTGACATGAAGTTGGTACCTCTGTCAGAAACTACCTCCGTAGGAAACCCCACTCTGGAGAATACTCCCAGCAGGGCCCTGGCCACAACAGGAGCTGTAGTGGTCCTAAGGGGAATTGCCTCTGGATACCTGGTGGCATGATCCACTACCACCAGTATAAATCTGTGCTCAGATGCAGTGGGAGGATCCATGGGACCCACTATGTCTATTCCCACTCTTTCAAAGGGGACCCCCACCACAGGTAGTGGTATTAGGGGGGCCTTTGTTGTGCCACCTGATTTGCCACTGGCTTGGCAGGTCACACAGGAGCGACAAAACTCCTTTGTATCTTCATTCATGTGAGGCCAGTGAAAGTGAGGGACAAGCCTGTCCCAAGTCTTGTTCTGGCTTAAGTGTCCTGCTAAAGGAATATCATGGGCCAAGGTAAGAAGGAAGCCCCTAAATTGCAGAGGTATAACCAACCTCCTGGTAGCACCAGGCTTGGGGTCTCTAGCCTCTGAATAAAGGAGCCCTTCATCCCAATACACCTTATGGGTACCTTGAGCATTCCCAGCAGCCTCAGCAGCAGCCAGCTGTCTGAGGGGTTCAAGAGAGGGACAGGATAACTGAGCCTGCCTCAAGTCAGCCCTTGAAGGTCCCCCTGTCCCCAGAAACTCAACCTGATCAGGTTCAAGCTCTTCAGGGACAGTTCCTTCAGGGTCCTCTAGATCAGCTTCCTGGGAAGGTTGATCATCACTCTGAGGCAGGGGGGAAGGCACAGCCTTGACCCTCCTGTTCTTCTTCTTGGTAGGTGCTTGGTCCATTGTTCCAGGATCCAAGACCTGTGGTTCAGTAAGGCACTTTTTGGCCTGTGACCTGGTCACAGCAAGGACATGTGGTGATATACCTAACATATCTGCATGTGTCCTGTACTCCACTTCAGACCATAGAGAACTCTCTAGGTCATTGCCCAACAAACATTCTACTGGGAGGTCTGCACTAACCACAACCCTTTTGAGGCCAGTTACCCCTCCCCATGAGAAGTTAACAACTGCCACACTATGTGAAGTAGTGGCATTGCTGGCATTGGTCACCAGGTAATTCTCACCTGGTATGTACTGTCCAGGGTCCACAAAGCCTGGTGTCATCATAGTGACACTGGCACATGTGTCCCTGTAGGCTTGAGCCACTTTTTCATTAATTAAAGGAGTCTGTCTGTACTTGCCCAGGTTACTGGGGCTCACAGTCAGGGACAAATCTATGTCCCCATCACAGATCAGGACTGCCTGTGTCAGAGGTCAGATCAGAGTCAACCAAGTGTTGATGCAGTTGCTGGTTTTGACAGTTATTTAAAATCTGTTCTCTCATCATCAAATTGTACAATCCTGTATAATCAGATACCTTACTTCCCAGCAACCAACCCTCCAAAGCCTTAGTGGCACATTCAATGTATTCAGACCAGTCCTGAGTCTGTGTCTTTTGGGTGTCTCTGAACATTAACCTCTACTGTTCAGTGGTTAAGCCTAACCCATCAACTAGGACACTCTTCAGGACTCTGTAATTTCTGACATCCTCTTCTCTAGTAGTGAGGAGTCTGTCTCTGCCTCTTCCTTCAAAGGAGAGCCAGAGGATTGCTGCCCACTGGTCTTCAGGAACCTGCTGCACTTTGCAGGCTCTCTCAAGAGCAGTCATCCATTTTTGGATGTCATCCCCACTTTTGTAGGGGGGCACAACCTTAGACAGGTTCCTATTATCAAAGACCCTATCCTTGTCCTTAGGGACAATGCTGCCACCAGTGGGTATAGACCCACTCTCTTTCTGCTGCCTAGCTTTGCTCAGTTTCTCTTCCATCAGAGCTACTTCTAGCTCCCGCTTCCTGATCCTCAGCTGGGCTTCTTGCATTCTGGCCTCATGCTCCCTCCTCTGAGGGGTGGTCATCCTTCTCCTGGAGTGACCTTGAGAGCCTCTAGAGGTATGAGAAGCATTAGATTCACCTGAGTGATTCCTTTGCCTCCCAGACCCCTGGTTAAGTCCACTAGGGAGATCCAATGGGGTGATCCCATTGTCAGTCCCAAGTAGCCTTAAGTTAGCTGGGCCACATATAACACTTGGCACTGGGCTAGTTCTCCCTTCATCCTCACTACTTTCTGTATCCTCACCACTTTCCTCCTCTGTAGTATGATTCTCATCTAAGGGATGGCTATTGGAAAGGGGTACTTCAGTAGCATCTTCAGAAGGGGGGCCTCCTGTTCCTGTCCCTAAGGGGCCTAACTGGGAGGCTTTCCTGAGAGCTTTCTGATCTTCATCAGCCTGTAAAAGCTCCCTGGGTTCAGCAAAAGTAGGATTCTTGGGCTGTTTAAGGCCCCTGATATTTGCCAACTGCCTGAGCTCATTTTGATTAAGGGTAGCAAAGATGGATGGTGCCCTCTGGGGGTCACTCTCAACAGAGATGGGTACAGTGGACCCCTCTGCCCCAGCCATTGCTCTTAAGTGTGGGTGGATGTGTTGCAATCTACCTACGCTTGGGTTTACCTACTAAACCTATCTAGTAGTTGTAGTCAGGGTGTGCTACTACCTTTGCTCTACAACACTAAGTTCAGTAGAACTTAAGTATATCTAATCTTGTTTTATATGTACCTATAGGTACCTATGTGATCTTTCAATTGGTAACCAAGAGATTACAATGGTAAAACACAGCAAGCTCAAATCCAACCGCTGCTCACCAATGTGAGAAGTTGGCCTGGTATATGATGTTCACTAGTTAAAGTGACCACCTTGTACCATGCCAAGCAACCCTTATGGTGTGGTTGTAAGTCAACCTTTTTGGACTAGCTGCCCTAGTGGTAGCGTAGGCTAATCAGTCTTTGAGGCTAAACTCGTGAAACGTGTTAAGCAAGCTGTTTTACCAAATGCAACCCCCTTTTATACCAATGAAAGGACACCACACAGATATATATTCAAAATATATATGTATTTATTTCTCAAAGTAACCCCTAGTCTCTTTATGAGCACAGGAGCACAAATCGTCAAACAAGATTACAGTAGAATACACAGAAGTTGCACTTTATATGGATAGGCCCTGGTGGCCGCTCAAACCATATACTAAAATAGTGGTATAAGTACCACGAACAGAAAAGGGAAAAGGCCTACGGCCTCTAGAATCGCTGGGCCTACAAGGAGCTAACTTCAGTTAGTGACCAGGAGGTCCACGGGTTGCGTGTGCAGAGCAAATAGTCACACGCGTGCTCCCATAGGTTTTTAATGGGTGCGTAAAAGTTACAAAGTTACTGCAAAAAGGATCTTCCGGGTGGACTATGAACTCAAGATTGGAAACACAGACACTAGAGATGATACTCTACACTGGGGCACCGGAGTGCCAGCTTTACCTCACCCACAGGAAGCGGGTGCGTAGGTGTCGAAGTGCGTCGGGTTTCTTCTATCTGTTCAATGGAGCCTGTGGACAAAGATGCTGCAGGCGGTCGGTCCGGAAGGGATGCGGTGGATCCAAGGGTGGATCGGAGTTGTAGAAGACCTGTAAGCAGAGGGGACACTGTTCACAGTCACTAGCCAGTGACCAGCGTGGCACCAGGTGGGTACCAGGCGATGTCGGGTGCAAACAGGAAGAAAGGTGTAGCTTGTCTCTGCAGCCACATTGTCCCTGAAGGTCGACGATGCCCAGGAGTTGGTTCACGAGCTGTCCCATGCAGGTTCTCGCTGTCGGCGGTGTCGGCGACTTGATCGAAGCAAACAAGCCTTGGCAAAAGCAATTGTTGTGGAAAACGAAATAAGCTGATGGTTCTGACCAGCAAGGTCAGAGGGATTGATCATTTGGAGGGGAGCAAGGGCCAGTCTGGAGCAACCAGACCAGTGGTGTATTTCTTTAAGTTCAATGCCAAGATGGCCACTAGCCAGTGGGCCAGCAACCGGTTAGGCGCGTCGAGTGGCAAAATGCAGAAGGGCCCCACGCAGATCGTGGAGATGCTGGAGGGCTCACCTTTGGTGCAGATGCTGCTCAAAGGTTGGGCTTCTCAGATCCCAAAGCACAACTTGGAGGGATCCTCGGTTGTTGCACTTGCAGCTTGTTGTGGTCGTTTCAAGATAGCTGGCTCCACGTGTCTCGTTGCCTCCACGGGTCTCTCTTTTTCAGGGACTGTGGATCGGGCGGTGAGAGGTCTGGAGGTCCAGGTCTTTTCAGTCTCTGGGCTCGGGCTCCGGCGGGAGGCGGCGGCAAAGCAGACGTTGATTCGCTGGATGGTGCTTGCGTTAGCAAGGTGGTCACTCCCTGACCACAGGGGAGATTGGTTTCAGTCCTCTGTGCGGCAGAGGACTGGACTGGTCTGAATACATTGAATGTGCCACTAAGGCTTTGGAGGGTTGGTTGCTGGGAAGAAAGGTATCTGATTTTACAGGATTGTATAATTTGATGATGAGAGAACAGATTTTAAATAACTGTCAAAACCAGCAACTGCATCAACACTTGGTTGACTCTGATCTGACCTCTCCCCAAGAATTGGGAAAGAAGGCAGACAAATGGGTCAGAACCAGGGTTAAGCAAAAGAACCAGAACCAGGGCCAAGGGGGTAATCAGAAGAAAACAGACCAAAAGGGTGGAGATCAGAAATCTAAAGACCAGAAGTCTTCAACAGGGCCCCAAACTACTGCTAAGGAGGGTGGGTCCCAACAACAGTCCAAAAAGAAGAAAGAAGGTCAAAAGAAACCCTGGTGCAATCATTGCAAAAATACAACTCACTGGACTAGTGATTGCAAAAAGGGTGGAGCCCCCAACACTGTTGCCCCTAAGGCACCTGCTCCCAGTACTACTGTTAGCAGTGTTGGTCCCCAGACAAAGGGTGTAGTGGGAATCACTATGGGAACTGAAGGAGATTCTGACTTAGACAGAACCCTGACACAGGCAGTCTTGATCTGTGATGGGGACATTGATTTGTCCCTGACTGTGAGCCCCAGTAACCTGGGCAAGTACAGACAGACTCCTTTAATTAATGACAAAGTGGCTCAAGCCTACAGGGACACATGTGCCAGTGTCACTATGGTGACACCAGGCTTTGTGGACCCTGGACAGTACATACCAGGTGAGAACTACCTGGTGACCAATGCCAGCAATGCCACTACTTCACATAGTGTGGCAGTTGTTAACTTCTCATGGGGAGGGGTAACTGGCCTCAAAAGGGTTGTGGTTAGTGCAGACCTCCCAGAAGAATGTTTGTTGGGCAATGACCTAGAGGGTTCTCTATGGTCAGAAGTGGAGTACAGGACTCATGCAGAGATGTTAGGTATATCATCACATGTCCTTGCTGTGACCAGGTCACAGGCCAAAAAGTGCCTCACTGAACCTCAGGTCTTGGATCCTGGAACAATGGACCAAGCACCTACCAAGAAGAAGAACAGGAGGGTCAAGGCTGTGCCTTCCCCCCTGCCTCAGAGTGATGATCAGCCTTCCCAGGAAGCTGATCTAGAGGACCCTGAAGGAACTGTCCCTGAAGAGCTTGAACCTGATCAGGTTGAGTTTCTGGGGACAGGGGGACCTTCAAGGGCTGACTTGAGGCAGGCTCAGTTATCCTGTCCCTCTCTTGAACCCCTCAGACAGCTGGCTGCTGCTGAGGCTGCTGGGAATGCTCAAGGTACCCATAAAGTGTATAGGGATGAAGGGCTCCTTTATTCAGAGGCTAGAGACCCCAAGCCTGGTGCTACCAGGAGGTTGGTTATACCTCTGCAATTTAGGGGCTTCCTTCATACCTTGGCCCATGATATTCCTTTAGCAGGACACTTAGGCCAGAACAAGACTTGGGACAGGCTTGTCCCTCACTTTCACTGGCCTCATATGAATGAAGATACAAAGGAGTTTTGTCGCTCCTGTGTTACCTGCCAAGCCAGTGGCAAATCAGGTGGCACAATAAAGGCCCCCCTAATGCCACTACCTGTGGTGGGGGTCCCCTTTGAAAGAGTGGGAATAGACATAGTGGGTCCCATGGATCCTCCCACTGCATCTGGGCACAGATTTATACTGGTGGTAGTGGATCATGCCACCAGGTATCCAGAGGCAATTCCCCTTAGGACCACTACAGCTCCTGTGGTGGCCAGGGCCCTGCTGGGAGTATTCTCCAGAGTGGGGTTTCCTAAGGAGGTAGTATCTGACAGAGGTACCAACTTTATGTCAGGATACTTGACAGCTATGTGGAAGGAATGTGGTGTCAACTACAAGTTCACCACCCCTTATCACCCACAATGCAATGGGCTTGTTGAGAGATTCAACAAGACCCTAAAGGGTATGATCAAAGGATTACCTGAAAAGCTCAGGCGAGGATGGGACATCCTTCTACCCTGCCTTCTGTTTGCTTACAGAGAGGTCCCACAAAAAGGAGTTGGCTACAGCCCTTTGAATTGTTGTTTGGGCACCCTGTGAGAGGCCCACTGTGTTTGGTGAAGGAAGGATGGGAGTTACCTCTCAAAAAGCCCAAGCTAGACATAGTGGATTATGTACTTGGTCTCCGCTCCAGGATGGCTGAGTATATGGAGAAGGCATCCAAAAACCTTGAGGCAAGCCAGGCCTTACAGAAAGCTTGGCATGACCAAAAGGCTGTCTTGGTTGAGTTTCAGCCAGGACAGAAGGTATGGGTGTTGGAGCCAGTGGCCCCAGCAGCACTCCAAGACAAATGGTCTGGACCCCATACAATCCTGGAAAAGAAGGGAGAGGTCACCTACTTGGTCGACCTAGGAACTCCCATGAGTCCCCACAGGGTACTCCATGTTAACAGGCTTAAAGCATATGTTGACAGGGCAGACATGGGCTTGCTCATGGCTACAGATGAGGGACAGGAGGAAGAGAGTGACCCTCTCCCAGACCTGTTGTCTCAGAACCCTGAAGATGGCTCAGTGGAAGGAGTGACCCTTGGAGGCAACCTCACTGCCCATCAGCAGACTGAATGTAGACAGGTTCTACAATCATTTTCACATATGTTTTCCTTGATACCTAGTCAAACTGACTGGTGTACCCATGTGGTGGACACTGGTGACAGTCTGCCTGTAAAGAACAAGCTTTACAGACAACCTGACCACGTCAGGGACTGTATAAAGGCTGAGGTACATAAAATGCTGGAATTAGGTGTCATTGAACCCTCAGAGAGCCCCTGGGCTAGCCCAGTGGTTCTGGTCCCCAAACCTCACACCAAAGATGGCAAGAGAGAGATGAGGTTCTGTGTGGACTACAGGGGTCTCAATGCTGTCACCAGGACAGATGCACACCCTATTCCAAGGGCAGATGAGCTCATAGACAAACTAGCTTCTGCAAAGTTTTTGAGCACATTTGACTTAACAGCTGGCTATTGGCAAATCAGATTAGCTGAGGAGTCTAAGGCCAAAACAGCATTCTCAACCCCAGGTGGGCACTACCAGTTTGTGGTGATGCCCTTTGGTCTGAAGAATGCACCTGCCACCTTCCAAAGGCTGGTGAACCAAGTCCTTACTGGGTTGGATGACTTTTGCGCAGCATATCTTGATGACATTGCTGTCTTTAGCTCCACCTGGGAGGATCACCTGATCCACCTGAAGAAGGCTCTTGAGGCTCTGCAAAGGGCAGGCCTCACTATCAAGGCTACTAAGTGCCAGATAGGGCAGAGCAAGGTTGTATATTTGGGCCACCTTGTGGGTGGAGGCCAAGTTCAACCACTGGAGAGTAAGATACAATCCATCAAGGACTGGCGTCCCTCCAACCACCCAGACTCAAGTTCGAGCTTTCTTGGCCTTGACTGGGTACTACAGGAAGTTTGTTAAGAACTATGGGTCCATTGTGACTCCTCTTAATGATCTGACATCCAAGAAGATGCCCAAAAAGGTTCAGTGGACAGTAAGCTGTCAAAAGGCATTTGATGACCTGAAGGAGGCCATGTGCTCTGCACCTATCCTGAAAAGTCCTGACTACTACAAAGAGTTTATTGTCCAAACAGATGCTTCTGAGTTGGGTGTGGGAGCTGTGCTGTCACAACTTAATGTAGATGGTCAAGACCAACCCATTGCTTTTATTAGCAGAAGGTTGACCCCTAGAGAGAAGAATTGGTCAGCTATTGAGAGGGAGGCCTTTGCTGTGGTGTGGGCCCTGAAGAAGCTGAGGCCATACTTGTTTGGCACTCACTTCAAGATTCAGACCGAGCATAAGCCCCTCTTGTGGCTAAATCAGATGAAGGGTGAAAACCCCAAACTGCTTAGGTGGTCCATTTCCCTACAGGGGATGGACTTTACAGTGGAGCACCGGCCAGGTACTGACCATGGGAATGCAGATGGTCTCTCCAGGTACTTCCACTTAGGACATGAAGACGAGACTGGTCAAGGCTAGTTTAATGTCCCAGCGTTTGGGGGGGGGGTTGTGTAGGAGAGTAGGGTCTGCTATCCTATGGTCACCCCAAATTTTTGCTTTTTGCTTCACTGGTTTTTGACATATTGAGGCTGTGGGCCTGCCAATCAGACCCCCAGCCTGCTGTTCTCTCTACTAAATTAAAACTATGCACCCTAGGTGCATAACCAATTGGAAGTGGATCACCCTGTCAGCCCCTGTACCAGTGTACACTAGGTACCCAGGGCATTGGTGTACCCAAGGCCTGCCAGGGGCTGAAGCATGTATTATGCCACCCCAGGCTTGGCCTAACAATCTGACACAACTGGCTGATCACTCAGCTGGGGTAAGTTGGTGTAATCACCTCTTACTTAGGTGTAGTATACCTATACCTAACCTTAAATGGGACACCTGGTAACCTATAAGTCACTCCTATGGCAGGCCTTAACAATCCTGAAGGCAGAGTGCTTGGTTCCATGTGAGATGGTGCTCTGGCATGAGCTGAGCCTGTCTGCAGTGGTCGGAACAACTTCCTTCTACTGTTTCCAGATATCGTCATACCATATACTCTTAAGTGCATTATGAACCTCGCGGTTAAATGCTATCTTTGGTTTGGCTTTATCAAAACATGTCGAGTAAGGTGTCATACGAATTGGAATACTAACCCCTCGCCAATTCTGGCGACGGGGTTAGCATTCCACCCTTCTAGAGGGACACGACATGTACAGTACCTGAAACCCGGGTAAAATCAGACATAGCCTCAGCTCCACAAAATGGATGCTGCCACCCCAGACAGGATTTTGTGTATTGGTCAGGTAGGGCTTGAAAGAAACCAGACATGCCTGTGGCTCACAAGGAGCCTCGGTGCATATGCCAGTTGAAACCGGTCCTGGGGCACACCAGTCCCGGGCCTGGGGCGAGCTGGACAAAGGATTGGGGGTGTAACCACCCCCCTTCCTGGTCCCACCCATAGGGAGGGACCTAGCAGGTAGTCCGGCCCCTAGAATCCGCTTAAAGGTAGGAGCTGTGTCCTAAGACTTCAGACATCCTGGAATCAACTTAACACTAAGAAGAAGACGGGAACTTCGACGCTCTGCTGCACAGAGGACTGAAGCCAATCTCCCCTGTGGTCAGGGAGTGACCACCTTGCTAACGCAAGCACCATCCAGCGAATCAACGTCTGCTTTGCCGCCGCCTCCCGCCGGAGCCCGAGCCCAGAGACTGACAAGACCTGGACCTCCAGACCTCTCACCGCCCGATCCACAGTCCCTGAAAAGAGGAAACCCGTGGAGGCACCGAGACACGTGGAGCCAGCCATCTTGAAACGACCACGACAAGCTGACAAGTGCAACAACCGAGGCTCCCTCCAAGTTGTGCTTTGGGATCTGAGAAGCCCAACACCCGAGCAGCATCTGCACCAAAGGTGAGCCCTCCAGCATCTCCACGATCTGCGTGGGGCCCTTCTGCATTTTGCCACTCGACGCGCCTAACCGGTTGCTGGCCCGCTGGCTAGTAGCCATCTTGGCAACGAACTCTACAAAATACACCGCTGGTCTGGTTGCTCCAGACTGGCCCTTGCTCCCCTCCAAAGGAGCAGTCCTTCTGACCTTGCTGGTCAGAACCATCAGCTTATTTCATCTCCTACAACAATTGCTTTTGCCAAGGCTTGTTTGCTTCGATCAAGTCGCCGACACCGCCGACAGCGAGAGCCTGCGTGGGACAGCTCGTGAACCGACTCCTGGACGTCGTCGATCTCCAGGGACCACGTGGCTGCAGAGACAAGCTACACCCTTCTTCCTGTTTGCACCCGACATTGCCTGGTACCCACCTGGTGCCACGCCGGTCACTGGCTAGTGGCTGTGAACACTGTCCCCTCTGCTTACAGGTCTTCAACATCTCCGATCCACTCTTGGATCCACTGCATCTCTCCCGGACCGACCGCCTGCAGCATCTTTGTCTTCAAGCTCCACGGAACAGATAGAAGAGACCCGAAGCACTTTGAGGCCTATGCACCCGCTTCCTGTGGGTGAGGTAAAGCTGGTACTCCAGTGCCCATGTGTAGTAATACATCTCTAGTGCCTGTGTTCCAAATCTTAAGTTCCTAGTCAACCCGGAAGATCTCCTTTGCAGTAACTTTGTACTTTTTACGCACCCATTGAAACCTATGGGAGCACGCGTGTGACTATTTGCTCTGCACACGCCACCCGTGGACCTCCTGGTCACTAACTGAAGTTAGCTCCTTGTAGGCCCAGCGATTCTAGAGGCCCTAGGCCTTTTCCCTTTTCTGTTCGTGGTACTTATACCACTATTTTAGTATATGGTTTGAGCGGCCACCAGGGCCTATCCATGCAAAGTGCAACTTCTGTGTATTCTACTGTAATCTTGTTTGACGATTTGTGCTCCTGTGCTCATAAAGAGACTAGGGGTTACTTTGAGAAATAAATACATATATATTTTGAATATATATCTGTGTGGTGTCCTTTCATTGGTATAAAAGGGGGTTGCATTTGGTAAAACAGCTGGCTTAACACGCTTCACGAGTTTAGCCTCAAAGACTGCTTAGCCTACGCTACCACTAGGGCAGCTAGTCCGAAAAGGTTGACTTACAACCACACCATAAGGGTTGCTTGGCATGGTACAAGGTGATCACTTTAACTAGTGAGCATCATATACCAGGCCAACTTCTCACATCTCCCTAGTTGCCTGCTGAGCTAGGGTTCAAAAACTACAGCTAGGCACTTCGCCAAAAAAGTGACATTTTTCACTGCAAAATTGAGGTGTGACCATGTTGCGTTTCGTGCCGTTTCCTGTAGCGGGCACTAGGCGACCCGCACAAGTGAGGTACCATTTTTCTCGTAGGACTTTGGGGAACGCGGGGTGGGTGGAAATTTGTGCATCCACGCAGATTCCAGAACTTTCTACCACAGAAATGTGGGGAAAATGTGTTTTTTTTGTCATTTGTTTAGGTTTGCAAGGGATTCTGGGTAACAGACCCTGGTGGGAGGCACTCACGTCACCCCATCCTGGATTCCCCTGGGTGTCTAGTTTTCAAAAATATATAGGTTTGCTAGGTCTCCCTAGGTGCCGGCAGAGCTAGGGTTAAAAAACTACAGCTAGGCACTTTGCCAAAAAAGTGACATTTTTCACTGCAAAATTGAGGTGTGACCATGTTGCGTTTCGTGCCGTTTCCTGTCACGGGCACAAAGCCGACCCGCACAAGCGAGGTACCATATTTCTCGTAGGACTTTGGGGAACGCGGGGTGGGTGGAAATTTGTGGATCCATGCAGATTCCAGAATTCTCCATCACGGAAATGTGGGCAAAATGTATTTTTTTTGTCAATTTTTTAGGTTTGCAAGGGATTCTGGGTAACAGATCATGGTGGGAGGCAGTCAAGTCACCCCATCCTGGATTTCCCTGGGTGTCTAGTTTTCAAAAATGTATAGGTTTGCTAGGTTTCACAAGGTGCCGGCAGAGCTAGGGTTCAAAAGCTACAGCTAGGCACTTTGCCAAAAAAGGGTAATTTTTCACTACGAAATTGAGGAGTGACCACATTGTATTTTGTGCAATTTCCTATTGCGGGCAGTAGGCCAAACTGCACAAGTGAGGTACCATTTTTCTCGTAAGACTTTTGGGAACACGGAGTGGGAGGAAATGTGTGGATCCACGCAGATTCCAGAACTTTCCACCACAGAAATGTCGGGAAAATGTGTTTTTTTTGTCAATTTTTTAGGTTTGCAAGGGATTCTGGGTAACAGACCCTGGTGGGAGGCACTCAAGTCACCCCATCCTGGATTCCCCTGGTTGTCTAGTTTTCAAAAATATATAGGTTTGCTAGGTTTCCCTAGGTGCCGGCAGAGCTAGGGTTCAAAAACTACAGCTAGTCACTTTGCCAAAAAAGGGTCATTTTTCACTGAAAAATTGAGGTGTGACAACGTTGCGTTTTGCGACGTTTCCTCTCACGGGCACTAGGCTGCCCCGCACAAGTGAGGTACCATTTTTCTTGTAGGACTTTGGGGAACGCGGGGTGAGTGGAAATTTGTGCATCCACGCAGAATCCAGAACTTTCCACCACAGAAATGTCGGGAAAATGTGTTTTTTTTTGTCAAATTTTTAGGTTTGCAAGGGATTCTGGGTAATAGATCATGGTGGGAGGCAGTCAAGTCACCCCATCCTGGATTCCCCTGGGTGTCTAGTTTTCAAAAATATATAGGTTTGCTAGGTCTCCCTAGGTGCCGGCTCAGCTAGGGTTAAAAAACTACAGCTAGGCACTGCACCAAAAAAGTGACATTTTTCACTGCAAAATTGAGGTGTGACCATGTTGCGTTTCGTGCCGTTTCCTGTCGCGGGCACTAGGCGACCCACACAAGTGAAGTACCATTTTTCTCGTAGGACTTTGGGGAACGCGGGGTAGGTGGAAATTTGTGGATCCACGCAGATTCCAGAACTTTCCATCACAGAAATGTGGGGAAAATGTGTTTTTTTTGTCATTTGTTTAGGTTTGCAAGGGATTCTGGGTAACAGACCCTGGTGGGAGGCACTCAAGTCACCCCATCCTGGATTCCCCTGGGTGTCTAGTTTTCAAAAATATATAGGTTTGCTAGGTCTCCCTAGGTGCCGGCAGAGCTAGGGTTCAAAAACTACAGCTAGGCACTTTGCCAAAAAAGGGTAATTTTTCACTGCAAAATTGAGATGTGACCACATTGCGTTTTGCGCCGTTTCCTGTCGCGGGCAATAGGCCAACCCGCACAAGGGAGGTACCATTTTTCTCGTAGGACTTTGGGGAATGCGGGGTGGGTGGAAATTTGTGGATCCACGCAGATTCCAGAACTTTCCACCACAGAAATTTGGGGAAAATGTGTTTTTTTTGTCAATTTTTTAGGTTTGCAAGGGATTCTGGGTAAAGATCATGGTGGGAGGCAGTCAAGTCACCCCATCCTGGAATCCCCCTGGGTGTCTAGTTTTCCAAAATGTATAGGTTTGCTAGGTTTCACAAGGTTCCGGCAGAGCTAGGGTTCAAAAGCTACAGCTAGGCACTTTGCAAAAAAGGGTCATTTTTCACTACGAAATTGAGGTGTGACCAAATTGTATTTTGTGCAATTTCCTATCGCGGGCACTAGGCCAACCTGCACAAGTGAGGTACCATTTTTCTCGTAAGACTTTGGGGAACACGGGGTGGGAGGAAATATGTGGATCCACGCAGATTCCAGAACTTTACACCACAGAAATGTCGGGAAAATGTGTTTTTTTTGTCAATTTTTTAGGTTTGCAAGGGATTCTGGGTAACAGATCATGGTGGGAGGCAGTCAAGTCACCTCATCCTGGATTTGCCTGGGTGTCTAGTTTTCAAAAATATATAGGTTTGCTAGGTCTCCCTAGGTGCCGGCAGAGCTAGGGTTAAAAAACTACAGCTAGGCACTTTGCCAAAAAAGTGACATTTTTCACTGCAAAATTGAGGTGTGACCATGTTGCGTTTCGTGCCGTTTCCTGTCGCGGGCACTAGACGACCCGCACAAGTAAGGTACCATTTTTCTCGTAGGACTTTGGGGAACGCGGGGTGGGTGGAAATTTGTGGATCCACGCAGATTCCAGAACTTTCCATCACAGAAATGTGGGGAAAATGTGTTTTTTTTGTCCATTTTTTTAGGTTTGCAAGGGATTCTGGGTAACAGATCATGGTGGGAGGCAGTCAAGTCACCCCATCCTGGATTCCCCTGGGTGTCTAGTTTTCAAAAATGTATAGGTTTGCTAGGTTTCACAAGGTGCCGGCAGAGCTAGGGTTCAAAAGCTACAGCTAGACGCTTTGCCAAAAAAGGGTCATTTTTCACTACGAAATTGAAGTGTGACCACATTGTATTTTGTGCAATTTCCTATTGCGGGCAGTAGGCCAACCTGCACAAGTGAGGTACCATTTTTCTCGTAAGACTGTGGGGAACACGGGGTGGGAGGAAATGTGTGGATCCATGCAGATTCCAGAACTTTCCACCACAGAAATGTCGGGAAAATGTGTTTTTTTTGTAAATTTTTTAGGTTTGCAAGGGATTCTGGGTAACAGATCATGGTGGGAGGCAGTCAAGTCACCCCATCCTGGATTCCCCTGGGTGTCTAGTTTTCATAAATATATAGGTTTGCTAGGTCTCCCTAGGTGCCGGCAGAGCTAGGGTTAAAAAACTACAGCTAGTCACTTTGCCAAAAAAGGGTCATTTTTCACTGCAAAATTGAGGTGTGAACACGTTGCGTTTTGCGCCGTTTTCTGTCACGGGCACTAGGCCGACCCGCAGAAGCAAGGTACCATATTTCTCGTAGGACTTTGGGGAACGCGGGGTGGGTGGAAATTTGTGGATCCATGCAGATTCCAGAACTCTCCATCACAGAAATGTGGGCAAAATGTATTTTCTTTGTCAATTTTTTAGGTTTGCAAGGGATTCTGGGTAACAGATCATGGTGGGAGGCAGTCAAGTCACCCCATCCTGGATTCCCCTGGGTGTCTAGTTTAGAAAAATATATACAGGTTTGCTAGGTTTCCCTAGGTGCCGGCAGAGCTAGCGTTCAAAAACTACAGCTAGTCACTTTGCCAAAAAAGGGTCATTTTTCACTGAAAAATTGAGGTGTGACAACGTTGCGTTTGCGACGTTTCCTGTCACGGGCACTAGGCGACCCACACAAGTGAAGTACCATTTTTCTCGTAGGACTTTGGGGAACGCGGGGTAGGTGGAAATTTGTGGATCCACGCAGATTCCAGAACTTTCCATCACAGAAATGTGGGGAAAATGTGTTTTTTTTGTCATTTGTTTAGGTTTGCAAGGGATTCTGGGTAACAGACCCTGGTGGGAGGCACTCAAGTCACCCCATCCTGGATTCCCCTGGGTGTCTAGTTTTCAAAAATTTATAGGTGTGCTAGGTCTCCCTAGGTGCCGGCAGAGCTAGTGTTCAAAAACTACAGCTAGCACTTTGCCAAAAAAGGGTAATTTTTCACTGCAAAATTGAGATGTGACCACATTGCGTTTTGCGCCGTTTCCTGTCGCGGGCAATAGGCCAACCCGCACAAGGGAGGTACCATTTTTCTCGTAGGACTTTGGGGAATGTGGGGTGGGTGGAAATTTGTGGATCCACGCAGATTCCAGAACTTTCCACCACAGAAATTTGGGGAAAATGTGTTTTTTTTGTCAATTTTTTAGGTTTGCAAGGGATTCTGGGTAACAGATCATGGTGGGAGGCAGTCAAGTCACCCCATCCTGGAATCCCCCTGGGTGTCTAGTTTTCCAAAATGTATAGGTTTGCTAGGTTTCACAAGGTTCCGGCAGAGCTAGGGTTCAAAAGCTACAGCTAGGCACTTTGCAAAAAAGGGTCATTTTTCACTACGAAATTGAGGTGTGACCAAATTGTATTTTGTGCAATTTCCTATCGCGGGCACTAGGCCAACCTGCACAAGTGAGGTACCATTTTTCTCGTAAGACTTTGGGGAACACGAGGTGGGAGGAAATGTGTGGATCCACGCAGATTCCAGAACTTTCCACCACAGAAATGTCGGGAAAATGTGTTTTTTTTGTCAATTTTTTAGGTTTGCAAGGGATTCTGGGTAACAGATCATGGTGGGAGGCAGTCAAGTCACCTCATCCTGGATTCGCCTGGGTGTCTAGTTTTCAAAAATATATAGGTTTGCTAGGTCTCCCTAGGTGAAGGCAGAGCTAGGGTTAAAAAACTACAGCTAGGCACTTTGCCAAAAAAGTGACATTTTTCACTGCAAAATTGAGGTGTGACCATGTTGCGTTTCGTGCCGTTTCCTGTCGCGGGCACTAGACGACCCGCACAAGTAAGGTACCATTTTTCTCGTAGGACTTTGGGGAACGCGGGGTGGGTGGAAATTTGTGGATCCACGCAGATTCCAGAACTTTCCATCACAGAAATGTGGGGAAAATGTGTTTTTTTTGTCCATTTTTTTAGGTTTGCAAGGGATTCTGGGTAACTGACCCTGGTGGGAGGCAGTCAAGTCACCCCATCCTGGATTCCCCTGGTTGTCTAGTTTTCAAAAATATATAGGTTTGCTAGGTTTCCCTAGGTGCCGGCAGAGCTAGGGTTCAAAAACTACAGCTAGTCACTTTGCCAAAAAAGGGTCATTTTTCACTGAAAAATTGAGGTGTGACAACGTTGCGTTTTGCGACGTTTCCTCTCACGGGCACTAGGCTGCCCCGCACAAGTGAGGTACCATTTTTCTTGTAGGACTTTGGGGAACGCGGGGTGAGTGGAAATTTGTGCATCCACGCAGAATCCAGAACTTTCCACCACAGAAATGTCGGGAAAATGTGTTTTTTTTTGTCAAATTTTTAGGTTTGCAAGGGATTCTGGGTAATAGATCATGGTGGGAGGCAGTCAAGTCACCCCATCCTGGATTCCCCTGGGTGTCTAGTTTTCAAAAATATATAGGTTTGCTAGGTCTCCCTAGGTGCCGGCTCAGCTAGGGTTAAAAAACTACAGCTAGGCACTGCACCAAAAAAGTGACATTTTTCACTGCAAAATTGAGGTGTGACCATGTTGCGTTTCGTGCCGTTTCCTGTCGCGGGCACTAGGCGACCCACACAAGTGAAGTACCATTTTTCTCGTAGGACTTTGGGGAACGCGGGGTAGGTGGAAATTTGTGGATCCACGCAGATTCCAGAACTTTCCATCACAGAAATGTGGGGAAAATGTGTTTTTTTTGTCATTTGTTTAGGTTTGCAAGGGATTCTGGGTAACAGACCCTGGTGGGAGGCACTCAAGTCACCCCATCCTGGATTCCCCTGGGTGTCTAGTTTTCAAAAATATATAGGTTTGCTAGGTCTCCCTAGGTGCCGGCAGAGCTAGGGTTCAAAAACTACAGCTAGGCACTTTGCCAAAAAAGGGTAATTTTTCACTGCAAAATTGAGATGTGACCACATTGCGTTTTGCGCCGTTTCCTGTCGCGGGCAATAGGCCAACCCGCACAAGGGAGGTACCATTTTTCTCGTAGGACTTTGGGGAATGCGGGGTGGGTGGAAATTTGTGGATCCACGCAGATTCCAGAACTTTCCACCACAGAAATTTGGGGAAAATGTGTTTTTTTTGTCAATTTTTTAGGTTTGCAAGGGATTCTGGGTAAAGATCATGGTGGGAGGCAGTCAAGTCACCCCATCCTGGAATTCCCCTGGGTGTCTAGTTTTCCAAAATGTATAGGTTTGCTAGGTTTCACAAGGTTCCGGCAGAGCTAGGGTTCAAAAGCTACAGCTAGGCACTTTGCAAAAAAGGGTCATTTTTCACTACGAAATTGAGGTGTGACCAAATTGTATTTTGTGCAATTTCCTATCGCGGGCACTAGGCCAACCTGCACAAGTGAGGTACCATTTTTCTCGTAAGACTTTGGGGAACACGGGGTGGGAGGAAATATGTGGATCCACGCAGATTCCAGAACTTTCCACCACAGAAATGTCGGGAAAATGTGTTTTTTTTGTCAATTTTTTAGGTTTGCAAGGGATTCTGGGTAACAGATCATGGTGGGAGGCAGTCAAGTCACCTCATCCTGGATTTGCCTGGGTGTCTAGTTTTCAAAAATATATAGGTTTGCTAGGTCTCCCTAGGTGCCGGCAGAGCTAGGGTTAAAAAACTACAGCTAGGCACTTTGCCAAAAAAGTGACATTTTTCACTGCAAAATTGAGGTGTGACCATGTTGCGTTTCGTGCCGTTTCCTGTCGCGGGCACTAGACGACCCGCACAAGTAAGGTACCATTTTTCTCGTAGGACTTTGGGGAACGCGGGGTGGGTGGAAATTTGTGGATCCACGCAGATTCCAGAACTTTCCATCACAGAAATGTGGGGAAAATGTGTTTTTTTTGTCCATTTTTTTAGGTTTGCAAGGGATTCTGGGTAACAGATCATGGTGGGAGGCAGTCAAGTCACCCCATCCTGGATTCCCCTGGGTGTCTAGTTTTCAAAAATGTATAGGTTTGCTAGGTTTCACAAGGTGCCGGCAGAGCTAGGGTTCAAAAGCTACAGCTAGACGCTTTGCCAAAAAAGGGTCATTTTTCACTACGAAATTGAAGTGTGACCACATTGTATTTTGTGCAATTTCCTATTGCGGGCAGTAGGCCAACCTGCACAAGTGAGGTACCATTTTTCTCGTAAGACTTTGGGGAACACGGGGTGGGAGGAAATGTGTGGATCCATGCAGATTCCAGAACTTTCCACCACAGAAATGTCGGGAAAATGTGTTTTTTTTGTAAATTTTTTAGGTTTGCAAGGGATTCTGGGTAACAGATCATGGTGGGAGGCAGTCAAGTCACCCCATCCTGGATTCCCCTGGGTGTCTAGTTTTCATAAATATATAGGTTTGCTAGGTCTCCCTAGGTGCCGGCAGAGCTAGGGTTAAAAAACTACAGCTAGTCACTTTGCCAAAAAAGGGTCATTTTTCACTGCAAAATTGAGGTGTGAACACGTTGCGTTTTGCGCCGTTTTCTGTCACGGGCACTAGGCCGACCCGCAGAAGCAAGGTACCATATTTCTCGTAGGACTTTGGGGAACGCGGGGTGGGTGGAAATTTGTGGATCCATGCAGATTCCAGAACTCTCCATCACAGAAATGTGGGCAAAATGTATTTTCTTTGTCAATTTTTTAGGTTTGCAAGGGATTCTGGGTAACAGATCATGGTGGGAGGCAGTCAAGTCACCCCATCCTGGATTCCCCTGGGTGTCTAGTTTAGAAAAATATATACAGGTTTGCTAGGTTTCCCTAGGTGCCGGCAGAGCTAGCGTTCAAAAACTACAGCTAGTCACTTTGCCAAAAAAGGGTCATTTTTCACTGAAAAATTGAGGTGTGACAACGTTGCGTTTTGCGACGTTTCCTGTCACGGGCACTAGGCGACCCACACAAGTGAAGTACCATTTTTCTCGTAGGACTTTGGGGAACGCGGGGTAGGTGGAAATTTGTGGATCCACGCAGATTCCAGAACTTTCCATCACAGAAATGTGGGGAAAATGTGTTTTTTTTGTCATTTGTTTAGGTTTGCAAGGGATTCTGGGTAACAGACCCTGGTGGGAGGCACTCAAGTCACCCCATCCTGGATTCCCCTGGGTGTCTAGTTTTCAAAAATTTATAGGTGTGCTAGGTCTCCCTAGGTGCCGGCAGAGCTAGGGTTCAAAAACTACAGCTAGCACTTTGCCAAAAAAGGGTAATTTTTCACTGCAAAATTGAGATGTGACCACATTGCGTTTTGCGCCGTTTCCTGTCGCGGGCAATAGGCCAACCCGCACAAGGGAGGTACCATTTTTCTCGTAGGACTTTGGGGAATGCGGGGTGGGTGGAAATTTGTGGATCCACGCAGATTCCAGAACTTTCCACCACAGAAATTTGGGGAAAATGTGTTTTTTTTGTCAATTTTTTAGGTTTGCAAGGGATTCTGGGTAACAGATCATGGTGGGAGGCAGTCAAGTCACCCCATCCTGGAATCCCCCTGGGTGTCTAGTTTTCCAAAATGTATAGGTTTGCTAGGTTTCACAAGGTTCCGGCAGAGCTAGGGTTCAAAAGCTACAGCTAGGCACTTTGCAAAAAAGGGTCATTTTTCACTACGAAATTGAGGTGTGACCAAATTGTATTTTGTGCAATTTCCTATCGCGGGCACTAGGCCAACCTGCACAAGTGAGGTACCATTTTTCTCGTAAGACTTTGGGGAACACGAGGTGGGAGGAAATGTGTGGATCCACGCAGATTCCAGAACTTTCCACCACAGAAATGTCGGGAAAATGTGTTTTTTTTGTCAATTTTTTAGGTTTGCAAGGGATTCTGGGTAACAGATCATGGTGGGAGGCAGTCAAGTCACCTCATCCTGGATTCGCCTGGGTGTCTAGTTTTCAAAAATATATAGGTTTGCTAGGTCTCCCTAGGTGAAGGCAGAGCTAGGGTTAAAAAACTACAGCTAGGCACTTTGCCAAAAAAGTGACATTTTTCACTGCAAAATTGAGGTGTGACCATGTTGCGTTTCGTGCCGTTTCCTGTCGCGGGCACTAGACGACCCGCACAAGTAAGGTACCATTTTTCTCGTAGGACTTTGGGGAACGCGGGGTGGGTGGAAATTTGTGGATCCACGCAGATTCCAGAACTTTCCATCACAGAAATGTGGGGAAAATGTGTTTTTTTTGTCCATTTTTTTAGGTTTGCAAGGGATTCTGGGTAACAGATCATGGTGGGAGGCAGTCAAGTCACCCCATCCTGGATTCCCCTGGGTGTCTAGTTTTCAAAAATGTATAGGTTTGCTAGGTTTCCCTAGGTGCCGGCAGGGCTAGGGTTAAAAAACTACAGCTAGTCACTTTGCCAAAAAAGGGTCATTTTTCACTGCAAAATTAAGGTGTGAACACGTTGCGTTTTGCGCCGTTTTCTGTCACGGGCACTAGGCCGACCCGCACAAGCAAGGTACCATATTTCTCGTAGGACTTTGGGGAACGCGGGGTGGGTGGAAATTTGTGGATCCATGCAGATTCCAGAACACTCCATCACAGAAATGTGGGCAAAATGTATTTTCTTTGTCAATTTTTTAGGTTTGCAAGGGATTCTGGGTAACAGATCATGGTGGGAGGCAGTCAAGTCACCCCATCCTGGATTCCCCTGGGTGTCTAGTTTTCAAAAATGTATAGGTTTGCTAGGTTTCACAAGGTGCCGGCAGAGCTAGGGTTCAAAAGCTACAGCTAGGCACTTTGCCAAAAAAGGGTCATTTTTCACTACGAAATTGAAGTGTGACCACATTGTATTTTGTGCAATTTCCTATTGCGGGCAGTAGGCCAACCTGCACAAGTGAGGTACCATTTTTCTCGTAAGACTTTGGGGAACACGGGGTGGGAGGAAATGTGTGGATCCACGCAGATTCCAGAACTTTCCACCACAGAAATGTCGGGAAAATGTGTTTTTTTGTCAATTTTTTAGGTTTGCAAGGGATTCTGGGTAACAGACCCTGGTGGGAGGCACTCAAGTCACCCCATCCTGGATTCCCCTGCGTGTCTAGTTTTCAAAAATATATAGGTTTGCTAGGTTTCCCTAGGTGCCGGCAGGGCTAGGATTAAAAAACTACAGCTAGTCACTTTGCCAAAAAAGGGTCATTTTTCACTAAAAAATTGAGGTGTGAACACGTTGCGTTTTGCGCCGTTTCCTGTCACGGGCACTAGGCTGCCCCGCACAAGTGAGGTACCATTTTTCTCGTAGGACTTTGGGGAACGCGGGGTTGGTGGAAATTTGTGGATCCACGCAGATTCCAGAACTTTCCATCACAGAAATGTGGGGAAAATGTGTTTTATTTGTCTATTTTTTTATGTTTGCAAGTGATTCTGGGTAACAGACCCTAGTGGTAGGCACTCAAGTCACCCCATCCTGGATTCCCCTGGGTGTCTAGTTTTGAAAAATATATAGGTTTGCTAGGTTTCCCTAGGTGCCGGCAGAGCTAGGGTTCAAAAACTACAGCTAGTCACTTTGCCAAAAAAGGGTCATTTTTCACTGAAAAATTGAGGTGTGACAACGTTGCGTTTTGCGATGTTTTCTGTCACGGGCACTAGGCTGCCCCGCACAAGTGAGGTACCATTTTTCTCGTAGGACTTTGGGGAACGCGGGGTGGGTGGAAATTTGTGCATCCACGCAGATTCCAGAACTTTCCACCACAGAAATGTCGGGAAAATGTGTTTTTTTTGTCAAATTTTTAGGTTTGCAAGGGATTCTGGGTAATAGATCATGGTGGGAGGCAGTCAAGTCACCCCATCCTGGATTCCCCTGGGTGTCTAGTTTTCAAAAATATATAGGTTTGCTAGGTCTCCCTAGGTGCCGGCTCACCTAGGGTTAAAAAACTACAGCTAGGCACTGCACCAAAAAAGTGACATTTTTCACTGCAAAATTGAGGTGTGACCATGTTGCGTTTCGTGCCGTTTCCTGTCGCGGGCACTAGGCGACCCACACAAGTGAAGTACCATTTTTCTCGTAGGACTTTGGGGAACGCGGGGTAGGTGGAAATTTGTGGATCCACGCAGATTCCAGAACTTTCCATCACAGAAATGTGGGGAAAATGTGTTTTTTTTGTCATTTGTTTAGGTTTGCAAGGGATTCTGGGTAACAGACCCTGGTGGGAGGCACTCAAGTCACCCCATCCTGGATTCCCCTGGGTGTCTAGTTTTCAAAAATATATAGGTTTGCTAGGTCTCCCTAGGTGCCGGCTGAGCTAGGGTTCAAAAACTACAGCTAGGCACTTTGCCAAAAAAGGGTAATTTTTCACTGCAAAATTGAGGTGTGACCACATTGCGTTTTGCGCCGTTTCCTGTCGCGGGCACTAGGCCGACCCGCACAAGTGAGGTACCATTTTTCTCGTAGGACTTTGGGGAACGTGGGGTGGGTGGAAATGTGTGGATCCACGCACATTCCAGATTTTCCCATCACAGAAATGTGGGGAAAATATGTTTTTTTTGTCATTTGTTTAGGTTTGCAAGGGATTCTGGGTAACAGACCCTGGTGGGAGGCACTCAAGTCACCCCATCCTGGATTTCCCTGGGTGTCTAGTTTTCAAAAATATATAGGTTTGCTAGGTCTCCCTAGGTTCCGGCAGAGCTAGGGTTCAAAAACTACAGCTAGGCACTTTGCCAAAAAAGGGTAATTTTTCACTGCAAAATTGAGGTGTGACCACATTGCGTTTTGCGCCGTTTCCTGTCGCGGGCACTAGGCCAACCCGTACAAGTGAGGTACCATTTTTCTCGTAGGACTTTGGGGAATGCGGGGTGGGTGTAAATTTGTGGATCCACGCAGATTCCAGAACTTTCCACCACAGAAATGTGGGAAAAATGTGTTTTTTTTGTCAATTTTTTAGGTTTGCAAGGGATTCTGGGTAACAGATCATGGTGGGAGGCAGTCAAGTCACCCCATCCTGGAATCCCCCTGGGTGTCTAGTTTTCCAAAATGTATAGGTTTGCTAGGTTTCACAAGGTTCCGGCAGAGCTAGGGTTCAAAAGCTACAGCTAGGCACTTTGCAAAAAAGGGTCATTTTTCACTACGAAATTGAGGTGTGACCACATTGCGTTTTGCGCCGTTTCCTATCGCGGGCACTAGGCCAACCTGCACAAGTGAGGTACCATTTTTCTTTTAAGACTTTGGGGAACACGGGGTGGGAGGAAATGTGTGGATCCACGCAGATTCCAGAACTTTCCACCACAGAAATGTCTGGAAAATGTGTTTTTTTTGTCAATTTTTTAGGTTTGCAAGGGATTCTGGGTAACAGATCATGGTGGGAGGCAGTCAAGTCACCCCATCCTGGATTCCCCTGGGTGTCTAGTTTTCAAAAATATATAGGTTTGCTAGGTCTCCCTAGGTGCCGGCAGAGCTAGGGTTAAAAAACTACAGCTAGGCACTTTGCCAAAAAAGGGTAATTTTTCACTGCAAAATTGAGGTGTGAACACGTTGCGTTTTGCGCCGTTTTCTGTCACGGGCACTAGGCCGACCCGCACAAGCAAGGTACCATTTTTCTCGTAGGACTTTGGGGAACGCGGGGTTGGTGGAAATTTGTGGATCCACGCAGATTCCCGAACTTTCCATCACAGAAATGTGGGGAAAATGTGTTTTTTTTGTCCATTTTTTACGTTTGCAAATGATTCTGGGTAACAGACCCTGGTGGGAGGCACTCAAGTCACCCCATCCTGGATTCCCCTGGGTGTCTAGTTTAGAAAAATATATACAGGTTTGCTAGGTTTCCCTAGGTGCCGGCAGAGCTAGGGTTCAAAAACTACAGCTAGTCACTTTGCCAAAAAAGGGTCATTTTTCACTGAAAAATTGAGGTGTGAAAACGTTGCGTTTTGCAACGTTTCCTGTCACGGGCACTAGGCTGCCCCGCACAAGTGAGGTACCATTTTTCTCGTAGGACTTTGGGGAACGCGGGGTGGGTGGAAATTTGTGCATCCACGCAGATTCCAGAACTTTCCACCACAGAAATGTCGGGAAAATGTGTTTTTTTTGTCAAATTTTTAGGTTTGCAAGGGATTCTGGGTAATAGATCATGGTGGGAGGCAGTCAAGTCACCCCATCCTGGATTCCCCTGGGTGTCTAGTTTTCAAAAATATATAGGTTTGCTAGGTCTCCCTAGGTGCCGGCTCAGCTAGGGTTAAAAAACTACAGCTAGGCACTGCACCAAAAAAGTGACATTTTTCACTGCAAAATTGAGGTGTGACCATGTTGCGTTTCGTGCCGTTTCCTGTCGCGGGCACTAGGCGACCCACACAAGTGAAGTACCATTTTTCTCGTAGGACTTTGGGGAACGCGGGGTAGGTGGAAATTTGTGGATCCACGCAGATTCCAGAACTTTCCATCACAGAAATGTGGGGAAAATGTGTTTTTTTTGTCATTTGTTTAGGTTTGCAAGGGATTCTGGGTAACAGACCCTGGTGGGAGGCACTCAAGTCACCCCATCCTGGATTCCCCTGGGTGTCTAGTTTTCAAAAATATATAGGTTTGCTAGGTCTCCCTAGGTGCCGGCTGAGCTAGGGTTCAAAAACTACAGCTAGGCACTTTGCCAAAAAAGGGTAATTTTTCACTGCAAAATTGAGGTGTGACCACATTGCGTTTTGCGCCGTTTCCTGTCGCGGGCACTAGGCCGACCCGCACAAGTGAGGTACCATTTTTCTCGTAGGACTTTGGGGAACGTGGGGTGGGTGGAAATGTGTGGATCCACGCACATTCCAGATTTTCCCATCACAGAAATGTGGGGAAAATATGTTTTTTTTGTCATTTGTTTAGGTTTGCAAGGGATTCTGGGTAACAGACCCTGGTGGGAGGCACTCAAGTCACCCCATCCTGGATTTCCCTGGGTGTCTAGTTTTCAAAAATATATAGGTTTGCTAGGTCTCCCTAGGTTCCGGCAGAGCTAGGGTTCAAAAACTACAGCTAGGCACTTTGCCAAAAAAGGGTAATTTTTCACTGCAAAATTGAGGTGTGACCACATTGCGTTTTGCGCCGTTTCCTGTCGCGGGCACTAGGCCAACCCGTACAAGTGAGGTACCATTTTTCTCGTAGGACTTTGGGGAATGCGGGGTGGGTGTAAATTTGTGGATCCACGCAGATTCCAGAACTTTCCACCACAGAAATGTGGGAAAAATGTGTTTTTTTTGTCAATTTTTTAGGTTTGCAAGGGATTCTGGGTAACAGATCATGGTGGGAGGCAGTCAAGTCACCCCATCCTGGAATCCCCCTGGGTGTCTAGTTTTCCAAAATGTATAGGTTTGCTAGGTTTCACAAGGTTCCGGCAGAGCTAGGGTTCAAAAGCTACAGCTAGGCACTTTGCAAAAAAGGGTCATTTTTCACTACGAAATTGAGGTGTGACCACATTGCGTTTTGCGCCGTTTCCTATCGCGGGCACTAGGCCAAACTGCACAAGTGAGGTACCATTTTTCTTTTAAGACTTTGGGGAACACGGGGTGGGAGGAAATGTGTGGATCCACGCAGATTCCAGAACTTTCCACCACAGAAATGTCTGGAAAATGTGTTTTTTTTGTCAATTTTTTAGGTTTGCAAGGGATTCTGGGTAACAGATCATGGTGGGAGGCAGTCAAGTCACCCCATCCTGGATTCCCCTGGGTGTCTAGTTTTCAAAAATATATAGGTTTGCTAGGTCTCCCTAGGTGCCGGCAGAGCTAGGGTTAAAAAACTACAGCTAGGCACTTTGCCAAAAAAGGGTAATTTTTCACTGCAAAATTGAGGTGTGAACACGTTGCGTTTTGCGCCGTTTTCTGTCACGGGCACTAGGCCGACCCGCACAAGCAAGGTACCATATTTCTCGTAGGACTTTGGGGAACGCGGGGTGGGTGGAAATTTGTGGATCCATGCAAATTCCAGAACTCTCCATCACAGAAATGTGGGCAAAATGTATTTTTTTTGTCAATATTTTAGGTTTGCAAGGGATTCTGGGTAACAGATCATGGTGGGAGGTAGTCAAGTCACCCCATCCTGGATTCCCCTGGGTGTCTAGTTTTCTAAAATGTATAGGTTTGCTAGGTTTCACAAGGTGCCGGCAGAGCTAGGGTTCAAAAGCTACAGCTAGGCGCTTTGCCAAAAAAGGGTCATTTTTCACTACGAAATTGAAGTGTGACCACATTGTATTTTGTGCAATTTCCTATTGCGGGCAGTAGGCCAACCTGCACAAGTGAGGTACCATTTTTCTCGTAAGACTTTGGGGAACACGGGGTGGGAGGAAATGTGTGGATCCACGCAGATTCCAGAACTTTCCACCACAGAAATGTCGGAAAAATGTGTTTTTTTTGTCAATTTTTTAGGTTTGCAAGGGATTCTGGGTAACAGATCATGGTGGGAGGCACTCAAGTCACCCCATCCTGGATTCCCCTGGGTGTCTAGTTTTAAAAAATATATAGGTTTGCTAGGTTTCCCTAGGTGCCGGCAGGGCTAGGGTTAAAAAACTACAGATAGTCACTTTGCCAAAAAAGGGTCATTTTTCACTGAAAAATTGAGGTGTGAACACGTTGCGTTTTGCGCCGTTTCCTGTCACGGGCACTAGGCTGACCCGCACAAGTGAGGTACCATTTTTCTCGTAGGACTTTGGGGAACGCGGGGTTGGTGGAAATTTGTGGATCCACGCAGATTCCCGAACTTTCCATCACAGAAATGTGGGGAAAATGTGGTTTTTTTGTCCATTTTTTACGTTTGCAAATGATTCTGGGTAACAGACCCTGGTGGGAGGCACTCAAGTCACCCCATCCTGGATTCCCCTGGGTGTCTAGTTTAGAAAAATATATACAGGTTTGCTAGGTTTCCCTAGGTGCCGGCAGAGCTAGGGTTCAAAAACTACAGCTAGTCACTTTGCCAAAAAAGGGTCATTTTTCACTGAAAAATTGAGGTGTGAAAACGTTGCGTTTTGCAACGTTTCCTGTCACGGGCACTAGGCTGCCCCGCACAAGTGAGGTACCATTTTTCTCGTAGGACTTTGGGGAACGCGGGGTGGGTGGAAATTTGTGCATCCACGCAGATTCCAGAACTTTCCACCACAGAAATGTCGGGAAAATGTGTTTTTTTTGTCAAATTTTTAGGTTTGCAAGGGATTCTGGGTAATAGATCATGGTGGGAGGCAGTCAAGTCACCCCATCCTGGATTCCCCTGGGTGTCTAGTTTTCAAAAATATATAGGTTTGCTAGGTCTCCCTAGGTGCCGGCTGAGCTAGGATTCAAAAATTACAGATAGGCACTTCGCCAGAAAAGTGACATTTTTCACTGCAAAATTGAGGTGTGACCATGTTGCGTTTCGTGCCGTTTCCTGTCGCGGGCACTAGGCGACCCACACAAGTGAGGTACCATTTTTCTCGTAGGACTTTGGGGAACGCGGGGTGGGTGGAAATTTGTGCATCCATGCAGATTCCAGAACTTTCCACCACAGAAATGTGGGGAAAATATGTTTTTTTTGTCCTTTGTTTAGGTTTGCAAGGGATTCTGGGTAACAGACCCTGGTGGGAGGCACTCAAGTCAACCCATCCTGGATTCCCCTGGGTGTCTAGTTTTCAAAAATATATAGGTTTGCTAGGTCTCCCTAGGTGCCGGCAGAGTTGGGTTCAAAAACTACAGCTAGGCACTTTGCCAAAAAAGGGTAATTTTTCACTGCAAAATTGAGGTGTGACTACATTGCGTTTTGCGCCGTTTCTTGTCGCGGGCACTAGGCCAACCCGCACAAGTGAGGTACCATTTTTCTTGTAGGACTTTGGGGAATGCGGGGTGGGTGGAAATTTGTGGATCCACGCAGATTCCAGAACTTTCCACCACAGAAATGTGGGGAAAATGTGTTTTTTTTGTCAATTTTTTAGGTTTGCAAGGGATTCTGGGTAACAGATCATGGTGGGAGGCAGTCAAGTCACCCCATCCTGGAATCCCCCTGGGTGTCTAGTTTTCCAAAATGTATAGGTTTGCTAGGTTTTACAAGGTTCCGGCAGAGCTAGGGTTCAAAAGCTACAGCTAGGCACTTTGCAAAAAAGGGTCATTTTTCACTACGAAATTGAGGTGTGACCAAATTGTATTTTGTGCAATTTCCTATCGCGGGCACTAGGCCAACCTGCACAAGTGAGGTACCATTTTTCTCGTAAGACTTTGGGGAACACGGGGTGGGTGGAAATGTATGGATCCACGCAGATTCCAGAATTTTCCATCACAGGAATTTGGGAAAAATGTGTTTTTTTGTCAATTTTTTAGGTTTGCAAGGGATTTTGGGTAACAGACCCTGGTGGGAGGCACTCAAGTCACCCCATCCTGGATTCCCCTGGGTGTCTAGTTTTCAAAAATATATAGGTTTGCTAGGTTTCCCTAGGTGCCGGCAGGGCTAGGGTTAAAAAACTACAGCTAGTCACTTTGCCAAAAAAGGGTAATTTTTCACTGCAAAATTGAGGTGTGAATACGTTGCGTTTTGCGCCGTTTTCTGTCAAGGGCACTAGGCCGACCCGCACAAGCAAGGTACCATATTTCTCGTAGGACTTTGGGGAACGCGGGGTGGGTGGAAATTTGTTGATCCATGCAGATTCCAGAACTCTCCATCACAGAAATGTAGGCAAAATGTATTTTTTTTGTCAATTTTTTAGGTTTGCAAGGGATTCTGGGTAACAGATCATGGTGGGAGGCAGTCAAGTCACCCCCTCCTGGATTCCCCTGGGTGTCTAGTTTTCAAAAATGTATAGGTTTGCTAGGTTTCACAAGGTGCCGGCAGAGCTAGGGTTCAAAAGCTACAGCTAGGCGCTTTGCCAAAAAAGGGTCATTTTTCACTACGAAATTGAAGTGTGACCACATTGTATTTTGTGCAATTTCCTATTGTGGGCAGTAGGCCAACCTGCACAAGTGAGGTACCATTTTTCTCGTAAGACTTTGGGGAACACGGGGTGGGAGGAAATGTGTGGATCCACGCAGATTCCAGAACTTTCCACCACAGAAATGTCGGGAAAATGTGTTTTTTTTGTCAATGTTTTAGGTTTGCAAGGGATTCTGGGTAACAGATCATGGTGGGAGGCACTCAAGTCACCCCATCCTGGATTCCCCTGGGTGTCTAGTTTTCAAAAATATATAGGTTTGCTAGGTCTCCCTAGGTGCCGGCAGAGCTAGGGTTCAAAAACTACAGCTAGGCACTTTGCCAAAAAAGGGTAATTTTTCACTGCAAAATTGAGGTGTGACCACATTGCGTTTTGCGCCGTTTCCTGTCGCGGGCACTAGGCCGACCCGCACAAGTGAGGTACCATTTTTCTCGTAGGACTTTGGGGAACGCGGGGTGGGTGGAAATGTGTGGATCCACGCATATTCCAGATTTTCCCATCACAGAAATGTGGGGAAAATATGTTTTTTTTGTCATTTGTTTAGGTTTGCAAGGGATTCTGGGTAACAGACCCTGGTGGGAGGCACTCAAGTCAACCCATCCTGGATTCCCCTGGGTGTCTAGTTTTCAAAAATATATAGGTTTGCTAGGTCTCCCTAGGTGCCGGCAGAGCTAGGGTTCAAAAACTACAGCTAGGCACTTTGCCAAAAAAGGGTTATTTTTCACTACAAAATTGAGGTGTGACCACATTGCGTTTTGTGCCGTTTCCTGTCGCGGGCACTAGGCCAACCCACACAAGTGAGGTACCATTTTTCTCGTAGGACTTTGGGGAATGCGGGGTGGGTGGAAATTTGTGGATCCACGCAGATTCCAGAACTTTCCACCACAGAAATGTGGGGTCAATGTGTTTTTTTTGTCAATTTTTTAGGTTTGCAAGGGATTCTGGGTAACAGATCATGGTGGGAGGCAGTCAAGTCACCCCATCCTGGAATCCCCCTGGGTGTCTAGTTTTCCAAAATGTATAGGTTTGCTAGGTTTCACAAGGTTCCGGCAGAGCTAGGGTTCAAAAGCTACAGCTAGGCACTTTGCAAAAAAGGGTCATTTTTCACTACGAAATTGAGGTGTGACCAAATTGTATTTTGTGCAATTTCCTATCGCGGGCACTAGGCCAACCTGCACAAGTGAGGTACCATTTTTCTCGTAAGACTTTGGGGAACACGGGGTGGGAGGAAATGTGTGGATCCACGCAGATTCCAGAACTTTCCACCACAGAAATGTCGGGAAAATGTGTTTTTTTTGTCAATTTTTTAGGTTTGCAAGGGATTCTGGGTAACAGATCATGGTGGGAGGCAGTCAAGTCACCCCATCCTGGATTCCCCTGGGTGTCTAGTTTTCAAAAATATATAGGTTTGCTAGGTCTCCCTAGGTGCCGGCAGAGCTAGGGTTAAAAAACTACAGCTAGGCACTTTGCCAAAAAAGGGTCATTTTTCACTACGAAATTGAGGTGTGACCAAATTGTATTTTGTGCAATTTCCTATCATGGGCACTAGACCAACCTGCACAAGTGAGGTACCATTTTTCTCGTAAGACTTTGGGGAACACGGGGTGGGTGGAAATGTATGGATCCACGCAGATTCCAGAATTTTCCATCACAGGAATGTGGTAAAAATGTGTTTTTTTGTCAATTTTTTAGGTTTGCAAGGGATTTTATGTAACAGACCCTGGTGGGAGGCACTCAAGTCACCCCATCCTGGATTCCCCTGGGTGTCTAGTTTTCAAAAATATATAGGTTTGCTAGGTTTCCCTAGGTGCCGGCAGGGCTAGGGTTAAAAAACTACAGCTAGTCACTTTGCCAAAAAAGGGTAATTTTTCACTGCAAAATTGAGGTGTGAACACGTTGCGTTTTGCGCCGTTTTCTGTCACGGGCACTAGGCCGACCCGCACAAGCAAGGTACCATATTTCTCGTAGGACTTTGGGGAACGCGGGTTGGGTGGAAATTTGTGGATCCATGCAGATTCCAGAACTCTCCATCACAGAAATGTGGGCAAAATGTATTTTTTTTGTCAATATTTTAGGTTTGCAAGGGATTCTGGGTAACAGATCATGGTGGGAGGCAGTCAAGTCACCCCATCCTGGATTCCCCTGGGTGTCTAGTTTTCAAAAATGTATAGGTTTGCTAGGTTTCACAAGGTGCCGGCAGAGCTAGGGTTCAAAAGCTACAGCTAGGCGCTTTGCCAAAAAAGGGTCATTTTTCACTACGAAATTGAAGTGTGACCACATTGTATTTTGTGCAATTTACTATTGCGGGCAGTAGGCCAACCTGCACAAGTGAGGTACCATTTTTCTCGTAAGACTTTGGGGAACACGGGGTGGGAGGAAATGTGTGGATCCACGCAGATTCCAGAACTTTCCACCACAGAAATGTCGGGAAAATGTGTTTTTTTTGTCAATTTTTTAGGTTTGCAAGGGATTCTGGGTAACAGATCATGGTGGGAGGCACTCAAGTCACCCCATCCGGGATTCCCCTGGGTGTCTAGTTTTCAAAAATATATAGGTTTGCTAGGTCTCCCTAGGTGCCGGCAGAGCTAGGGTTCAAAAACCACAGCTAGGCACTTTGCCAAAAAAGGGTAATTTTTCACTGCAAAATTGAGGTGTGACCACATTGCGTTTTGCGCCGTTTCCTGTCGCGGGCACTAGGCCAACCCGCACAAGTGAGGTACCATTTTTCTTGTAGGACTTTGGGGAATGCGGGGTGGGTGGAAATTTGTGGATCCACGCAGATTCCAGAACTTTCCACCACAGAAATGTCGGGAAAATGTGTTTTTTTTGTCAATTTTTTAGGTTTGCAAGGGATTCTGGGTAACAGATCATGGTGGGAGGCACTCAAGTCACCCCATCCTGGATTCCCCTGGGTGTCTAGTTTTCAAAAATATATAGGTTTGCTAGGTCTCCCTAGGTGCCGGCAGAGCTAGGGTTAAAAAACTACAGCAAGGCACTTTGCCAAAAAAGGGTAATTTTTCACTGCAAAATTGAGGTGTGACCACATTGCGTTTTGCGCCGTTTCCTGTCGCGGGCACTAGGCCAACCCGCACAAGTGAGGTACCATTTTTCTTGTAGGACTTTGGGGAATGCGGGGTGGGTGGAAATTTGTGGATCCATGCAGATTCCAGAACTTTCTACCACAGAAATGTGGGGAAAATGTGTTTTTTTTGTCAATTTTTTAGGTTTGCAAGGGATTCTGGGTAACAGATCATGGTGGGAGGCAGTCAAGTCACCCCATCCTGGAATCCCCCTGGGTGTCTAGTTTTCCAAAATGTATAGGTTTGCTAGGTTTTACAAGGTTCCGGCAGAGCTAGGGTTCAAAAGCTACAGCTAGGCACTTTGCAAAAAAGGGTAATTTTTCACTATGAAATTGAAGTGTGACCAAATTGTATTTTGTGCAATTTCCTATCGCGGGCACTAGGCCAACCTGCACAAGTGAGGTACCATTTTTCTCGTAAGACTTTGGGGAACATGGGGTGGGAGGAAATGTGTGGATCCACGCAGATTCCAGAACTTTCCACCACAGAAATGTCGGGAAAATGTGTTTTTTTTGTCAATTTTTTAGGTTTGCAAGGGATTCTGGGTAACAGATCATGGTGGGAGGTAGTCAAGTCACCCCATCCTGGATTCCCCTGGGTGTCTAGTTTTCAAAAATATATAGGTTTGCTAGGTCTCCCTAGGTGCCGGCAGAGCTAGGGTTAAAAAACTACAGCTAGGCACTTTGCCAAAAAAGGGTCATTTTTCACTACGAAATTGAGGTGTGACCAAATTGTATTTTGTGCAATTTCCTATCATGGGCACTAGGCCAACCTGCACAAGTGAGGTACCATTTTTCTCGTAAGACTTTGGGGAACACAGGGTGGGTGGAAATGTATGGATCCACGCAGATTCCAGAACTTTCCATCACAGGAATGTGGGAAAAATGTGTTTTTTTGTCAATTTTTTAGGTTTGCAAGGGATTCTGGGTAACAGATCATGGTGGGAGGCACTCAAGTCACCCCATCCGGGATTCCCCTGGGTGTCTAGTTTTCAAAAATATATAGGTTTGCTAGGTCTCCCTAGGTGCCGGCAGAGCTAGGGTTCAAAAACCACAGCTAGGCACTTTGCCAAAAAAGGGTAATTTTTCACTGCAAAATTGAGGTGTGACCACATTGCGTTTTGCGCCGTTTCCTGTCGCGGGCACTAGGCCAACCCGCACAAGTGAGGTACCATTTTTCTTGTAGGACTTTGGGGAATGCGGGGTGGGTGGAAATTTGTGGATCCACGCAGATTCCAGAACTTTCCACCACAGAAATGTCGGGAAAATGTGTTTTTTTTGTCAATTTTTTAGGTTTGCAAGGGATTCTGGGTAACAGATCATGGTGGGAGGCACTCAAGTCACCCCATCCTGGATTCCCCTGGGTGTCTAGTTTTCAAAAATATATAGGTTTGCTAGGTCTCCCTAGGTGCCGGCAGAGCTAGGGTTAAAAAACTACAGCAAGGCACTTTGCCAAAAAAGGGTAATTTTTCACTGCAAAATTGAGGTGTGACCACATTGCGTTTTGCGCCGTTTCCTGTCGCGGGCACTAGGCCAACCCGCACAAGTGAGGTACCATTTTTCTTGTAGGACTTTGGGGAATGCGGGGTGGGTGGAAATTTGTGGATCCATGCAGATTCCAGAACTTTCTACCACAGAAATGTGGGGAAAATGTGTTTTTTTTGTCAATTTTTTAGGTTTGCAAGGGATTCTGGGTAACAGATCATGGTGGGAGGCAGTCAAGTCACCCCATCCTGGAATCCCCCTGGGTGTCTAGTTTTCCAAAATGTATAGGTTTGCTAGGTTTTACAAGGTTCCGGCAGAGCTAGGGTTCAAAAGCTACAGCTAGGCACTTTGCAAAAAAGGGTAATTTTTCACTATGAAATTGAAGTGTGACCAAATTGTATTTTGTGCAATTTCCTATCGCGGGCACTAGGCCAACCTGCACAAGTGAGGTACCATTTTTCTCGTAAGACTTTGGGGAACATGGGGTGGGAGGAAATGTGTGGATCCACGCAGATTCCAGAACTTTCCACCACAGAAATGTCGGGAAAATGTGTTTTTTTTGTCAATTTTTTAGGTTTGCAAGGGATTCTGGGTAACAGATCATGGTGGGAGGTAGTCAAGTCACCCCATCCTGGATTCCCCTGGGTGTCTAGTTTTCAAAAATATATAGGTTTGCTAGGTCTCCCTAGGTGCCGGCAGAGCTAGGGTTAAAAAACTACAGCTAGGCACTTTGCCAAAAAAGGGTCATTTTTCACTACGAAATTGAGGTGTGACCAAATTGTATTTTGTGCAATTTCCTATCATGGGCACTAGGCCAACCTGCACAAGTGAGGTACCATTTTTCTCGTAAGACTTTGGGGAACACAGGGTGGGTGGAAATGTATGGATCCACGCAGATTCCAGAACTTTCCATCACAGGAATGTGGGAAAAATGTGTTTTTTTGTCAATTTTTTAGGTTTGCAAGGGATTTTGGGTAACAGACCCTGGTGGGAGGCACTCAAGTCACCCCATCCTAGATTCCCCTGGGTGTCTAGTTTTCAAAAATATATAGGTTTGCTAGGTTTCCCTAGGTGCCGGCAGGGCTAGGGTTAAAAAACTACAGCTAGTCACTTTGCCAAAAAAGGGTAATTTTTCACTGCAAAATTGAGGTGTGAACACGTTGCGTTTTGCGCCGTTTTCTGTCACGGTCACTAGGCCGACCCGCACAAGCCAGGTACCATATTTCTCGTAGGACTTTGGGGAATGCGGGGTGGGTGGAAATTTGTGGATCCATGCAGATTCCAGAACTCTCCATAACAGACATTTGGGCAAAATGTTTTTTTTTTGTCAATTTTTTAGGTCACCCCATCCTGGATTCCCCTGGGTGTCTAGTTTTCAAAAATGTATAGGTTTGCTAGGTTTCACAAGGTGCCGGCAGAGCTAGGGTTCAAAAGCTACAGCTAGGCGCTTTGCCAAAAAAGGGTCATTTTTCACTACGAAATTGAAGTGTGACCACATTGTATTTTGTGCAATTTCCTATTGCGGGCAGTAGGCCAACCTGCACAAGTGAGGTACCATTTTTCTCGTAAGACTTTGGGGAATACGGGGTGGGAGGAAATGTGTGGATCCACGCAGATTCCAGAACTTTCCACCACAGAAATGTCGGGAAAATGTGTTTTTTTTGTCAATTTTTTAGGTTTGCAAGGTATTCTGGGTAACAGATCATGGTGGGAGGCACTCAAGTCACCCCATCCGGGATTCCCCTGGGTGTCTAGTTTTCAAAAATATATAGGTTTGCTAGGTCTCCCTAGGTGCCGGCAGAGCTAGGGTTCAAAAACCACAGCTAGGCACTTTGCCAAAAAAGGGTAATTTTTCACTGCAAAATTGAGGTGTGACCACATTGCGTTTTGCGCCGTTTCCTGTCGCGGGCACTAGGCCAACCCGCACAAGTGAGGTACCATTTTTCTTGTAGGACTTTGGGGAATGCGGGGTGGGTGGAAATTTGTGGATCCACGCAGATTCCAGAACTTTCCACCACAGAAATGTGGGGAAAATGTGTTTTTTTTGTCAATTTTTTAGGTTTGCAAGGGATTCTGGGTAACAGATCATGGTGGGAGGCAGTCAAGTCACCCCATCCTGGAATCCCCCTGGGTGTCTAGTTTTCCAAAATGTATAGGTTTGCTAGGTTTTACAAGGTTCCGGCAGAGCTAGGGTTCAAAAGCTACAGCTAGGCACTTTGCAAAAAAGGGTCATTTTTCACTATGAAATTGAAGTGTGACCAAATTGTATTTTGTGCAATTTCCTATCGCGGGCACTAGGCCAACCTGCACAAGTGAGGTACCATTTTTCTCGTAAGACTTTGGGGAACATGGGGTGGGAGGAAATGTGTGGATCCACGCAGATTCCAGAACTTTCCACCACAGAAATGTCGGGAAAATGTGTTTTTTTTGTCAATTTTTTAGGTTTGCAAGGGATTCTGGGTAACAGATCATGGTGGGAGGTAGTCAAGTCACCCCATCCTGGATTCCCCTGGGTGTCTAGTTTTCAAAAATATATAGGTTTGCTAGGTCTCCCTAGGTGCCGGCAGAGCTAGGGTTAAAAAACTACAGCTAGGCACTTTGCCAAAAAAGGGTCATTTTTCACTACGAAATTGAGGTGTGACCAAATTGTATTTTGTGCAATTTCCTATCATGGGCACTAGGCCAACCTGCACAAGTGAGGTACCATTTTTCTCGTAAGACTTTGGGGAACACGGGGTGGGTGGAAATGTATGGATCCACGCAGATTCCAGAACTTTCCATCACAGGAATGTGGGAAAAATGTGTTTTTTTGTCAATTTTTTAGGTTTGCAAGGGATTCTGGGTAACAGATCATGGTGGGAGGCACTCAAGTCACCCCATCCTGGATTCCCCTGGGTGTCTAGTTTTCAAAAATATATAGGTTTGCTAGGTTTCCCTAGGTGCCGGCAGGGCTAGGGTTAAAAAACTACAGCTAGTCACTTTGCCAAAAAAGGGTCATTTTTCACTGAAAAATTGAGGTGTGAACACGTTGCGTTTTGCACCGTTTCATGTCACGGGCACTAGGCTGCCCCGCACAAGTGAGGTACCATTTTTCTCGTAGGAATTTGGGGAATGCGGGGTTGGTGGAAATTTGTGGATCCACGCAGATTCCAGAACTTTCCATCACAGAAATGTGGGGAAAATGTGTTTTTTTTGTCCATTTTTTACGTTTGCAAGTGATTCTGGGTAACAGACCCTGGTGGGAGGCACTCAAGTCACCCCATCCTGGATTCCCCTGGGTGTCTAGTTTTCAAAAATATATAGGTTTGCTAGGTCTCCCTAGGTGCCGGCAGAGCTAGGGTTCAAAAACTACAGCTAGGCACTTTGCCAAAAAAGGGTAATTTTTCACTGCAAAATTGAGGTGTGACCACATTGCGTTTTGCGCCGTTTCCTGTCGGGGGCACTAGGCCAACCCGTACAAGTGAGGTACCATTTTTCTCGTAGGACTTTGGGGAATGCGGGGTGGGTGTAAATTTGTGGATCCACGCAGATTCCAGAACTTTCCACCACAGAAATGTGGGGAAAATGTGTTTTTTTTGTCAATTTTTTAGGTTTGCAAGGGATTCTGGGTAACAGATCATGGTGGGAGGCAGTCAAGTCACCCCATCCTGGAAACCCCCTGGGTGTCTAGTTTTCCAAAATGTATAGGTTTGCTAGGTTTCACAAGGTTCCGGCAGAGCTAGGGTTCAAAAGCTACAGCTAGGCACTTTGCAAAAAAGGGTCATTTTTCACTAAGAAATTGAGGTGTGACCAAATTGTATTTTGTGCAATTTCCTATCGCGGGCACTAGGCCAACCTGCACAAGTGAGGTACCATTTTTCTTGTAAGACTTTGGGGAACACGGGGTGGGAGGAAATGTGTGGATCCACGCAGATTCCAGAACTTTCCACCACAGAAATTTCGGGAAAATGTGTTTTTTTTGTCAATTTTTTAGGTTTGCAAGGGATTCTGGGTAACAGATCATGGTGGGAGGCAGTCAAGTCACCCCATCCTGGATTCCCCTGGGTGTCTAGTTTTCAAAAATATATAGGTTTGCTAGGTCTCCCTAGGTGCCGGCAGAGCTAGGGTTAAAAAACTACAGCTAGGCACTTTGCCAAAAAAGGGTAATTTTTCACTGCAAAATTGAGGTGTGAACACGTTGCGTTTTGCGCCGTTTTCTGTCACGGGCACTAGGCTGACCCGCACAAGCAAGGTACCATATTTCTCGTAGGACTTTGGGGAACGCGGGCTGGGTGGAAATTTGTGGATCCATGCAGATTCCAGAACTCTCCATCACAGAAATGTGGGCAAAATGTATTTTTTTTGTCAATATTTTAGGTTTGCAAGGGATTCTGGGTAACAGATCATGGTGGGAGGCAGTCAAGTCACCCCATCCTGGATTCCCCTGGGTGTCTAGTTTTCAAAAATGTATAGGTTTGCTAGGTTTCACAAGGTGCCGGCAGAGCTAGGGTTCAAAAGCTACAGCTAGGCGCTTTGCCAAAAAAGGGTCATTTTTCACTACGAAATTGAAGTGTGACCACATTGTATTTTGTGCAATTTCCTATTGCGGGCAGTAGGCCAAACTGCACAAGTGAGGTACCATTTTTCTCGTAAAACTTTGGGGAACACGGGGTGGGAGGAAATGTGTGGATCCACGCAGATTCCAGAACTTTCCACCCCAGAAATGTCGGAAAAATGTGTTTTTTTGTCAATTTTTTAGGTTTGCAAGGGATTCTGGGTAACAGATCTTGGTGGGAGGCACTCAAGTCACCCCATCCTGGATTCCCCTGGGTGTCTAGTTTTAAAAAATATATAGGTTTGCTAGGTTTCCCTAGGTGCCGGCAGGGCTAGGGTTAAAAAACTACAGATAGTCACTTTGCCAAAAAAGGGTCATTTTTCACTGCAAAATTGAGGTGTGACCATGTTGCGTTTCGCGCCGTTTCCTGTCACGGGCACTAGGCTGACCCGCACAAGTGAGGTACCATTTTTCTCGTAGGACTTTGGGGAACGCGGGGTTGGTGGAAATTTGTGGATCCACGCAGATTCCAGAACTTTCCATCACAGAAATGTGGGGAAAATGTGTTTTTTTTGTCCATTTTTTACGTTTGCAAATGATTCTGGGTAACAGACCCTGGTGGGAGGCACTCAAGTCACCCCATCCTGGATTCCCCTGGGTGTCTAGTTTAGAAAAATATATACAGGTTTGCTAGGTTTCCCTAGGTGCCGGCAGAGCTAGGGTTCAAAAACTACAGCTAGTCACTTTGCCAAAAAAGGGTCATTTTTCACTGAAAAATTGAGGTGTGAAAACGTTGCGTTTTGCAACGTTTCCTGTCACGGGCACTAGGCTGCCCCGCACAAGTGAGATACCATTTTTCTCGTAGGACTTTGGGGAACGCGGGGTGGGTGGAAATTTGTGCATCCACACAGATTCCAGAACTTTCCACCACAGAAATGTCGGGAAAATGTGTTTTTTTTGTCAAATTTTTAGGTTTGCAAGGGATTCTGGGTAATAGATCATGGTGGGAGGCAGTCAAGTCACCCCATCCTGGATTCCCCTGGGTGTCTAGTTTTCAAAAATATATAGGTTTGCTAGGTCTCCCTAGGTGCCGGCTGAGCTAGGGTTCAAAAACTACAGATAGGCACTTCGCCAGAAAAGTGACATTTTTCACTGCAAAATTGAGGTGTGACCATGTTGCGTTTTGTGCCGTTTCCTGTCGCGGGCACAAGGCAACCCACACAAGTGAGGTACCATTTTTCTCGTAGGACTTTGGGGAACGCGGGGTGGGTGGAAATTTGTGCATCCATGAAGATTCCAGAACTTTCCACCACAGAAATGTGGGGAAAATGTGTTTTTTTTGTCATTTGTTTAGGTTTGCAAGGGATTCTGGGTAACAGACCCTGGTGGGAGGCACTCAAGTCACCCCATCCTGGATTCCCCTGGGTGTATAGTTTTCAAAAATGTATAGGTTTGCTAGGTTTCACAAGGTGCCGGCAGAGCTAGGGTTCAAAAGCTACAGCTAGGCGCTTTGCCAAAAAAGGGTCATTTTTCACTACGAAATTGAAGTGTGACCACATTGTATTTTGTGCAATTTCCTATTGCGGGCAGTAGGCCAAACTGCACAAGTGAGGTACCATTTTTCTCGTAAAACTTTGGGGAACACGGGGTGGGAGGAAATGTGTGGATCCACGCAGATTCCAGAACTTTCCACCACAGAAATGTCGGAAAAATGTGTTTTTTTGTCAATTTTTTAGGTTTGCAAGGGATTCTGGGTAACAGATCTTGGTGAGAGGCACTCAAGTCACCCCATCCTGGATTCCCCTGGGTGTCTAGTTTTAAAAAATATATAGGTTTGCTAGGTTTCCCTAGGTGCCGGCAGGGCTAGGGTTAAAAAACTACAGATAGTCACTTTGCCAAAAAAGGGTCATTTTTCACTGCAAAATTGAGGTGTGACCATGTTGCGTTTCGCGCCGTTTCCTGTCACGGGCACTAGGCTGACCCGCACAAGTGAGGTACCATTTTTCTCGTAGGACTTTGGGGAACGCGGGGTTGGTGGAAATTTGTGGATCCACGCAGATTCCAGAACTTTCCATCACAGAAATGTGGGGAAAATGTGTTTTTTTTGTCCATTTTTTACGTTTGCAAATGATTCTGGGTAACAGACCCTGGTGGGAGGCACTCAAGTCACCCCATCCTGGATTCCCCTGGGTGTCTAGTTTAGAAAAATATATACAGGTTTGCTAGGTTTCCCTAGGTGCCGGCAGAGCTAGGGTTCAAAAACTACAGCTAGTCACTTTGCCAAAAAAGGGTCATTTTTCACTGAAAAATTGAGGTGTGAAAACGTTGCGTTTTGCAACGTTTCCTGTCACGGGCACTAGGCTGCCCCGCACAAGTGAGATACCATTTTTCTCGTAGGACTTTGGGGAACGCGGGGTGGGTGGAAATTTGTGCATCCACACAGATTCCAGAACTTTCCACCACAGAAATGTCGGGAAAATGTGTTTTTTTTGTCAAATTTTTAGGTTTGCAAGGGATTCTGGGTAATAGATCATGGTGGGAGGCAGTCAAGTCACCCCATCCTGGATTCCCCTGGGTGTCTAGTTTTCAAAAATATATAGGTTTGCTAGGTCTCCCTAGGTGCCGGCTGAGCTAGGGTTCAAAAACTACAGATAGGCACTTCGCCAGAAAAGTGACATTTTTCACTGCAAAATTGAGGTGTGACCATGTTGCGTTTCCTGCCGTTTCCTGTCGCGGGCACTAGGCAACCCACACAAGTGAGGTACCATTTTTCTCGTAGGACTTTGGGGAACGCGGGGTGGGTGGAAATTTGTGCATCCATGAAGATTCCAGAACTTTCCACCACAGAAATGTGGGGAAAATGTGTTTTTTTTGTCATTTGTTTAGGTTTGCAAGGGATTCTGGGTAACAGACCCTGGTGGGAGGCACTCAAGTCAACCCATCCTGGATTCCCCTGGGTGTCTAGTTTTCAAAAATATATAGGTTTGCTAGGTTTCACAAGGTGCCGGCAGAGCTAGGGTTCAAAAGCTACAGCTAGGCGCTTTGCCAAAAAAGGGTCATTTTTCACTACGAAATTGAAGTGTGACCACATTGTATTTTGTGCAATTTCCTATTGCGGGCAGTAGGCCAAACTGCACAAGTGAGGTACCATTTTTCTCGTAAAACTTTGGGGAACACGGGGTGGGAGGAAATGTGTGGATCCACGCAGATTCCAGAACTTTCCACCACAGAAATGTCGGAAAAATGTGTTTTTTTGTCAATTTTTTAGGTTTGCAAGGGATTCTGGGTAACAGATCTTGGTGGGAGGCACTCAAGTCACCCCATCCTGGATTCCCCTGGGTGTCTAGTTTTAAAAAATATATAGGTTTGCTAGGTTTCCCTAGGTGCCGGCAGGGCTAGGGTTAAAAAACTACAGATAGTCACTTTGCCAAAAAAGGGTCATTTTTCACTGCAAAATTGAGGTGTGACCATGTTGCGTTTCGCGCCGTTTCCTGTCACGGGCACTAGGCTGACCCGCACAAGTGAGGTACCATTTTTCTCGTAGGACTTTGGGGAACGCGGGGTTGGTGGAAATTTGTGGATCCACGCAGATTCCAGAACTTTCCATCACAGAAATGTGGGGAAAATGTGTTTTTTTTGTCAATTTTTTACGTTTGCAAATGATTCTGGGTAACAGACCCTGGTGGGAGGCACTCAAGTCACCCCATCCTGGATTCCCCTGGGTGTCTAGTTTAGAAAAATATATACAGGTTTGCTAGGTTTCCCTAGGTGCCGGCAGAGCTAGGGTTCAAAAACTACAGCTAGTCACTTTGCCAAAAAAGGGTCATTTTTCACTGAAAAATTGAGGTGTGAAAACGTTGCGTTTTGCAACGTTTCCTGTCACGGGCACTAGGCTGCCCCGCACAAGTGAGATACCATTTTTCTCGTAGGACTTTGGGGAACGCGGGGTGGGTGGAAATTTGTGCATCCACACAGATTCCAGAACTTTCCACCACAGAAATGTCGGGAAAATGTGTTTTTTTTGTCAAATTTTTAGGTTTGCAAGGGATTCTGGGTAATAGATCATGGTGGGAGGCAGTCAAGTCACCCCATCCTGGATTCCCCTGGGTGTCTAGTTTTCAAAAATATATAGGTTTGCTAGGTCTCCCTAGGTGCCGGCTGAGCTAGGGTTCAAAAACTACAGATAGGCACTTCGCCAGAAAAGTGACATTTTTCACTGCAAAATTGAGGTGTGACCATGTTGCGTTTCCTGCCGTTTCCTGTCGCGGGCACTAGGCAACCCACACAAGTGAGGTACCATTTTTCTCGTAGGACTTTGGGGAACGCGGGGTGGGTGGAAATTTGTGCATCCATGAAGATTCCAGAACTTTCCACCACAGAAATGTGGGGAAAATGTGTTTTTTTTGTCATTTGTTTAGGTTTGCAAGGGATTCTGGGTAACAGACCCTGGTGGGAGGCACTCAAGTCAACCCATCCTGGATTCCCCTGGGTGTCTAGTTTTCAAAAATATATAGGTTTGCTAGGTTTCACAAGGTGCCGGCAGAGCTAGGGTTCAAAAGCTACAGCTAGGCGCTTTGCCAAAAAAGGGTCATTTTTCACTACGAAATTGAAGTGTGACCACATTGTATTTTGTGCAATTTCCTATTGCGGGCAGTAGGCCAAACTGCACAAGTGAGGTACCATTTTTCTCGTAAAACTTTGGGGAACACGGGGTGGGAGGAAATGTGTGGATCCACGCAGATTCCAGAACTTTCCACCACAGAAATGTCGGAAAAATGTGTTTTTTTGTCAATTTTTTAGGTTTGCAAGGGATTCTGGGTAACAGATCTTGGTGGGAGGCACTCAAGTCACCCCATCCTGGATTCCCCTGGGTGTCTAGTTTTAAAAAATATATAGGTTTGCTAGGTTTCCCTAGGTGCCGGCAGGGCTAGGGTTAAAAAACTACAGATAGTCACTTTGCCAAAAAAGGGTCATTTTTCACTGCAAAATTGAGGTGTGACCATGTTGCGTTTCGCGCCGTTTCCTGTCACGGGCACTAGGCTGACCCGCACAAGTGAGGTACCATTTTTCTCGTAGGACTTTGGGGAACGCGGGGTTGGTGGAAATTTGTGGATCCACGCAGATTCCAGAACTTTCCATCACAGAAATGTGGGGAAAATGTGTTTTTTTTGTCAATTTTTTACGTTTGCAAATGATTCTGGGTAACAGACCCTGGTGGGAGGCACTCAAGTCACCCCATCCTGGATTCCCCTGGGTGTCTAGTTTAGAAAAATATATACAGGTTTGCTAGGTTTCCCTAGGTGCCGGCAGAGCTAGGGTTCAAAAACTACAGCTAGTCACTTTGCCAAAAAAGGGTCATTTTTCACTGAAAAATTGAGGTGTGAAAACGTTGCGTTTTGCAACGTTTCCTGTCACGGGCACTAGGCTGCCCCGCACAAGTGAGATACCATTTTTCTCGTAGGACTTTGGGGAACGCGGGGTGGGTGGAAATTTGTGCATCCACACAGATTCCAGAACTTTCCACCACAGAAATGTCGGGAAAATGTGTTTTTTTTGTCAAATTTTTAGGTTTGCAAGGGATTCTGGGTAATAGATCATGGTGGGAGGCAGTCAAGTCACCCCATCCTGGATTCCCCTGGGTGTCTAGTTTTCAAAAATATATAGGTTTGCTAGGTCTCCCTAGGTGCCGGCTGAGCTAGGGTTCAAAAACTACAGATAGGCACTTCGCCAGAAAAGTGACATTTTTCACTGCAAAATTGAGGTGTGACCATGTTGCGTTTCGTGCCGTTTCCTGTCGCGGGCACTAGGCAACCCACACAAGTGAGGTACCATTTTTCTCGTAGGACTTTGGGGAACGCGGGGTGGGTGGAAATTTGTGCATCCATGAAGATTCCAGAACTTTCCACCACAGAAATGTGGGGAAAATGTGTTTTTTTTGTCATTTGTTTAGGTTTGCAAGGGATTCTGGGTAACAGACCCTGGTGGGAGGCACTCAAGTCAACCCATCCTGGATTCCCCTGGGTGTCTAGTTTTCAAAAATATATAGGTTTGCTAGGTCTCCCTAGGTGCCGGCAGAGTTGGGTTCAAAAACTACAGCTAGGCACTTTGCCAAAAAAGGGTAATTTTTCACTGCAAAATTGAGGTGTGACCACATTGCGTTTTGCGCCGTTTCTTGTCGCGGGCACTAGGCCAACCCGCACAAGTGAGGTACCATTTTTCTCGTAGGACTTTGGGGAATGCGGGGTGGGTGGAAATTTGTGGATCCACGCAGATTCCAGAACTTTCCACCACAGAAATATGGGGAAAATGTGTTTTTTTTGTCAATTTTTTAGGTTTGCAAGGGATTCTGGGTAACAGATCATGGTGGGAGGCAGTCAAGTCACCCCATCCTGGAATCCCCCTGGGTGTCTAGTTTTCCAAAATGTATAGGTTTGCTAGGTTTCACAAGGTTCCGGCAGAGCTAGGGTTCAAAAGCTACAGCTAGGCACTTTGCAAAAAAGGGTCATTTTTCACTACGAAATTGAGGTGTGACCAAATTGTATTTTGTGCAATTTCCTATCGCGGGCACTAGGCCAACCTGCACAAGTGAAGTACCATTTTTCTCGTAAGACTTTGGGGAACACGGGATGGGAGGAAATGTGTGGATCCACGCAGATTCCAGAACTTTCCACCACAGAAATGTCGGGAAAATGTGTTTTTTTTGTCAATTTTTTAGGTTTGCAAGGGATTCTGGATAACAGATCATGGTGGGAGGCAGTCAAGTCACCCCATCCTGGATTCCCCTGGGTGTCTAGTTTTCAAAAATATATAGGTTTGCTAGGTCTCCCTAGGTGCCGGCAGAGCTAGGGTTAAAAAACTACAGCTAGGCACTTTGCCAAAAAAGGGTCATTTTTCACTACGAAATTGAGGTGTGACCAAATTGTATTTTGTGTAATTTCCTATCATGGGCACTAGGCCAACCTGCACAAGTGAGGTACCATTTTTCTCGTAAGACTTTGGGGAACACGGGGTGGGAGGAAATGTATGGATCCACGCAGATTCCAGAACTTTCCACCACAGAAATGTCGGAAAAATGTGTTTTTTTGTCAATTTTTTAGGTTTGCAAGGGATTCTGGGTAACAGATCTTGGTGGGAGGCACTCAAGTCACCCCATCCTGGATTCCCCTGGGTGTCTAGTTTTAAAAAATATATAGGTTTGCTAGGTTTCCCTAGGTGCCGGCAGGGCTAGGGTTAAAAAACTACAGATAGTCACTTTGCCAAAAAAGGGTCATTTTTCACTGCAAAATTGAGGTGTGACCATGTTGCGTTTCGCGCCGTTTCCTGTCACGGGCACTAGGCTGACCCGCACAAGTGAGGTACCATTTTTCTCGTAGGACTTTGGGGAACGCGGGGTTGGTGGAAATTTGTGGATCCACGCAGATTCCAGAACTTTCCATCACAGAAATGTGGGGAAAATGTGTTTTTTTTGTCCATTTTTTACGTTTGCAAATGATTCTGGGTAACAGACCCTGGTGGGAGGCACTCAAGTCACCCCATCCTGGATTCCCCTGGGTGTCTAGTTTAGAAAAATATATACAGGTTTGCTAGGTTTCCCTAGGTGCCGGCAGAGCTAGGGTTCAAAAACTACAGCTAGTCACTTTGCCAAAAAAGGGTCATTTTTCACTGAAAAATTGAGGTGTGAAAACGTTGCGTTTTGCAACGTTTCCTGTCACGGGCACTAGGCTGCCCCGCACAAGTGAGATACCATTTTTCTCGTAGGACTTTGGGGAACGCGGGGTGGGTGGAAATTTGTGCATCCACACAGATTCCAGAACTTTCCACCACAGAAATGTCGGGAAAATGTGTTTTTTTTGTCAAATTTTTAGGTTTGCAAGGGATTCTGGGTAATAGATCATGGTGGGAGGCAGTCAAGTCACCCCATCCTGGATTCCCCTGGGTGTCTAGTTTTCAAAAATATATAGGTTTGCTAGGTCTCCCTAGGTGCCGGCTGAGCTAGGGTTCAAAAACTACAGATAGGCACTTCGCCAGAAAAGTGACATTTTTCACTGCAAAATTGAGGTGTGACCATGTTGCGTTTCGTGCCGTTTCCTGTCGCGGGCACTAGGCAACCCACACAAGTGAGGTACCATTTTTCTCGTAGGACTTTGGGGAACGCGGGGTGGGTGGAAATTTGTGCATCCATGAAGATTCCAGAACTTTCCACCACAGAAATGTGGGGAAAATGTGTTTTTTTTGTCATTTGTTTAGGTTTGCAAGGGATTCTGGGTAACAGACCCTGGTGGGAGGCACTCAAGTCACCCCATCCTGGATTCCCCTGGGTGTATAGTTTTCAAAAATATATAGGTTTGCTAGGTCTCCCTAGGTGCCGGCAGAGCTAGGGTTAAAACTACAGCTAGGCACTTTGCCAAAAAAGGGTAATTTTTCACTGCAAAATTGAGGTGTGACCACATTGCGTTTTGCGCCGTTTCCTGTGACGGGCACTAGGCCGACCCGCACAAGTGAGGTACCATTTTTCTCGTAGGACTTTGGGGAGCGCGGGGTGGGTGGAAATGTGTGGATCCACGCATATTCCAGATTTTCCCATCACAGAAATGTGGGGAAAATATGTTTTTTTTGTCCTTTGTTTAGGTTTGCAAGGGATTCTGGGTAACAGACCCTGGTGGGAGGCACTCAAGTCAACCCATCCTGGATTCCCCTGGGTGTCTAGTTTTCAAAAATATATAGGTTTGCTAGGTCTCCCTAGGTGCCGGCAGAGTTGGGTTCAAAAACTACAGCTAGGCACTTTGCCAAAAAAGGGTAATTTTTCACTGCAAAATTGAGGTGTGACCACATTGCGTTTTGCGCCGTTTCTTGTCGCGGGCACTAGGCCAACCCGCACAAGTGAGGTACCATTTTTCTCGTAGGACTTTGGGGAATGCGGGGTGGGTGGAAATTTGTGGATCCACGCAGATTCCAGAACTTTCCACCACAGAAATATGGGGAAAATGTATTTTTTTTGTCAATTTTTTAGGTTTGCAAGGGATTCTGGGTAACAGATCATGGTGGGAGGCAGTCAAGTCACCCCATCCTGGAATCCCCCTGGGTGTCTAGTTTTCCAAAATGTATAGGTTTGCTAGGTTTCACAAGGTTCCGGCAGAGCTAGGGTTCAAAAGCTACAGCTAGGCACTTTGCAAAAAAGGGTCATTTTTCACTACGAAATTGAGGTGTGACCAAATTGTATTTTGTGCAATTTCCTATCGCGGGCACTAGCCCAACCTGCACAAGTGAAGTACCATTTTTCTCGTAAGACTTTGGGGAACACGGGATGGGAGGAAATGTGTGGATCCACGCAGATTCCAGAACTTTCCACCACAGAAATGTCGGGAAAATGTGTTTTTTTTGTCAATTTTTTAGGTTTGCAAGGGATTCTGGATAACAGATCATGGTGGGAGGCAGTCAAGTCACCCCATCCTGGATTCCCCTGGGTGTCTAGTTTTCAAAAATATATAGGTTTGCTAGGTCTCCCTAGGTGCCGGCAGAGCTAGGGTCAAAAAACTACAGCTAGGCACTTTGCCAAAAAAGGGTCATTTTTCACTACGAAATTGAGGTGTGACCAAATTGTATTTTGTGTAATTTCCTATCATGGGCACTAGGCCAACCTGCACAAGTGAGGTACCATTTTTCTCGTAAGACTTTGGGGAACACGGGGTGGGTGGAAATGTATGGATCCACGCAGATTCCAGAATTTTCCATCACAGGAATTTGGGAAAAATGTGTTTTTTTGTCAATTTTTTAGGTTTGCAAGGGATTTTGGGTAACAGACCCTGGTGGGAGGCACTCAAGTCACCCCATCCTGGATTCCCCTGGGTGTCTAGTTTTCAAAAATATATAGGTTTGCTAGGTTTCCCTAGGTGCCGGCAGGGCTAGGGTTAAAAAACTACAGCTAGTCACTTTGCCAAAAAAGGGTAATTTTTCACTGCAAAATTGAGGTGTGAATACGTTGCGTTTTGCGCCGTTTTCTGTCAAGGGCACTAGGCCGACCCGCACAAGCAAGGTACCATATTTCTCGTAGGACTTTGGGGAACGCGGGGTGGGTGGAAATTTGTTGATCCATGCAGATTCCAGAACTCTCCATCACAGAAATGTGGGCAAAATGTATTTTTTTTGTCAATTTGTTAGGTTTGCAAGGGATTCTGGGTAACAGATCATGGTGGGAGGCAGTCAAGTCACCCCCTCCTGGATTCCCCTGGGTGTCTAGTTTTCAAAAATGTATAGGTTTGCTAGGTTTCACAAGGTGCCGGCAGAGCTAGGGTTCAAAAGCTACAGCTAGGCGCTTTGCCAAAAAAGGGTCATTTTTCACTACGAAATTGAAGTGTGACCACATTGTATTTTGTGCAATTTACTATTGCGGGCAGTAGGCCAACCTGCACAAATGAGGTACCATTTTTCTCGTAAGACTTTGGGGAACACGGGGTGGGAGGAAATGTGTGGATCCACGCAGATTCCAGAACTTTCCACCACAGAAATGTCGGGAAAATGTGTTTTTTTTGTCAATGTTTTAGGTTTGCAAGGGATTCTGGGTAACAGATCATGGTGGGAGGCACTCAAGTCACCCCATCCGGGATTCCCCTGGGTGTCTAGTTTTCAAAAATATATAGGTTTGCTAGGTCTCCCTAGGTGCCGGCAGAGCTAGGGTTCAAAAACTACAGCTAGGCACTTTGCCAAAAAAGGGTAATTTTTCACTGCAAAATTGAGGTGTGACCACATTGCGTTTTGCGCCGTTTCCTGTCGGGGGCACTTGGCCGACCCGCACAAGTGAGGTACCATTTTTCTCGTAGGACTTTGTGGAACGCGGGGTGGGTGGAAATGTGTGGATCCACGCATATTCCAGATTTTCCCATCACAGAAATGTGGAGAAAATATGTTTTTTTTGTCATTTGTTTAGGTTTGCAAGGGATTCTGGGTAACAGACCCTGGTGGGAGGCACTCAAGTCACCCCATCCTGGATTCCCCTGGGTGTCTAGTTTTCAAAAATATATAGGTTTGCTAGGTCTCCCTAGGTGCCGGCAGAGCTAGGGTTCAAAAACTACAGCTAGGCACTTTGCCAAAAAAGGGTAATTTTTCACTGCAAAATTGAGGTGTGACCACATTGCGTTTTGCGCCGTTTCCTGTTGCGGGCACTAGGCCGACCCGCACAAGTGAGGTACCATTTTTCTCGTAGGACTTTGGGGAACGCGGGGTGGGTGGAAATGTGTGGATCCACGCATATTCCAGATTTTCCCATCACAGAAATGTGGGGAAAATATATTTTTTTTGTCATTTGTTTAGGTTTGCAAGGGATTCTGGGTAACAGACCCTGGTGGGAGGCACTCAAGTCAACCCATCCTGGATTCCCCTGGGTGTCTAGTTTTCAAAAATATATAGGTTTGCTAGGTCTCCCTAGGTGCCGGCAGAGCTAGGGTTCAAAAACTACAGCTAGGCACTTTGCCAAAAAAGGGTTATTTTTCACTACAAAATTGAGGTGTGACCACATTGCGTTTTGCGCCGTTTCCTGTCGCAGGCACTAGGCCAACCCACACAAGTGAGGTACCATTTTTCTCGTAGGACTTTGGGGAATGCGGGGTGGGTGGAAATTTGTGGATCCACGCAGATTCCAGAACTTTCCACCACAGAAATGTGGGGTCAATGTATTTTTTTTGTCAATTTTTTAGGTTTGCAAGGGATTCTGGGTAACAGATCATGGTGGGAGGCAGTCAAGTCACCCCCTCCTGGATTCCCCTGGGTGTCTAGTTTTCAAAAATATATAGGTTTGCTAGGTTTCACAAGGTGCCGGCAGAGCTAGGGTTCAAAAGCTACAGCTAGGCGCTTTGCCAAAAAAGGGTCATTTTTCACTACGAAATTGAAGTGTGACCACATTGTATTTTGTGCAATTTCCTATTGCGGGCAGTAGGCCAACCTGCACAAGTGAGGTACCATTTTTCTCGTAAGACTTTGGGGAACACGGGGTGGGAGGAAATGTGTGGATCCACGCAGATTCCAGAACTTTCCACCACAGAAATGTCGGGAAAATGTGTTTTTTTGTCAATGTTTTAGGTTTGCAAGGGATTCTGGGTAACAGATCATGGTGGGAGGCACTCAAGTCACCCCATCCGGGATTCCCCTGGGTGTCTAGTTTTCAAAAATATATAGGTTTGCTAGGTCTCCCTAGGTGCCGGCAGAGCTAGGGTTCAAAAACTACAGCTAGGCACTTTGCCAAAAAAGGGTAATTTTTCACTGCAAAATTGAGGTGTGACCACATTGCGTTTTGCGCCGTTTCCTGTCGGGGGCACTAGGCCGACCCACACAAGTGAGGTACCATTTTTCTCGTAGGACTTTGGGGAACGCGGGGTGGGTGGAAATGTGTGGATCCACGCATATTCCAGATTTTCCCATCACAGAAATGTGGAGAAAATATGTTTTTTTTGTCATTTGTTTAGGTTTGCAAGGGATTCTGGGTAACAGACCCTGGTGGGAGGCACTCAAGTCACCCCATCCTGGATTCCCCTGGGTGTCTAGTTTTCAAAAATATATAGGTTTGCTAGGTCTCCCTAGGTGCCGGCAGAGCTAGGGTTCAAAAACTACAGCTAGGCACTTTGCCAAAAAAGGGTTATTTTTCACTACAAAATTGAGGTGTGACCACATTGCGTTTTGCGCCGTTTCCTGTCGCGGGCACTAGGCCAACCCACACAAGTGAGGTACCATTTTTCTCGTAGGACTTTGGGGAATGCGGGGTGGGTGGAAATTTGTGGATCCACGCAGATTCCAGAACTTTCCACCACAGAAATGTGGGGTCAATGTGTTTTTTTTGTCAATTTTTTAGGTTTGCAAGGGATTCTGGGTAACAGATCATGGTGGGAGGCAGTCAAGTCACCCCATCCTGGAATCCCCCTGGGTGTCTAGTTTTCCAAAATGTATAGGTTTGCTAGGTTTCACAAGGTTCCGGCAGAGCTAGGGTTCAAAAGCTACAGCTAGGCACTTTGCAAAAAAGGGTCATTTTTCACTACGAAATTGAGGTGTGACCAAATTGTATTTTGTGCAATTTCCTATCGCGGGCACTAGGCCAACCTGCACAAGTGAGGTACCATTTTTCTCGTAAGACTTTGGGGAACACGGGGTGGGAGGAAATGTGTGGATCCACGCAGATTCCAGAACTTTCCACCACAGAAATGTCGGGAAAATGTGTTTTTTTTTGTCAATTTTTTAGGTTTGCAAGGGATTTTGGGTAACAGACCCTGGTGGGAGGCACTCAAGTCACCCCATCCTGGATTCCCCTGGGTGTCTAGTTTTCAAAAATATATAGGTTTGCTAGGTTTCCCTAGGTGCCGGCAGGGCTAGGGTTAAAAAACTACAGCTAGTCACTTTGCCAAAAAAGGGTAATTTTTCACTGCAAAATTGAGGTGTGAATACGTTGCGTTTTGCGCCGTTTTCTGTCAAGGGCACTAGGCCGACCCGCACAAGCAAGGTACCATATTTCTCGTAGGACTTTGGGGAACGCGGGGTGGGTGGAAATTTGTTGATCCATGCAGATTCCAGAACTCTCCATCACAGAAATGTGGGCAAAATGTATTTTTTTTGTCAATTGTTTAGGTGTGCAAGGGATTCTGGGTAACAGATCATGGTGGGAGGCAGTCAAGTCACCCCCTCCTGGATTCCCCTGGGTGTCTAGTTTTCAAAAATGTATAGGTTTGCTAGGTTTCACAAGGTGCCGGCAGAGCTAGGGTTCAAAAGCTACAGCTAGGCGCTTTGCCAAAAAAGGGTCATTTTTCACTACGAAATTGAAGTGTGACCACATTGTATTTTGTGCAATTTCCTATTGCGGGCAGTAGGCCAACCTGCACAAGTGAGGTACCATTTTTCTCGTAAGACTTTGGGGAACACGGGGTGGGAGGAAATGTGTGGATCCACGCAGATTCCAGAACTTTCCACCACAGAAATGTCGGGAAAATGTGTTTTTTTTGTCAATGTTTTAGGTTTGCAAGGGATTCTGGGTAACAGATCATGGTGGGAGGCACTCAAGTCACCCCATCCTGGATTCCCCTGGGTGTCTAGTTTTCAAAAATATATAGGTTTGCTAGGTCTCCCTAGGTGCTGGCAGAGCTAGGGTTCAAAAACTACAGCTAGGCACTTTGCCAAAAAAGGGTAATTTTTCACTGCAAAATTGAGGTGTGACCACATTGCGTTTTGCGCCGTTTCCTGTCGGGGGCACTAGGCCGACCCGCACAAGTGAGGTACCATTTTTCTCGTAGGACTTTGGGGAACGCGGGGTGGGTGGAAATGTGTGGATCCACGCATATTCCAGATTTTCCCATCACAGAAATGTGGAGAAAATGTTTTTTTTGTCATTTGTTTAGGTTTGCAAGGGATTCTGGGTAACAGACCCTGGTGGGAGGCACTCAAGTCACCCCATCCTGGATTCCCCTGGGTGTCTAGTTTTCAAAAATATATAGGTTTGCTAGGTCTCCCTAGGTGCCGGCAGAGCTAGGGTTCAAAAACTACAGCTAGGCACTTTGCCAAAAAAGGGTAATTTTTCACTGCAAAATTGAGGTGTGACCACATTGCGTTTTGCGCCGTTTCCTGTCGCGGGCACTAGGCCGACCCGCACAAGTGAGGTACCATTTTTCTCGTAGGACTTTGGGGAACGCGGGGTGGGTGGAAATGTGTGGATCAACGCATATTCCAGATTTTCCCATCACAGAAATGTGGGGAAAATATATTTTTTTTGTCATTTGTTTAGGTTTGCAAGGGATTCTGGGTAACAGACCCTGGTGGGAGGCACTCAAGTCAACCCATCCTGGATTCCCCTGGGTGTCTAGTTTTCAAAAATATATAGGTTTGCTAGGTCTCCCTAGGTGCCGGCAGAGCTAGGGTTCAAAAACTACAGCTAGGCACTTTGCCAAAAAAAGGTTATTTTTCACTACAAAATTGAGGTGTGACCACATTGCTTTTTGCGCCGTTTCCTGTCGCGGGCACTAGGCCAACCCACACAAGTGAGGTACCATTTTTCTCGTAGGACTTTGGGGAATGCGGGGTGGGTGGAAATTTGTGGATCCATGCAGATTCCAGAACTCTCCATCACAGAAATGTGGGCAAAATGTATTTTTTTTGTCAATTTTTTAGGTTTGCAAGGGATTCTGGGTAACAGATCATGGTGGGAGGCAGTCAAGTCACCCCATCCTGGAATCCCCCTGGGTGTCTAGTTTTCCAAAATGTATAGGTTTGCTAGGTTTCACAAGGTTCCGGCAGAGCTAGGGTTCAAAAGCTACAGCTAGGCACTTTGCAAAAAAGGGTCATTTTTCACTACGAAATTGAGGTGTGACCAAATTGTATTTTGTGCAATTTCCTATCGCGGGCACTAGGCCAACCTGCACAAGTGAGGTACCATTTTTCTCGTAAGACTTTGGGGAACACGGGGTGGGAGGAAATGTGTGGATCCACGCAGATTCCAGAACTTTCCACCACAGAAATATCAGGAAAATGTGTTTTTTTTGTCAATTTTTTAGGTTTGCAAGGGATTCTGGGTAACAGATCATGGTGGGAGGCAGTCAAGTCACCCCATCCTTGATTCCCCTGGGTGTCTAGTTTTCAAAAATATATAGGTTTGCTAGGTCTCCCTAGGTGCCGGCAGAGCTAGGGTTAAAAAACTACAGCTAGGCACTTTGCCAAAAAAGGGTCATTTTTCACTACGAAATTGAGGTGTGACCAAATTGTATTTTGTGCAATTTCCTATCATGGGCACTAGGCCAACCTGCACAAGTGAGGTACCATTTTTCTCGTAAGACTTTGGGGAACACGGGGTGGGTGGAAATGTATGGATCCACGCAGATTCCAGAATTTTCCATCACAGGAATGTGGGAAAAATGTGTTTTTTTGTCAATTTTTTAGGTTTGCAAGGGATTTTGGGTAACAGACCCTGGTGGGAGGCACTCAAGTCACCCCATCCTGGATTCCCCTGGGTGTCTAGTTTTCAAAAATATATAGGTTTGCTAGGTTTCCCTAGGTGCCGGCAGGGCTAGGGTTAAAAAACTACAGCCAGTCACTTTGCCAAAAAAGGGTAATTTTTCACTGCAAAATTGAGGTGTGAACACGTTGCGTTTTGCGCCGTTTTCTGTCACGGGCACTAGGCCGACCCGCACAAGCAAGGTACCATATTTCTCGTAGGACTTTGGGGAACGCGGGGTGGGTGGAAATTTGTGGATCCATGCAGATTCCAGAACTCTCCATCACAGAAATGTGGGCAAAATGTATTTTTTTTGTCAATTTTTTAGGTTTGCAAGGGATTCTGGGTAACAGATCATGGTGGGAGGCAGTCAAGTCACCCCATCCTGGATTCCCCTGGGTGTCTAGTTTTCAAAAATGTATAGGTTTGCTAGGTTTCACAAGGTGCCGGCAGAGCTAGGGTTCAAAAGCTACAGCTAGGCGCTTTGCCAAAAAAGGGTCATTTTTCACTACGAAATTGAAGTGTGACCACATTGTATTTTGTGCAATTTCCTATTGCGGGCAGTAGGCCAACCTGCACAAGTGAGGTACCATTTTTCTCGTAAGACTTTGGGGAACACGGGGTGGGAGGAAATGTGTGGATCCACGCAGATTCCAGAACTTTCCACCACAGAAATGTCGGGAAAATGTGTTTTTTTTGTCAATTTTTTAGGTTTGCAAGGGATTCTGGGTAACAGATCATGGTGGGAGGCACTCAAGTCACCCCATCCGGGATTCCCCTGGGTGTCTAGTTTTCAAAAATATATAGGTTTGCTAGGTCTCCCTAGGTGCCGGCAGAGCTAGGGTTCAAAAACTACAGCTAGGCACTTTGCCAAAAAAGGGTAATTTTTCACTGCAAAATTGAGGTGTGACCACATTGCGTTTTGCGCCGTTTCCTGTCGGGGGCACTAGGCCGACCCGCACAAGTGAGGTACCATTTTTCTCGTAGCCCTTTGGGGAACGCGGGGTGGGTGGAAATGTGTGGATCCACGCATATTCCAGATTTTCCCATCACAGAAATGTGGGGAAAATATGTTTTTTTGTCATTTGTTTAGGTTTGCAAGGGATTCTGGGTAACAGACCCTGGTGGGAGGCACTCAAGTCAACCCATCCTGGATTCCCCTGGGTGTCTAGTTTTCAAAAATATATAGGTTTGCTAGGTCTCCCTAGGTGCCGGCAGAGCTAGGGTTAAAAAACTACAGCTAGGCACTTTGCCAAAAAAGGGTTATTTTTCACTACCAAATTGAGGTGTGACCACATTGCGTTTTGCGCCGTTTCCTGTCGCGGGCACTAGGCCAACCCACACAAGTGAGGTACCATTTTTCTCGTAGGACTTTGGGGAATGCGGGGTGGGTGGAAATTTGTGGATCCACGCAGATTCCAGAACTTTCCACCACAGAAATGTGGGGAAAATGTGTTTTTTTTGTCAATTTTTTAGGTTTGCAAGGGATTCTGGGTAACAGATCATGGTGGGAGGCAGTCAAGTCACCCCATCCTGGAATCCCCCTGGGTGTCTAGTTTTCCAAAATGTATAGGTTTGCTAGGTTTTACAAGGTTCCGGCAGAGCTAGGGTTCAAAAGCTACAGCTAGGCACTTTGCAAAAAAGGGTCATTTTTCACTATGAAATTGAGGTGTGACCAAATTGTATTTTGTGCAATTTCCTATCGCGGGCACTAGGCCAACCTGCACAAGTGAGGTACCATTTTTCTCGTAAGACTTTGGGAAACACGGGGTGGGAGGAAATGTGTGGATCCACGCAGATTCCAGAACTTTCCACCACAGAAATGTCGGGAAAATGTGTTTTTTTTGTCAATTTTTTAGGTTTGCAAGGGATTCTGGGTAACAGATCATGGTGGGAGGTAGTCAAGTCACCCCATCCTGGATTCCCCTGGGTGTCTAGTTTTCAAAAATATATAGGTTTGCTAGGTCTCCCTAGGTGCCGGCAGAGCTAGGGTTAAAAAACTACAGCTAGGCACTTTGCCAAAAAAGGGTCATTTTTCACTACGAAATTGAGGTGTGACCAAATTGTATTTTGTGCAATTTCCTATCATGGGCACTAGGCCAACCTGCACAAGTGAGGTACCATTTTTCTCGTAAGACTTTTGGGAACACGGGGTGGGTGGAAATGTATGGATCCACGCAGATTCCAGAACTTTCCATCACAGGAATGTGGGAAAAATGTGTTTTTTTGTCAATTTTTTAGGTTTGCAAGGGATTTTGGGTAACAGACCCTGGTGGGAGGCACTCAAGTCACCCCATCCTAGATTCGTCTGGGTGTCTAGTTTTCAAAAATATATAGGTTTGCTAGGTTTCCCTAGGTGCCGGCAGGGCTGGGGTTAAAAAACTACAGCTAGTCACTTTGCCAAAAAAGGGTAATTTTTCACTGCAAAATTGAGGTGTGAACACGTTGCGTTTTGCGCCGTTTTCTGTCACGGTCACTAGGCCGACCCGCACAAGCCAGGTACCATATTTCTCGTAGGACTTTGGGGAATGCGGGGTGGGTGGAAATTTGTGGATCCATGCAGATTCCAGAACTCTCCATCAAAGACATTTGGGCAAAATGTTTTTTTTTTGTCAATTTTTTAGGTCACCCCATCCTGGATTCCCCTGGGTGTCTAGTTTTCAAAAATGTATAGGTTTGCTAGGTTTCACAAGGTGCCGGCAGAGCTAGGGTTCAAAAGCTACAGCTAGGCGCTTTGACAAAAAAGGGTCATTTTTCACTACGAAATTGAATTGTGACCACATTGTATTTTGTGCAATTTCCTATTGCGGGCAGTAGGCCAACCTGCACAAGTGAGGTACCATTTTTCTCGTAAGACTTTGGGGAACACGGGGTGGGAGGAAATGTGTGGATCCACGCAGATTCCAGAACTTTCCACCACAGAAATGTCGGGAAAATGTGTTTTTTTTGTCAATTGTTTAGGTTTGCAAGGGATTCTGGGTAACAGACCCTGGTGGGAGGCACTCAAGTCAACTCATCCTGGATTCCCCTGGGTGTCTAGTTTTCAAAAATATATAGGTTTGCTAGGTCTCCCTAGGTGCCGGCAGAGTTAGGGTTCAAAAACTACAGCTAGGCACTTTGCCAAAAAAGGGTTATTTTTCACTACAAAATTGAGGTGTGACCACATTGCGTTTTGCGCCGTTTCCTGTCGCGGGCACTAGGCCAACCCACACAAGTGAGGTACCATTTTTCTCGTAGGACTTTGGGGAATGCGGGGTGGGTGGAAATTTGTGGATCCACGCAGATTCCAGAACTTTCCACCACAGAAATGTGGGGTCAATGTGTTTTTTTTGTCAATTTTTTAGGTTTGCAAGGGATTCTGGGTAACAGATCATGGTGGGAGGCAGTCAAGTCACCCCATCCTTGATTCCCCTGGGTGTCTAGTTTTCAAAAATATATAGGTTTGCTAGGTCTCCCTAGGTGCCGGCAGAGCTAGGGTTAAAAAACTACAGCTAGGCACTTTGCCAAAAAAGGGTCATTTTTCACTACGAAATTGAGGTGTGACCAAATTGTATTTTGTGCAATTTCCTATCATGGGCACTAGGCCAACCTGCACAAGTGAGGTACCATTTTTCTCGTAAGACTTTGGGGAACACGGGGTGCGTGGAAATGTATGGATCCACGCAGATTCCAGAATTTTCCATCACAGGAATGTGGGAAAAATGTGTTTTTTTGTCAATTTTTTATGTTTGCAATGGATTTTGGGTAACAGACCCTGGTGGGAGGCACTCAAGTCACCCCATCCTGGATTCCCCTGGGTGTCTAGTTTTCAAAAATATATAGGTTTGCTAGGTTTCCCTAGGTGCCGGCAGGGCTAGGGTTAAAAAACTACAGCCAGTCACTTTGCCAAAAAAGGGTCATTTTTTACTACGAAATTGAGGTGTGACCAAATTATATTTTTTGCAATTTCCTATCGCGGGCACTAGGCCAACCTGCACAAGTGAGGTACCATTTTTCTCGTAAGACTTTGGGGAACACGGGGTGGGTGGAAATGTATGGATCCACGCAGATTCCAGAACTTTCCATCACAGGAATGTTGGGAAAATGTGTTTTATTGTCAATTTTTTAGGTTTGCAAGGGATTTTGGGTAACAGACCCTGGTGGGAGGCACTCAAGTCACCCCATCCTGGAATCCCCTGGGTGTCTAGTTTTCAAAAATATATAGGTTTGCTAGGTTTCCCTAGGTGCCGGCAGGGCTAGGGTTAAAAAACTACAGCTAGTCACTTTGCCAAAAAAAGGTAATTTTTCACTGCAAAATTGAGGTGTGAACACGTTGCGTTTTGCGCCGTTTTCTGTCACGGGCACTAGGCCGACCCGCACAAGCAAGGTACCATATTTCTCGTAGGACTTGGGGAACGCGGGATGGGTGGAAATTTGTGGATCCATGCAGATTCCAGAACTCTCCATCACAGAAATGTGGGCAAAATGAATTTGTTTTGTCAATTTTTTAGGTTTGCAAGGGATACTGGGTAACAGATCATGGTGGGAGGCAGTCAAGTCACCCCATCCTGGATTCCCCTGGGTGTCTAGTTTTCAAAAATGTATAGGTTTGCTAGGTTTCACAAGGTGCCGGCAGAGCTAGGGTTCAAAAGCTACAGCTAGGCGCTTTGCCAAAAAAGGGTCATTTTTCACTACGAAATTGAAGTGTGACCACATTGTATTTTGTGCAATTTCCTATTGCGGGCAGTAGGCCAACCTGCACAAGTGAGGTACCATTTTTCTCGTAAGACTTTGGGGAACACGGGGTGGGAGGAAATGTGTGGATCCACGCAGATTCCAGAACTTTCCACCACAGAAATGTCGGGAAAATGTGTTTTTTTTGTCAATTGTTTAGGTTTGCAAGGGATTCTGGGTAACAGATCATGGTGGGAGGCACTCAAGTCACCCCATCCGGGATTCCCCTGGGTGTCTAGTTTTCAAAAATATATAGGTTTGCTAGGTCTCCCTAGGTGCCGGCAGAGCTAGGGTTCAAAAACTACAGCTAGGCACTTTGCCAAAAAAGGGTAATTTTTCACTGCAAAATTGAGGTGTGACCACATTGCGTTTTGCGCCGTTTCCTGTCGGGGGCACTAGGCCGACCCGCACAAGTGAGGTACCATTTTTCTCGTAGCACTTTGGGGAACGCGGGGTGGGTGGAAATGTGTGGATCCACGCATATTCCAGATTTTCCCATCACAGAAATGTGGGGAAAATATGTTTTTTTGTCATTTGTTTAGGTTTGCAAGGGATTCTGGGTAACAGACCCTGGTGGGAGGCACTCAAGTCACCCCATCCTGGATTCCCCTGGGTGTCTAGTTTTCAAAAATATATAGGTTTGCTAGGTCTCCCTAGGTGCCGGCAGAGCTAGGGTTAAAAAACTACAGCTAGGCACTTTGCCAAAAAAGGGTCATTTTTCACTACGAAATTGAGGTGTGACCAAATTGTATTTTGTGCAATTTCCTATCATGGGCACTAGGCCAACCTGCACAAGTGAGGTACCATTTTTCTCGTAAGACTTTTGGGAACACGGGGTGGGTGGAAATGTATGGATCCACGCAGATTCCAGAACTTTCCATCACAGGAATGTGGGAAAAATGTGTTTTTTTGTCAATTTTTTAGGTTTGCAAGGGATTTTGGGTAACAGACCCTGGTGGGAGGCACTCAAGTCACCCCATCCTAGATTCCTCTGGGTGTCTAGTTTTCAAAAATATATAGGTTTGCTAGGTTTCCCTAGGTGCCGGCAGGGCTAGGGTTAAAAAACTACAGCTAGTCACTTTGCCAAAAAAGGGTAATTTTTCACTGCAAAATTGAGGTGTGAACACGTTGCGTTTTGCGCCGTTTTCTGTCACGGTCACTAGGCCGACCCGCACAAGCCAGGTACCATATTTCTCGTAGGACTTTGGGGAATGCGGGGTGGGTGGAAATTTGTGGATCCATGCAGATTCCAGAACTCTCCATCACAGACATTTGGGCAAAATGTTTTTTTTTGTCAATTTTTTAGGTCACCCCATCCTGGATTCCCCTGGGTGTCTAGTTTTCAAAAATGTATAGGTTTGCTAGGTTTCACAAGGTGCCGGCAGAGCTAGGGTTCAAAAGCTACAGCTAGGCGCTTTGACAAAAAAGGGTCATTTTTCACTATGAAATTGAAGTGTGACCACATTGTATTTTGTGCAATTTCCTATTGCGGGCAGTAGGCCAACCTGCACAAGTGAGGTACCATTTTTCTCGTAAGTTTTTGGGGAACACGGGGTGGGAGGAAATGTGTGGATCCACGCAGATTCCAGAACTTTCCACCACAGAAATGTCGGGAAAATGTGTTTTTTTTGTCAATTGTTTAGGTTTGCAAGGGATTCTGGGTAACAGATCATGGTGGGAGGCACTCAAGTCACCCCATCCTGGATTCCCCTGGGTGTCTAGTTTTCAAAAATATATAGGTTTGCTAGGTTTCCCTAGGTGCCGGCAGGGCTAGGGTTAAAAAACTACAGCTAGTCACTTTGCCAAAAAAGGGTCATTTTTCACTGAAAAATTGAGGTGTGAACACGTTGCGTTTTGCACCGTTTCCTGTCACGGGCACTAGGCTGCCCTGCACAAGTGAGGTACCATTTTTCTCGTAGGACTTTGGGGAACGCGGGGTTGGTGGAAATTTGTGGATCCACGCAGATTCCAGAACTTTCCATCACAGAAATGTGGGGAAAATTTGTTTTTTTTGTCCATTTTTTACGTTTGCAAGTGATTCTGGGTAACAGACCCTGGTGGGAGGCACTCAAGTCACCCCATCCTGGATTCCCCTGGGTGTCTAGTTTGTAAAAATATATAGGTTTGCTAGGTTTCCCTAGGTGCCGGCAGAGCTAGGGTTCAAAAACTACAGCTAGTCACTTTGCCAAAAAAGGGTCATTTTTCACTGAAAAATTGAGGTGTGACAACGTTGCGTTTTGCGATGTTTCCTGTCACGGGCACTAGGCTGCCCCGCACAAGTGAGGTACCATTTTTCTCGTAGGACTTTGGGGAACGCGGGGTGGGTGGAAATGTGTGGATCCACGCATATTCCAGATTTTCCCATCACAGAAATGTGGGGAAAATATGTTTTTTTTGTCATTTGTTTAGGTTTGCAAGGGATTCTGGGTAACAGACCATGGTGGGAGGCACTCAAGTCACCCCATCCTGGATTCCCCTGGGTGTCTAGTTTTCAAAAATATATAGGTTTGCTAGGTCTCCCTAGGTGCCGGCAGAGCTAGGGTTCAAAAACTACAGCTAGGCACTTTGCCAAAAAAGGGTAATTTTTCACTGCAAAATTGAGGTGTGACCACATTGCGTTTTGCGCCGTTTCCTGTCGCGGGCACTAGGCCGACCCGCACAAGTGAGGTACCATTTTTCTCGTAGGACTTTGGGGAACGCGGGGTGGGTGGAAATGTGTGGATCCACGCATATTCCAGATTTTCCCATCACAGAAATAAGGGGAAAATATGTTTTTTTTGTCATTTGTTTAGGTTTGCAAGGGATTCTGGGTAACAGACCCTGGTGGGAGGCACTCAAGTCACCCCATCCTGGATTCCCCTGGGTGTCTAGTTTTCAAAAATATATAGGATTGCTAAGTCTCCCTAGGTGCCGGCAGAGCTAGGGTTCAAAAACTACAGCTAGGCACTTTGCCAAAAAAGGGTAATTTTTCACTGCAAAATTGAGGTGTGACCACATTGCGTTTTGCGCCGTTTCCTGTCGCGGGCACTAGGCCGACCCGCACAAGTGAGGTACCATTTTTCTCGTAGGACTTTGGGGAACGCGGGGTGGGTGGAAATGTGTGGATCCACGCATATTACAGATTTTCCCATCACAGAAATGTGAGGAAAATATGTTTTTTTTGTCATTTGTTTAGGTTTGCAAGGGATTCTGGGTAACAGAACCTGGTGGGAGGCACTCAAGTCACCCCATCCTGGATTCCCCTGGGTGTCTAGTTTTCAAAAATATATAGGTTTGCTAGGTCTCTCTAGGTGCCGGCAGAGCTAGGGTTCAAAAACTACAGCTAGGCACTTTGCCAAAAAAGGGTAATTTTTCACTGCAAAATTGAGGTGTTACCACATTGCGTTTTGCGCCGTTTCCTGTCGCGTGCACTAGGCCAACCCGCACAAGTGAGGTACCATTTTTCTCGTAGGACTTTGGGGAATGCGGAGTGGGTGGAAATTTGTGGATCCACGCAGATTCCAGAACTTTCCACCACAGAAATGTGGGGAAAATGTTTTTTTTGTCAATTTTTTAGGTTTGCAAGGGATTCTGGGTAACAGATCATGGTGGGAGGCAGTCAAGTCACCCTATCCTGGAATCCCCCTGGGTGTCTAGTTTTCCAAAATGTATAGGTTTGCTAGGTTTCACAAGGTTCCGGCAGAGCTAGGGTTCAAAAGCTACAGCTAGGCACTTTGCAAAAAAGGGTCATTTTTCACTACGAAATTGAGGTGTGACCAAATTGTATTTTGTGCAATTTCCTATAGCGGGCACTAGGCCAACCTGCACAAGTGAGGTGCCATTTTTCTCGTAAGACTTTGGGGAACACGGGGTGGGAGGAAATGTAAGGATCCACGCAGATTCCAGAACTTTCCACTTCAGAAATATCGGGAAAATGTGTTTTTTTGTCAATTATTTAGGTTTGCAAGGGATTCTGGGTAACAGATCATGGTGGGAGGCAGTCAAGTCACCCCATCCTGGATTCCCCTGGGTGTCTAGTTTTCAAAAATATATAGGTTTGCTAGGTCTCCCTAGGTGCCGGCAGAGCTAGGGTTAAAAAACTACAGCTAGGCACTTTGCCAAAAAAGTGAAATTTTTCACTGCAAAATTGAGGTGTGACCATGTTGCGTTTCGTGCCGTTTCCTGACGCGGGCACTAGGCGACCCACACAAGTGAAGTACCATTTTTCTCGTAGGACTTTGGGGAACGCGGGGTAGGTGGAAATTTGTGGATCCACGCAGATTCCAGAACTTTCCATCACAGAAATGTGGGGAAAATGTGTTTTTTTGTCAATTTTTTAGGTTTGCAAGGGATTCTGGGTAACAGATCATGGTGGGAGGCAGTCAAGTCACCCCATCCTGGAATCCCCCTGGGTGTCTAGTTTTCCAAAATGTATAGGTTTGCTAGGTTTCACAAGGTTCCGGCAGAGCTAGGGTTCAAAAGCTACAGCTAGGCACTTTGCCAAAAAAGGGTCATTTTTCACTACGAAATTGAGGTGTGACCAAATTGTATTTTGTGCAATTTCCTATCATGGGCGCTAGGCCAACCTGCACAAGTGAGGTACCATTTTTTTTGTAAGACTTTGGGGAACACGGGGTGGGTGGAAATGTATGGATCCACGCAGATTCCAGAACTTTCCATCACAGAAATGTGGGGAAAATGTGTTTTTTTTGTCAATGATTTAGGTTTGCAAGGGATTCTGGGTAACAGATCATGGTGGGAGGCAGTCAAGTCACCCCATCCTGGATTCCCCTGGGTGTCTAGTTTTCAAAAATATATAGGTTTGCTAGGTCTCCCTAGGTGCCGGCAGAGCTAGGGTTAAAAAACTACAGCTAGTCACTTTGCCAAAAAAGGGTAATTTTTCACTGCAAAATTGAGGTGTGAACATGTTGCGTTTTGCGCCGTTTTCTGTCACGGGCACTAGGCCGAACCGCACAAGCAAGGTACCATATTTCTCGTACGACTTTGGGGAACGCGGAGTGGGTGGAAATTTGTGGATCCATGCAGATTCCAGAACTCTCCATCACAGAAATGTGGGCAAAATGTATTTTTTTTGTCAATTTTTTAGGTTTGCAAGGGATTCTGGGTAACAGATCATGGTGGGAGGCAGTCAAGTCACCCCATCCTGGATTCCCCTGGGTGTCTAGTTTTCAAAAATGTATATGTTTGCTAGGTTTCACAAGGTGCCGGCAGAGCTAGGGTTCAAAAGCTACAGCTAGGCGCTTTGCCAAAAAAGGGTCATTTTTCACTACGAAATTGAAGTGTGACCACATTGTATTTTGTGCAATTTCCTATTGCGGGCAGTAGGCCAACCTGCACAAGTGAGGTACCATTTTTCTCGTAAGACTTTGGGGAACACGGGGTGGGAGGAAATGTGTGGATCCACGCAGATTCCAGAACTTTCCACCACAGAAATGTCGGGAAAATGTGTTTTTTTTGTCAATTATTTAGGTTTGCAAGGGATTCTGGGTAACAGATCATGGTGGGAGGCAGTCAAGTCACACCATCCTGGATTCCCCTGGGTGTCTAGTTTTCATAAATATATAGGTTTGCTAGGTCTCCCTAGGTGCCGGCAAAGCTAGGGTTAAAAAACTACAGCTAGTCACTTTGCCAAAAAAGGGTCATTTTTCACTGCAAAATTGAGGTGTGACCAGGTTGCGTTTTGCGCCGTTTCCTGTCGCGGGCACTATGCCGACCCGCACAAGTGAGGTACCATTTTTCTCGTAGGACTTTGGGGAACGCGGGGTGGGTGGAAATTTGTAGATCCACACAGATTCCAGAACTTTCCATCACAGAAATGTGGGGAAAATGTGTTTTTTTGTCAATTTTTTAGGTTTGCAAGGGATTTTGGGTAACAGACCCTGGTGGGAGGCACTCAAGTCACCCCATCCTGGATTCCCCTGGGTGTCTAGTTTTCAAAAATATATAGGTTTGCTAGGTTTCCCTAGGTGCCGGCAGGGCTAGGGTTAAAAAACTACAGCTAGTCACTTTGCCAAAAAAGGGTAATTTTTCACTGCAAAATTGAGGTGTGAACACGTTGCGTTTTGCGCCGTTTTCTGTCACGGGCATTAGGCCGACCCGCACAAGCAAGGTACCATATTTCTCGTAGGACTTTGGGGAACGCGGGGTGGGTGGAAATTTGTGGATCCATGCAGATTCCAGAACTCTCCATCACAGAAATGTGGGCAAAATGTATTTTCTTTGTCAATTTTTTAGGTTTGCAAGGGATTCTGGGTAACAGATCATGGTGGGAGGCAGTCAAGTCACCCCATCCTGGATTCCCCTGGGTGTCTAGTTTTCAAAAATGTATATGTTTGCTAGGTTTCACAAGGTGCCGGCAGAGCTAGGGTTCAAAAGCTACAGCTAGGCGCTTTGCCAAAAAAGGGTCATTTTTCACTACGAAATTGAAGTGTGACCACATTGTATTTTGTGCAATTTCCTATTGCGGGCAGTAGGCCAACCTGCACAAGTGAGGTACCATTTTTCTCGTAAGACTTTGGGGAACACGTGGTGGGAGGAAATGTGTGGATCCACGCAGATTCCAGAACTTTCCATCACAGAAATATCCGGAAAATTTGGTTTTTTTGTCAAATTTTTAGGTTTGCAAGGGATTCTGGGTAACAGATCATGGTGGGAGGCAGTCAAGTCACCCCATCCTGGATTCCCCTTTGTGTCTAGTTTTCAAAAATATATAGGTTTTCTAGGTCTCCCTAGGTGCCGGCAGAGCTAGGGTTCAAAAACTACAGCTAGGCAATTTGCCAAAAAAGTGCCATTTTTCACTGCAAAATTGAAGTGTGACCATGTTGCGTTTCGTGCCGTTTCCTGTCGCGGGCACTAGGCGACCCGCACAAGTGAGGTACCATTTTCCTCGTAGGACTTTGGGGAACGCGGGGTGGGTGGAAATTTGTGCATCCACGCAGATTCCAGAACTTTCCACCACAGAAATGTGGGGAAAATGTGTTTTTTTTGTCATTTGTTTAGGTTTGCAAGGGATTCTGGGTAACAGACCCTGGTGGGAGGCACTCAAGTCACCCCATCCTGGATTTCCCTGGGTGTCTAGTTTCCAAAAATATATAGGTTTGCTAGGTCTCCCTAGGTGCCGGCAGAGCTAGGGTTCAAAAACTACAGCTAGGCACTTTGCCAAAAAAGGGTAATTTTTCACTGCAAAATTGAGGTGTCACCACATTGCGTTTTGCGCCGTTTCCTGTCGCGGGCACTAGGCCAACCCGCACAAGTGAGGTACCATTTTTCTCGTAGGACTTTGGGGAACGCGTGGTCGGTGGAAATATGTGGATCCACGCAGATTCCAGAACTTTCCACCACAGAAATGTGGGGAAAATGTGTTTTTTTTGTCAATTTTTTAGGTTTGCAAGGGATTCTGGGTAACAGATCATGGTGGGAGGCAGTCAAGTCACCCCATCCTGCAATCCCCTGGGTGTCTAGTTTTAAAAAATGTATAGGTTTGCTAGGTTTCACAAGGTGCCGGCAGAGCTAGGGTTCAAAAGCTACAGCTAGGCACTTTGCCAAAAAAGGGTCATTTTTCACTACGAAATTGAGGTGTGACCAAATTGTATTTTGTGCAATTTCCTATCGCGGGCACTAGGCCAACCTGCACAAGTGAGGTACCATTTTTCTCGTAAGACTTTGGGGAACACGGGGTGGGTGGAAATGTATGGATCCACGCAGATTCCAGAACTTTCCATCACAGGAATCTGGGGAAAATGTGTTTTTATGTCAATTTTTTAGGTTTGCAAGGGATTTTGGGTAACAGACCCTGGTGGGAGGAACTCAAGTCACCCCATCCTGGATTCCCCTGGGTGTCTAGTTTTCAAAAATATATAGGTTTGCTAGGTTTCCCTAGGTGCCGGCAGGGCTAGGGTTAAAAAACTACAGCTAGTCACTTTGCCAAAAAAGGGTAATTTTTCACTGCAAAATTGAGGTGTGAACACGTTGCGTTTAGCGCCGTTTTCTGTCACGGGCACTAGGCCGACCCGCACAAGCAAGGTACCATATTTCTCGTAGGACTTTTGGGAACGCGGGGTGGGTGGAAATTTGTGGATCCATGCAGATTCCAGAACTCTCCATCACAGAAATGTGGGCAAAATGTATGTTTTTTTGTCAATTTTTTAGGTTTGCAAGGGATTCTGGGTAACAGATCATGGTGGGAGGCAGTCAAGTCACCCCATCCTGGATTCCCCTGGGTGTCTAGTTTTCAAAAATGAATAGGTTTGCTAGGTGTCACAAGGTGCCGGCAGAGCTAGGGTTCAAAAGCTACAGCTAGGCACTTTGCCAAAAAAGGGTCATTTTTCATTACGAAATTGAGGTGTGACCACATTGTATTTTGTGCAATTTCTTATTGCGGGCAGTAGGCCAACCTGCACAAGTGAGGTACCATTTTTCTCGTAAGACTTTGGGGAACACGGGGTGGGATGAAATGTGTTTATCCACGCAGATTCCAGAACTTTCCACCACAGAAATGTCGGGAAAATGTGTTTTTTTTGTCAATTTTTTAGGTTTGCAAGGGATTCTGGGTAACAGATCATGGTGGGAGGCAGTCAAGTCACCCCATCCTGGATTCCCCTGGGTGTCTAGTTTTTAAAAATATATAGGTTTGCTAGGTCTCCTGTAGGAAGGTGGATATCTGACTATGGTTACCCCAAAATTTTTGCCTAGTGTCTAGCTGGTTTTTCGACTTAGTTGGCCTGAGATCCTGCTATTCAGGATCTCAGCCTGGCTGTTCTCTCTTTAAAATGGACTCCATGTACCCTAGGTACATACCCAATTGGTTGGATCACCCTGTCAGCCCCTGTACCAGTGTACACTAGGTACCCAGGGCATTGGTGTACCCAAGGCCTGCCAGGGGCTGAAGCATGTATTATGCCACCCCAGGCTTGGCCTAACAATCTGACACAACTGGCTGATCACTCAGCTGGGGTAAGTTGGTGTAATCACCTCTTACTTAGGTGTAGTATACCTATACCTAACCTTAAATGGGACACCTGGTAACCTATAAGTCACTCCTACGGCAGGCCTTAACAATCCTGAAGGCAGAGTGCGTGGTTCCATGTGAGATGGTGCTCTGGCATGAGCTGAGCCTGTCTGCAGTGGTCGGAACAACTTCCTTCTACTGTTTCCAGATATCGTCATACCATATACTCTTAAGTGCATTATGAACCTCGCGGTTAAATGCTATCTTTGGTTTGGCTTTATCAAAACATGTCGAGTAAGGTGTCATACGAATTGGAATACTAACCCCTCGCCAATTCTGGCAACGGGGTTAGCATTCCACCCTTCTAGAGGGACACGACATGTACAGTGCCTGAAACCCGGGTAAAATCAGACATAGCCTCAGCTCCACAAAATGGATGCTGCCACCACAGACACAAGTCTGCCCTCCTGCTGCTGGGAGTCCTTCCAGCTTGGGAGGTGTGGACAAAGGGTTTCCTGCCAGGGGAGGTGCGTGCACCACCCCAGACAGGATTTTGTGTATTGGTCAGGTAGGGCTTGAAAGAAACCAGACATGCCTGTGGCTCACAAGGAGCCTCGGTGCATATGCCAGTTCAAACCGGTCCTGGGGCACACCAGTCCCGGGCCTGGGGCGAGCTGGACAAAGGATTGGGGGTGTAACCACCCCCCTTCCTGGTCCCACCCATAGGGAGGGACCTAGCAGGTAGTCCGGCCCCTAGAATCCGCTTAAAGGTAGGAGCTGTGTCCTAAGACTTCAGACATCCTGGAATCAACTTAACACTAAGAAGAAGACGGGAACTTCGACGCTCTGCCGCACAGAGGACTGAAGCCAATCTCCCCTGTGGTCAGGGAGTGACCACCTTGCTAACGCAAGCACCATCCAGCGAATCAACGTCTGCTTTGCCGCCGCCTCCCGCCGGAGCCCGAGCCCAGAGACTGACAAGACCTGGACCTCCAGACCTCTCACCGCCCGATCCACAGTCCCTGAAAAGAGGAGACCCGTGGAGGCACCGAGACACGTGGAGCCAGCCATCTTGGAACGACTACGACAAGCTGACAAGTGCAACAACCGAGGCTCCCTCCAAGTTGTGCTTTGGGATCTGAGAAGCCCAACACCCGAGCAGCATCTGCACCAAAGGTGAGCCCCCCAGCATCTCCACAATCTGCGTGGGGCCCTTCTGCATTTTGCCACTCGACGCGCCTAACCGGTTGCTGGCCCGCTGGCTAGTGGCCATCTTGGCGACGAACTCTACGAAAAACACCGCTGGTCTGGTTGCTCCAGACTGGCCCTTGCTCCTCTCCAAAGGAGCAATCCCTCTGACCTTGCTGGTCAGAACCAACAGCTGATTTCCAAATCCTCCTGCAATTGCTTTTGCCAAGGCTTGTTTGCTTCGACCAAGTCGCCGACACCGCCGACAGCAAGAGCCTGCGTGGGACAGCTCGTGAGCCGACTCCTGGACGTCGTCGACCTTCAGGGACTACGTGGCTGCGGAGACAAGCTACCCCTCATCACCTGTTTGCACCCGACATCGCCTGGTACCTACCTGGTGCCACGCCGGTCACTGGCTAGTGACTGTGAACACTGTCCCCTCTGCTTTCAGGTCTTCTGCAACTCCGATCCACCCTTGGATCCACCGCATCTCTCCCGGACCGACCGCCTGCAGTATCTTTGTCCCAGGCTCAACGGAACAGATAGGAGAAACCCGACGCACTTTGAGGCCTATGCACCCGCTTCCTGTGGGTGAGGTAAAGCTGGTACTCCAGTGCCCATGTGTAGTAATACATCTCTAGTGCCTGTGTTCCAAATCTTAAGTTCCTAGTCAACCCGGAAGATCTCCTTTGCAGTAACTTTGTACTTTTTACGCACCCATTGAAACCTATGGGAGCACGCGTGTGACTATTTGCTCTGCACACGCCACCCGTGGACCTCCTGGTCACTAACTGACGTTAGCTCCTTGTAGGCCCAGCGATTCTAGAGGCCCTAGGCCTTTTCCCTTTTCTGTTCGTGGTACTTATACCACTATTTTAGTATATGGTTTGAGTGGCCACCAGGGCCTATCCATATAACGTGCAACTTCTGTGTATTCTGTGATAATCTTGTTTGACGATTTGTGCTCCTGTGCTCATAAAGAGACTAGGGGTTACTTTGAGAAATAAATACATATATATTTTGAATATATATCTGTGTGGTGTCCTTTCATTGGTATAAAAGGGGGTTACATTTGGTAAAACAGCTGGCTTAACACGCATCACGAGTTTAGCCTCAAAGACTGCTTAGCCTACGCTACCACTAGGGCAGCTAGTTGTCAAGAATTCCTGTCATACAAGGGAAACACGCCCTTATGTAAACAGGAGAGCTGTTACATAACTCAAGGGAAACACGCCCTTATGTAAACAGGAGAGCTGTTACATAACTCAAGGGAAACACGCCCTTATGTAAACAGGAGAGCTGTTACATAACTCAAGGGAAACACGCCCTTATGTAAACAGGAGAGCTGTTACATAACTCAAGGAAAACACGCCCTATAAAGGGAGGAACCGGGAGGTACAAGGCTGTCGGATATTGTGTTTACACCGACGTACCTGCTTCGTGAAGAGCAGTGTTCCGGAGTGGTGCTCCAGTAAGGCAAGAACGGAGGAAGGTCGAGTCGTTACTCCCTGGGCCGTGTCTTGCCCCATCGTCACCTGTGAAGGACCCGGAAGCTCTACCGGTCAACCATTGAGCTTCGCTTTTTGACTCGGCTGAGTCCAAGCGCAGTGGCGCTTTTGCTGGTTGGAGTCGTAACTCCCAGCCCGACCAGAGACACAGGGACTGCCAGCTGTAACGCACACCAGGAGGTGTTTGCCGCGTTACAGACTCGGAAGTCCACAGGATCGATCGAGCGGCTGCTCTCGGTTCAGTCTTCTTGCTTGTGATTGGGGTATCGGTGACGCATCACCAGGAGGTGACTCCGCGTCCCGGTGCAGTCTGAGGAAGAGGTTGAGCGGCTGCTCCCTTCAGGTAGAGACCCCGGCTGGGTGTTTCCCTGACTCCTCGATTCTCCCCAACACTCTTCGTGCCCCTCACAGCCTACCGATTGGCATTGTCGGCCATTTCATTTCTGCCCTCTGTTGGCATACGCCGGGATCGGCGTATATGCAGAGGACGGTTAGGACCATCCGTGCTGTGGGCTGGTAACGTACTTAGCCTGGAGGATTCCAGTGACTATAACCTTTGTTTGTTCTTTGTATTTTATTTGCCTTCATTAAAAGAACTAACCCTTCACAAGTGGTTGCGTCCTCATTGTCGTGTCTGTTAAACGATCCTGAGACGTTCAGGGCGTTACACTAGTCCGAAAAGGTTGACTTACAACCACACCATAAGGGTTGCTTGGCATGGTACAAGGTGATCACTTTAACTAGTGAGCATCATATACCAGGCCAACTTCTCACATCTCCCTAGGTGCCGGCAGAGCTAGGGTTAAAAAATTACAGCTAGTCACTTTGCCAAAAAAGGGTCATTTTTCACTGCAAAATTGAGGTGTGACCACGTTGCGTTTTGCGCCGTTTCCTGTCGCGGGCACTAGGCCGACCCGCACAAGTGAGGTACCATTTTTCTCATAGGACTTTGGGGAACGCGGGGTGGGTGGAAATTTGTAGATCCACACAGATTCCAGAACTTTCCATCACAGAAATGTGGGGAAAATGTGTTTTTTTGTCAAATTTTTAGGTTTGCAAGGGATTTTGGGTAACAGACCCTGGTGGGAGGCACTCAACTCACCCCATCCTGGATTCCCCTGGGTGTCTAGTTTTCAAAAATATATAGTTTTGCTAGGTTTCCCTAGGTGCCGGCAGGGCTAGGGTTAAAAAACTACAGCTAGTCACTTTGCCAAAAAAGGGTAATTTTTCACTGCAAAATTGAGGTATGAACACGTTGCGTTTTGCGCCGTTTTCTGTCACGGGCACTAGGCCGACCCGCACAAGCAAGGTACCATATTTCTTGTAGGACTTTGGGGAACGCGGGGTGGGTGGAAATTTGTGGATCCATGCAGATTCCAGAACTCTCCATCACAGAAATGTGGGCAAAATGTATTCTTTTTATCAGTTCTTTAGGTTTGCAAGGGATTCTGGGTAACAGATCATGGTGGGAGGCAGTCAAGTCACCCCATCCTGGATTCCCCTGGGTGTCTAGTTTTCAAAAATGTATAGGTTTGCTAGGTTTCACAAGGTGCCGGCAGAGCTAGGGTTCAAAAGCTACAGCTAGGCACTTTGCCAAAAAAGGGTCATTTTTCACTACGAAATTGAGGTGTGACCACATTGTATTTTGTGCAATTTCCTATTGCGGGCAGTAGGCCAACCTGCACAAGTGAGGTACCATTTTTCTCGTAAGACTTTGGGGAACACGGGGTGGGAGGAAATGTGTGGATCCACGCAGATTCCAGAACTTTCCACCACAGAAATGTCGGGAAAATGTGTTTTTTTTGTCAATTTTTTAGGTTTGCAAGGGATTCTGGGTAACAGATCATGGTTTGAGGCAGTCAAGTCACCCCATCCTGGATTTCCCTGGGTGTCTAGTTTTCAAAAATATATAGGTTTTCTAGGTCTCCCTAGGTGCCGGCAGAGCTAGGGTTCAAAAACTACAGCTAGGCACTTTGCCAAAAAAGTGACATTTTTCACTGCAAAATTGAGGTGTGACCATGTTGCGTTTCGTGCCGTTTCCTGTCGCGGGCACTAGGCGACCCGCACAAGTGAGGTACCATTTTTCTCGTAGGACTTTGGGGAACGCGGGGTGGGTGGAAATTTGTGGATCCACACAGATTCCAGTACTTTCCATCATAGAAATGTGGGAAAATGTGTTTTTTTGTCCATTTTTTACGTTTGCAAGTGATTCTGGGTAACAGACCCTGGTGGGAGGCACTCAAGTCACCCCATCCTGAATTCCCCTGGGTGTCTAGTTTAGAAAAATATATAGGTTTGCTAGGTTTCCCTAGGTGCTGGCAGAGCTAGGGTTCAAAAACTACAGCTAGTCACTTTGCCAAAAAAGGGTAATTTTTCACTGAAAAATTGAGGTGTGACAACGTTGCGTTTTGCGCCGTTTCCTGTCACGGGCACTAGGCTGCCCCGCACAAGAGAGGTACCATTTTTCTCGTAGGACTTTGGGGAACGCGGGGTGGGTGGAAATTTGTGCATCCACGCAGATTCAAGAACTTTCCATCACAGAAATGTGGGGAAAATGTGTTTTTTTTGTCAATTTTTTAGGATTGCAAGGGATTCTGGGTAACAGACCCTGGTGGAAGGCACTCAAGTCACCACATCCAGGATTCCCCTGGGTGTCTAGTTTTCAAAAATATATATAGGTTTGCTAGGTTTCCCTAGGTGCCGGCAGAGCTAGGGTTCAAAAGCTACAGCTAGGCACTTTGCCAAAAAAGTGTCATTTTTCACAGCAAAATTGAGGTGTGACCATGTTGCGTTTCGCGCCGTTTCCTGTCGCGGGCACTAGGCGACCCGCACAAGTGAGGTACCATTTTTCTCGTAGGACTTTGGGGAACACGGGGTGGGTGGAAATCTGTGGATCCACGCAGATTCCAGAAATTTCCATCACAGAAATGTGGGGAAAGTGTGTTTTTTTTGTCCATTTTTCACGTTTGCAAGGGATTCTGGGTAACAGACCCTGGTGGGAGGCACTCAACTCACCCCATCCTGAATTCCCCTGGGTGTCTAGTTTTCAAAAATATATAGGTTTGCTAGGTTTCCCTAGGTGCCGGCAGGGCTAGGGTTAAAAAACTACAGCTAGTCACTTTGCCAAAAAAGGGTAATTTTTCACTGCAAAATTGAGGTATGAACACGTTGCGTTTTGCGCCGGTTTCTGTCACGGGCACTAGGCCGACCCGCACAAGCAAGGTACCATATTTCTCGTAGGACTTTGGGGAACGCGGGGTGGGTGGAAATTTGTGGATCCATGCAGATTCCAGAACTCTCCATCACAGAAATGTGGGCAAAATGTATTTTTTTTGTCAGTTCTTTAGGTTTGCAAGGGATTCTGGGTAACAGATCATGGTGGGAGGCAGTCAAGTCACCCCATCCTGGATTTCCCTGGGTGTCTAGTTTTCAAAAATATATAGGTTTTCTAGGTCTCCCTAGGTGCCGGCAGAGCTAGGGTTCAAAAACTACAGCTAGGCACTTTGCCAAAAAAGTGACATTTTTCACTGAAAAATTGAGGTGTGACCATGTTGCGTTTCGTGCCGTTTCCTGTCGCGGGCACTAGGCGACCCGCACAAGTGAGGTACCATTTTTCTCGTAGGACTTTGGGGAACGCGGGGTGGGTGGAAATTTGTGGATCCACACAGATTCCAGTACTTTCCATCATAGAAATGTGGGAAAATGTGTTTTTTTTGTCCATTTTTTACGTTTGCAAGTGATTCTGGGTAACAGACCCTGGTGGGAGGCACTCAAGTCACCCCATCCTGAATTCCCCTGGGTGTCTAGTTTAGAAAAATATATAGGTTTGCTAGGTTTCCCTAGGTGCTGGCAGAGCTAGGGTTAAAAAACTTCAGCTAGTCACTTTGCCAAAAAAGGGTAATTTTTCACTGAAAAATTGAGGTGTGACAACGTTGCGTTTTGCGCCGTTTCCTGTCACGGGCACTAGGCTGCCCCGCACAAGAGAGGTACCATTTTTCTCGTAGGACTTTGGGGAACGCGGGGTGGGTGGAAATTTGTGCATCCACGCAGATTCAAGAACTTTCCATCACAGAAATGTCGGGAAAATGTGTTTTTTTTGTCAATTTTTTAGGATTGCAAGGGATTCTGGGTAACAGACCCTGGTGGAAGGCACTCAAGTCACCACATCCAGGATTCCCCTGGGTGTCTAGTTTTCAAAAATATATATAGGTTTGCTAGGTTTCCCTAGGTGCCGGCAGAGCTAGGGTTCAAAAGCTACAGCTAGGCACTTTGCCAAAAAAGTGTCATTTTTCACAGCAAAATTGAGGTGTGACCATTTTGCGTTTCGCGCCGTTTCCTGTCGCGGGCACTAGGCGACCCGCACAAGTGAGGTACCATTTTTCTCGTAGGACTTTGGGGAACACGGGGTGGGTGGAAATCTGTGGATACACGCAGATTCCAGAAATTTCCATCACAGAAATGTGGGGAAAGTGTGTTTTTTTTGTCCATTTTTCACGTTTGCAAGGGATTCTGGGTAACAGACCCTGGTGGGAGGCACTCAAGTCACCCCATCCTGGATTCCCCTGGGTGTCTAGTTTTTAAAAATATATAAGTTTGCTAGGTTTCCCTAGGTGCCGGCAGGGCTAGGGTTCAAAAACTACAGCTAGTCACTTTGCCAAAAAAGGGTAATTTTTCACTGCAAAATTGAGGTGTGAACACGTTGCGTTTTGCGCCGTTTTCTGTCACGGGCACTTGCCAACCCGCACAAGCGAGGTACCATATTTCTCGTAGGACTTTGGGGAACGCGGGGTGGGTGGAAAATTGTGGATCCATGCAGATTCCAGAACTCTCCATCACAGAAATGTGGGCAAAATGTATTTTTTTTGTCAATTTTTTAGGTTTGCAAGGGATTCTGGGTAACAGACCCTGGTGGGAGGCACTCAAGTCAACCCTTCCTGGATTCCCCTGGGTGTCTAGTTTTCAAAAATATATAGGTTTGCTAGGTTTCCCTAGGAGCCGGCAGAGCTAGGGTTAAAGAACTACAGCTAGTCACTTTGCCAAAAAAGGGTAATTTTTCATTGCAAAATTGAGGTATGAACACGTTGCGTTTTGCGCCGTTTTCTGTCACGGGCACTAGGCCGACCCGCACAAGCAAGGTACCATATTTCTCGTAGGACTTTGGGGAACGCGGGGTGGGTGGAAATTTGTGGATCCATGCAGATTCCAGAACTCTCCATCACAGAAATGTGGGCAAAATGTATTTTTTTTGTCAGTTCTTTAGGTTTGCAAGGGATTCTAGGTAACAGATCATGGTGGGAGGCAGTCAAGTCACCCCATCCTGGATTTCCCTGGGTGTCTAGTTTTCAAAAATATATAGGTTTTCTAGGTCTCCCTAGGTGCCGGCAGAGCTAGGGTTCAAAAACTACAGCTAGGCACTTTGCCAAAAAAGTGACATTTTTCACTGAAAAATTGAGGTGTGACCATGTTGCGTTTCGTGCCGTTTCCTGTCGCGGGCACTAGGCGACCCGCACAAGTGAGGTACCATTTTTCTCGTAGGACTTTGGGGAACGCGGGGTGGGTGGAAATTTGTGGATCCACACAGATTCCAGTACTTTCCATCATAGAAATGTGGGAAAATGTGTTTTTTTTGTCCATTTTTTACGTTTGCAAGTGATTCTGGGTAACAGACCCTGGTGGTAGGCACTCAAGTCACCTCATCCTGAATTCCCCTGGGTGTCTAGTTTAGAAAAATATATAGGTTTGCTAGGTTTCCCTAGGTGCTGGCAGAGCTAGGGTTCAAAAACTACAGCTAGTCACTTTGCCAAAAAAGGGTAATTTTTCACTGAAAAATTGAGGTGTGACAACGTTGCGTTTTGCGCCGTTTCCTGTCACGGGCACTAGGCTGCCCCGCACAAGAGAGGTACCATTTTTCTCGTAGGACTTTGGGGAACGCGGGGTGGGTGGAAATTTGTGCATCCACGCAGATTCAAGAACTTTCCATCACAGAAATGTGGGGAAAATGTGTTTGTTTTGTCAATTTTTTAGGATTGCAAGGGATTCTGGGTAACAGACCCTGGTGGAAGGCACTCAAGTCACCACATCCAGGATTCCCCTGGGTGTCTAGTTTTCAAAAATATATAGGTTTGCTAGGTTTCCCTAGGTGCCGGCAGAGCTAGGGTTCAAAAGCTACAGCTAGGCACTTTTCACTGCAAAATTGAGGTGTGACCACGTTGCGTTTTGCGCCGTTTCCTGTCGCGGGCACTAGGCCGACCCGCACAAGTGAGGTACCATTTTTCTCATAGGACTTTGGGGAACGCGGGGTGGGTGGAAATTTGTAGATCCACACAGATTCCAGAACTTTCCATCACCGAAATGTGGGGAAAATGTGTTTTTTTGTCAATGTTTTAGGTTTGCAAGGGATTCTGGGTAACAGACCCTGGTGGGAGGCACTCAAGTCACCCCATCCTAGATTCCCCTGGGTGTCTAGTTTTTAAAAATATATAGGTTTTCTAGGTTTCCCTAGGTCCCGGCAGAGCTAGGGTTAAAAAACTACAGCTAGGCACTTTGCCAAAAAAGTGTCATTTTTCACAGCAAAATTGAGGTGTGACCATGTTGCGTTTCGCGCCGTTTCCTGTCGCGGGCACTAGGCGACCCGCACAAGTGAGGTACCATTTTTCTCGTAGGACTTTGGGGAACACGGGGTGGGTGGAAATCTGTGGATACACGCAGATTCCAGAAATTTCCATCACAGAAATGTGGGGAAAGTGTGTTTTTTTTGTCCATTTTTCACGTTTGCAAGGGATTCTGGGTAACAGACCCTGGTGGGAGGCACTCAAGTCACCCCATCCTGGATTCCCCTGGGTGTCTAGTTTTTAAAAATATAGGTTTCCCTAGGTGCCGGCAGGGCTAGGGTTCAAAAACTACAGCTAGTCACTTTGCCAAAAAAGGGTAATTTTTCACTGCAAAATTGAGGTGTGAACACGTTGCGTTTTGCGCCGTTTTCTGTCACGGGCACTAGGCCGACCCGCACAAGCGAGGTACCATATTTCTCGTAGGACTTTGGGGAACGCGGGGTGGGTGGAAAATTGTGGATCCATGCAGATTCCAGAACTCTCCATCACAGAAATGTGGGCAAAATGTATTTTTTTTGTCAATTTTGTAGGTTTGCAAGGGATTCTGGGTAACAGACCCTGGTGGGAGGCACTCAAGTCAACCCATCCTGGATTCCCCTGGGTGTCTAGTTTTCAAAAATATATAGGTTTGCTAGGTTTCCCTAGGAGCCGGCAGAGCTAGGGTTAAAGAACTACAGCTAGTCACTTTGCCAAAAAAGGGTAATTTTTCACTGCAAAATTGAGGTGTGAACACGTTGCGTTTTGCGCCGTTTCCTGTCGTGGGCACTAGCCCTACCCGCACAAGTGAGGTACCATTTTTCTCGAAGGACTTTGGGGAACGCGGGGTGGGTGGAAATGTGTGGATCCACGCATATTCCAGATTTTTCCATCACAGAAATGTGGGGAAAATATGTTTTTTTTGTCATTTGTTTAGGTTTGCAAGGGATTCTGGGTAACAGACCCTGGTGGGAGGCACTCAACTCACCCCATCCTGGATTCCCCTGGGTGTCTAGTTTTCAAAAATATATAGGTTTGCATGGGCTCCTGTAGGAGAGTAGGGTCTGCTATCCTATGGTCACCCCAAATTTTTGATTTTTGCTTCACTGGTTTTTGACATATTGAGGCTGTGGGCCTGCTAATCAGACCCCCAGCCTGCTGTTCTCTCTACTAAATTAAAACTATGCACCCTAGGTGCATAACCAATTGGAAGTGGATCACCCTGTCAGCCCCTGTACCAGTGTACACTAGGTACCCAGGGCATTGGTGTATCTATGCCTGCCAGGGGCTGAAGCATGTATTATGCCACCCCAGGCTTGGCCTAACAAATTTGACACAACTGGCTGATCACTCAGCTGGGGTAAGTTGGTGTAACCACCTCTTACTTAGGTGTAGTATACCTATACCTAACCTTAAATGGGACACATGTTAACCTATAAGTCACTCCTATGGCAGGCCTTAACAATCCTGGAGGCAGAGTGCTTGGTTCCATGTGAGATGGTGCTCTGGCATGAGCTGAGCCTGTCTGCAGTAATCGGAAAAAACTTCCTTCTACTGTTTCCAGATATCGTCATACCATATACTCTTAAGTGCATTATGAACCTCGCGGTTAAATGCTATCTTTGGTTTGGCTTTATCAAAACATGTCGAGTAAGATGTCATACGAATTGGAATACTAACCCCTCGCCAATTCTGGCGACGGGGTTAGCATTCCACCCTTCTGGAGGGACACGACATGTACAGTACCTGAAACCTGGGTAAAATCAGACATAGCCTCAGCTCCACAAAATGGATGCTGCCACCACAGACACAAGTCTGCCCTCCTGCTGCTGGGAGTCCTTCCAGCTTGGGAGGTGTGGACAAAGGGTTTCCTGCCAGGGGAGGTGCGTGCACCACCCCAGACAGGATTTTGTGTATTGGTCAGGTAGGGCTTGAAAGAAACCAGACATGCCTGTGGCTCACAAGGAGCCTCGGTGCATATGCCAGTTCAAACGGGTCCTGGGGCACACCAGCCCTGGACCTGGGGCGAGCTGGACAAAGGATTGGGGGTGTAACCACCCCCCTTCCTGGTCCCACCCTTAGGGAGGGACCTAGCAGGTAGTCCGGCCCCTAGAATCCGCTTAAAGGTAGGAGCTGTGTCCTAAGACTTCAGACATCCTGGAATCAACTTGAAACTAAGAAGAAGACGGGAACTTCGACATTCTGCTGCACAGAAGACTGAAGGAAATCTCCCCTGTGGTCAGGGAGTGACCCCCTTGCTAACGCAAGCACCATCCAGCGAATCAACGTCTGCTTTGCCGCCGCCTCCCGCCGGAGCCCGAGCCCAAAGACTGACAAGACCTGGACCTCCAGACCTCTCACCGCCCGATCCACAGTCCCTGAAAAGAGGAGACCCGTGGAGGCAACGAGACACGTGGAGCCAGCCATCTTGAAACGACCACGACAAGCTGCAAGTGCAACAACCGAGGCTCCCTCCAAGTTGTGCTTTAGGATCTGAGAAGCACAACCCTCGAGCAGCATCTGCACCAAAGGTGAGCCCTCCAGCATCTCCACGATCTGCGTGGGGCCCTTCTGCATTTTGCCACTCAACGCGCCTAACCGGTTGCTGGCCTGCTGGCTAGTGGCCATCTTGGCGACGTTCAAGAACTACACCGCTGGTCTGGTTGCTCCAGACTGGCCCTTGCTCCCCTCCAAAGGAGCAATCCCTCTGACCTTGCTGGTCAGAACCATCAGCTTATCTTGTTCTCCACAACAATTGCTTTTGCCAAGGCTTGTTTGCTTCGATCAAGTCACCGACACTGCCGACAGCGAGAGCCTGCGTGGGACAGCTCGTGAACCAACTCCTGGACGTCGTCGACCTCCAGGGACCACGTGGCTGCAGAGACAAGCTACACCTTTCTTCCTGTTTGCACCCAACATCGCCTGGTACCCACCTGGCGCCACGCTGGTCATGGGCTAGTGACTGTGAACACTGTCCCCTCTGCTTACAGGTCTTCTACAACTCCGATCCACTCTTGGATCCACCGCATCCCTTCCGGACCGACCGCGTGCAGCATCTTTGTCCACAGGCTCCATTGACCCGATAGAAGAAACCCGACGCACTTCGACACCTATGCACCCGCTTCCTGTGGGTGAGGTAAAGCTGGCACTCCGGTGCCCAAGTGTAGAGTAACATCTCTAGTGTCTGTGTTTCCAATCTTAAGGTCATAGTCCATCCGGAAGATCCTTTTTGCAGTAACTTTGTACTTTTTACGCACCCTTTGAAAACCTATGGGAGCACGCGTGTGAATATTTGCTCTGCACACGCACCCCGTGGACCTCCTGGTCACTAACTAAAGTTAGCTCCTTGTAGGCCCAGCGATTCTAGAGGCCCTAGGCCTTTTCCCTTTTCTGTTCGTGGTACTTATACCACTATTTTAGTATATGGTTCGAGCGGCCACCAGGGCCTATCCATATAAAGTGCAACTTCTGTGTATTCTACTGTAATCTTGTTTGACGATTTGTGCTCCTGTGCTCATAAAGAGACTAGGGGTTACTTTGAGAAATAAATACATATATATTTTGAATATATATCTGTGTGGTGTCCTTTCATTGGTATAAAAGGGGGTTGCATTTGGTAAAACAGCTGGCTTAACACGCTTCACGAGTTTAGCCTCAAAGACTGCTTAGCCTACGCTACCACTAGGGCAGCTAGTCCGAAAAGGTTGACTTACAACCACACCATAAGGGTTGCTTGGCATGGTACAAGGTGATCACTTTAACTAGTGAGCATCATATACCAGGCCAACTTCTCACATTGGTGAGCAGCGGTTGGATTTGAGCTTGCTGTGTTTTACCATTGTAAACTCTTGGTTACCAATTGAAAGATCACATAGGTACCTGTAGGTACATATAAAACAAGATTAGATATACTTAAGTTCTACTGAACTTAGTTGTGGTAGAGCAAAGGGAGTAGCACACCCTGACTACAACTACTAGATAGGTTTAGTAGGTAAACCCAAGTGTAGGTAGATTGCAACACATCCACCCACACTTAAGAGCAATGGCTGGGGCAGAGGGGTCCACTGTACCCATCTCGGTTGAGAGTGACCCCCAGAGGGCACCATCCATCTTTGCTACCCTTAATCAAAATGAGCTCAGGCAGTTGGCAAATATCAGGGGCCTTAAACAGCCCAAGAATCCTACTTCTGCTGAACTCAGAGAGCTTTTACAGGCTGATGAAGATCAGAAAGCTCTCAGGAAAGCCTCCCAGTTAGGCCCCTTAGGGACAGGAACAGGAGGCCCCCCTTCTGAAGATGCTACTGAAGTACCCCTTTCCAATAGCCATCCCTTATATGAGAATCATACTACAGAGGAGGAAAGTGGTGGGGATACAGAAAGTAGTGAGGATGAAGGGAGAACTAGCCCAGTGCCAAGTGTTATACTTGGCCCAGCTAAACTAAGGCTATTGGGGACTGACAATGGGATCATCCCATTGGATCTCCCCAGTGGACTTAGCCAGGGGTCTGGGAGGCAAAGGAATCACTCAGGTGGATCTAATGCTTCTCATACCTCTAGAGGCTCTCAAGGTCACTCCAGGAGAAGGATGACCACCCCTCAGAGGAGGGAGCATGAGGCCAGAATGCAGGAAGCCCAGCTGAGGATCATGAAGCAGGAGCTAGAGGTAGCCCTGATGGAAGAGAAACTGAACAAGGCTAGGCAACCTAGAGAGAGTGGGTCTATACCCACTGGTGGCAGCATTGTCCCTAAGGACAAAGATAGGGTCTTTGATAATAGGAACCTGTCTAAGGTTGTGCCCCCCTACAAAAGTGGGGATGACATCCACAAATGGATGACTGCTCTTGAGAGAGCCTGCAAAGTGCAGCAGGTTCCTGAAGACCAGTGGGCAGCAATCCTCTGGCTCTCCTTTGAAGGAAGAGGCAGAGACATACTCCTCACTGTTAGGGAGGAGGATGTCAGAAATTACAGAGCCCTGAAGAGTGTCCTAGTTGATGGGTTAGGCTTAACCACTGAACAGTACAGGTTAATGTTCAGAGACACCCAGAAGACACAGACTCAGGACTGGCCTGAATACATTGAATGTGCCACTAAGGCTTTGGAGGGTTGGTTGCTGGGAAGTAAGGTATCTGATTATACAGGATTGTACAACTTGATGATGAGAGAACAGATTTTAAATAACTGTCAAAACCAGCAACTGCATCAACACTTGGTTGACTCTGATCTGACCTCTCCCCAAGAATTGGGAAAGAAGGCAGACAAATGGGTCAGAACCAGGGTTAAGCAAAAGAACCAGAACCAGGGCCAAGGGGGTGATCAGAAGAAAACAGACCAAAAGGGTGGAGATCAGAAATCTAAAGACCAGAAGTCTTCAACAGGGCCCCAAACTACTGCTAAAGAGGGTGGGTCCCAGCCTAAAGGGAAGAAGAAAGAAGGTCAAAAGAAACCCTGGTGCAATCATTGCAAGAATACAACTCACTGGACTAGTGATTGTAAAAAGGGTGGAGCCCCCAACACTGTTGCCCCTAAGGCACCTGCTCCCAGTACTACTGTTAGCAGTGTTGGTCCCCAGACAAAGGGTGTAGTGGGAATCACTATGGGAACTGAAGGAGATTCTGACTTAGACAGAACCCTGACACAGGCAGTCTTGATCTGTGATGGGGACATTGATTTGTCCCTGACTGTGAGCCCCAGTAACCTGGGCAAGTACAGACAGACTCCTTTAATTAATGAAAAAGTGGCTCAAGCCTACAGGGACACATGTGCCAGTGTCACTATGGTGACACCAGGCTTTGTGGACCCTGGACAGTACATACCAGGTGAGAATTACCTGGTGACCAATGCCAGCAATGCCACTACTTCACATAGTGTGGCAGTTGTTAACTTCTCATGGGGAGGGGTAACTGGCCTCAAAAGGGTTGTGGTTAGTGCAGACCTCCCAGTAGAATGTTTGTTGGGCAATGACCTAGAGAGTTCTCTATGGTCTGAAGTGGAGTACAGGACACATGCAGAGATGTTAGGTATATCACCACATGTCCTTGCTGTGACCAGGTCACAGGCCAAAAAGTGCCTTACTGAACCACAGGTCTTGGATCCTGGAACAATGGACCAAGCACCTACCAAGAAGAAGAACAGGAGGGTCAAGGCTGTGCCTTCCCCCCTGCCTCAGAGTGATGATCAACCTTCCCAGGAAGCTGATCTAGAGAACCCTGAAGGAACTGTCACTGAAGAGCTTGAACCTGATCAGGTTGAGTTTCCGGGGACAGGGGGACCTTCAAGGGCTGACTTGAGGCAGGCTCAGTTATCCTGTCCCTCTCTTGAACCCCTCAGACAGCTGGCTGCTGCTGAGGCTGCTGGGAATGCTCAAGGTACCCATAAAGTGTATTGGGATGAAGGGCTCCTTTATTCAGAGGCTAGAGACCCCAAGCCTGGTGCTACCAGGAGGTTGGTTATACCTCTGCAATTTAGGGGCTTCCTTCTTACCTTGGCCCATGATATTCCTTTAGCAGGACACTTAGGCCAGAACAAGACTTGGGACAGGCTTGTCCCTCACTTTCACTGGCCTCACATGAATGAAGATACAAAGGAGTTTTGTCGCTCCTGTGTGAACTGCCAAGCCAGTGGCAAATCAGGTGGCACAACAAAGGCCCCCCTAATACCACTACCTGTGGTGGGGGTCCCCTTTGAAAGAGTGGGAATAGACATAGTGGGTCCCATGGATCCTCCCACTGCATCTGGGCACAGATTTATACTGGTGGTAGTGGATCATGCCACCAGGTATCCAGAGGCAATTCCCCTTAGGACCACTACAGCACCTGTTGTGGCCAGGGCCCTGCTGGGAGTATTCTCCAGAGTGGGGTTTCCTGAGGAGGTAGTTTCTGACAGAGGTACCAACTTCATGTCAGGATACTTGACAGCTATGTGGAAGGAATGTGGTGTCAACTACAAGTTCACCACCCCTTATCACCCACAATGCAATGGGCTTGTTGAGAGATTCAACAAGACCCTAAAGGGTATGATCAAAGGATTACCTGAAAAGCTTAGGCGAAGATGGGACATCCTTCTACCCTGCCTTCTGTTTGCTTACAGAGAGGTCCCACAAAAGGGGGTTGGCTACAGCCCCTTTGAATTGTTGTTTGGGCACCCTGTAAGAGGCCCACTGTGTTTAGTGAAGGAAGGATGGGAGTTACCTCTCAAAAAGCCTAAACAAGACATAGTGGACTATGTACTTGGTCTCCGCTCCAGGATGGCTGAGTATATGGAGAAGGCATCCAAAAACCTTGAGGCAAGCCAGGCCTTACAGAAAGCTTGGCATGACCAAAAGGCTGTCTTGGTTGAGTTTCAGCCAGGACAGAAGGTATGGGTGTTGGAGCCAGTGGCCCCAGCAGCACTCCAAGACAAATGGTCTGGACCCCATACAATCCTGAAAAAGAAGGGAGAGGTCACCTACTTGGTGGACCTAGGAGCTCCCAGGAGTCCCCACAGGGTACTCCATGTTAACAGGTTAAAAGCATATGTTGTCAGGGCAGACATGGGCTTGCTCATGGCTACAGATGAGGGACAGGAGGAAGAGAGTGACCCTCTCCCAGACCTGTTGTCTCAGAACCCTGAAGATGGCTCAGTTGAAGGAGTGACCCTTGGAGGCAACCTCACTGCCCATCAGCAGACTGAATGTAGACAAGTTCTACAATCATTTCAACATCTGTTTTCCTTAATACCTAGCCAAACTGACTGGTGTACCCATGTGGTGGACACTGGTGACAGTCTGCCTGTAAAGAACAAGCTCTACAGACAACCTGACCACGTCAGGGACTGTATAAAGGCTGAGGTACATAAAATGCTGGAATTAGGTGTCATTGAACCCTCAGAGAGCCCCTGGGCTAGCCCAGTGGTTCTGGTCCCCAAACCTCACACCAAAGATGGCAAGAGAGAGATGAGGTTCTGTGTGGACTACAGGAGTCTCAATGCTGTCACCAGGACAGATGCACACTGTGAGAAGTTGGCCTGGTATATGATGCTCACTAGTTAAAGTGATCACCTTGTACCATGCCAAGCAACCCTTATGGTGTGGTTGCAAGTCAACCTTTTCGGACTAGCTGCCCTAGTGGTAGCGTAGGCTAAGCAGTCTTTGAGGCTAAACTCGTGAAGCGTGTTAAGCCAGCTGTTTTACCAAATGCAACCCCCTTTTATACCAATGAAAGGACACCACACAGATATATATTCAAAATATATATGTATTTATTTCTCAAAGTAACCCCTAGTCTCTTTATGAGCACAGGAGCACAAATCGTCAAACAAGATTACAGTAGAATACACAGAAGTTGCACTTTATATGGATAGGCCCTGGTGGCCGCTCGAACCACATACTAAAATAGTGGTATAAGTACCACGAACAGAAAAGGGAAAAGGCCTAGGGCCTCTAGAATCGCTGGGCCTACAAGGAGCTAACTTCAGTTAGTGACCAGGAGGTCCACGGGTGGCGTGTGCAGAGCAAATAGTCACACGCGTGCTCCCATAGGTTTCAATGGGTGCGTAAAAAGTACAAAGTTACTGCAAAGAGGATCTTCCGGATGGACTAGGAACTCAAGATTTGGAACACAGGCACTAGAGATTTAATACTACACTTGGGCACAGGAGTGCCAGCTTTACCTCACCCACAGGAAGCGGGTGCATAGGCCTCGAAGTGCGTCGGGTTTCTTCTATCTGTTCCGTGGAGCCTGAAGACAAAGATGCTGCAGGCGGTCGGTCCGGGAGAGATGCGGTGGATCCAAGAGTGGATCGGAGATGTTGAAGACCTGTAAGCAGAGGGGACAGTGTTCACAGTCACTAGCCAGTGACCAGCGTGGCACCAGGTGGGTACCAGGCAATGTCGGGTGCAAACAGGAAGAAAGGTGTAGCTTGTCTCTGCAGCCACGTGGTCCCTGGAGGTCGATGATGTCCAGGAGTCGGTTCACGAGCTGTCCCACGCAGGCTCTCGCTTTCGGCGGTGTCGGCGACTTGATCTAAGCAAACAAGCCTTGGCAAAAGCAATTGTTGTAGGAGATGAAATAAGCTGATGGTTCTGACCAGCAAGGTCAGAGGGACTGCTCCTTTGGAGGGGAGCAAGGGCCAGTCTGGAGCAACCAGACCAGTGGTGTATTTCATAAAGTTTGTCACCAAGATGGCTACTAGCCAGCGGGCCAGCAACCGGTTAGGCGCGTTGAGTGGCAAAATGCAGAAGGGCCCCACGCAGATCGTGGAGATGCTGGAGGGCTCACCTTTAGTGCAGATGCTGCTCGAGGGTTGGGCTTCTCAGATCCCAAAGCACAACTTGGAGGGAGCCTCGGTTGTTGCACTTGTCAGCTTGTCGTGGTCGTTTCAAGATGGCTGGCTCCACATGTCTCGGTGCCTCCACGGGTCTCCTCTTTTCAGGGACTGTGGATCGGGCGGTGAGAGGTCTGGAGGTCCAGGTCTTGTCAGTCTCTGGGCTCGGGCTCCGGTGGGAGGCAGCGGCAAAGCAGACGTTGATTCGCTGGATGGTGCTTGTGTTAGCAAGGTGGTCACTCCCTGACCACAGGGGAGATTTCCTTCAGTCTTCTGTGCAGCAGAATGTCGAAGTTCCCGTCTTCTTCTTAGTTTCAAGTTGATTCCAGGATGTCTGAAGTCTTAGGACACAGCTCCTACCTTTAAGCGGATTCTAGGGGCCGGACTACCTGCTAGGTCCCTCCCTATGGGTGGGACCAGGAAGGGGGGTGGGTACACCCCCAATCCTTTGTCCAGCTCGCCCCAGGCCCGGGACTGGTGTGCCCCAGGACCGGTTTGAACTGGCATATGCACCGAGGCTCCTTGTGAGCCACAGGCATGTCTGGTTTCTTTCAAGCCCTACCTGACCAATACACAAAATCCTGTCTGGGGTGGTGCATGCACCTCCCCTGGCAGGAAACCCTTTGTCCACACCTCCCAAGCTGGAAGGACTCCCAGCATCAGGAGGGCAGACTTGTGTCTGTGGTGGCAGCATCCATTTTGTGGAGCTGAGGCTATGTCTGATTTTACCCGGGTTTCAGGTACTGTACATGTCGTGTCCCTCTAGAAGGGTGGAATGCTAACCCCGTCGCCAGAATAGGCGAGGGGTTAGTATTCCAATTCGTATGACACCTTACTCGACATTTTTTGATAAAGCCAAACCAAAGATAGCATTTAACCGCGAGGTTCATAATGCACTTAAGAGTATATGGTATGACGATATCTGGAAACAGTAGAAGGAAGTTGTTCCGACCATTGCAGAAAGGCTCAGCTCATGCCAGAGCACCATCTCACATGGAACCAAGCACTCTGCCTTCAGGATTGTTAAGGCCTGCCATAGGAGTAACTTATAGGTTACCAGGTGTCCCATTTAAGGTTAGGTATAGGTATACTACACCTAAGTAAGAGGTGATTACACCAACTTACCCCAGCTGAGTGATCAGCCAGTTGTGTCAGATTGTTAGGCCAAGCCTGTGGTGGCATAATACATGCTTCAGCCCCTGGCAGGCCTTGGGTACACCAATGCCCTGGGTACCTAGTGTACACTGGTACAGGGGCTGACAGGGTGATCCACTTCCAATTGGTTATGCACCTAGGGTGCATAGTGTTAATTTAGTAGAGAGAACAGCAGGCTGGGGGTCTGATTGGCAGGCCCACAGCCTCAATATGTCAAAAACCAGTGAAGCAAAAAGCAAAAATTTGGGGTGACCATAGGATAGCAGACCCTACTCTCCTACACAACCCCCCCAAACGCTGGGACATTAAACTAGCCTTGACCAGTCTCGTCTTCATGTCCTAAGTGGAAGTACCTGGAGAGACCATCTGCATTCCCATGGTCAGTACCTGGCCGGTGCTCCACTGTAAAGTCCATCCCCTGTAGGGAAATGGACCACCTAAGCAGTTTGGGGTTTTCACCCTTCATCTGATTTAGCCATAAGAGGGGCTTATGGTCGGTCTGAATCTTGAAGTGAGTGCCAAACAAGTATGGCCTCAGCTTCTTCAGGGCCCACACCACAGCAAAGGCCTCCCTCTCAATAGCTGACCAATTCTTCTCTCTGGGGGTCAACCTTCTGCTAATAAAAGCAATGGGTTGGTCTTGACCATCTACATTAAGTTGTGACAGCACAGCTCCCACACCCAACTCAGAAGCATCTGTTTGGACAATAAACTCTTTGGAGTAGTCAGGACTTTTCAGGATAGGTGCAGAGCACATGGCCTCCTTCAGGTCATCAAATGCCTTTTGACAGCTTACTGTCCACTGAACCTTTTTGGGCATCTTCTTGGATGTCAGATCATTAAGTGGAGTCACAATGGACCCATAGTTCTTAACAAACTTCCTGTAGTACCCAGTCAAGCCCAAGAAAGCTCGAACTTGAGTCTGGGTGGTTGGAGGGGACCAGTCCTTGATGGATTGTATCTTACTCTCCAGTGGTTGAACTTGGCCTCCACCTACAAGGTGGCCCAAATATACAACCATACTCTGCCCTATCTGGCACTTAGTAGCCTTGATAATGAGGCCTGCCCTTTGCAGAGCCTCAAGAGCCTTCTTCAGGTGGATCAGGTGATCCTCCCAGGTGGAGCTAAAGACAGCAATGTCATCAAGATATGCTGCGCAAAAGTCATCCAACCCAGTAAGGACTTGGTTCACCAGCCTTTGGAAGGTGGCAGGTGCATTCTTCAGACCAAAGGGCATCACCACAAACTGGTAGTGCCCACCTGGGGTTGAGAATGCTGTTTTGGCCTTAGACTCCTCAGCTAATCTGATTTGCCAATAGCCAGCTGTTAAGTCAAATGTGCTCAAAAACTTAGCAGAAGCTAGTTTGTCTATGAGCTCATCTGCCCTTGGAATAGGGTGTGCATCTGTCCTGGTGACAGCATTGAGTCCTCTGTAATCCACACAGAACCTCATCTCTCTCTTGCCATCTTTGGTGTGAGGTTTGGGGACCAGAACCACTGGGCTAGCCCAGGGGCTCTCTGAGGGTTCAATGACACCTAATTCCAGCATTTTATGTACCTCAGCCTTTATACAGTCCCTGACGTGGTCAGGTTATCTGTAAAGCTTGTTCTTTACAGGCAGACTGTCACCAGTGTCCACCACATATGTCCAAACATATGTGAAAATGATTGTAGAACCGGTCTACATTCAGTCTGCTGATGGGCAGTGAGGTTGCCTCCAAGGGTCACTCCTTCAACTGAGCCATCTTCAGGGTTCTGAGACAACAGGTCTGGGAGAGGGTCACTCTCTTCCTCCTGTCCCTCATCTGTAGCCATGAGCAAGCCCATGTCTGCCCTGTCAACATATGCTTTAAGCCCGTTAACATGGAGTACCCTGTGGGGACTCCTGGGAGTTCCTAGGTCTACCAAGTAGGTGACCTCTCCCTTCTTTTCCAGGATTGTATGGGGTCCAGACCATTTGTCTTGGAGTGCTGCTGGGGCCACTGGCTCCAACACCCATACCTTCTGTCCTGGCTGAAACTCAACCAAGACAGCCTTTTGGTCATGCCAAGCTTTCTGTAAGGCCTGCCTTGCCTCAAGGTTTTTGGATGCCTTCTCCATATACTCAGCCATCCTGGAGCGGAGACCAAGTACATAGTCCACTATGTCTTGCTTAGGCTTTTTGAGAGGTAACTCCCATCCTTCCTTCACCAAACACAGTGGGCCTCTTACAGGGTGCCCAAACAACAATTCAAAGGGGCTGTAGCCAACTCCTTTTTGTGGGACCTCTCTGTAAGCAAACAGAAGGCAGGGTAGAAGGATGTCCCATCTTCGCCTGAGCTTTTCAGGTAATCCTTTGATCATACCCTTTAGGGTCTTGTTGAATCTCTCAACAAGCCCATTGCATTGTGGGTGATAAGGGGTGGTGAACTTGTAGTTGACACCACATTCCTTCCACATAGCTGTCAAGTATCCTGACATGAAGTTGGTACCTCTGTCAGAAACTACCTCCTTAGGAAACCCCACTCTGGAGAATACTCCCAGCAGGGCCCTGGCCACAACAGGAGCTGTAGTGGTCCTAAGGGGAATTGCCTCTGGATACCTGGTGGCATGATCCACTACCACCAGTATAAATCTGTGCCCAGATGCAGTGGGAGGATCCATGGGACCCACTATATCTATTCCCACTCTTTCAAAGGGGACCCCCACCACAGGTAGTGGTATTAGGGGGGCCTTTGTTGTGCCACCTGATTTGCCACTGGCTTGGCAGGTCACACATGAGCGACAAAACTCCTTTGTATCTTCATTCATGTGAGGCCAGTGAAAGTGAGGGACAAGCCTGTCCCAAGTCTTGTTCTGGCCTAAGTGTCCTGCTAAAGGAATATCATGGGCCAAGGTAAGAAGGAAGCCCCTAAATTGCAGAGGTATAACCAACCTCCTGGTAGCACCAGGCTTGGGGTCTCTAGCCTCTGAATAAAGGAGCCCTTCATCCCAATACACTTTATGAGTACCTTGAGCATTCCCAGCAGCCTCAGCAGCAGCCAGCTGTCTGAGGGGTTCAAGAGAGGGACAGGATAACTGAGCCTGCCTCAAGTCAGCCCTTGAAGGTCCCCCTGTCCCCAGAAACTCAACCTGATCAGGTTCAAGCTCTTCAGGGACAGTTCCTTCAGGGTCCTCTAGATCAGCTTCCTGGGAAGGCTGATCATCACTCTGAGGCAGGGGGGAAGGCACAGCCTTGACCCTCCTGTTCTTCTTCTTGGTAGGTGCTTGGTCCATTGTTCCAGGATCCAAGACCTGAGATTCAGTGAGGCACTTTTTGGCCTGTGACCTGGTCACAGCAAGGACATGTGATGATATACCTAACATCTCTGCATGAGTCCTGTACTCCACTTCTGACCATAGAGAACTCTCTAGGTCATTGCCCAACAAACATTCTACTGGGAGGTCTGCACTAACCACAACCCTTTTGAGGCCAGTTACCCCTCCCCATGAGAAGTTAACAACTGCCACACTATGTGAAGTAGTGGCATTGCTGGCATTGGTCACCAGGTAATTCTCACCTGGTATGTACTGTCCAGGGTCCACAAAGTCTGGTGTCACCATAGTGACACTGGCACATGTGTCCCTGTAGGCTTGAGCCACTTTTTCGTTAATTAAAGGAGTCTGTCTGTACTTGCCCAGGTTACTGGGGCTCACAGTCAGGGACAAATCAATGTCCCCATCACAGATCAAGACTGCCTGTGTCAGGGTTCTGTCTAAGTCAGAATCTCCTTCAGTTCCCATAGTGATTCCCACTACACCCTTTGTCTGGGGACCAACACTGCTAACAGTAGTACTGGGAGCAGGTGCCTTAGGGGCAACAGTGTTGGGGACTCCACCCTTCTTACAATCACTAGTCCAGTGAGTTGTATTCTTGCAATGATTGCACCAGGGTTTCTTTTGACCTTCTTTCTTCTTTCCCTTGGATTGTTGTTGGGACCCACCCTCCTTAGCAGTAGTTTGGGGCCCTGTTGAAGACTTCTGGTCTTTAGATTTCTGATCTCCACCCTTTTGGTCTGTTTTCTTCTCATCACCCCCTTGGCCCTGGTTCTGGTTCTTTTGCTTAACCCTGGTTCTGACCCATTTGTCTGCCTTCTTTTCCAATTCTTGGGGAGAGGTTAGATCAGAGTCAACCAAGTGTTGATGCAGTTGCTGGTTTTGACAGTTATTTAAAATCTGTTCTCTCATCATCATATTATACAATCCTGTAAAATCAGATACCTTACTTCCCAGCAACCAACCCTCCAAAGCCTTAGTGGCACATTCAATGTATTCAGACCAGTCCTGAGTCTGTGTCTTTTGGGTGTCTCTGAACAATAACCTGTACTGTTCAGTGGTTAAGCCTAACCCATCAACTAGGACACTCTTCAGGACTCTGTAATTTCTGACATCCTCTTCTCTAACAGTGAGGAGTCTGTCTCTGCCTCTTCCTTCAAAGGAGAGTGTAGGAGAGTAGGGTCTGCTATCCTATGGTCACCCCAAATTTTTGCTTTTTGCTTTACTGGTTTTTGACATATTGAGGCTGTGGGCCTGCCAATCAGACCCCCAGCCTGCTGTTCTCTCTACTAAATTTACACTATGCACCCTTGGTGCATAACCAATTGAAAGTGGATCACCCTGTCAGCCCCTGTACCAGTGTACACTAGGTACCCAGGGCATTGGTGTACCCAAGGCCTGCCAGGGGCTGAAGCATGTATTATGCCACCCCAGGCTTGGCCTAACAATCTGACACAACTGGCTGATCACTCAGCTGGGGTAAGTTGGTGTAATCACCTCTTACTTAGGTGTAGTATACCTATACCTAACCTTAAATGGGACACCTGGTAACCTATAAGTCACTCCTATGGCAGGCCTTAACAATCCTGAAGGCAGAGTGCTTGGTTCCATGTGAGATGGTGCTCTGGTATGAGCTGAGCCTGTCTGCAGTGGTCGGAACAACTTCCTTCTACTGTTTCCAGATATCATCATACCATATACTCTTAAGTGCATTATGAACCTCGCGGTTAAATGCTATCTTTGGTTTGGCTTTATCAAAACATGTCGAGTAAGGTGTCATACGAATTGGAATACTAACCCCTCGCCAATTCTGGCGACGGGGTTAGCATTCCACCCTTCTAGAGGGACACGACATGTACAGTACCTGAAACCCAGTAAAATCAGACATAGCCTCAGCTCCACAAAATGGATGCTGCCACCACAGACACAAGTCTGCCCTCCTGCTGGTGGGAGTCCTTCCAGCTTGGGAGGTGTGGACAAAGGGTTTCCTGCCAGGGGAGGTGCATGCACCACCCCAGACAGGATTTTGTGCATTGGTCAGGTAGGGCTTGAAAGAAACCAGACATGCCTGTGGCTCACAAGGAGCCTCGGTGCATATGCCAGTTAAAACCGGTCCTGGGGCACACCAGTCCCGGGCCTGGGGCGAGCTGGACAAAGGATTGGGGGTGTAACCACCCCCCTTCCTGGTCCCACCCATAGGGAGGGACCTAGCAGGTAGTCCGGCCCCTAGAATCCGCTTTAAGGTAGGAGCTGTGTCCTAAGACTTCAGACATCCTGGAATCAACTTGAAACTAAGAAGAAGACGGGAACTTCGACATTCTGCTGCACAGAAGACTGAAGGAAATTTCCCCTGTGGTCAGGGAGTGACCACCTTGCTAACGCAAGCACCATCCAGCGAATCAACGTCTGCTTTGCCGCCGCCTCCCACCGGAGCCCGAGCCCAGAGACTGACAAGACCTGGACCTCCAGACCTCTCACCGCCCGATCCACAGTCCCTGAAAAGAGGAGACCCGTGGAGGCACCGAGACACGTGGAGCCAGCCATCTTGAAACGACCACGACAAGCTGACAAGTGCAACAACCGAGGCTCCCTCCAAGTTGTGCTTTAAGGTCTGAGAAGCCCAACCCTCGAGCAGCATCTGCACCAAAGGTGAGCCCTCCAGCATCTCCACAATCTGCGTGGGGCCCTTCTGCATTTTGCCACTCGATGCGCCTAACCGGTTGCTGGCCCACTGACTAGTAGCCATCTTGGCGACGAACTTTACAAAATACACTGCTGGTCTGGTTGCTCCAGACTGGCCCTTGCTCCCCTCCAAAGGTGCAGTCCTTCTGACCTTGCTGGTCAGAACCATCAGCTTATTTCATCTCCTACAACAATTGCTTTTGCCAAGGCTTGTTTGCTTCGATCAAGTCGCCGACACCGCCGACAGCGAGAGCCTGCATGGGACAGCTCGTGAACCGACTCCTGGACGTCATCAACCTCCAGGGACTACGTGGCTGCAGAGACAAGCTACACATTTCTTCCTGTTTGCACCCGACATTGCCTGGTACCCACCTGGTGCCACGCTGGTCACTGGCTAGTGACTGTGAACACTGTCCCCTCTGCTTGCAGGTCTTCAACATCTCCGATCCACTCTTGGATCCACCGCATCTCTCCCGGACCGACCGCCTGCAGCATCTTTGTCTTCAGGCTCCACGGAACAGATAGAAGAAACCCGACGCACTTCGAGGCCTATGCACCCGCTTCCTGTGGGTGAGGTAAAGCTGGCACTCCTGTGCCCAAGTGTAGTATTACATCTCTAGTGCCTGTGTTCCAAATCTTGAGTTCCTAGTCCATCCGGAAGATCCTCTTTGCAGTAACTTTGTACTTTTTACGCACCCATTGAAACCTATGGGAGCATGCGTGTGACTATTTGCTCTGCACACGCCACCCGTGGACCTCCTGGTCACTAACTGAAGTTAGCTCCTTGTAGGCCCAGCGATTCTAGAGGCCCTAGGCCTTTTCCCTTTTCTGTTCGTGGTACTTATACCACTATTTTAGTATATGGTTCGAGCGGCCACCAGGGCCTATCCATATAAAGTGCAACTTCTGTGTATTCTACTGTAATCTTGTTTGACGATTTGTGCTCCTGTGCTCATAAAGAGACTAGGGGTTACTTTGAGAAATAAATACATATATATTTTGAATATATATCTGTGTGGTGTCCTTTCATTGGTATAAAAGGGGGTTGCATTTGGTAAAACAGCTGGCTTAACACGCTTCACGAGTTTAGCCTCAAAGACTGCTTAGCCTACGCTACCAATAGGGCAGCTAGTCCGAAAAGGTTGACTTACAACCACACCATAAGGGTTGCTTGGCATGGTACAAGGTGATCACTTTAACTAGTGAGCATCATATACCAGGCCAACTTCTCACATTGGTGAGCAGCGGTTGGATTTGAGCTTGCTGTGTTTTACCATTGTAATCTCTTGGTTACCAATTGAAAGATCACATAGGTACCTGTAGGTACATATAAAACAAGATTAGATATACATAAGTTCTACTGAACTTAGTTGTTGTAGAGCAAAGGGAGTAGCACACCCTGACTACAACTACTAGATAGGTTTAGTAGGTAAACCCAAGTGTAGGTAGATTGCAACACATCCACCCACACTTAAGAGCAATGGCTGGGGCAGAGGGGTCCACTGTACCCATCTCTGTTGAGAGTGACCCCCAGAGGGCACCATCCATCTTTGCTACAATTAATCAGAATGAGCTCAGGCATTTGGCAACTCTTAGAGGCCTTAAACAGCCCAAGAGCCCTACCTCTGCTGAGCTCAGAGAACTCTTGCAAAATGATGAAAATCAGAGAGAGCTCAAGAAAGCTTCCCAGTTAGCCCCCTTAGGGTCAGGAACAGGAGGCCCCCCTTCTGAAGATGCTACAGAAGTACCCCTTTCCAATAGCCATCCCTTAGATGAGAACCATACTACAGAGGAGGAAAGTGGAGAAGATACAGAGAGTAGTGATGATGAAGGGAGAACTAGCCCAGTGCCAAGTGTTATACTTGGCCCAGCTAAACTAAGGCTATTGGGGACTGACAATGGGATCATCCCATTGGATCTCCCCAGTGGACTTAACCAGGGGCTTGGGAGGCAAAGGAATCACTCAGGTGACTCCAATGCTTCTCATGCCTCTAGAGGCTCTCAAGGTCACTCCAGGAAAAGGATGACCACCCCTCAGTGGAGGGAACATGAGGCCAGAATGCAGGAAGCCCAGCTGAGGATCAGGAAGCAGGAGCTAGAAGTAGCCCTGATGGAAGAAAAACTGAACAAGGCTAGGCAACCTAGAGAGAGTGGGTCTATACCCACTGGTGGCAGCATTGTCCCTAAGGACAAAGATAGGGTCTTTGATAATAGGAACCTGTCTAAGGTTGTGCCCCCCTACAAAAGTGGGGATGACATCCACAAATGGATAACTGCTCTTGAGAGAGCCTGCAAGGTACAGCAGGTTCCTGAAGACCAGTGGGCAGCAATCCTCTGGCTCTCCTTTGAAGGAAGAGGCAGAGACAGACTCCTCACTGTTAGAGAAGAGGATGTCAGAAATTACAGAGTCCTGAAGAGTGTTCTAGTTGATGGGTTAGGCTTAACCACTGAACAGTACAGGTTAATGTTCAGAGACACCCAAAAGACACAGACTCAGGACTGGTCTGAATATGTTGAATGTGCCACTAAGGCTTTGGAGGGTTGGTTGCTGGGAAGTAAGGTATCTGATTTTACAGGATTGTATAATTTGATGATGAGAGAACAGATTTTAAATAACTGTCAAAACCAGCAACTGCATCAACACTTGGTTGACTCTGATCTGACCTCTCCCCAAGAAATGGGAAAGAAGGCAGACAAATGGGTCAGAACCAGGGTTAAGCAAAAGAACCAGAACCAGGGCCAAGGGGGTGATCAGAAGAAAACAGACCAAAAGGGTGGAGATCAGAAATCTAAAGACCAGAAGTCTTCAACAGGGCCCCAAACTACTGCTAAGGAGGGTGGGTCCCAACAACAATCCAAGGGAAAGAAGAAAGAAGGTCAAAAGAAACCCTGGTGCAATCATTGCAAGAATACAACTCACTGGACTAGTGATTGTAAGAAGGGTGGAGCCCCCAACACTGTTGCCCCTAAGGCACCTGCTCCCAGTACTACTGTTAGCAGTGTTGGTCCCCAGACAAAGGGTGTAGTGGGAATCACTATGGGAACTGAAGGAGATTCTGACTTAGACAGAACCCTGACCCAGGCAGTCTTGATCTGTGATGGGGACATTGATTTGTCCCTGACTGTGAGCCCCAGTAACCTGGGCAAGTACAGACAGACTCCTTTAATAAATGAAAAAGTGGCTCAAGCCTACAGGGACACATGTGCCAGTGTCACTATGGTGACACCAGGCTTTGTGGACCCTGGACAGTACATACCAGGTGAGAATTACCTGGTGACCAATGCCAGCAATGCCACTACTTCACATAGTGTGGCAGTTGTTAACTTCTCATGGGGAGGGGTAACTGGCCTCAAAAGGGTTGTGGTTAGTGCAGACCTCCCAGTAGAATGTTTGTTGGGCAATGACCTAGAGAGTTCTCTATGGTCAGAAGTGGAGTACAGGACTCATGCAGAGATGTTAGGTATATCATCACATGTCCTTGCTGTGACCAGGTCGCAGGCCAAAAAGTGCCTCACTGAACCTCAGGTCTTGGATCCTGGAACAATGGACCAAGCACCTACCAAGAAGAAGAACAGGAGGGTCAAGGCTGTGCCTTCCCCCCTGCCTCAGAGTGATGATCAGCCTTCCCAGGAAGCTGATCTAGAGGACCCTGAAGGAACTGTCCCTGAAGAGCTTGAACCTGATCAGGTTGAGTTTCTGGGGACAGGGGGACCTTCAAGGGCTGACTTGAGGCAGGCTCAGTTATCCTGTCCCTCTCTTGAACCCCTCAGACAGCTGGCTGCTGCTGAGGCTGCAGGGAATGCTCAAGGTACCCATAAAGTTTATTGGGATGAAGGGCTCCTTTATTTAGAGGCTAGAGACCCCAAGCCTGGTGCTACCAGGAGGTTGGTTACACCTCTGCAATTTAGGGGCTTCCTTCTTACCTTGGCCCATGATATTCCTTTAGCAGGACACTTAGGCCAGAATAAGACTTGGGACAGGCTTGTCCCTCACTTTCACTGGCCTCATATGAATGAAGATACAAAGGAGTTTTGTCGCTCCTTTGTGACCTGCCAAGCCAGTGGCAAATCAGGTGGCACAACAAAGGCCCCCCTAATACCATGTGGTGGGGGTCCCCTTTGAAAGAGTGGGAATAGACATAGTGGGTCCCATGGATCCTCCCACTGCATCTGGGCACAGATTTATACTGGTGGTAGTGGATCATGCCACCAGGTATCCAGAGGCAATACCCCTTAGGACCACTACCGCACCTGTTGTGGCCAGGGCCCTGCTGGGAGTATTCTCCAGAGTGGGGTTTCCTAAGGAGGTAGTATCTGACAGAGGTAGCAACTTTATGTCAGGATACTTGACAGCTATGTGGAAGGAATGTGGTGTCAACTACAAGTTCACCACCCCCTATCACCCACAATGCAATGGGCTTGTTGAGAGATTCAACAAGACCCTAAAGGGTATGATCAAAGGATTACCTGAAAAGCTCAGGCGAAGATGGGACATCCTTCTACCCTGCCTTCTGTTTGCTTACAGAGAGGTCCCACAAAAAGGAGTTGGCTACAGCCCCTTTGAATTGTTGTTTGGGCACCCTGTAAGAGGCCCACTGTGTTTAGTGAAGGAAGGATGGGAGTTACCTCTCAAAAAGCCTAAGCAAGACATAGTGGACTATGTACTTGGTCTCCGCTCCAGGATGGCTGAGTATATGGAGAAGGCATCCAAAAACCTTGAGGCAAGCCAGGCCTTACAGAAAGCTTGGCATGACCAAAAGGCTGTCTTGGTTGAGTTTCAGCCAGGACAGAAGATATGGGTGTTGGAGCCAGTGGCCCCAGCAGCACTCCAAGACAAATGGTCTGGACCCCATACAATCCTGGAAAAGAAGGGAGAGGTCACCTACTTGGTAGACCTAGGAACTCCCAGGAGTCCCCACAGGATACTCCATGTTAACAGGCTTAAAGCATATGTTGACAGGGCAGACATGGGCTTGCTCATGGCTACAGATGAGGGACAGGAGGAAGAGAGTGACCCTCTCCCAGACCTGTTGTCTCAGAACCCTGAAGATGGCTCAGTTGAAGGAGTGACCCTTGGAGGCAACCTCACTGCCCATCAGCAGACTGAATGTAGACCGGTTCTACAATCATTTTCACATATGTTTTCCTTGATACCTAGTCAAACTGACTGGTGTACCCATGTGGTGGACACTGGTGACAGTCTGCCTGTAAAGAACAAGCTTTACAGACAACCTGACCACGTCAGGGACTGTATAAAGGCTGAGGTACATAAAATGCTGGAATTAGGTGTCATTGAACCCTCAGAGAGCCCCTGGGCTAGCCCAGTGGTTCTGGTCCCCAAACCTCACACCAAAGATGGCAAGAGAGAGATGAGGTTCTGTGTGGATTACAGAGGACTCAATGCTGTCACCAGGACAGATGCACACCCTATTCCAAGGGCAGATGAGCTCATAGACAAACTAGCTTCTGCTAAGTTTTTGAGCACATTTGACTTAACAGCTGGCTATTGGCAAATCAGATTAGCTGAGGAGTCTAAGGCCAAAACAGCATTCTCAACCCCAGGTGGGCACTACCAGTTTGTGGTGATGCCCTTTGGTCTGAAGAATGCACCTGCCACCTTCCAAAGGCTGGTGAACCAAGTCCTTACTGGGTTGGATGACTTTTGCGCAGCATATCTTGATGACATTGCTGTCTTTAGCTCCACCTGGGAGGATCACCTGATCCACCTGAAGAAGGCTCTTGAGGCTCTGCAAAGGGCAGGCCTCACTATCAAGGCTACTAAGTGCCAGATAGGGCAGAGTAAGGTTGTATATTTGGGCCACCTTGTAGGTGGAGGCCAAGTTCAACCACTGGAGTGTAAGATACAATCCATCAAGGACTGGTCTCCTCCAACCACCCAGACTCAAGTTCGAGCTTTCTTGGGCTTGACTGGGTACTACAGGAAGTTTGTTAAGAACTATGGGTCCATTGTGACTCCTCTTAATGATCTAACATCCAAGAAGATGCCCAAAAAGGTTCAGTGGACAGTAAGCTGTCAAAAGGCATTTGATGACCTGAAGGAGGCCATGTGCTCTGCACCTATCCTGAAAAGTCCTGACTACTCCAAAGAGTTTATTGTCCAAACAGATGCTTCTGAGTTGGGTGTGGGAGCTGTGCTGTCACAACTTAATGTAGATGGTCAAGACCAACCCATTGCTTTTATTAGCAGAAGGTTGACCCCCAGAGAGAAGAATTGGTCAGCTATTGAGAGGGAGGCCTTTGCTGTGGTGTGGGCCCTGAAGAAGCTGAGGCCATACTTGTTTGGCACTCACTTCAAGATTCAGACCGACCATAAGCCCCTCTTGTGGCTAAATCAGATGAAGGGTGAAAACCCCAAACTGCTTAGGTGGTCCATTTCCCTACAGGGGATGGACTTTACAGTGGAGCACCGGCCAGGTACTGACCATGGGAATGCAGATGGTCTCTCCAGGTACTTCCACTTAGGACATGAAGACGAGACTGGTCAAGGCTAGTTTAATGTCCCAGCGTTTGGGGGGGGGGGGGTTGTGTAGGAGAGTAGGGTCTGCTATCCTATGGTCACCCCAAATTTTTGCTTTTTGCTTCACTGGTTTTTGATATATTGAGGCTGTGGGCCTGCCAATCAGACCCCCAGCCTGCTGTTCTCTCTACTAAATTTACACTATGCACCCTAGGTGCATAACCAATTGGAAGTGGATCACCCTGTCAGCCCCTGTACCAGTGTACACTAGGTACCCAGGGCATTGGTGTACCCAAGGCCTGCCAGGGGCTGAAGCATGTATTATGCCACCCCAGGCTTGGCCTAACAATCTGACACAACTGGCTGATCACTCAGCTGGGGTAAGTTGGTGTAATCACCTCTTACTTAGGTGTAGTATACCTATACCTAACCTTAAATGGGACACCTGGTAACCTATAAGTCACTCCTATGGCAGGCCTTAACAATCCTGAAGGCAGAGTGCTTGGTTCCATGTGAGATGGTGCTCTGGCATGAGCTGAGCCTGTCTGCAGTGGTCGGAACAACTTCCTTCTACTGTTTCCAGATATCGTCATACCATATACTCTTAAGTGCATTATGAACATCGCGGTTAAATGCTATCTTTGGTTTGGCTTTATCAAAACATGTCGAGTAAGGTGTCATACGAATTGGAATACTAACCCCTCGCCAATTCTGGCGACGGGGTTAGCATTGCACCCTTCTAGAGGGACACGACATGTACAGTACCTGAAACCCGGGTAAAATCAGACATAGCCTCAGCTCCACAAAATGGATGCTGCCACCACAGACACAAGTCTGCCCTCCTGCTGCTGGGAGTCCTTCCAGCTTGGGAGGTGTGGACAAAGGGTTTCCTGCCAGGGGAGGTGCATGCACCACCCCAGACAGGATTTTGTGTATTGGTCAGGTAGGGCTTGAATAGAAACCAGACATGACTGTGGCTCACAAGGAGCCTCGGTGCATATGCCAGTTCAAACCGGTCCTGGGGCACACCAGTCCCGGGCCTGGGGCGAGCTTGACAAAGGATTGGGGGTGTAACTACCCCCCTTCCTGGTCCCACCCATAGGGAGGGACCTAGCAGGTAGTCCGGCCCCTAGAATCCGCTTAAAGGTAGGAGCTGTGTCCTAAGACTTCAGACATCCTGGAATCAACTAGAAACTAAGAAGAAGACGGGAACTTCGACATTCTGCTGCACAGAAGACTGAAGGAAATCTCCCCTGTGGTCAGGGAGTGACCACCTTGCTAACGCAAGCACCATCCAGTGAATCAACGTCTGCTTTGCTGCCGCCTCCCGCCGGAGCCCGAGCCCAGAGACTGACAAGACCTGGACCTCCAGACCTCTCACCGCCCGATCCACAGTCCCTGAAAAGAGGAGACCCGTGGAGGCACCGAGACACGTGGAGCCAGCCATCTTGAAACGACCACGACAAGCTGACAAGTGCAACAACCGAGTCTCCCTCCAAGTTGTGCTTTGGGATCTGAGAAGCCCAACCCTCGAGCAGCATCTGCACCAAAGGTGAGCCCTCCAGCATCTCCACGATCTGCGTGGGGCCCTTCTGCATTTTGCCACTCGACGCGCCTAACCGGTTGCTGGCTTGCTGGCTAGTAGCCATCTTGGCGACGAACTTCATGAAATACACTGCTGGTCTGGTTGCTCCGGACTGGCCCTTGCTCCCCTCCAAAGGAGCAGTTCTTCTGACCTTGCTGGTCAGAACCATCAGCTTATTTCATCTCCTACAACAATTGCTTTTGCCAAGGCTTGTTTGCTTTGATCAAGTCGCCGACACCGCCAACAGCGAGAACCTGCGTGGGACAGTTTGTGAACCGACTCCTAGACGTCGTCGACCTCCAGGGACCACGTGGCTGCAGAGACAAGCTACACCTTTCTTCCTGTTTGCACCCGACATTGCCTGGTACCCACCTGGTGCCACGCTGGTCACTGGCTAGTGACTGTGAACACTGTCCCCTCTGCTTACAGGTCTTCAACATCTCCGATCCACTCTTGGATCCACTGCATCTCTCCCGGACCGACCGCCTGCAGCATCTTTGTCTTCAAGCTCCACGGAACAGATAGAAGAAACCCGACGCACTTCGAGGCCTATGCACCCGCTTCCTGTGGGTGAGGTAAAGCTGGCACACCTGTGCCCAAGTGTAGTATTACATCTCTAGTGCCTGTGTTCCAAATCTTGAGTTCCTAGTCCATCCGGAAGATCCTCTTTGCAGTAACTTTGTACTTTTTACGCACCCATTGAAACCTATGGGAGCACGCGTGTGACTATTTGCTCTGCACACGCCACCCGTGGACCTCCTGGTCACTAACTGAAGTTAGCTCCTTGTAGGTAAGCCTGGGCGTTGAACTACGCTCCGTTCGCGGAGCTTGCGAAGTTTTGGTAACTTCGCGCTTCGCGTAGAGCGCGAAGTTGCAGATTGCTACGCAATCTAGCGCGTAGCGTAGTAAATTTGCTTCCTCGCGCGCTCAATATTCATTCTCGCGCGCGCGGTAACGTCTTACCTTGATTCTGCGATCGCCAACTTGCTTTTCTGTCTGTTTGCGAGCGCCACGAGATTTGTACTATGGCTGCCCAAGCCCGCGAGAGTGTGCGACCCCGAACACGTCATTGGTGCGCACGAGCTGACTTCCGGCGGCTGTTTTGGTAAGATCGCGATCCCGAACATGGAAAAACTGCAATCTGGCAAAGAATATCTCGCGAGCTTCATAAAACCTTCTCTAAAATGATCATTTTGCTCAGAAAACTCCTCAGATTGTGATCTTGCTGTAGTCTTTGTGTAAGAAAGAGTCCTTTAATTTTTTTAACACTTTTTTTTCAAGAGGAAGGAAGTGCCCCTGACACTACAACTTCCTGTTCCTGTCCAGCAGGCTCCTCCCACGTGCTTTGTGCATGTGTTGTTCACTTTCATTTGGATTTGGAGCTGGAAGGATCACTTTTTGTGTCTGTCTGCTGCATCATACCATTTTTTTGGATTTATTTGAGGAATTTTTGATTTGAGATTTAATTTACGACAAGTAAGTTGGAGAATTGGTTTGTTTGTTTCATTGGGGCTTGTTTGTACCTACATTTTTCTGGGATTTTTATTGTTTTTAAAAATTATTGTTGTGGTGGGTGGCCTGTACTACTTTCAATATGGGCCTAGTTGTTTTTCTCTGCAATTTCAGCCAGTAGGGTACCCATGGGTCCATGTTTTGTGGTGTCTGTAGAATTTCTACATCATGTAGGGCATGGATGGCATAGGATTGAAATGCTAAACGTGGCTGTGGTGTATTTCACTGTTGGTATGTGTGTGTGATTTACCTTTGTTGGATGTGTGTGCTTGTGGCCTAGTAGTCTTCCACTAGGCCCAGAGGTAGTCAGCCTCCAAGCTGTCGTGCATGATTTTAAATGTACAGTTGGTGTTGTCTGGTGATTTTCCTTTACTCCATGGATGGCTTTGGATTTTATTGCAAAAGGTGTGTTTGGGGTGCAATAGCATTTTTTGGGTGTGTTCTAAACAAATTGGGCTATTTTGGCCTGCATGTAAGGCAAGGGATTCAGCTCGCGAACTTTCGGTAACTCTGCACAGCGCGACAACGCGGACTTACAGTTTTCGTCATTTTTGCGCTCGCAATATGCGTGTTCGCGCACGCGAGAAAGCCTTTTTGTACAGTTCGCGATCCCGAACACGCAGCTTTTGCAATCTGTCAAACAATATCTCGCGAGCAACATAGACCCTTCTCGAAAACGCTTTTTTGTGCATTTCTGCACAAAAAACTCCTCAGGCTGTCATTGAGCTGTAGGTTTGGAGCAGGGAGAAGCTGTTATTTGTCTGGAAAACATTTTTATGAGAGGGATTAAGTTCCACAGACACTACAACTTCCTCTTCCTGTCCTTTCCAATCACTTTTTGTGTGTTATTGTGGTGGGGGGGCTGAGCATGTGTGTGGCGGCCATTTTAGGAAGGCATGCATTGTGCCTTTGCCATAGGCGTCCATTGACTGTCTCCCATTTCTTGTGGTTGTTGTGGGTGTGTGGCGGCCATTTTGTGAAGCCATCCAAGCAGTGTGCTTGCTTTTGCCATCCGGTTCCAAGCTTGTGGCCTAGTAGTCTTCCACTAGGCCCAGAGGTAGTCAGCCTCCAAGCTGTGGTGCGTGATTTAAATGTACAGTGGTGTTGTCTGGTGATTTTCCTTTACTCCATGGATGGCTTTGGATTTTGTTGCAAAAGGTGTGTTTGGGGTGCAATAGCATTTTTTGGGTGTGTGCTAAACAAATTGGGCTATTTTGGCCTGCATGTAAGGCAAGGGATTCAGCTCGCGAACGGCCATTTTAGGAAGGCATGCATTGTGCCTTTGCCATATGCGTCCATTGACTGTCTCCCATTTCTTGTGGTTGTTGTGGGTGTGTGGCGGCCATTTTGTGAAGCCATCCAAGCAGTGTGCTTGCTTTTGCCATCCGGTTCCAAGCTTGTGGCCTAGTAGTCTTCCACTAGGCCCAGAGGTAGTCAGCCTCCAAGCTGTGGTGCGTGATTTTACATGTACAGTTGGTGTTGTCTGGTGATTTTCCTTTACTCTATGGATGGCTTTGGATTTTATTGCAAAAGGTGTGTTTGGGGTGCAATAGCATTTTTTGGGTATGTGCTAAACAAATTGGGCTATTTTGGCCTGCATGTAAGGCAAGGGATTCAGCTCGCGAACTTTCAGTAACTCTGCACAGCGCGACAACGCGGACTTACAGTTTTCGTCATTTTTGCGCTCGCAATATGCGTGTTCGCGCACGCGAGAAAGCCTTTTTGTACAGTTCGCGATCCCGAACACGCAGCTTTTGCAATCTGGCAAACAATATCTCGCGAGCAACATAGACCCTTCTCGAAAACACTTTTTTGTGCATTTCTGCACAAAAAACTCCTCAGGCTGTCATTGAGCTGTAGGTTTGGAGCAGGGAGAAGCTGTTATTTGTCTGGAAAACATTTTTATGAGAGGGATTAAGTTCCACAGACACTACAACTTCCTCTTCCTGTCCTTTCCAATCACTTTTTGTGTGTTATTGTGGTGGGTGGGCTGAGCATGTGTGTGGCGGCCATTTTAGGAAGGCATGCATTGTGCCTTTGCCATAGGCGTCCATTGACTGTCTCCCATTTCTTGTGGTTGTTGTGGGTGTGTGGCGGCCATTTTGTGAAGCCATCCAAGCAGTGTGCTTGCTTTTGCCATCCGGTTCCAAGCTTGTGGCCTAGTAGTCTTCCACTAGGCCCAGAGGTAGTCAGCCTCCAAGCTGTGGTGCGTGATTTTACATGTACAGTTGGTGTTGTCTGGTGATTTTCCTTTACTCCATGGATGGCTTTGGATTTTGTTGCAAAAGGTGTGTTTGGGGTGCAATAGCATTTTTTGGGTGTGTGCTAAACAAATTGGGCTATTTTGGCCTGCATGTAAGGCAAGGGATTCAGCTCGCGAACGGCCATTTTAGGAAGGCATGCATTGTGCCTTTGCCATAGGCGTCCATTGACTGTCTCCCATTTCTTGTGGTTGTTGTGGGTGTGTGGCGGCCATTTTGTGAAGCCATCCAAGCAGTGTGCTTGCTTTTGCCATCCGGTTCCAAGCTTGTGGCCTAGTAGTCTTCCACTAGGCCCAGAGGTAGTCAGCCTCCAAGCTGTGGTGCGTGATTTTACATGTACAGTTGGTGTTGTCTGGTGATTTTCCTTTACTCCATGGATGGCTTTGGATTTTATTGCAAAAGGTGTGTTTGGGGTGCAATAGCATTTTTTGGGTATATGCTAAACAAATTGGGCTATTTTGGCCTGCATGTAAGGCAAGGGATTCAGCTCGCGAACTTTCAGTAACTCTGCACAGCGCGACAACGCGGACTTACAGTTTTCGTCATTTTTGCGCTCGCAATATGCGTGTTCGCGCACGCGAGAAAGCCTTTTTGTACAGTTCGCGATCCCGAACACGCAGCTTTTGCAATCTGGCAAACAATATCTCGCGAGCAACATAGACCCTTCTCGAAAACGCTTTTTTGTGCATTTCTGCACAAAAAACTCCTCAGGCTGTCATTGAGCTGTAGGTTTGGAGCAGGGAGAAGCTGTTATTTGTCTGGAAAACATTTTTATGAGAGGGATTAAGTTCCACAGACACTACAACTTCCTCTTCCTGTCCTTTCCAATCACTTTTTGTGTGTTATTGTGGTGGGGGGGCTGAGCATGTGTGTGGCGGCCATTTTAGGAAGGCATGCATTGTGCCTTTGCCATAGGCGTCCATTGACTGTCTCCCATTTCTTGTGGTTGTTGTGGGTGTGTGGCGGCCATTTTGTGAAGCCATCCAAGCAGTGTGCTTGCTTTTGCCATCCGGTTCCAAGCTTGTGGCCTAGTAGTCTTCCACTAGGCCCAGAGGTAGTCAGCCTCCAAGCTGTGGTGCGTGATTTTACATGTACAGTTGGTGTTGTCTGGTGATTTTCCTTTACTCCATGGATGGCTTTGGATTTTATTGCAAAAGGTGTGTTTGGGGTGCAATAGCATTTTTTGGGTGTGTGCTAAACAAATTGGGCTATTTTGGCCTGCATGTAAGGCAAGGGATTCAGCTCGCGAACTTTCGGTAACTCTGCACAGCGCGACAACGCGGACTTACAGTTTTCGTCATTTTTGCGCTCGCAATATGCGTGTTCGCGCACGCGAGAAAGCCTTTTTGTACAGTTCGCGATCCCGAACACGCAGCTTTTGCAATCTGGCAAACAATATCTCGCGAGCAACATAGACCCTTCTCGAAAACGCTTTTTTGTGCATTTCTGCACAAAAAACTCCTCAGGCTGTCATTGAGCTGTAGGTTTGGAGCTGGGAGAAGCTGTTATTTGTCTGGAAAACATTTTTATGAGAGGGATTAAGTTCCACAGACACTACAACTTCCTCTTCCTGTCCTTTCCAATCACTTTTTGTGTGTTATTGTGGTGGGTGGGCTGAGCATGTGTGTGGCGGCCATTTTAGGAAGGCATGCATTGTGCCTTTGCCATAGGCGTCCATTGACTGTCTCCCATTTCTTGTGGTTGTTGTGGGTGTATGGCGGCCATTTTGTGAAGCCATCCAAGCAGTGTGCTTGCTTTTGCCATCCGGTTCCAAGCTTGTGGCCTAGTAGTCTTCCACTAGGCCCAGAGGTAGTCAGCCTCCAACCTGTGGTGCGTGATTTAAATGTACAGTGGTGTTGTCTGGTGATTTTCCTTTACTCCATGGATGGCTTTGGATTTTGTTGCAAAAGGTGTGTTTGGGGTGCAATAGCATTTTTTGGGTGTGTGCTAAACAAATTGGGCTATTTTGGCCTGCATGTAAGGCAAGGGATTCAGCTCGCGAACGGCCATTTTAGGAAGGCATGCATTGTGCCTTTTCCATAGGCGTCCATTGACTGTCTCCCATTTCTTGTGGTTGTTGTGGGTGTGTGGCGGCCATTTTGTGAAGCCATCCAAGCAGTGTGCTTGCTTTTGCCATCCGGTTCCAAGCTTGTGGCCTAGTAGTCTTCCACTAGGCCCAGAGGTAGTCAGCCTCCAAGCTGTGGTGCGTGATATTACATGTACAGTTGGTGTTGTCTGGTGATTTTCCTTTACTCCATGGATGGCTTTGGATTTTATTGCAAAAGGTGTGTTTGGGGTGCAATAGCATTTTTTGGGTATGTGCTAAACAAATTGGGCTATTTTGGCCTGCATGTAAGGCAAGGGATTCAGCTCGCGAACTTTCAGTAACTCTGCACAGCGCGACAACGCGGACTTACAGTTTTCGTCATTTTTGCGCTCGCAATATGCGTGTTCGCGCACGCGAGAAAGCCTTTTTGAACAGGTCGCGATCCCGAACACGCAGCTTTTGCAATCTGGCAAACAATATCTCGCGAGCAACATAGACCCTTCTCGAAAACGCTTTTTTGTGCATTTCTGCACAAAAAACTCCTCAGGCTGTCATTGAGCTGTAGGTGTGGAGCAGGGAGAAGCTGTTATTTGTCTGGAAAACATTTTTATGAGAGGGATTAAGTTCCACAGACACTACAACTTCCTCTTCCTGTCCTTTGCAATCACTTTTTTTGTGTTATTGTGGTGGGTGGGCTGGGCATGTGTGTGGCGGCCATTTTAGGAAGGCATGCATTGGGCCTTTGCCATAGGCGTCCAAACTTGTGGCCTAGTCGTACAGTAGGCCCAGGGGTACAACTCAGCAATCATCACGGCGGGTTTTTTTTCCTTGCTATTCTTCTTCCTAAGTGTACACTACACAGTACAAATACAACAGGATCCCTGGCCTTGTCAGTCTCTTAATGGCTGGCTATACTGTTGATGTTGTTCACTGACTTCATGAAATTTAATAATTGTGATGACCACCCACGAGACACTAATAAGTTATATATTATATTATGGATCTTTTGACTGATGTTCTTCTGGCTTTTTTGCTTTTAGGTGCACAAAAGACAGAGGTGTGTCATCATCATCCACTGTTGTGGTGCCAGACCGACGTCCTGCTGCTGTAGTGTACACAACGTGACGTGTCAGTGACCTGACCAGGCATCTCTGCAACTTGTGCAACTGAGTGCTGTTTTGACATCTGTTGAAGATGCCCCCAAAGAAAGCAGGTAGCAGGTCCTCCGGTACCAAGAAAGTTGCCATGGAGAAGAAGGAACAGAAGAAGAAGGAAGTGTCACTTAAGTCTGGTGTGCCTCCCAAAACCTTTTTTGGTTCACCAAAAATGAGGCCTGCAGCAGCGGTGTCGGGGGGGCAAGCTGGGGGCAGCACCTCCACATCAGTGGGCCCAACCCACCAACCCATGCCCAAGCAGATGAGTGTGGAAGAGGTAGCCAGCCTTATGGTAGAAAGCAGTGATGCTGAGCCTGAACTAAACTTATCGCTATCTCAAAGTAGTACACAATCAACGCAGGAGGGAACATCATCAACACAGCAGATAAGTGGTCAACAGCCGCAGCTACCGCCCGCAATAGTAGCTGTTCCTCCTGAAGTAGGGGCAGTTCAGGAAATTGAGCCTCATGCAGAGGAAGAAGAGGAAGCCACTCCTTTAGAAGTTGCATTGGCTTTTAAATCCCCAGCAAGGAAAAGGAGGGTTAGTACATCAAGTTCTTCACCAAGCCCCCCTTCTGATGATCTAGATGTCACTTGGAAGCCACAAACTGAGTCTGAGAGGGAAACACATCACAAGAGCAGGCATGGCAAAAGGAAGGTTCCAGAAAGCCTTACACTTATGGATGTTGATGTAGAAGAGCAGGTTGATGATGATGATGATGATGAGCCAGTCATCACAAACATCACTCCCGGGCCTGAGGAGATGGAGAGCAACATTTTTACATTATCCAAAATGGATGCGAGGGATGTAGCACGCATACCTCCAACACAGGTAACACCAACACGACTTCCAGCTTCCATATTTACATTAGCAAAGGGCCGGCAGCGTCCTACATCCAGCACAACAAGCACCACCTCAGCAGAAGTAGGTAGTGGTCCTGCACAGAGTCAAATTCAACACACACCCTCCAGTTCATCCGGCATTGGAAGTGGGAGTGGCACCTCCAGCAGGAGACAAAAGTTAAGCTCCCCAGTGTGGGACTACTTTACGGTTAGCCCAAAGGAGGAGAACATTGCTGTATGCTCCGTTTGTCATTCCTCTGTTAGCCGTGGAAAGCTTGGTACAAACTATGGTACCGGAGGCCAAATGACCCATCTGAAAAAACACCACGCAATCCAGTGGGAGGAGCACCTTAGGCTCATCAAAACTGGAACCATTGCTGTTGGGCATAAACGAGTAGAAAGTCCGCTCACGGTGGAACAGGAAGAAGAGGGAGACATTCTCTGTGCTAGTGGTACACAAAGTAGCCCTGTCCCCAGCACTGCAGTGGTAACGCCCACATCCTCAGCCACATCTCATTGGCACAAGAGTAAGAGCCAGCCTGAGACACCAAGGAGTACTGCTGGGCCAAAAAGTGCGACGTCGACCACAGGAAGGAATACCATGCAGCCTACCATTCTTAGCATGTTTAGTAGGCCGGAGGGGCAGTACGAACGCAATCACCCAATAGCACGTTTGTACAATGCTAAGCTGGCAAAAATGTTAGCACTGGACCTTCTCCCTTTTTCTTTTGTTGAAGGGGTGGGTTTTCTTGAGTTTGTGACCACCATCTGCCCAAAATGGAAAGTTCCCAGCCGCTACTATTTTGCAAGAGTTGCTGTTCCAGCACTACATCACGTCGTGCTGGAATTGCTTGGAAAAGCCTTAAAAAAGAGTGCTGTTCAGAGTATACACCTGACAACAGACATGTGGACCAGTTGCCAAGCCACTGATTACATGTGCATCACTGCACACTGGGTCTCTTTTTCGGGTGTTAAAGATAAGATATCTGACGGCGTTGTTGACACCGCTGAGATTTTTAAAGACACTCGCAAACATGCAACTGTAGCCATGTTTGCAATGGAGAAATCTCATACTGCTGCTAACATTTTGGATGAGTTTAACAGCAAGGTGTTTGAGTGGCTGCGACCAAGAGGTCTTACCATTGGTTTTGTTGCCACGGACAATGGCAGTAATGTAGTTCGGGCCATGAAAGACGGTGGGTATTTCAGGGTGCCATGTTTGGCACACTGCATTAACATTGTTGTGCAAGACTTTCTGAAAAATGAAAGCAAAGTCAGCAGCTTACTGACCACCTGCAGAAGAATATGCACACATTTCAACCATTCTTTTAAAGCCCGGAAGGAGCTGAGGGTGATTCAACATGAGCATAAAATGCCAGTCAAAGCACTCATCCAAGAGGTGCCAACACGTTGGAACTCAACGTATTACATGCTTGAGCGTCTGTTTGAGCAGTACATACCACTTAATGCTTATGTCATGAAAAGGTCAGGGGATCCTACAGTGAAAGGCATGAGAGTTGAGATGGCCCAATGGGACCTTGTCAAAAGCCTGACAGAGATGCTACTTCCTTTTGAGGTCTTCACCCGTGAAGTGAGCCGGGAGGACTGTACTATGGGCCAAGCTATCCCATTGTTGTACATGCTAGAGCAACAGCTGAAGGAGGTGGCAGAAATGTACGCAGATGTGGATGACAAAGTAGACGCACATTCTTTGGCAGACACCTTATCCGCTCGCTTATCTCACAATACAAGGATTCAAAATAACATTCTGTCAGATCCACATTACATTACTGCCTCAATTTTGGATCCACGTTACAAATTATTGCTGCGCAGTAATGAAGTCATTCCTTTTTCAGAAGTGAATGTTGCCCAGTACAAAACTTTGATAGCTGAGGAAGCCACTGAGTTTGAAAACGAAAGGATCTTCATTAAAGGCCCGCCCCTCCAGGGCAGAAAAAGTACTGCAGGGCACCCAGAACGAAGTTCTACTTCAGAAGCCAAGAGCAGTGCGTTTGCCTCCCAGCAGTCAACACTGCCAGCAGCAATAACATCAACAGCACCAACAGGATCATCAGGCACATTTACAAAAACGGCAGGTGATTGGTTTCTACGGAAAGGGTATTGCACATCAATGACTGATGCAAAGGCAAAAGAGGCCCAGGAAATCGGAGCACCCCTGAACATTGAGCGGATGGTTCAGGCCTATCTAGATGACACAACAGAGGTCTACATGGAGCAAAGCCCATTGGTGTATTGGTATGGGAAAAGAAGCCAAAGGCCAGTGCTCAGCAGGCTGGCGATAAAGTATGTGGCTTGCCCTGTTGCAAGTGTCTTTTCAGAGCGTGTTTTCAGTGCTGCTGGTGCCATTGTTACTGTCAAAAGGACCAGTCTCTCGCCCAAAAGTGTTGAGAGGTTAACCATGATCAAAATGAATCAACACTTTATACCACCGGAGTACAAAATACGTGAATCACAGGAGGAAGAGGAGAGTGACTTTGATGACATAAGTAGTGGATTGTTAGACGTACTGCTGTCCGAACCACCAGAGTTTGAGGACGAGCTCCTCTTCCCTGACAACTAGGCTTTCAAATTGTTCTCCCTTCCTTTATTTGTGTGTGACTGTGTGTATCTGTTTTTCTGGTTCAAAATCTACATTCACAACAAAGCCATCAACAGTCTCCTTTTTTTATTTCCCTATTGGAGTTGCACGCCTGTGCATAACTGTCCACTCCACTCCTCAGGGTCCTGCTCCATGTTCCTTACTCTCCCTAAGTACATTTCAAGCAAGTCAGACATTGGATGGAGATGGAGAATAGTACAATACATGTTGCCTCTAACAGTCCCTCCATAAGAAGTGAAACGTGACTCCACCTATATTCCATTTTGTTTCCAATCCGAAAGAAACTCATCACTGACTGGCAGAAGGCTAGGCAGGCATCAGATCAGACAGCCAAAGAGAACACCAAGACAGGTAATGAGTGATTATTGTGAATGATGGTGGCATGCATTGCATTGGATGCTGGCTGACTACGAAGAATTGTGCATGCCATGAAGTAGAACTATACTAGTTTATCGACAAAGTACAAGTGACTCAGGTGTGGTGACAGTTAATGTTTCCTTGTTGTTTAATAATGACCACATTGTACTCCTACCACTGCAGGTGCCGGCCAATATCCGTTGCAATTTGGTAATATGGAATATATTATAAACTTAATCAGTCACTACAGACTGAGTTGGTGTTGGAGAATACGTACCACACGGTCACCATCATTGAGGATGCTGAGCATACTATCTTTGCACACAGTCAGTTGGATTGGAGAAAATTTATGGAATAACGGCGTTTCATGGGCTGACATAAAAGGTAAAAAGTTTGAACAAGAACCACAGCAGACCTAGGCTAGATGTCCGTGTAGTGGTGTGGACTGGAGTAGAGTGTAGTGGTATGACGGACAGTGGCGCATTGATTTAGTCACTTCATTGGGAAAATTCTAGGTTGCTGCAGTGCATTTGACATTTCTCTGGCTCGGTCAAAATGTAAGTAAGGGGTAGGGTGCCTGGCCTGTGCCGCGGTTCTCCTGTTCTGTGGCTGTGCTGGCTCCTGAATCCTGTCCTGTTGTTGTTGTACCTTAATGCTTGCTGTAGAGTAGACACACTATGTAGCCTATCCAAGCTGCCTCAGTCTGAAAGTGTTCTCTCCAGAGTGTTGTCTTGCACTCCACTGTAATTGAGTTTATTGTTGTAAAGGCTGTAATTTTTCAATACCCCGTTTGTTTTTCCATCTACACTTACAGGCCGGCCTTTACCCTGTGCTACAGTGGGAGAAACGACTCACACGTACCTTACCAATACGCATCAGGCGTTTCATGGGCTGACATAAAAGGTAAAAAGTTTGAACAAGAACCACAGCAGACCTAGGCTAGATGTCCGTGTAGTGGTGTGGACTGGAGTAGAGTGTAGTGGTATGACGGACAGTGGCGCATTGATTTAGTCACTTCATTGGGAAAATTCTAGGTTGCTGCAGTGCATTTGACATTTCTCTGGCTCGGTCAAAATGTAAGTAAGGGGTAGGGTGCCTGGCCTGTGCCGCGGTTCTCCTGTTCTGTGGCTGTGCTGGCTCCTGAATCCTGTCCTGTTGTTGTTGTACCTTAATGCTTGCTGTAGAGTAGACACACTATGTAGCCTATCCAAGCTGCCTCAGTCTGAAAGTGTTCTCTCCAGAGTGTTGTCTTGCACTCCACTGTAATTGAGTTTATTGTTGTAAAGGCTGTAATTTTTCAATACCCCGTTTGTTTTTCCATCTACACTTACAGGCCGGCCGGCCCTTTACCCTGTGCTACAGTGGGAGAAACGACTCACACGTACCTTACCAATACGCATCAGGCAGGCAGTGATACCCAAGATTGATGTGCGGAGTGTCCATGGAAGGGAGGACCAAGAAGAATGACGAGAATGATGCAACTCCTCATTTGGACCAGGATAATACAGTAACTTTAGTATCATCATTCGTCTTTACATTTATTTGCTTGCTTTTTTCTCTTTAATCATTACGACTGTGTGTTGTGGTTTGTTTGTTAATTGATCCAACTTTTTTTTAGATTCCTTAGCTAGCTTGAAAAATGAAAGTAAGCCCGGTAGAGCATGTAATTGGGTTCGGTCTGAGCTCTGAGGGCGTCAGACAGGCAAGGCAAATTTCAATTTCGTCCCTGACTGTACTGTCTCATTGGGTCATAGTAGTTATAGTACAACTCATTATCTCATTAACCATCAAGTTATCCTCCTCAGCATGCATGCATTTGCTTTCTCTCACTTCATACTTTGATTTCTTTGATAATGGATCATGGTCGTCTTACAAGATTGTGTTTTACTTTTGTTGTGTCCATGCATATTGTCTGTTTTTCTTTCTCAAACCTTTCCCAAAACCCCACTTCCCATCCAATCATCAATCCCTAACCCTCTTCCCCCGGGCTGTGTGATTTATATTGAGGTGTGATGTGATGACTATGTACACCAATTGATCACACGCTTGCTGGGGCAGATGTGGTGAAAGCAACACTAATTGAATTTCAACTAAGGCAGGGCAAGGATCTTCTTCTGCTTGACCATCCATGCTGTAGTTTACTTTGTGTTCTGTTCCACTCCTCCTCCCTGAGTCTCAGTCAAGTGACTTTCTCTTTCTTTTTTTTAAACGCTATTGCCAGTGTCTACTACTACCACCACTATAATGGCATCTACTCCGTCAATTTGGGAAACCAACCATGCAGCCATCAGTATGCCGAACTTCATCATCAATCACAGGTAAGATAAGTTTGGTGGGAGGTATGGACTAGGAGGAGAGACTGACAGTACTATGACAATTAAAAATAACTCAGTGAGGGGTACTGCATCTATCGGTTTGTGTGTTACAAAATCGGCAGATCTTTTAAATCAAACACTGGCTGTGGGCATGCAGCAGCACGGAAACAAAGTAAACAACCATGTAACTTACATTGAATTCGGAAAACTGTAACCCACCACAAAAAACATTAACATCATATAAATAAATAGTAAGTATATTTTTAATATCCCCTAACAAAAATAAACTATCCCGCTCTGACCTAACCCACCCCCCTCCCTAACCCCAACGAAACGAAAGTCCAAAGTCCCAATGTCCGTTGAAATCCCCAACGCCCACAAACCCACCCACCAACAAAAGGAATTAAAAAAGGGGCAAACGACGAGGTCCTCTATTGTCGGCGGGCCTTAAGGTGTTTGTCCACCAGGATCTTGACCCGCTCCTCCATGTTCTCCTCCCAGCGGGCCATCCGGCGGAGCAGCTGGCGGCGAAATGCCCTAAAGTTTCTTCCAGGGTGGGGGGCAGCAGTGCTGGAAATCGAGGCGCGGCGGCGGGCGAATGCCGGACCACGGCGCCGTGAAAGTGGAGGCCGGGCCTGACTGGGGCCCGGGGCATTGGAGGAGGCTGCAGCTTCAGCCGCCTCCTCCTCCTCCTCCTCCTCCTCCTGAGCCACCAGCCGGCGATAATGCTCACAGATGGCCTCCAGTTTCCGGCGCCGGGCCCTAGCGGCCAACTCCTTCCTTGATGGTTTATTGGAAGGAGTATCATCTATATCAAAAAAGAAAAAGAACATGTTGGAGCCAATACTCTTAGCAAAACAGGAACACTAAAATCATTCAACACATAGTGTCACAGTATCACTAGCAAGCACAGTTCATAACATTTGGGATTTGGTGCTGGGGTAAGTATCTCTAATCCTACTTCCTTGGACTCTAACATTTGTGACCGTTTCAGACATTATTTATAAATATAATCGTACTATGTATGTACTGCGGTACACCAGTTGTGCTGTTCTTATCTGTAGTTTAGCCCAATTACATAACCTTGTTGTAGGCGGCATGCCAGGTCCATCAGCTAAGCTTGCACCCAAGAGAAACAGATATGAGCCACATGATGATGCAGACTCACGTTACTTTTATTTACTACTACTGTCTGCAGGTGGGGAAGCTCATCTTTTTGTCTGACGCCTTACGGCCGTTGGCACTGGTCATACTCTGTTACATGAGGGCAAATGGCATGCACAAATTCACTTACACCCTGCCATGGGTACTACAAAAAGGCTGATTATTTATTTATCGGATCCAACGATCATTGCTTATATTCATATTATAGATGCTGCTAGTGCTAATACGATATACGACATCAGGTCGGTAGCGGTCGGTGGTGGGAGTGCTGCCGGTCGGTGACGTGGGAAGGTGCAGGGTGGGGATAGTAAACGATGGATTAAGGACATTCACAGGTAATTAAAGAATACATTAAAAAAAAAACATTGCTGCACACAGTAGCACACACTGCATCGCATTCGGCGGTGCAGTGCGCACCCTGAAAATAGTTTTATTTATTTTTATGTTGATTACCTGTATTTGGCTGTAACAGTAATACACAGTTTACTCGCCAGTGCCACCCACCCGTCCCCTCCCCATGTCGCCGCCCGCCAACAATCCCACCACCAACCGCTACTGCAGAGGGTACTTTGCTTTCATTGCTTGTGTAACCAATATACATAAACATTAAACAACAGATAGGCCACCCTTTGCAGGCTGGCTGCCCCAATCGAAAATACATTAATAATAATAGGTAGGGAGTGGTCCCCAGAGTGGGAGGAAGGGGTTTCCGCTTGATAATATATGACGTGCTTGCAAACTACTGCAAGTGTACTGTATGCTCATAATACTACCTTGATTCCTCTAGGCTTTGCTACTGTCGCGCAGTTTCTGTTACATTTTCTTCAAAGTAAGAATCTCCAGTGACACTTTCCACCTATACTGTCTCTTGGTGATAGTACATCCAGGCATACATCCATTAAAGTGAACGTCTATCCTTTTGTATATATCTCTTAACAAACCTTAGTTGGTTTCACCAACAAACACCCATGCTTCTGCTCCTTCCTTCCTTGCCTTGGCTTTGAGTTTGAACCAAAAACACCGCTGATTCTTGCTATCTAGTACTATCCACCCATACTGTCGCCCACCCAGGCAGGCATTCTTTCACCTTCCACCCATCCTTCAACAACCCATGCATCTGATCTTATTACTATCAGACTCCTATACCTGCTTCCAACAACATATCCTTCTCTGCCGGTCAGTCATATTGTTTATCTCGCCCGTCCTTCCACCCTTAGTGCTTTCCCTCTATGTTCAACACATCCATGAAGGTCATCTGATCTGAGTTTGTCTTCTCCATAAAACATTCACAGCTGATTTTGGAGTCAAATAGAAGAGGCCATTGGTTACTCTACTCACGCTGGTAATGCTACGTAAAGGGTGTCTTCTTCAACCGTTGTATAATGTCGCACAGTACAGTGAAATAGTGAACACAGTTCCATCTAGCTGTAATGTCAAGAAGTAATGATTATAACTTACCGCCGCCGGCCACTGCTGCTGGATCCCCCCTGGGCCCTGTGTCTCCTGCAGGTGCCGCCAGTTCGCCTGCCCCCTCCGGAATGGCCGCATCGCTGGCCCCGACGGCACTGGTGGATGGTAGTGTGCCTAGAAAAAAGCATCAAAAAATTTTTAGATGCCTGTAAACCTCCCCCTATTTTAAGTGTTCACTTGGAACATTGAACAAAAAGTTAATGCGATGCAACATACATCAGCACTAGACAGTAAGTACAGTCAGTAGACAGACACTAGTAGGATATGGTTCCACTTCCTAGGGTCATCTAGTCCTACTCTACTCTTTTGAAAGTTAGCCTGAGCCATGAGTAACCCTTTTAGATTCATCATGTCGACTACTACTCTTTTGGTGCATATTATACCTGCCAGCGTATTGACATGTGCAGTAGATGCCTTTTAAGGCCGCTTGACTGTTGCGTACAAGTGAAGAGGTTGAAAAAAAAACAACATATTGACTTTGTTTAGTTTATATTGCTTAGCCATCACACATACATGTTACACTTTGTGGCATGACTGCAAAATGCTAGCATCATTCACCAGTATACTATCTAACGGCTAACTCGCAGCGTTTTTCTCATATATCATAGGCGGAAGATTCCCTTCTACAAACCAGAGATTTACAGAGCATAGTGGATGCAAGATGATGTAACCAGTATTTCTACGTTCTACGGTGAGGGATCTTCCAGAATTATAAAGATCTTGGCTCTTGTTCTTGTTGTCAATCATGCACTTGTAAATGTTTACTGTTTTAATGTTAGGCTTTTTGCTGGCTTATTGACTATGGCTGTCGTAAATTAAATTTCATATTAACGATGTACAGAGTTTGATACTTGTTTCAAATAAACCTTTTGAACTTACACATAGACTCTGTGGTATTTGGTGTGGTGGAGTGGACTTACACAAGTGTGTGAGCAAAATGGTGTTTGTTATTATGTTCTGGATTGTCTCTGTCTCCGTCATCATCAACATTGTGTATCGTCTTCGTGGGGGGGTCGGGAGTGGGACCCTAATGTGAGACACTATAGCTAGTCTGTTAGGGGATCCTGGGTTCTTCGGACTGAGGTGTGATCAGTAAGATCCAACCTCCCATCAGCACCATCCTATTTTGTTGTGCATAGTTCTGTATGTGGCTCTGCAGAATCCTAGACAATAGTAGTATCATGTACTATCCGATCAAAAATACTAGTCAAATATCTGGTTGGGCATTTTGTTTGTGGTAATTGTCAAAGCCTCAACATTGAGAAGACTTGAAGAGGACAACCCAAAGGACAGGACCCAGTGGCTAGAGCTATTGGTCAATCAGTTTTATTGTTGCAAAGAAAACCTTCTATTAAAGAGTGGGCAACTGTGCAAGCTTCGCTACACACAGAGTAATAATAGTAATAGTAGTAGTAGTATTAGTAGCACAGAGAGTCATAGCAGAGGGAGTTAGAAGCAACTTCGAGGCAGGGATAAACAGAATTAGTAAACAGATAGTCAAGGTCAAAGAAGTAAGCTTTTGTAAAAAAGAGATTCAGAAAGTGGAACCATAATTTAGAGTTTGGGAAAAAAAAGATGCAGTAACATAACATTTAGGGAAATATAAATGTCAATCTAACCAATGGAGGACTTACTGGGGCCAGCTGCAGGAGCCTCAGTAGAGGAGAGGTCCTGGGGTTCCCCCGCCGACTCCGACCCCGTCTTCTTGCCCCTGGGTGGTGCTGATGATCATGTAAAATATAATAAAGAAAGAGACCAACATTAAGGAGTGCTGTGAGAAAAATAATAAATCATTTGGAAAAACAATAAGTCAAAGAACATTTTAGGAAACAACAAGTGCAATAAAATTGACCTATCTAATCAGATGGATCGACTACTGGCTGCTTCCTAGTGCATTTACGGATCGTCTACTTATTTATGAACACTCCAGTGTTCCTTGATCATTCTGATTCCAAATACTAACAAAGCCTAGTAAGTACCACCTGACCTACACCACCTATTCCAGACGGGCCAATTGTTCACTAAGTCTGCACTTCAATTTTTTTCAGCCATCAAATGCATAGATGATGAGATGGAGGACACATGCATAGTTGCATACATTAGTGCATACATACAACAAATTGTGGGTTGGTTGCATAATGCTGATCTAGTTCTGCTACTGACTGACCATGCTAAGCCTACCACTCACTAAACAAAGTACAAAAGGTTCGACGGAGGACTGGGGTAAGCAGCACTCGGTGACAGAGGATGCGTCACGCAGACCGCATAAAACAATTAGTAACTACTACTAACAAACTAAACCTAGTATCCAATATCCATCCACCACTATTTCACAGTAGGACAATGGAAGGACTAGAGTCTCTCTAGCAAATCGCATTACCTAACTTCAGTTCTGTAAAGTAAACTCTTACATAATCAGCATCAGCACAAGCTAGCGCAAACTACGTTGCAAACAAGTAAGAGTACCACCGTGCACCTGGGTCCTTAAATCAAAGAACATTTTGCTTTTTGGAACGTAATACCAGCAACGCTTGGCACGCAGCAGTAATCTTGTTGTTCATCTAATTTAATATACACAATCAGTTACTCACCAAGCCCGATGACCTCGACACCTAGCAGGTCCAACAGGTCCTGCTCCCGGTCCAGGATGTCGGACCACCGGTGAGCTAGCTGGTTGTGGGTGCGCCGGATCCCAGTGCACCGGAACACGGCCCGGCGCACCTTCGCCCACCGACGGTGCCGCTCCGGGGTAGCGTACCCGGAGCCGGGCCTGCCGCCTGCTGCCAAGGTCAAGGGGAGGAGGCGCTGGATGAAAAAAACAAGAGCCGCCACCTCCTCCTCCCCAAACAGTTGCCGGGCCTGCACCCCTGCAGGACGCATTCTGCCGCAAGGCAGGCGGCGCTTCTCTGCGCCTGCAGGTCCCTTGCCCTTGGGACTTGGTGTGCCCTTGGCCATGGTTCTGGGGTGGGTGGGAGGCGGAAAAGAAAAGTCCGAAGGGGAAAAAAAGTTAGGGGGAAGAAGATAGAAAGAACTTTATAAAAGTAACAAAAACACAGTAAAAGTAGAAATAAAATGCAAAATATAAACTGAGGCAAACAGAGAGATAGATAATAACTAAAAAAAGTCAGGAAAAAGGCTTTAAAGACAAAGGATTGCTGTGATAAAGGGAGGATACAAAAGTAGGCCCAGAAACATGGCATAGAGTGAAAAACAAGATGGCCGCGCCCATTCGCGACCGCGTGGGTAAGTTCGCGCGATATTTCTCGCGAACATGTACAATTTATCGCGAACAAGTAAAATGCGCTCCCGAACACGTCAATGCACATCGCGAACACGCTATCCGCGACCCGGAACAGTAAATAAGGCATCGCGAGCGGGCGGGACTATAGAAAAACAAGATGGCCGCGCCCATTGGCGACCGCATGGGTAAGATCGCGAGATATATCCCCCGAGCATGCAAACAGTTCCCCGAACATGCTTACCGCGCTCGCGAACAAGAAAAAGCCATCGCGAACAGGTTGCCACAAGCAACTACGCAAGCTCGCGAAGCTTCGCGAAGGTCGCGTAGTGCAATGACATCTTCGCGAAGCTTCGCGAAGCGCGACTACGTGAACTACGCCCAGGGTTACTTGTAGGCCCAGCGATTCTAGAGGCCCTAGGCCTTTTCCCTTTTCTGTTCGTGGTACTTATACCACTATTTTAGTATATGGTTCGAGCGGCCACCAGGGCCTATCCATATAAAGTGCAACTTCTGTGTATTGTACTGTAATCTTGTTTGACGATTTGTGCTCCTGTGCTCATAAAGAGACTAGGGGTTACTTTGAGAAATAAATACATATATATTTTGAATATATATCTGTGTGGTGTCCTTTCATTGGTATAAAAGGGGTTTGCATTTGGTAAAACAGCTGGCTTAACACGCTTCATGAGTTTAGCCTCAAAGACTGCTTAGCCTACGCTACCACTAGGGCAGCTAGTCCGAAAAGGTTGACTTACAACCACACCATAAGGGTTGCTTGGCATGGTACAAGGTGATCACTTTAACTAGTGAGCATCATATACCAGGCCAACTTCTCACAACGCGCCTAACCGGTTGCTGGCCCGCTGGCTAGTGGCCATCTTGGCGACGAACTTCAAGAACTACACCACTGGTCTGGTTGCTCCAGACTTGCCCTTGCTCCCCTCCAAAGGAGCAATCCCTCTGACCTTGCTGGTCAGAACCATCAGCTTATCTTGTTCTCCGCAACAATTGCTTTTGCCAAGGCTTGTTTGCTTCGATCAAGTCGCCAATACCGCCGACAGCGAGAGCCTGCGTGGGACAGCTCGTGAACCGACTCCTGGACGTCGTCGACCTCCAGGGACCACGTGGCTGCAGAGACAAGCTACACCTTTCTTCCTGTTTGCACCCGACATCGCCTGGTACCCACCTGGTGCCACGCTGGTCACGGGCTAGTGACTGTGAACACTGTCCCCTCTGCTTACAGGTCTTCTACAACTCCGATCCACTCTTGGATCCACTGCATCCCTTCCGGACCGACCGCCTGCAGCATCTTTGTCCACAGGCTCCATCGAACAGATAGAAGAAACCCGACGCACTTCGACACCTATGCACCCGCTTCCTGTGGGTGAGGTAAAGCTGGCACTCCGGTGCCCAAGTGTAGAGTAACATCTCTAGTGTCTGTGTTTCCAATCTTAAGGTCATAGTCCATCCGGAAGATCCTTTTTGCAGTAACTTTGTACTTTTTACGCACCCATTGAAAACCTATGGGAGCACGCGTGTGACTATTTGCTCTGCACACGCACCCCGTGGACCTCCTGGTCACTAACTAAAGTTAGCTCCTTGTAGGCCCAGCAATTCTAGAGGCCCTAGGCCTTTTCCCTTTTCTGTTCGTGGTACTTATACCACTATTTTAGTATATGGTTTGAGCGGCCACCAGGGCCTATCCATATAAAGTGCAACTTCTGTGTATTCTACTGTAATCTTGTTTGACGATTTGTGCTCCTGTGCTCATAAAGAGACTAGGGGTTACTTTGAGAAATAAATACATATATATTTTGAATATATATCTGTGTGGTGTCCTTTCATTGGTATAAAAGGGGGTTGCATTTGGTAAAACAGCTGGCTTAACACGCATCCTGAGTTTAGCCTCAAAGACTGCTTCGCCTACGCTACCACTAGGGCAGCTAGTCCGAAAAGGTTGACTTACAACCACACCATAAGGGTTGCTTGGCATGGTACAAGGTGATCACTTTAACTAGTGAGCATCATATACCAGGCCAACTTCTCACATTGGTGAGCAGCGGTTGGATTTGAGCTTGCTGTGTTTTACCTCTGTAATCTCTTTGTTACCAATTGAAAGATCATACAGGTACCTTTAGGTACATATAAAACAAGAATAGATATACTTAAGTTCTACTGAACTTAGTTGTTGTAGAGCAAAGGGAGTAGCACACCCTGACTACAACTACTAGATAGGTTTAGTAGGAAAACCCAAGTGTAGGTAGATTGCAACACATCCACCCACACTTAAGAGCAAAGGCGGAGGCAGAGGGGTCCAATGTACCCATCTTTGTTGAGAGTGACCCCCAGAGGGCACCATCCATCTTTGCTACCCTAAATCAAAATGAGCTCAGGCAGTTGGCAAATATCAGGGGCCTTAAACAGCCCAAGAATCCTACTTCTGCTGAACTCAGAGAGCTTTTACAGGCTGATGAAGATCAGAAAGCTCTCAGGAAAGCCTCCCAGTTAGGCCCCTTAGGGACTGGAACAGGTACCCCTTTCCAATAGCCATACCTTAGATGAGAATCATACTACAGAGGATGCAAGTGTGAAGGGTACTGATACAGAAGGTAGTGAGGATGAAGGGAGAACTAGCCCAGTGCCAAGTGTTATACGTGGCCCAGCTAACTTAAGGCTACTGGGGACTGACAATGGGATCACCCCATTGGATCTCCCTAGTGGACTTAACCAGGGGCTTGGGAGGCAAAGGAATAACTCAGGTGAATCTAATGCTTCTCATGCCTCTAGAGGCTCTCAAGGTCACTCCAGGAGAAGGATGACCACCCCTCAGAGGAGGGAACATGAGGCCAGAATGCAGGAAGCTCAGCTGATATTCAGGAAACAGGAGCTAGAAGTAGCTCTGATGGAAGAGAAACTGAGTAAGGCTAGGCGACCTAAAGAGAGTGGGTCTATACCCACTGGTGGCAGCATTGTCCCTAAGGACAAAGATAGGGTCTTTGATAATAGGAACCTGTCTAAGGTTGTGCCCCCCTACAAAAGTGGGGATGACATCCACAAATGGATGACTGCTCTTGAGAGAGCCTGCAAAGTGCAGCAGGTTCCTGAAGACCAGTGGGCAGCAATCCTCTGGCTCTCCTTTGAAGGAAGAGGCAGAGACAGACTCCTCACTGTTAGGGAGGAGGATGTCAGAAACTACATAGTCCTGAAGAGTGTCCTAGTTGATGGGTTAGGCTTAACCACTGAACAGTACAGGTTAATGTTCAGAGACACCCAGAAGACACAGACTCAGGACTGGTCTGAATACATTGAATGTGCCACTAAGGCTTTGGAGGGTTGGTTGCTGGGAAGTAAGGTATCTGATTATACAGGATTGTACAATTTGATGATGAGAGAACAGATTTTAAATAACTGTCAAAACCAGCAACTGCATCAACACTTGGTTGACTCTGATCTGACCTCTCCCCAAGAATTGGGAAAGAAGGCAGACAAATGGGTCATAACCAGGGTTAAGCAAAAGAACCAGAACCAGGGCCAAGGGGGTGATCAGAAGAAAACAGACCAAAAGGGTGGAGATCAGAAATCTAAAGACCAGAAGTCTTCAACAGGGCCCCACACTAGTACTAAAGAGGGTGGGTCCCAGCCTAAAGGGAAGAAGAAAGAAGGTCAAAAGAAACCCTGGTGCAATTCTTGCAAGAATACAACTCACTGGACTAGTGATTGTAAAAAGGGTGGAGCCCCCAACACTGTTGCCCCTAAGGCACCTGCTCCCAGTACTACTGTTAGCAGTGTTGGTCCCCAGACAAAGGGTGTAGTGGGAATCACTATGGGAACTGAAGGATATTCTGACTTAGACAGAACCCTGACCCAGGCAGTCCTGATCTGTGATGGGGACATAGATTTGTCCCTGACTGTGAGCCCCAGTAACCTGGTCAAGTACAGACAGACTCCTTTAATTAATGAAAAAGTGGCTCAAGCCTACAGGGACACATGTGCCAGTGTCACTATGGTGACACCAGGCTTTGTGGACCCTGGACAGTACATACCAGGTGAGAATTACCTGGTGACCAATGCCAGCAATGCCACTACTTCACATAGTGTGGCAGTTGTTAACTTCTCATGGGGAGGGGTAACTGGCCTCAAAAGGGTTGTGGTTAGTGCAGACCTCCCAGTAGAATGTTTGTTGGGCAATGACCTAGAGAGTTCTCTATGGTCTGAAGTGGAGTACAGGACACATGCAGAGATGTTAGGTATATCACCACATGTCCTTGCTGTGACCAGGTCACAGGCCAAAAGGTGCCTTACTGAACCTCAGGTCTTGGATCCTGGAACAATGGACCAAGCTCCTACCAAGAAGAAGAACAGGAGGGTCAAGGCTGTGCCTTCCCCCCTGCCTCAGAGTGATGATCAACCTTCCCAGGAAGCTGATCTAGAGAACCCTGAAGGAACTGTCCCTGAAGAGCTTGAACTTGATCAGGTTGAGTTTCAGGGGACAGTGGGACCTTCAAGGGCTGACTTGAGGCAGGCTCAGTTATCCTGTCCCTCTCTTGAACCCCTCAGACAGCTGGCTGCTGCTGAGGCTGCTGGGAATGCTCAAGGTACCCATAAAGTGTATTGGGATGAAGGGCTCCTTTATTCAGAGGCTAGAGACCCCAAGCCTGGTGCAACCAGGAGGTTGGTTATACCTCTGCAATTTAGGGGCTTCCTTCTTACCTTGGCCCATGATATTCCTTTAGCAGGACACTTAGGCCAGAACAAGACTTGGGACAGGCTTGTCCCTCACTTTCACTGGCCTCACATGAATGAAGATACCAAGGAGTTTTGTCGCTCCTGTGTGACCTGCCAAGCCAGTGGCAAATCAGGTGGCACAACAAAGGCCCCCCTAATACCACTACCTGTGGTGGGGGTCCCCTTTGAAAGAGTGGGAATAGATATAGTGGGTCCCATGGATCCTCCCACTGCATCTGGGCACAGATTTATACTGGTGGTAGTGGATCATGCCACCAGGTATCCAGAGGCAATTCCCCTTAGGACCACTACAGCACCTGTTGTGGCCAGGGCCCTGCTAGGAGTATTCTCCAGAGTGGGGTTTCCTAAGGAGGTGGTTTCTGACAGAGGTACCAACTTCATGTCAGGATACTTGACAGCTATGTGGAAGGAATGTGGTATCAACTACAAGTTCACCACCCCTTATCACCCACAATGCAATGGGCTTGTTGAGAGATTCAACAAGACCCTAAAGGGTATGATCAAAGGATTACCTGAAAAGCTCAGGCGAAGATGGGACATCCTTCTACCCTGCCTTCTGTTTGCTTACAGAGAGGTCCCACAAAAGGGGGTTGGCTACAGCCCCTTTGAATTGTTGTTTGGGCACCCTGTAAGAGGCCCACTGTGTTTGGTGAAGGAAAGATGGGAGTTACCTCTCAAAAAGCCTAAGCAAGACATAGTGGACTATGTACTTGGTCTCCGCTCCAGGATGGCTGAGTATATGGAGAAGGCATCCAAAAACCTTGAGGCAAGCCAGGCCTTACAGAAAGCTTGGCATGAACAAAAGGCTGTCTTGGTTGAGTTTCAGCCAGGACAGAAGGTATGGGTGTTGGAGCCAGTGGCCCCAGCAGCACTCCAAGACAAATGGTCTGGACCCCATACAATCCTGGAAAAGAAGGGAGAGGTTACCTACTTGGTGGACCTAGGAACTCCCAGGAGTGCCCACAGGGCACTCCATGTTAACAGGTTAAAAGCATATGTTGACAGGGCAGACATGGGCTTGCTCATGGCTACAGATGAGGGACAGGAGGCAGAGAGTGACCCTCTCCCAGACCTGTTGTCTCAGAACCCTGAGGATGGTTCAGTTGAAGGCAACCTCACTGATCATCAGCAGACTGAATGTAGACAAGTTCTACAATCATTTCAACACATGTTTTCCTTGATACCTAGCCAAACTGACTGTTGTACCCATGTGGTGGACACTGGTGAAAGTCTGCCTGTAAAGAACAAGCTTTACAGACAACCTGACCACGTCAGGGACCGTATAAAGGCTGAGGTACACAAAATGCTGGAATTGGGTGTCATTGAACCCTCAGAGAGCCCCTGGGCTAGCCCAGTGGTTCTGGTCCCCAAACCTCACACCAAAGATGGCAAGAGAGAGATGAGGTTCTGTGTGGATTACAGAGGACTCAATGCTGTCACTAGGACAGATGCACATCCTATTCCAAGGGCAGATGAGCTCATAGATAAACTGGCTTCTGCTAAGTTTTTGAGCACATTTGACTTGACAGCTGGCTATTGGCAAATCGGATTAGCTGAGGAGTCTAAGGCCAAAACAGCATTCTCAACCCCAGGTGGGCACTACCAATTTGTGGTGATGCCCTTTGGTCTGAAGAATGCACCTGCCACCTTCCAAAGGTTGGTGAATCAAGTCCTTACTGGGTTGGATGACTTTTGTGCAGCATATCTTGATGACATTGCTGTCTTTAGCTCCACCTGGGAGGATCACCTGATCCACCTGAAGAAGGCTCTTGAGGCTCTGCAAAGGGCAGGCCTCACTATCAAGGCCACTAAGTGCCAGATAGGGCAGAGTAAGGTTGTGTATTTGGGCCACCTTGTAGGTGGAGGCCAAGTTCAACCACTGGAGAGTAAGATACAATCCATCAAGGACTGGTCTCCTCCAACCACCCAGACTCAAGTTCGAGCTTTCTTGGGCTTGACTGGGTACTACAGGAAGTTTGTTAAGAACTATGGGTCCATTGTGACTCCTCTTAATGATCTGACATCCAAGAAGATGCCCAAAAAGGTTCAGTGGACAGTAAGCTGTCAAAAGGCATTTGATGACCTGAAGGAGGCCATGTGCTCTGCACCTATCCTGAAAAGTCCTGACTACTCCAAAGAGTTTATTGTCCAAACAGATGCTTCTGAGTTGGGTGTGGGAGCTGTGCTGTCACAACTTAATGTAGATGGTCAAGACCAACCCATTGCTTTTATTAGCAGAAGGTTGAACCCCAGAGAGAAGAATTGGTCAGCTATTGAGAGGGAGGCCTTTGCTGTGGTGTGGGCCCTGAAGAAGCTGAGGCCATACTTGTTTGGCACTCACTTCAAGATTCAGACCGACCATAAGCCCCTCTTGTGGCTAAATCAGATGAAGGGTGAAAACCCCAAACTGCTTAGGTGGTCCATTTCCCTACAGGGGATGGACTTTACAGTGGAGCACCGGCCAGGTACTGACCATGGGAATGCAGATGGTCTCTCCAGGTACTTCCACTTAGGACATGAAGACGAGACTGGTCAAGGCTAGTTTAATGTCCCTGCGTTTGGGGGGGGGGGGGGGGTTGTGTAGGAGAGTAGGGTCTGCTATCCTATGGTGTGAGAAGTTGGCCTGGTATATGATGCTCACTAGTTAAAGTGATCACCCTGTACCATGCCAAGCAACCCTTATGGTGTGGTTGTAAGTCAACCTTTTCGGACTAGCTGCCCTAGTGGTAGCGTAGGCTAAGCAGTCTTTGAGGCTAAACTCGTGAAGCGTGTTAAGCCAGCTGTTTTACCAAATGTAACCCCCTTTTATACCAATGAAAGGACACCACACAGATATATATTCAAAATATATATGTATTTATTTCTCAAAGTAACCCCTAGTCTCTTTATGAGCACAGGAGCACAAATCGTCAAACAAGATTACAGTAGAATACACAGAAGTTGCACTTTATATGGATAGGCCCTGGGGGCCACTCAAACCATATACTAAAATAGTGGTATAAGTACCACGAACAGAAAAGGGAAAAGGCCTAGGGCCTCTAGAATCGCTGGGCCTACAAGGAGCTAACGTCAGTTAGTGACCAGGAGGTCCACGGGTGGCGTGTACAGAGGAAATAGTCACACGCGTGCTCCCATAGGTTTCAATGGGTGCGTAAAAAGTACAAAGTTACTGCAAAGAGGATCTTCCGGATGGACTAGGAACTCAAGATTTGGAACACAGGCACTAGAGATGTAATACTACACTTGGGCACAGGTGTGCCAGCTTTACCTCACCCACAGGAAGCGGGTGCATAGGCCTCGAAGTGCGTCGGGTTTCTTCTATCTGTTCCGTGGAGCCTGAAGACAAAGATGCTGCAGGCGGTCGGTCCGGGAGAGATGCAGTGGATCCAAGAGTGGATCGGAGATGTTGAAGACCTGTAAGCAGAGGGGACAGTGTTCACAGTCACTAGCCAGTGACCGGCGTGGCACCAGGTGGGTACCAGGCAATGTCGGGTGCAAACAGGAAGAAAGGTGTAGCTTGTCTCTGCAGCCACACGGTCCCTGGAGGTCGACGACATCCAGGAGTCGGTTCACGAGCTGTACCACGCAGGCTCTCGCTGTTGGCGGTGTCGGCGACTTGATCGAAGCAAACAAGCCTTGGCAAAAGCAATTGTTGTAGGAGATGAAATAAGCTGATGGTTATGACCAGCAAGGTCAGAAGGACTGCTCCTTTGGAGGGGAGCAAGGGCCAGTCTGGAGCAACCAGACCAGTGGTGTATTTCTTGAAGTTCGTCGCCAAGATGGCTACTAGCCAGCGGGCCAGCAACCGGTTAGGCGCGTCGAGTGGCAAAATGCAGAAGGGCCCCACGCAGATCGTGGAGATGCTGGAGGGCTCACCTTTGGTGCAGATGCTGCTCGGGTGTTGGGCTTCTCAGATCCCAAAGCACAACTTGGAGGAAGCCTCGGTTGTTGCACTTGTCAGCTTGTCGTAGTCGTTCCAAGATGGCCGGCTCCACGTGTCTCGGTGCCTCCACGGGTCTCCTCTTTTCAGGGACTGTGGATCGGGCGGTGAGAGGTCTGGAGGTCCAGGTCTTGTCAGTCTCTGGGCTCAGGCTCCGGCGGGAGGCGGCGGCAAAGCAGACGTTGATTCGCTGGATGGTGCTTGCGTTAGCAAGGTGGTCACTGCCTGACCACAGGGTAGATTGGCTTCAGTCCTCTGTGCAGCAGAGCGTCGAAGTTCCCGTCTTCTTCTTAGTGTTAAGTTGATTCCAGGATGTCTGAAGTCTTAGGACACAGCTCCTACCTTTAAGCGGATTCTAGGGGCCGGACTACCTGCTAGGTCCCTCCCTATGGGTGGGACCAGGAAGGGGGGTGGTTACACCCCCAATCCTTTGTCCAGCTCGCCCCAGGCCCGGGACTGGTGTGCCCCAGGACCGGTTTGAACTGGCATATGCACCGAGGCTCCTTGTGAGCCACAGGCATGTCTGGTTTCTTTCAAGCCCTACCTGACCAATACACAAAATCCTGTCTGGGGTGGTGCACGCACCTCCCCTGGCAGGAAACCCTTTGTCCACACCTCCCAAGCTGGAAGGACTCCCAGCAGCAGGAGGGCAGACTTGTGTCTGTGGTGGCAGCATCCATTTTGTGGAGCTGAGGCTATGTCTGATTTTACCCGGGTTTCAGGTACTGTACATGTCGTGTCCCTCTAGAAGGGTGGAATGCTAACCCCGTCGCCAGAATTGGCGAGGGGTTAGTATTCCAATTTGTATGACACCTTACTCGACATGTTTTGATAAAGCCAAACCAAAGATAGCATTTAACCGCGAGGTTCATAATGCACTTAAGAGTATATGGTATGACGATATCTGGAAACAGTAGAAGGAAGTTGTTCCGACCACTGCAGACAGGCTCAGCTCATGCCAGAGCACCATCTCACATGGAACCACGCACTCTGCCTTCAGGATTGTTAAGGCCTGCCATAGGAGTGACTTATAGGTTACCAGGTGTCCCATTTAAGGTTAGGTATAGGTATACTACACCTAAGTAAGAGGTGATTACACCAACTTACCCCAGCTGAGTGATCAGCCAGTTGTGTCAAATTGTTAGGCCAAGCCTGGGGTGGCATAATACATGCTTCAGCCCCTGGCAGGCCTTGGGTACACCAATGCCCTGGGTACCTAGTGTACACTGGTACAGGGGCTGACAGGGTGACCCACTTCCAATTGGTTTTGCACCTAGGGTGCATAGTTTTAATTTAGTAGAGAGAACAGCAGGCTGGGGGTCTGATTGGCAGGCCCACAGCCTCAATATGTCAAAAACCAGTGAAGCAAAAAGCAAAAATTCGGGGTGACCATAGGATAGCAGACCCTACTCTCCTACATATGGTCACCCCAAATTTTTGCTTTTTGCTTCACTGGTTTTTGACATATTGAGGCTGTGGGCCTGCCAATCAGACCCCCAGCCTGCTGTTCTCTCTACTAAATTTACACTATGCACCCTAGGTGCACAACCAATTGGAAGTGGATCACCCTGTGAGCCCCTGTACCAGTGTACACTAGGTACCCAGGGCATTGGTGTATCTAAGGCCTACCAGGGGCTGAAGCATGTATTGTGCCACCCCTGGCCTGGCCTAACAAATTTGACACAACTGGCTGATCACTCAGCTGGGGTAAGTTGGTGTAACCACCTCTTACTTAGGTGTAGTATACCTATACCTAACCTTAAATGGGACACATGTTAACCTATAAGTCACTCCTATGGCAGGCCTTAACAATCCTGAAGGCAGAGTGCTTGGTTCCATGTGAGATGGTGCTCTAGCATGAGCTGAGCCTGTCTGCAGTGGTCGGAACCACTTCCTTCTACTGTTTCCAGATATCGTCATACCATATACTCTTAAGTGCATTATGAACCTCGCGGTTAAATGCTATCTTTGGTTTGGCTTTATCAAAACATGTCGAGTAAGGTGTCATACGAATTGGAATACTAACCCCTCACCAAATTTTGGCAACAGGGTTAGCATTCCACCCTTCTAGGGGGACACGACATGTACAGTACCTGAAACCCGGGTAAAATCAGACATAGCCTCAGCTCCACAAAATGGATGCTGCCATCACAGACACAAGTCTGCCCTCCTGCTGCTGGGAGTCCTTCCAGCTTGGGAGGTGTGGACAAAGGGTTTCCTGCCAGGGGAGGTGCGTGCACCACCCCAGACAGGATTTTGTGTATTGGTCAGGTAGGGCTTGAAAGAAACCAGACATGCCCGAGGCTCACAAGGAGCCTCGGTGCATATGCCAGTTCAAACCGGTCCTGGGGCACACCAGCCCTGGACCTGGGGTGAGCTGGACAAAGGATTGGGGGTGTAACCACCCCCCTTCCTGGTCCCACCCTTAGGGAGGGACCTAGCAGGTAGTCCGGCCCCTAGAATCCGAATAAAGTTAGGAGCTGTGTCCTAAGACTTTAGACATCCTGGAATCAACTTAACTACAAGAAGAAGATGGGAACTTCGACGCTCTGCCGCACAGAGGACTGAAGCCAATCTCCCCTGTGGTCAGGGAGTGACCACCTTGCTAACGCAAGCACCATCCAGCGAATCAACGTCTGCTTTGCCGCCGCCTCCCGCCAGAGCCCGAGCCCAGAGACTGACAAGACCTGGACCTCCAGACCTCTCACCGCCCGATCCACAGTCCCTGAAAAGAAGGAACCCGTGGAGGCACCGAGACACGTGGAGCCAGCCATCTTGAAAAGACCACGACAAGCTGCAAGCGCGACAACCGAGGCTCCCTCCAAGTTGTGCTTTGGGTCCTGAGAAGCCCAACACCCGAGCAGCATCTGCACCAAAGGTGAGCCCTCCAGCATCTCCACGATCTGCGTGGGGCCCCTCTGCATTTTGCCATTCGATGCGCCTAACCGGTTGCTGGCCCGTTGGCTAGTGGCCATCTTGGCGACGAACTTCAAGAACTACACCACTGGTCTGGTTGCTCCAGACTGGCCCTTGCTCCCTCCAAAGGAGCAGTCCCTCTGACCTTGCTGGTCAGAACCATCAGCTTATTTCATTCTCCACAACAATTGCTTTTGCCAAGGCTTGTGTGCTTCGACCAAGTCGCCGACACCGCCGACAGCGAGAGCCCGCGTGGGACAGCTCGTGAACCGACTCCTGGACGTCGTCGACCTTCAGGGACCACGTGGCTGCAGAGACAAGCTGCACCTTTCCTCCTGTTTGCACCCGACATCGCCTGGTACCCACCTGGTGCCACGCTGGTCACAGGCTAGTGACTGTGAACACTGTCCCCTCTGCATACAGGTCTTCTACAACTCCGATCCACCCTTGGATCCACCGCATCCCTTCCGGACCGACCGCCTGCAGCATCTTTTTCTTCAGGCTCCATTGAACATATAGAAGAAACCCGACGCACTTCGAGACCTATGCACCCGCTTCCTGTGGGTGAGGTAAAGCTGGCACTCCGGTGCCCAAGTGTAGAGTATCATCTCTAGTGTCTGTGTTTCCAATCTTGAGTTCATAGTCCATCCGGAAGATCCTTTTTGCAGTAACTTTGTAACTTTTACGCACCCATTGAAAACCTATAGGAGCCCGCGTGTGACTATTTGCTCTGCACACGCAACCCGTGGACCTCCTGGTCACTAACTAAAGTTAGCTCCTTGTAGGCCCAGCGATTCTAGAGGCCCTAGGCCTTTTTCCTTTCCTGTTCGTGGTACTTATACCACTATTTTAGTATATGGTTTGAGTGGCCACCAGGGCCCATCCATATAAAGTGCAACTTCTGTATATTATAACGTTGTCTTGTTTAACGATTTGTGCTCCTGTGCTCATAAAGAGTCTAGGGGATACTTTGAGAAATAAATACATATATATTTTCAATATATATCTGTGTGGTGTCCTTTCATTGGTATAAAGGGGGGTTACATTTGGTAAAACAGCCTGCTTAACACGCTTTGACGAGTTTAGCCTCAAAGACTGCTTAGCCTACGCTACCACTAGGGCAGCTAGTCCGAAAAGGTTGACTTACAACCACACCATAAGGGTTGCTTGGCATGGTACAAGGTGGTCACTTTAACTAGTGAACATCATATACAAGGCCAACTTCTCACAGCTCCCTAGGTGCCGGCAGGGCTAGGGTTCCAAAACTACAGCTAGTCACTTTGCCAAAAAAGGGTAATTTTTCACTGCAAAATTGAGGTGTGAACACGTTGCGTTTTGCGCCGTTTTCTGTCACGGGCACTAGGCCGATCTGCACAAGTGAGGTACCATTTTTCTCGTAAGACTTTGGGGAACACGGGGTGGGTGGAAATGTATGGATCCACGCAGATTCCAGAACTTTCCACAACAGAAATGTCGGGAAAATGTGTTTTTTTTGTCATTTTTTTAGGTTTGCAAGTGATTCTGGGTAACAGACCCTGGTGGGAGGCACTCAAGTCACCTCATCCTGGATTCCCCTGGGTGTCTAGTTTTCAAAAATTTATAGGTTTGCTAGGTTTCCCTAGGTGCCGGCAGAGCTAGGGTTCAAAAACTACAGCTAGGCACTTTGCCAAAAAAGTGTCATTTTTCACTGCAAAATTGAGATGTGACCATGTTGAGTTTCACGCCGTTTCCTGTCGCGGGCACTAGGCGACCCGCACAAGTGAGGTACCATTTTTCTCGTAGGGCTTTGGGGAACGCGGGGTGGGTGGAAATTTGTGGATCCACGCAGATTCCAGAACTTTCCATCACAGAAATGTGGGGAAAATGTTTTTTTTTTATCCATTTTTTACGTTTGCAAGGGATTCTGGGTAACAGACCCTGGTGGGAGGCACTCAAGTGACCCCATCATGCATTCCCCTGGGTGTCTAGTTTTCAAAAATATATAGGTTTGCTAGGTTTCCCTAGGTGCCGGCAGGGCTAGGGTTCAAAAACTACAGCTAGTCACTTTGCCAAAAAAGGGTAATTTTTCACTGCAAAATTGAGGTGTGAACACGTTGCGTTTTGCGCCATTTTCTGTCACGAGCACTAGGCCGACCCGCACAAGTGAGGTACCATTTTTCTCGTAGGACTTTGGGGAACGCGGTGTGGGTGGAAATTTGTGGATCCACGCATATTCCAGAACTTTCCATCACAGAAATGTGGGGAAAAGGTGTTTTTTTGTCATTTTTTTAGGTTTGCAAGTGATTCTGGGTAACAGACCCTGGTGGGAGGCACTCAAGTCACCTCATCCTGGATTCCCCTGGGTGTCTAGTTTTCAAAAATATAGAGGTTTGCTAGGTTTCCCGAGGTGCCGGCAGAGCTAGGGTTAAAAAACTACAGCTAGTCACTTTGCCAAAAAAGGGTAATTTTTCACTGCAAAATTGAGGTGTGACCACGTTGCGTTTTGCGCCGTTTCCTGTCGCGGGCACTAGGCCAACCCGCACAAGTGAGGTACCATTTTTCTCATAGGACTTTGGGGAACGTGGGGTGGGTGAAAATTTGTGGATCCACGCAGATTCCAGAACCTTCCATCACAGGAATGTGGGGAAAATGTGTTTTTTTGGCAAATTTTTAGGTGTGCAAGGGTTTCTGGGTAACAGACCCTGGTGGAAGGCACTCAAGTCACCCCATCCTGGATTTCCCGGGGTGTCTAGTTTTCAAAAATATATAGGTTTGCTAGGTTTCCCTAGGTGCCGGCAGAGCTAGGGTTCAAAAACTACAGCTAGTCGCTTTGCCAAAAAAGGGTTATTTTTCACTGCAAAATTGAGGTGTGACCACGTAGCGTTTTGCGCTGTTTTCTGTCACGGGCACTAGGCCGACCCGCACAAGTGAGGTACCATTTTTCTTGTAGGACTTTGGGGAACGCGGTGTGGGTGGAAATTTGTGCATCCACGCAGATTCCAGAACTTTCCATCACAGAAATGTGGGGAAAATGTGTTTTTTTTGGGCAATTTTTTAGGTTTGCAAGGGATTCTGGGTAACAGACCCTGGTGGGAGGCACTCAAGTCACCTCATCCTGGATTCCCCTGGGTGTCTAGTTTTCAAAAATATATAGGTTTGCTAGGTTTCCCTAGGTGCCGGTAGAGCTAGGGTTCAAAAACTTCAGCTAGGCACTTTGCCAAAAAAGGGTAATTTTTCACTGCAAAATTGAGGTGTGACCACATTGCATTTTGCGGCGTTTCCTTTCGCGGGCACTAGGCCGACCTGCACACCTGCACAAGTGAGGTACCAGTTTTCTCGTAGAACTTTGGGGCACGTGGGGTGGGTGGAAATTTGTGGATCCTCGCAGATTCCAGAACTTTCCATCACAGAAATGTGGGGAAAATGTGTTTTTTTTGTCAATTTTTTAGGTTTGCAAGGGATTCTGGGTAACAGACCCTGGTGAGAGGCACTCAACTCACCACATCCTGGATTCCCCTGGGTGTCTAGTTTTCAAAAATATATAGGTTTGTTAGGTTTCCCTAGGTGCCGGCAGAGCTAGGGTTCAAAAACTACAGCTAGGCACTTTGCCAAAAAAGGGTCATTTTTCACTGCAAAATTGAGGTGTGACCACGTTGCGTTTTGCGCCGTTTCCTGTCGCGGACACTAGGCCGCCCCGCACAAGTGAGGTACCATTTTTCTCGCAGGACTTTGTGGAACGCAGGGTGGGTCTAAATTTGGGCATCCACGCAGATTCCAGAACTTTCCATCACAGAAATGTGGGGAAAATGTGTTTTTTTTTGTCAATTTTTTAGGTTTGCAAGGATTTCTGGGTAACAGACCCTGGTGGGAGGCACTCAAGTCACCCCATCCTGGATTCCCCTGGCAGTCTAGTTTTCAAACATATATAGGTTTGCAAGGTTTCCCTAGGTGCCGGCAGTGCTAGGGTTCAAAAACTACAGCTAGTCACTTTGCAAAAAAAGGGTCATTTTTCACTGAAAAATTGAGGTGTGACAACGTTGCGTTTTGCGCCGTTTCCTGTCACGGGCACTAGGGTGCCCCGCACAAGTGAGGTACCATTTTTCTCGTAGGACTTTGGGGAACGCGGGGTGGGTGGAAATTTGTGGATCCACGCAGATTCCAGAACTTTCCATCACAGAAATGTGGGGCAAATGTGTTTTTTTTGTCCATTTTTTACGTTTGCAAGGGATTCTGGATAACAGACCCTGGTGGGAGGCACTCAAGTCACCCCATCCTGGATTCCCCTGGTTGTCTAGTTTACAAAAATATATAGGTTTGCTAGGTTTCCTGTAGGAGAGTAGGGTCTGCTATCCTATGGTCACCCCAAATTGTTGCTTTTTGCTTCACTGGTTTTTGACATATTGAGGCTGTGGGCCTGCCAATCAGACCCCCAGCCTGCTGTTCTCTCTACTAAATTTACACTATGCACCCTAGGTGCATAACCAATTGGAAGTGGATCACCCTGTGAGCCCCTGTACCAGTGTACACTAGGTACCCAGGGCATTGGTGTATCAAAGGCCTGCCAAGGGCTGAAGCATGTATTATGCCACCCCAGGCTTGGCCTAACAAATTTGACACAACTGGCTGATCACTCAGCTGGGGTAAGTTGGTGTAACCACCTCTTACTTAGGTGTAGTATACCTATACCTAACCTTAAATGGGACACATGTTAACCTACAAGTCACTCCTATGGCAGGCCTTAACAATCCTGAAGGCAGAGTGCTTGGTCCCATGTGAGATGGTGCTCTGGCATGAGCTGAGCCTGTCTGCAGTGGTCGGAACAACTTCCTTCTACTGTTTCCAGGTATCGTCATACCATATACTCTTAAGTGCATTATGAACCTCGCGGTTAAATGCTATCTTTGGTTTGGCTTTATCAAAACATGTCGAGTAAGGTGTCATACGAATTGGAATACTAACCCCTCGCCAATTCTGGCGACGGGGTTAGCATTCCACCCTTCTAGAGGGACACGACATGTACCGTACCTGAAACCCGGGTAAAATCAGACATAGCCTCAGCTCCACAAAATGGATGCTGCCACCACAGACACAAGTCTGCCCTCCTGCTGCTGGGAGTCCTTCCAGCTTGGGAGGTGTGGACAAAGGGTTTCCTGCCAGGGGAGGTGCATGCATCACCCCAGACAGGATTTTGTGTATTGGTCAGGTAGGGCTTGAAAGAAACCAGACATGCCTGTGGCTCACAAGGAGCCTCGGTGCATATGCCAGTTCAATCCGGTCCTGGGGCACACCAGTCCCGGGCCTGGGGCGAGCTGGACAAAGGGTTGGGGGTGTAACCACACCCCTTCCTGGTCCCACCCTTAGGGAGGGACCTAGCAGGTAGTCCGGCCCCTAGAATCCGCTTAAAGGTAGGAGCTGTGTCCTAAGACTTCAGACATCCTGGAATCAACTTGAAACTAAGAAGAAGACGGGAACTTCGACATTCTGCTGCACAGAAGACTGAAGGAAATCTCCCCTGTGGTCAGGGAGTGACCACCTTGCTAACGCAAGCACCATCCAGCGAATCAACGTCTGCTTTGCTGCCGCCTCCCGCCGGAGCCCGCGCCCAGAGACTGACAAGACCTGGATCTCCAGACCTCTCACCGCCCGATCCACAGTCCCTGAAAAGAGAGACCCGTGGAGGCAACGAGACACGTGGAGCCAGCCATCTTGAAACGACCACGACAAGCTGCAAGTGCAACAACCGAGAATCCCTCCAAGTTGTGCTTTGGGATCTGAGAAGCCCAACCCTCGAGCAGCATCTGCACCAAAGGTGAGCCCTCCAGCATCTCCACGATCTGCGTGGGGCCCTTCTGCATTTTGCCACTCGACGCGCTTAACCGGTTGCTGGCCCGCTGGCTAGTGGCCATCTTGGCGACGAACTTCAAGAAATACACCACTGGTCTGGTTGCACCAGACTGGCCCTTGCTCCCCTCCAAAGGAGCAGTCCCTCTGACCTTGCTGGTCAGAACCATCAGCTTATTTAGTTTTCCACAACAATTGCTTTTGCCAAGGCTTGTTTGCTTCGATCAAGTCGCCGACAGCGCCGTCGGCGAGAGCCTGCGTGGGACAGCTTGTGAACCGACTCCTGGACGTCGTCAACCTTCAGGGACCACGTGGCTGCAGAGACAAGCTACACCTTTCTTCCTGTTTGCACCCGACATCGCCTGATACCCACCTGGTGCCACGCTGGTCACTGGCTAGTGACTTTGAACACTGTCCCCTCTGCTTACAGGTCTTCTACAACTCCGATCCACTCTTGGATCCACCGCATCCCTTCCGGACCGACAGCCTGCAGCATCTTTGTCCACAGGCTCCATTGAACAGATAGAAGAAACCCGTTGCACGTCGAGGCCTATGCACCCGCTTCCTGTGGGTGAGGTAAAGCTGGCACTCCGGTGCCCAAGTGTAGAGTATCATCTCTAGTGTCTGTGTTTCCAATCTTGAGTTCATAGTCCACCCGGAAGATCCTCTTTGCAGTAACTTTGTAACTTTTACGCACCCATTGAAAACCTATGGGAGCACGCGTGTGACTATTTGCTCTGCACACGCAACCCGTGGACCTCCTGGTCACTAACTGAAGTTAGCTCCTTGTAGGCCCAGCGATTCTAGAGGCCCTAGTTCTTTTCCCTTTTCTGTTCGTGGTACTTATACCACTATTTTAGTATATGGTTTGAGCGGCCACCAGGGCCTATCCATATAAAATGCAACTTCTGTGTATTCTACTGTAATCTTGTTAGACGATTTGTGCTCCTGTGCTCATAAAGAGACTAGGGGTTACTTTGAGAAATAAATACATATATATTTTGAATATATATCTGTGTGGTGTCCTTTCATTGGTATAAAAGGGGGTTGCATTTGGTAAAACAGCTTGCTTAACACGTTTCACGAGTTTAGCCTCAAAGACTGCTTAGCCTACGCTACCACTAGGGCAGCTGGTCCGAAAAGGTTGACTTACAACCACACCATAAGGGTTGCTTGGCATGGTACAAGGTGGTCACTTTAACTAGTGAACATCATATACCAGGCCAACTTCTCACATTTCCCTAGGTGCCGGCAGAGCTAGGGTTCAAAAACTACAGCTAGTCACTTTGCCAAAAAAGGGTCATTTTTCACTGAAAAATTGAGGTGTGACAACGTTGTGTTTTGCGCCGTTTCCTGTCACGGGAACTAGGCTGCCCCGCACAAGTGAGGTACCATTTTTCTCGTAGGACTTTGGGGAACGTGGGGTGGGTGGAAATTTGTGGATCCACGCAGATTCCAGAACTTTCTATCACAGAAATGTGGGGAAAATGTGTTTTTTTTATCCATTTTTTAGGTTTGCAAGGGATTCTGGGTAACAGACCCTGGTGGGAGGCACTCAAGTCACCCCATCCTGGATTCCCCTGGGTGTCTAGTTTTCAAAAATATATAGGTTTGCTAGGTTTCCCTAGGTGCCGGCAGAGCTAGGGTTAAAAAACTACAGCTAGGCACTTTGCCAAAAAAGTGTCATTTATCACTGCAAAATTGAGGTGTGACCATGTTGCGTTTCACGCCGTTTCCTGTCGCGGGCACTTGGCGACCCGCACAAGTGATGTACCATTTTTCTCGTAGGGCTTTGGGGAACGCGGGGTGGGTGGAAATTTTTTGATCCACGCAGATTCCAGAACTTTCCATCACAGAAATGTGGGGAAAATGTGTTTTTTTTATCCATTTTTTACGTTTGCAAGGGATTCTGGGGAACAGACCCTGGTGGGAGGCACTCACGTGACCCCATCATGGATTTCCCTGGGTGTCTAGTTTTCAAAAATATATAGGTTTGCTAGGTTTCCCTAGGTGCTGGCAGGGCTAGGGTTCCAAAACTACAGCTAGTCACTTTGCCAAAAAAGGGTAATTTTTCACTGCAAAATTGAGGTGTGAACACTTTGCGTTTTGTGCCGTTTTCTGTCACGGGCACTAGGCCGACCCGCACAAGTGAGGTACCATTTTTCTCGGAGGACTTTGGGGAACGTGGTGTGGGTGGAAATTTGTGGATCCACGCATATTCCAGAACTTTCCATCACAGAAATGTGGTGAATATGTGTTTTTTTTGTCATTTTTTTAGGTTTGCAAGTGATTCTGGGTAACAGACCCTGGTGGGAGGCACTCAAGTCACCACATCCTGGATTCCCCTGGGTGTCTAGTTTTCAAAAATGTATAGGTTTGCTAGGTTTCCCTAGGTGCCGGCAGAGCTAGGGTTCAAAAACTACAGCTAGGCACTTTGCCAAAAAAGTGTCATTTATCACTGCAAAATTGAGGTGTGACCATGTTGAGTTTCACGCCGTTTCCTGTCGCGGGCACTAGGCGACCCGCACAAGTGAGGTACCATTTTTCTCGTAGGGCTTTGGGGAACGCGGGGTGGGTGGAAATTTGTGGATCCACGCAGATTCCAGAACTTTCCATCACAGAAATGTGGGGAAAATGTGTTTTTTTTATCCATTTTTTACGTTTGCAAGGGATTCTGGGTAACAGACCCTGGTGGGAGGCACTCAAGTGACCCAATCATGGATTCCCCTGGGTGTCTAGTTTTCAAAAATATATAGGTTTGCTAGGTTTCCCTAGGAGCCGGCAGGGCTAGGGTTCAAAAACTACAGCTAGTCACTTTGCCAAAAAAGGGTAATTTTTCACTGCAAAATTGAGGTGTGAACACGATGCGTTTTGCGCCGTTTTCTGTCACGAGCACTAGGCTGACCCGCACAAGTGTGGTACCATTTTTCTCGTAGGACTTTGGGGAACGCGGTGTGGGTGGAAATTTGTAGATCCACGCAGATTCCAGAACTTTCCATCACAGAAATGTGGGGAAAGTATGTTTTTTTTGTCCATTTTTTATGTTTGCAAGGGATTCTGGGTAACAGACCCTGGTGGGAGGCACTCAAGTCACCCCATCCTGGATTCCCCTGGGTGTCTAGTTTTCAAAAATATAGAGGTTTGCTAGGTTTCCCGAGGTGCCGGCAGAGCTAGGGTTAAAAAACTACAGCTAGTCACTTTGCCAAAAAAGGGTAATTTTTCACTGCAAAATTGAGGTGTGACCACGTTGCGTTTTGCGCCGTTTCCTGTCGCGGGCACTAGGCCAACCCGCACAAGTGAGGTAGCATTTTTCTCATAGGACTTTGGGGAACGCGGGGTGGGTGGAAATTTGTGGATCCACGCAGATTCCAGAACTTTCCATCACAGGAATGTGGGGAAAATGTGTTTTTTTGTCAAATTTTTAGGTGTGCAAGGGTTTCTGGGTAACAGACCCTGGTGGAAGGCACTCAAGTCACCCCATCCTGGATTCCCCTGGGTGTCTACTTTACAAAAATATAGAGGTTTGCTAGGTTTCCTGAGGTGCCGGCAGAGCTAGGGTTAAAAAACTACAGCTAGTCACTTTGCCAAAAAAGTGTAATTTTTCACTGCAAAATTGAGGTGTGACCACCTTGCATTTTGCGCCGTTTCCTGTCGCGGGCACTAGGCCAACCCGCACAAGTGAGGTACCATTTTTCTCATAGGACTTTGGGGAACGTGGGGTGGGTGGAAATTTGTGGATCCACGCAGATTCCAGAACTTTCCATCACAGGAATGTGGGGAAAATGTGTTTTTTTGTCAAATTTTTAGGTGTGCAAGGGTTTCTGGGTAACAGACCCTGGTGGAAGGCACTCAAGTCACCCCATCCTGGATTTCCCGGGGTGTCTAGTTTTCAAAAATAGATAGGTTTGCTAGGTTTCCCTAGGTGCCGGCAGAGCTAGGGTTCAAAAACTACAGCTAGTCGCTTTGCTAAAAAAGGGTTATTTTTCACTGCAAAATTGAGGTGTGACCACGTAGCGTTTTGCGCTGTTTCCTGTCGCGGGCACTAGGCTGACCCGCACAAGTGAGGTTTCATTTTTCTCATAGGACTTTGGGGAACGCGGGGTGGGTGGAAATGTGTGCATCCACGCAGATTCCAGAACTTTCCATCACAGAAATGTGGGGAAAATGTGTTTTTTTTGGCAATTTTTTAGGTTTGCAAGGGATTCTGGGTAACAGACCCTGGTGGGAGGCACTCAAGTCACCTCATCCTGGATTCCCCTGGGTGTCTAGTTTTCAAAAATATATAGGTTTGCTAGGTTTCCCTAGGTGCCGGCAGAGCTAGGGTTCAAAAACTTCAGCTAGGCACTTTGCCAAAAAAGGGTAATTTTTCACTGCAAAATTGAGGTGTGACCACATTGCATTTTGCGGCGTTTCCTGTCGCGGGCACTAGGCCGACCTGCACAAGTGAGGTACCAGTTTTCTCGTAGAACTTTGGGGCACGTGGGGTGGGTGGAAATTTGTGGATCCTCGCAGATTCCAGAACTTTCCATCACAGAAATGTGGGGAAAATATGTTTTTTTTGTCAATTTTTTAGGTTTGCAAGGGATTCTGGGTAACAGACCCTGGTGAGAGGCACTCAACTCACCACATCCTGGATTCCCCTGGGTGTCTAGTTTTCAAAAATATATAGGTTTGCTAGGTTTCCCTAGGTGCCGGCAGAGCTAGGGTTCAAAAACTACAGCTAGGCACTTTGCCAAAAAAGGGTCATTTTTCACTGCAAAATTGAGGTTTGACCACGTTGCGTTTTGCGCCGTTTCCTGTCGCGGACACTAGGCCGCCCCGCACAAGTGAGGTACCATTTTTCTTGCAGGACTTTGTGGAACGCAGGGTGGGTCTAAATTTGTGCATCCACGCAGATTCCAGAACTTACCATCACAGAAATGTGGGGAAAATGTGGTTTTTTTTGTCATTTTTTTAGGTTTGCAAGTGATTCTGGGTAACAGACCCTGGTGGGAGGCACTCAAGTCACCCCATCCTGGATTCCCCTGGGTGTCTAGTTTTCAAACATATATAGGTTTGCTAGGTTTCCCTAGGTGCCGGCAGAGCTAGGGTTCAAAAACTACAGCTAGTCACTTTGCAAAAAAAGGGTCATTTTTCACTGAAAAATTGAGGTGTGACAACGTTGCGTTTTGCACCGTTTCCTGTCACGGGCACTAGGTTGCCCCGCACAAGTGAGGTACCATTTTTCTCGTAGGACTTTGGGGAACGCGGGGTGGGTGGAAATTTGTGGATCCACGCAGATTCCAGAACTTTCCATCACAGAAATGTGGGGCAAATGTGTTTTTTTTGTCCATTTTTTATGTTTGCAAGGGATTCTGGGTAACAGACCCTGGTGGGAGGCACTCAAGTCACCCCATCCTGGATTCCCCTGGTTGTCTAGTTTACAAAAATATATAGGTTTGCTAGGTTTCCTGTAGGAGAGTAGGGTCTGCTATCCTATGGTCACCCCAAATTTTTGCTTTTTGCTTCACTGGTTTTTGACATATTGAGGCTGTGGGCCTGCCAATCAGACCCCCAGCCTGCTGTTCTCTCTACTAAATTTACACTATGCACCCTAGGTGCATAACCAATTGGAAGTGGATCACCCTGTGAGCCCCTGTACCAGTGTACACTAGGTACCCAGGGCATTGGTGTATCTAAGGCCTGCCAAGGGCTGAAGCATGTATTATGCCACCCCAGGCTTGGCCTAACAAATTTGACACAACTGGCTGATCACTCAGCTGGGGTAAGTTGGTGTAACCACCTCTTACTTAGGTGTAGTATACCTATACCTAACCTTAAATGGGACACATGTTAACCTATAAGTCACTCCTATGGCAGGCCTTAACAATCCTGAAGGCAGAGTGCTTGGTCCCATGTGAGATGGTGCTCTGGCATGAGCTGAGCCTGTCTGCAGTGGTCGGAACAACTTCCTTCTACTGTTTCCAGGTATCGTCATACCATATACTCTTAAGTGCATTATGAACCTCGCGGTTAAATGCTATCTTTGGTTTGGCTTTATCAAAACATGTCGAGTAAGGTGTCATACGAATTGGAATACTAACCCCTCGCCAATTCTGGTGACGGGGTTAGCATTCCACCCTTCTAGAGGGACACGACATGTACAGTACCTGAAACCCGGGTAAAATCAGACATAGCCTCAGCTCCACAAAATGGATGCTGCCACCACAGACACAAGTCTGCCCTCCTGCTGCTGGGAGTCCTTCCAGCTTGGGAGGTGTGGACAAAGGGTTTCCTGCCAGGGGAGGTGCGTGCATCACCCCAGACAGGATTTTGTGTATTGGTCAGGTAGGGCTTGAAAGAAACCAGACATGCCTGTGGCTCACAAGGAGCCTCGGTGCATATGCCAGTTCAATCCGGTCCTGGGGCACACCAGTCCCGGGCCTGGGGCGAGCTGGACAAAGGATTGGGGGTGTAACCACCCCCCTTCCTGGTCCCACCCTTAGGGAGGGACCTAGCAGGTAGTCCGGCCCCTAGACTCCGCTTAAAGGTAGGAGCTGTGTCCTAAGACTTCAGACATCCTGGAATCAACTTGAAACTAAGAAGAAGACGGGAACTTCGACATTCTGCTGCACAGAAGACTGAAGGAAATCTCCCCTGTGGTCAGGGAGTGACCACCTTGCTAACGCAAGCACCATCCAGCGAATCAACGTCTGCTTTGCCGCCGTCTCCCGCCGGAGCCCGAGCCCAGAGACTGACAAGACCTGGACCTCCAGACCTCTCACCGCCCGATCCACAGTCCCTGAAAAGAGAGACCTGTGGAGGCAACGAGACACGTGGAGCCAGCCATCTTGAAACGACCACGACAAGCTGCAAGTGCAACAACCGAGGATCCCTCCAAGTTGTGCTTTGGGATCTGAGAAGCCCAACCCTCGAGCAGGATCTGCACCAAAGGTGAGCCCTCCAGCATCTCCACGATCTGCGTGGGGCCCTTCTGCATATTGCCACTCGACGCGCCTAACCGGTTGCTGGCCCGCTGGCTAGTGGCCATCTTGGCAACGAACTTCAAGAAATACACCACTGGTCTGGTTGCACCAGACTGGCCCTTGCTCCCCTCCAAAGGAGCAGTCCCTCTGACCTTGCTGGTCAGAACCATCAGCTTATTTAGTTTTCCACAACAATTGCGTTTGCCAAGGCTTGTTTGCTTCGATCAAGTCACCGACAGCGCCGACAGCGAGAGCCTGCGTGGGACAGCTCGTGAACCAACTCCTGGACATCGTCGACCTTCAGGGACCACGCGGCTGCAGAGACAAGCTACACCTTTCTTCCTGTTTGCACCCGACATCGCCTGATACCCACCTGGTGCCACGCTGGTCACTGGCTAGTGACTGTGAACACTGTCCCCTCTGCTTACAGGTCTTTTACAACTCCGATCCACTCTTGGATCCACCGCATCCCTTCCGGACCGACAGCCTGCAGCATCTTTGTCCACAGGCTCCATTGAACAGATAGAAGAAACCCGACGCACTTCGAGGCCTATGCACCCGCTTCCTGTGGGTGAGGTAAAGCTGGCACTCCGGTGCCCAAGTGTAGAGTATCATCTCTAGTGTCTGTGTTTCCAATCTTGAGTTCATAGTCCACCCGGAAGATCCTCTTTGCAGTAACTTTGTAACTTTTACGCACCCATTGAAAACCTATGGGAGCACGCGTGTGACTATTTGCTCTGCACACGCAACCCGTGGACCTCCTGGTCACTAACTGAAGTTAGCTCCTTGTAGGCCCAGCGATTCTAGAGGCCCTAGGCCTTTTCCCTTTTCTGTTCGTGGTACTGATACCACTATTTTAGTATATGGTTTGAGCGGCCACCAGGGCCTATCCATATAAAGTGCAACTTCTGTGTATCCTACTGTAATCTTGTTTGACGATTTGTGCTCCTGTGCTCATAAAGAGACTAGGGGTTACTTTGAGAAATAAATACATATATATTTTGAATATATATCTGTGTGGTGTCCTTTCATTGGTATAAAAGGGGGTTGCATTTGGTAAAACAGCTTGCTTAACACGTTTCACGAGTTTAGCCTCAAAGACTGCTTAGCCTACGCTACCACTAGGGCAGCTGGTCCGAAAAGGTTGACTTACAACCACACCATAAGGGTTGCTTGGCATGGTACAAGGTGGTCACTTTAACTAGTGAACATCATATACCAGGCCAACTTCTCCCATTTCCCTAGGTGCCGGCAGAGCTAGGGTTCAAAAACTACAGCTAGTCACTTTGCCAAAAAAGGGTCATTTTTCACTGAAAAATTGAGGTGTGACAACGTTGTGTTTTGCGCCGTTTCCTGTCACGGGAACTAGGCTGCCCCGCACAAGTGGGGTACCATTTTTCTCGTAGGACTTTGGGGAACGTGGGGTGGGCGGAAATTTGTGGATCCACGCAGATTCCACAACTTTCTATCACAGAAATGTGGGGAAAATGTGTTTTTTTATCCATTTTTTACGTTTGCAAGGGATTCTGGGTAACAGACCCTGGTGGGAGGCACTCAAGTCACCCCATCCTGGATTCCCCTGGGTGTCTAGTTTTCAAAAATATATAGGTTTGCTAGGTTTCCCTAGGTGCCGGCAGAGCTAGGGTTAAAAAACTACAGCTAGGCACTTTGCCAAAAAAGTGTCATTTATCACTGCAAAATTGAGGTGTGACCATGTTGCGTTTCACGCCGTTTCCTGTCGCGGGCACTTGGCGACCCGCACAAGTGATGTACCATTTTTCTCGTAGGGCTTTGGGGAACGCGGGGTGGGTGGAAATTTTTGGATCCACGCAGATTCCAGAACTTTCCATCACAGAAATGTGGGGAAAATGTGTTTTTTTTATCCATTTTTTACGTTTGCAAGGGATTCTGGGGAACAGACCCTGGTGGGAGGCACTCAAGTGACCCCATCATGGATTTCCCTGGGTGTCTAGTTTTCAAAAATATATAGGTTTGCTAGGTTTCCCTAGGTGCTGGCAGGGCTAGGGTTCCAAAACTACAGCTAGTCACTTTGCCAAAAAAGGGTAATTTTTCACTGCAAAATTGAGTTGTGAACACGTTGCGTTTTGTGCCGTTTTCTGTCACGGGCACTAGGCCGACCCACACAAGTGAGGTACCATTTTTCTTGTAGGACTTTGGGGAACGCGGTGTGGGTGGAAATTTGTGGATCCACGCATATTCCAGAACTTTCCATCACAGAAATGTGGTGAATATGTGGTTTTTTTGTCATTTTTTTAGGTTTGCAAGTGATTCTGGGTAACAGACCCTGGTGGGAGGCACTCAAGTCACCTCATTCTGGATTTCCCTGGGTGTCTAGTTTTCAAAAATATATAGGTTTGCTAGGTTTCCCTAGGTGCCGGCAGAGCTAGGGTTCAAAAACTACAGCTAGGCACTTTGCCAAAAAAGTGTCATTTATCACTGCAAAATTGAGGTGTGACCATGTTGCGTTTCACGCCGTTTCCTGTCGCGGGCACTAGGCGACCCGCACAAGTGAGGTACCATTTTTCTCGTAGGGCTTTGGGGAACACGGGGTGGGTGGAAATTTGTGGATCCACGCAGATTCCAGAACTTTCCATCACAGAAATGTGGGGAAAATGTGTTTTTTTATCCATTTTTTACGTTTGCAAGGGATTCTGGGTAACAGACCCTGGTGAGAGGCACTCAAGTGACCCCATCATGGATTCCCCTGGGTATCTAGATTTCAAAAATATATAGGTTTGCTAGGTTTCCCTAGGTGCCGGCAGGGCTAGGGTTCAAAAACTACAGCTAGTCACTTTGCCAAAAAAGTGTCATTTTTCACTGCAAAATTGAGGTGTGAACACGTTGCGTTTTGCGCCGTTTTCTGTCACGAGCATTAGGCCGACCCGCACAAGTGAGGTACCATTTTTCTCGTAGGACTTTGGGGAACGCGGTGTGGGTGGAAATTTGTGGATCCACGCATATTCCAGAACTTTCCATCACAGAAATGTGGGGAAAATGTGTTTTTTTTGTCATTTTTTTAGGTTTGCAAGTGATTCTGGGTAACAGACCCTGGTGGGAGGCACTCAAGTCACCACATCCTGGATTCCCCTGGGTGTCTAGTTTTCAAAAATATATAGGTTTGCTAGGTTTCCTTAGGTGCCGGCAGAGCTAGGGTTCAAAAACTACAGCTAGGCACTTTGCCAAAAAAGGGTAATTTTTCACTGCAAAATTGAGGTGTGACCACATTGCGTTTTACGGCGTTTCCTGTCGCGGGCACTAGGCCGACCCGCTCAAGTGAGGTACCAGTTTTCTCGTAGAACTTTGGGGAACGCGGGGTGGGTGGAAATTTGTGGATCCACGCAGATTCCAGAACTTTCCATCACAGAAATGTGGGGAAAATATGTTTTTTTTGTCCATTTTTTATGTTTGCAAGGGATTCTGGGTAACAGACCCTGGTGGGAGGCACTCAAGTCACCCCATCCTGGATTCCCCTGGGTGTCTAATTTACAAAAATATAGAGGTTTGCTAGGTTTCTCGAGGTGCCGGCAGAGCTAGGGTTAAAAAACTACAGCTAGTCACTTTGCCAAAAAAGGGTAATTTTTCACTGCAAAATTGACATGTGACCACGTTGCGTTTTGCGCCGTTTCCTGTCGCGGGCACTAGGCCAACCCGCACAAGTGAGGTACCATTTTTCTCATAGGCCTTTGGGGAACGCGGGGTGGGTGGAAATTTGTGCATCCACGCAGATTCCAGAACTTTCCATCACAGGAATGTGGGGAAAATGTGTTTTTTTGTCAAATGTTTAGGTGTGCAAGGGATTCTGGGTAACAGACCCTGGTGGGAGGCACTCAAGTCACCCCATCCTGGATTTCCCTGTGTGTCTAGTTTTCAAAAATATATAGGTTTGCTAGGTTTCCCTAGGTGCCGGCAGAGCTAGGGTTCAAAAACTACAGCTAGTCACTTTGCCAAAAAAGGGTAATTTTTCACTGCAAAATTGAGGTGTGAACACGTTGCGTTTTGCGCCGTTTTCTGTCACGAGCACTAGGCCGACCCACACAAGTGAGGTACCATTTTTCTCGTAGGACTTTGGGGAACGCGGTGTGGGTGGAAATTTGTGGATCCACGCATATTCCAGAACGTTCCATCACAGAAATGTGGGGAAAATGTGTTTTTTTTGTCATTTTTTAGGTTTGCAAGTTATTCTGGGTAACAGACCCTGGTGGGAGGCACTCAAGTCACCACATCCTGGATTCCCCTGGGTGTCTAGTTTTCAAAAATATATAGGTTTGCTAGGTTTCCTTAGGTGCCGGCAGAGCTAGGGTTCAAAAACTACAGCTAGGCACTTTGCCAAAAAAGGGTAATTTTTCACTGCAAAATTGAGGTGTGACCACATTGCGTTTTACGGCGTTTCCTGTCGCGGGCACTAGGCCGACCCGCACAAGTGAGGTACCAGTTTTCTCGTAGAACTTTGGGGAACGCGGGGTGGGTGGAAATTTGTGGATCCACGCAGATTCCAGAACTTTCCATCACAGAAATGTGGGGAAAATATGTTTTTTTTGTCCATTTTTTATGTTTGCAAGGGATTCTGGGTAACAGACCCTGGTGGGAGGCACTCAAGTCACCCCATCCTGGATTCCCCTGGGTGTCTAATTTACAAAAATATAGAGGTTTGCTAGGTTTCTCGAGGTGCCGGCAGAGCTAGGGTTAAAAAACTACAGCTAGTCACTTTGCCAAAAAAGGGTAATTTTTCACTGCAAAATTGACATGTGACCACGTTGCGTTTTGCGCCGTTTCCTGTCGCGGGCACTAGGCCAACCCGCACAAGTGAGGTACCATTTTTCTCATAGGCCTTTGGGGAACGCGGGGTGGGTGGAAATTTGTGCATCCACGCAGATTCCAGAACTTTCCATCACAGGAATGTGGGGAAAATGTGTTTTTTTGTCAAATGTTTAGGTGTGCAAGGGATTCTGGGTAACAGACCCTGGTGGGAGGCACTCAAGTCACCCCATCCTGGATTTCCCTGTGTGTCTAGTTTTCAAAAATATATAGGTTTGCTAGGTTTCCCTAGGTGCCGGCAGAGCTAGGGTTCAAAAACTACAGCTAGTCACTTTGCCAAAAAAGGGTAATTTTTCACTGCAAAATTGAGGTGTGAACACGTTGCGTTTTGCGCCGTTTTCTGTCACGAGCACTAGGCCGACCCACACAAGTGAGGTACCATTTTTCTCGTAGGACTTTGGGGAACGCGGTGTGAGTGGAAATTTGTGGATCCACGCATATTCCAGAACGTTCCATCACAGAAATGTGGGGAAAATGTGTTTTTTTTGTCATTTTTTAGGTTTGCAAGTGATTCTGGGTAACAGACCCTGGTGGGAGGCACTCAAGTCACCACATCCTGGATTCCCCTGGGTGTCTAGTTTTCAAAAATATATAGGTTTGCTAGGTTTCCTTAGGTGCCGGCAGAGCTAGGGTTCAAAAACTACAGCTAGGCACTTTGCCAAAAAAGGGTAATTTTTCACTGCAAAATTGAGGTGTGACCACATTGCGTTTTGCGGCGTTTCCTGTCGCGGGCACTAGGCCGACCCGCACAAGTGAGGTACCAGTTTTCTCGTAGAACTTTGGGGAACGCGGGGTGGGTGGAAATTTGTGGATCCACGCAGATTCCAGAACTTTCCATCACAGAAATGTGGGGAAAATATGTTTTTTTTGTCCATTTTTTATGTTTGCAAGGGATTCTGGGTAACAGACCCTGGTGGGAGGCACTCAAGTCACCCCATCCTGGATTCCCCTGGTTGTCTAATTTACAAAAATATAGAGGTTTGCTAGGTTTCCCGAGGTGCCGGCAGAGCTAGGGTTAAAAAACTACAGCTAGTCACTTTGCCAAAAAAGGGTAATTTTTCACTGCAAAATTGACGTGTGACCACGTTGCGTTTTGCGCCGTTTCCTGTCGCGGGCACTAGGCCAACCCGCACAAGTGAGGTACCATTTTTCTCATAGGACTTTGGGGAACGCGGGGTGGGTGGAAATTTGTGGATCCACGCAGATTCCAGAACTTTCCATCACAGGAATGTGGGGAAAATGTGTTTTTTTGTCAAATTTTTAGGTGTGCAAGGGATTCTGGGTAACAGACCCTGGTGGGAGGCACTCAAGTCACCCCATCCTGGATTTCCCTGGGTGTCTAGTTTTCAAAAATATATAGGTTTGCTAGGTTTCCCTAGGTGCCGGCAGAGCTAGGGTTCAAAAACTACAGCTAGGCACTTTGCCAAAAAAGTGTCATTTTTCACTGCAAAATTGAAGTGTGACCATGTTGCGTTTCGCGCCGTTTCCTGTCGCCTGCACTAGGCGACCCGCACAAGTGAGGTACCATTTTTCTCATAGGACTTTGGGGAACGCGGGGTGGGTGGAAATTTGTGGATCCACGCAGATTCCAGAACTTTCCATCACAGAAATGTGGGGAAAATATGTTTTTTTTGTCCATTTTTTATGTTTGCAAGGGATTCTGGGTAACAGACCCTGGTGGGAGGCACTCAAGTCACCCCATCCTGGATTCCCCTGGGTATCTAGTTTTCAAAAATATAGAGGTTTGCTAGGTTTCCCTAGGTGCCGGCAGAGCTAGGGTTAAAAAACTACAGCTAGTCGCTTTGCCAAAAAAGGGTTATTTTTCACTGCAAAATTGAGGTGTGACCACGTAGCGTTTTGTGCTGTTTCCTGTCGCGGGCACTAGGCCGACCCGCACAAGTGAGTTTTCATTTTTCTCATACGACTTTGGGGAACGCGGGGTGGGTGGAAATTTGTGGATCCACGCAGATTCCAGAACTTTCCATCACAGGAATGTGGGGAAAATGTGTTTTTTTGTCAATTTTTTAGGTTTGCAAGGGATTCTGGGTAACAGACCCTGGTGGGAGGCACTCAAGTCACCCCATCCTGGATTCCCCTGGGTGTCTAGTTTTCAAAAATATATAGGTTTGCTAGGTTTCCCTAGGTGCCGGTAGAGCTAGGGTTCAAAAACTACAGCTAGGCATTTTGCCAAAAAAGGGTCATTTTTCACTGCAAAATTGAGGTGTGACCACGTTGCGTTTTGCGCCGTTTTCTGTCACGAGCACTAGGCCGACCCACACAAGTGAGGTACCATTTTTCTCGCAGGACTTTGGGGAACGCGGGGTGGGTGGAAATTTGTGCATCCACGCAGATTCCAGAACTTTCCATCACAGGAATGTGGGGAAAATGTGTTTTTTTGTCAAATTTTTAGGTGTGCAAGGGATTCTGGGTAACAGACCCTGGTGGGAGGCACTCAAGTCACCCCATCCTGGATTTCCCTGTGTGTCTAGTTTTCAAAAATATATAGGTTTGCTAGGTTTCCCTAGGTGCCGGCAGAGCTAGGGTTCAAAAACTACAGCTAGTCACTTTGCCAAAAAAGGGTAATTTTTCACTGCAAAATTGAGGTGTGAACACGTTGCGTTTTGCGCCGTTTTCTGTCACGAGCACTAGGCCGACCCACACAAGTGAGGTACCATTTTTCTCGTAGGACTTTGGGGAACGTGGTGTGGGTGGAAATTTGTGGATCCACGCATATTCCAGAACGTTCCATCACAGAAATGTGGGGAAAATGTGTTTTTTTTGTCATTTATTTAGGTTTGCAAGTGATTCTGGGTAACAGACCCTGGTGGGAGGCACTCAAGTCACCACATCCTGGATTCCCCTGGGTGTCTAGTTTTCAAAAATATATAGGTTTGCTAGGTTTCCTTAGGTGCCGGCAGAGCTAGGGTTCAAAAACTACAGCTAGGCACTTTGCCAAAAAAGGGTAATTTTTCACTGCAAAATTGAGGTGTGACCACATTGCGTTTTGCGGCGTTTCCTGTCGCGGGCACTAGGCCGACCCGCACAAGTGAGGTTCCAGTTTTCTCGTAGAACTTTGGGGAACGCGGGGTGGGTGGAAATTTGTGGATCCACGCAGATTCCAGAACTTTCCATCACAGAAATGTGGGGAAAATATGTTTTTTTTGTCCATTTTTTATGTTTGCAAGGGATTCTGGGTAACAGACCCTGGTGGGAGGCACTCAAGTCACCCCATCCTGGATTCCCCTGGGTGTCTAATTTACAAAAATATAGAGGTTTGCTAGGTTTCCCGAGGTGCCGGCAGAGCTAGGGTTAAAAAACTACAGCTAGTCACTTTGCCAAAAAAGGGTAATTTTTCACTGCAAAATTGACGTGTGACCACGTTGCGTTTTGCGCCGTTTCCTGTCGCGGGCACTAGGCCAACCCGCACAAGTGAGGTACCATTTTTCTCATAGGACTTTGGGGAACGCGGGGTGGGTGGAAATTTGTGGATCCACGCAGATTCCAGAACTTTCCATCACAGGAATGTGGGGAAAATGTGTTTTTTTGTCAAATTGTTAGGTGTGCAAGGGATTCTGGGTAACAGACCCTGGTGGGAGGCACTCAAGTCACCCCATCCTGGATTTCCCTGGGTGTCTAGTTTTCAAAAATATATAGGTTTGCTAGGTTTCCCTAGGTGCCGGCAGAGCTAGGGTTCAAAAACTACAGCTAGGCACTTTGCCAAAAAAGTGTCATTTTTCACTGCAAAATTGAAGTGTGACCATGTTGCGTTTCGCGCCGTTTCCTGTCGCGGGCACTAGGCGACCCGCACAAATGAGGTACCATTTTTCTCATAGGACTTTGGGGAACGCGGGGTGGGTGGAAATTTGTGGATCCACGCAGATTCCAGAACTTTCCATCACAGAAATGTGGGGAAAATATGTTTTTTTTGTCCATTTTTTATGTTTGCAAGGGATTCTGGGTAACAGACCCTGGTGGGAGGCACTCAAGTCACCCCATCCTGGATTCCCCTGGGTATCTAGTTTTCAAAAATATAGAGGTTTGCTAGGTTTCCCTAGGTGCCGGCAGAGCTAGGGTTAAAAAACTACAGCTAGTCGCTTTGCCAAAAAAGGGTTATTTTTCACTGCAAAATTGAGGTGTGACCACGTAGCGTTTTGCGCTGTTTCCTGTCGCGGGCACTAGGCCGACCCGCACAAGTGAGTTTTCATTTTTCTCATACGACTTTGGGGAACGCGGGGTGGGTGGAAATTTGTGGATCCACGCAGATTCCAGAACTTTCCATCACAGGAATGTGGGGAAAATGTGTTTTTTGTCAATTTTTTAGGTTTGCAAGGGATTCTGGGTAACAGACCCTGGTGGGAGGCACTCAAGTCACCCCATCCTGGATTCCCCTGGGTGTCTAGTTTTCAAAAATATATAGGTTTGCTAGGTTTCCCTAGGTGCCGGCAGAGCTAGGGTTCAAAAACTACAGCTAGGCATTTTGCCAAAAAAGGGTCATTTTTCACTGCAAAATTGAGGTGTGACCACGTTGCGTTTTGCGCCGTTTCCTGTCGCGGACACTAGGCCGCCCCGCACAAGTGAGGTACCATTTTTCTCGCAGGACTTTGTGGAACGCAGGGTTGGTGGAAATTTGTGCATCTACGCAGATTCCAGAACTTTCCATCACAGAAATGTGGGGAAAATGTGTTTTTTTTTGTCAATTTTTTAGGTTTGCAAGGAATTCTGGGTAACAGACCCTGGTGGGAGGCACTCAAGTCACCCTATCCTGGATTCCCCTGGGTGTCTAGTTTTCAAACATATATAGGTTTGCTAGGTTTCCCTAGGTGCCGGCAGAGCTAGGGTTAAAAAACTAAAGCTAGTCACTTTGCCAAAAAAGGGTCATTTTTCACTGAAAAATTGAGGTGTGACAACGTTGCGTTTTGCGCCGTTTCCTGTCACGGACACTAGGGTGCCCCGCACAAGTGAGGTACCATTTTTCTTGTAGGACTTTGGGGAACACGGGGTGGGTGGAAATTTGTGCATCCACGCAGATTCCAGAACTTTCCATCACAGAAATGTGGGGAAAATATGTTTTTTTTGTCCATTTTTTACGTTTGCAAGGGATTCTGGGTAACAGACCCTGGTGGGAGGCACTCAAGTCACCCCATCCTGGATTCCTCTGGGTGTCTACTTTACAAAAATATATAGGTTTGCTAGGTTTCCTGTAGGAGAGTAGGGTCTGCTATCCTATGGTCACCCCAAATTTTTGCTTTTTGCTTCACTGGTTTTTGACATATTGAGGCTGTGGGCCTGCCAATCAGACCCCCAGCCTGCTGTTCTCTCTACTAAATTAAAACTATGCACCCTAGGTGCATAACCAATTGGAAGTGGATCACCCTGTCAGCCCCTGTACCAGTGTACACTAGGTACCCAGGGCATTGGTGTACCCAAGGCCTGCCAAGGGCTGCAGCATGTATTATGCCACCCCAGGCTTGGCCTAACAATCTGACACAACTGGCTGATCACTCAGCTGGGGTAAGTTGGTGTAATCACCTCTTACTTAGGTGTAGTATACCTATACCTAACCTTAAATGGGACACCTGGAAACCTATAAGTCACTCCTATGGCAGGCCTTAACAATCCTGAAGGCAGAGTGCTTGGTTCCATGTGAGATGGTGCTCTGGCATGAGCTGAGCCTGTCTGCAGTGGTCGGAACAACTTCCTTCTACTGTTTCCAGATATCGTCATACCATATACTCTTAAGTGCATTATGAACCTCGCGGTTAAATGCTATCTTTGGTTTGGCTTTATCAAAACATGTCGAGTAAGGTGTCATACGAATTGGAATACTAACCCCTCGCCAATTCTGGCGACGGGGTTAGCATTCCACCCTTCTAGAGGGACACGACATGTACAGTACCTGAAACCCGGGTAAAATCAGACATAGCCTCAGCTCCACAAAATGGATGCTGCCACCACAGACACAAGTCTGCCCTCCTGCTGCTGGGAGTCCTTCCAGCTTGGGAGGTGTGGACAAAGGGTTTCCTGCCAGGGGAGGTGCGTGCACCACCCCAGACAGGATTTTGTGTATTGGTCAGGTAGGGCTTGAAAGAAACCAGACATGCCTGTGGCTCACAAGGAGCCTCGGTGCATATGCCAGTTCAAACCGGTCCTGGGGCACACCAGTCCCGGGCCTGGGGCGAGCTGGACAAAGGATTGGGGGTGTAACCACCCCCCTTCCTGGTCCCACCCTTAGGGAGGGACCTAGCAGGTAGTCCGGCCCCTAGAATCCGCTTAAAGGTAGGAGCTGTGTCCTAAGACTTCAGACATCCTGGAATCAACTTGAAACTAAGAAGAAGACGGGAACTTCGACATTCTGCTGCACAGAAGACTGAAGAAAATCTCCCCTGTGGTCAGGGAGTGACCACCTTGCTAACGCAAGCACCATCCAGCGAATCACCGTCTGCTTTGCTGCCGCCTCCCGCCGGAGCCCGAGCCCAGAGACTGACAAGACCTGGACCTCCAGACCTCTCACCGCCCGATCCACAGTCCCTGAGAAGAAGAGACCCGTGGAGGCACCGAGACACGTGGAGCCAGCCATCTTGGAACGACTACGACAAGCTGACAAGTGCAACAACCGAGGCTCCCTCCAAGTTGTGCTTTGGGTCCTGAGAAGCCCAACCCTCGAGCAGCATCTGCACCAAAGGTGAGCCCTCCAGCATCTCCACGATCTGCGTGGGGCCCTTCTGCATTTTGCCACTCGACGCGCCTAACCGGTTGCTGGCCCGCTGGCTAGTGGCCATCTTGGCGACGAAATCTATGACAAACACCGCTGGTCTGGTTGCTCCAGACTGGCCCTTGCTCCCCTCCAAAGGAGCAATCCCTCTGACCTTGCTGGTTAGAACCAACAGCTGATTTCCGAATCCTCCTTCAATTGCTTTTGCCAAGGCTTGTTTGCTTCGATCAAGTCGCCGACACCGCCGACAGCGAGAACCTGCGTGGGACAGCTCGTGAGCCGACTCCTGGATGTCGTCGACCTTCAGGGACCACGTGGCTGCGGAGACAAGCTACCCCTCATCACCTGTTTGCACCCGACATCGCCTGGTACCCACCTGGTGCCACGCTGGTCACTGGCTAGTGACTGTGAACACTGTCCCCTCTGCTTACAGGTCTTCAACATCTCCGATCCACTCTTGGATCCACTGCATCTCTCCCGGACCGACCGCCTGCAGCATCTTTGTCTTCAAGCTCCACGGAACAGATAGAAGCAACCCGACGCACTTCGAGGCCTATGCACCCGCTTCCTGTGGGTGAGGTAAAGCTGGCACACCTGTGCCCAAGTGTAGTATTACATCTCTAGTGCCTGTGTTCCAAATCTTGAGTTCCTAGTCCATCCGGAGGATCCTCTTTGCAGTAACTTTGTACTTTTTACGCACCCATTGAAACCTATGGGAGCACGCGTGTGACTATTTGCTCTGCACACGCCACCCGTGGACCTCCTGGTCACTAACTGACGTTAGCTCCTTGTAGGCCCAGCGATTCTAGAGGCCCTAGGCCTTTTCCCTTTTCTGTTCGTGGTACTTATACCACTATTTTAGTATATGGTTTGAGTGGCCACCAGGGCCTATCCATATAACGTGCAACTTCTGTGTATTCTGTGATAATCTTGTTTGACGATTTGTGCTCCTGTGCTCATAAAGAGACTAGGGGTTACTTTGAGAAATAAATACATATATATTTTGAATATATATCTGTGTGGTGTCCTTTCATTGGTATAAAAGGGGGTTACATTTGGTAAAACAGCTGGCTTAACACGCTTCACGAGTTTAGCCTCAAAGACTGCTTAGCCTACGCTACCACTAGGGCAGCTAGTCCGAAAAGGTTGACTTACAACCACACCATAAGGGTTGCTTGGCATGGTACAAGGTGATCACTTTAACTAGTGAGCATCATATACCAGGCCAACTTCTCACATTGGTGGCAGCGGTGGGATTTGAGCTTGCTGTGTTTTACCATTGTCATCTCTTGGTTTCCAATTGAAAGATCACATAGGTACCTGTAGGTACATATAAAACAAGATTAGATATACATAAGTTCTACTGAACTTAGTTGTTGTAGAGCAAAGGGAGTAGCACACCCTGACTACAACTACTAGATAGGTTTAGTAGGTAAACACAAGTGTAGGTAGATTGCAACACATCCACCCACACTTAAGAGCAATGGCCGGGGCAGAGGGGTCCACTGTACCCATCTCTGTTGAGAGTGACCCCCAGAGGGCACCATCCAGCTTTGCTACCCTTAATCAGAATGAGCTCAGGCATTTGGCAACTCTTAGAGGCCTTAAACAGCCCAAGAACCCAAACTCTGCTGAGCTCAGAGAGCTCTTACAGAATGATGAGAATCAGAGAGCACTCAAGAAAGCTTCCCAGTTAGCCCCCTTAGGGTCAGGAACAGGAGGCCCCCCTTCTGAAGATACTACAGAGGTACCCAGTTCCAATAGCCATCCCTTAGATGAGAACCATACTACAGGGGAGGAAAGTGGTGAGGATACAGAAAGTAGTGATGATGAAGGGAGAACTAGCCCAGTGCCAAGTATTATACTTGGCCCAGCTAAACTAAGGCTGTTGGGGACTGACAATGGGTTCACCCCATTGGATCTCCCCAGTGGACTTAACACAGGGCTTGGGAGGCAAAGGAATCACTCAGGTGACTCCAATGCTTCTCATGGCTCTAGAGGCTCTCAAGGTCACTCCAGGAAAAGGATGACCACCCCTCAGAGGAGGGAACATGAGGCCAGAATGCAGGAAGCCCAGCTGAGGATCAGGAAGCAGGAGCTAGAAGTAGCCCTGATGGAAGAAAAACTGAACAAGGCTAGGCAACCTAGAGAGAGTGGGTCTATACCCACTGGTGGCAGCATTGTCCCTAAGGACAAAGACAGGGTCTTTGACAATAGGAACCTGTCTAAGGTTGTGCCCCCCTACAAAAGTGGGGATGACATCCACAAATGGATAACTGCTCTTGAGAGAGCCTGCAAAGTACAGCAGGTTCCTGAAGACCAGTGGGCAGCAATCCTCTGGCTCTCCTTTGAAGGAAGAGGCAGAGACAGACTCCTCACTGTTAGAGAAGAGGATGTCAGAAACTACAGAGTCCTGAAGAGTGTTCTGGTAGATGGGTTAGGCTTAACCACTGAACAGTACAGGTTAATGTTCAGAGACACCCAAAAGACACAGACTCAGGACTGGTCTGAATATGTTGAATGTGCCACTAAGGCTTTGGAGGGTTGGTTGCTGGGAAGTAAGGTATCTGATTTTACAGGATTGTATAATTTGATGATGAGAGAACAGATTTTAAATAACTGTCAAAACCAGCAACTGCATCAACACTTGGTTGACTCTGATCTGACCTCTCCCCAAGAATTGGGAAAGAAGGCAGACAAATGGGTCAGAACCAGGGTTAAGCAAAAGAACCAGAACCAGGGCCAAGGGGGTGATCAGAAGAAAACAGACCAAAAGGGTGGAGATCAGAAACCTAAAGACCAGAAGTCTTCAACAGGGCCCCAAACTACTGCTAAGGAGGGTGGGTCCCAACAGTCCAAGAAGAAGAAAGAAGGTCAGAAGAAACCCTGGTGCAATCATTGTAAAAATACAACTCACTGGACTAGTGATTGCAAAAAGGGTGGAGCCCCCAACACTGTTGCCCCTAAGGCACCTGCTCCCAGTACTACTGTTAGCAGTGTTGGTCCCCAGACAAAGGGTGTAGTGGGAATCACTATGGGAACTGAAGGAGATTCTGACTTAGACAGAACCCTTACACAGGCAGTCTTGATCTGTGATGGGGACATTGATTTGTCCCTGACTGTGAGCCCCAGTAACCTGGGCAAGTACAGACAGACTCCTTTAATTAATGACAAAGTGGCTCAAGCCTACAGGGACACATGTGCCAGTGTCACTATGGTGACACCAGGCTTTGTGGACCCTGGACAGTACATACCAGGTGAGAACTACCTGGTGACCAATGCCAGCAATGCCACTACTTCACATAGTGTGGCAGTTGTTAACTTCTCATGGGGAGGGGTAACTGGCCTCAAAAGGGTTGTGGTTAGTGCAGACCTCCCAGTAGAATGTTTGTTGGGCAATGACCTAGAGAGTTCTCTATGGTCAGAAGTGGAGTACAGGACTCATGCAGAGATGTTAGGTATATCATCACATGTCCTTGCTGTGACCAGGTCACAGGCCAAAAAGTGCCTCACTGAACCTCAGGTCTTGGATCCTGGAACAATGGACCAAGCACCTACCAAGAAGAAGAACAGGAGGGTCAAGGCTGTGCCTTCCCCCCTGCCTCAGAGTGATGATCAGCCTTCCCAGGAAGCTGATCTAGAGGACCCTGAAGGAACTGTCCCTGAAGAGCTTGAACCTGATCAGGTTGAGTTTCTGGGGACAGGGGGACCTTCAAGGGCTGACTTGAGGCAGGCTCAGTTATCCTGTCCCTCTCTTGAACCCCTCAGACAGCTGGCTGCTGCTGAGGCTGCTGGGAATGCTCAAGGTACCCATAAAGTGTATTGGGATGAAGGGCTCCTTTATTCAGAGGCTAGAGACCCCAAGCCTGGTGCAACCAGGAGGTTGGTCATACCTCTGCAATTTAGGGGCTTCCTTCTTACCTTGGCCCATGACATTCCTTTAGCAGGACACTTAGGCCAGAACAAGACCTGGGACAGGCTTGTCCCTCACTTTCACTGGCCTCATATGAATGAAGATACAAAGGAGTTTTGTCGCTCCTGTGTCACCTGCCAAGCCAGTGGCAAATCAGGTGGCACAACAAAGGCCCCCCTAATACCACTACCTGTGGTGGGGGTCCCCTTTGAAAGAGTGGGAATAGACATAGTGGGTCCCATGGATCCTCCCACTGCATCTGGGCACAGATTTATACTGGTGGTAGTGGATCATGCCACCAGGTATCCAGAGGCAATTCCCCTTAGGACCACTACAGCACCTGTTGTGGCCAGGGCCCTGCTGGGAGTATTCTCCAGAGTGGGGTTTCCTAAGGAGGTAGTATCTGACAGAGGTACCAACTTTATGTCAGGATACTTGACAGCTATGTGGAAGGAATGTGGTGTCAACTACAAGTTCACCACCCCTTATCACCCACAATGCAATGGGCTTGTTGAGAGATTCAACAAGACCCTAAAGGGTATGATCAAAGGATTACCTGAAAAGCTCAGGCGAAGATGGGACATCCTTCTACCCTGCCTTCTGTTTGCTTACAGAGAGGTCCCACAAAAAGGAGTTGGCTACAGCCCCTTTGAATTGTTGTTTGGGCACCCTGTGAGAGGCCCACTGTGTTTGGTGAAGGAAGGATGGGAGTTACCTCTCAAAAAGCCTAAGCTAGACATAGTGGACTATGTACTTGGTCTCCGCTCCAGGATGGCTGAGTATATGGAGAAGGCATCCAAAAACCTTGAGGCAAGCCAGGCCTTACAGAAAGCTTGGCATGACCAAAAGGCTGTCTTGGTTGAGTTTCAGCCAGGACAGAAGGTATGGGTGTTGGAGCCAGTGGCCCCAGCAGCACTCCAAGACAAATGGTCTGGACCCCATACAATCCTGGAAAAGAAGGGAGAGGTCACCTACTTGGTGGACCTAGGAACTCCCAGGAGTCCCCACAGGGTACTCCATGTTAACAGGCTTAAAGCATATGTTGACAGGGCAGACATGGGCTTGCTCATGGCTACAGATGAGGGACAGGAGGAAGAGAGTGACCCTCTCCCAGACCTGTTGTCTCAGAACCCTGAAGATGGCTCAGTTGAAGGAGTGACCCTTGGAGGCAACCTCACTGCCCATCAGCAGACTGAATGTAGACAGGTTCTACAATCATTTTCACATATGTTTTCCTTGATACCTAGTCAAACTGACTGGTGTACCCATGTTGTGGACACTGGTGACAGTCTGCCTGTAAAGAACAAGCTTTACAGACAACCTGACCACGTCAGGGACTGTATAAAGGCTGAGGTACATAAAATGCTGGAATTAGGTGTCATTGAACCCTCAGAGAGCCCCTGGGCTAGCCCAGTGGTTCTGGTCCCCAAACCTCACACCAAAGATGGCAAGAGAGAGATGAGGTTCTGTGTGGATTACAGAGGACTCAATGCTGTCACCAGGACAGATGCACACCCTATTCCAAGGGCAGATGAGCTCATAGACAAACTAGCTTCTGCAAAGTTTTTGAGCACATTTGACTTGACAGCTGGCTATTGGCAAATCAGATTAGCTGAGGAGTCTAAGGCCAAAACAGCATTCTCAACCCCAGGTGGGCATTATCAGTTTGTGGTGATGCCCTTTGGTCTGAAGAATGCACCTGCCACCTTCCAAAGGCTGGTGAACCAAGTCCTTACTGGGTTGGATGACTTTTGCGCAGCATATCTTGATGACATTGCTGTCTTTAGTTCCACCTGGGAGGATCACCTGATCCACCTGAAGAAGGCTCTTGAGGCTCTGCAAAGGGCAGGCCTCACTATCAAGGCTACTAAGTGCCAGATAGGGCAGAGTAAGGTTGTATATTTGGGCCACCTTGTAGGTGGAGGCCAAGTTCAACCACTGGAGAGTAAGATACAATCCATCCAGGACTGGTCCCCTCCCACCACCCAGACTCAAGTTCGAGCTTTCTTGGGCTTGACTGGGTACTACAGGAAGTTTGTTAAGAACTATGGGTCCATTGTGACTCCTCTTAATGATCTGACATCCAAGAAGATGCCCAAAAAGGTTCAGTGGACAGTAAGCTGTCAAAAGGCATTTGATGACCTGAAGAAGGCCATGTGCTCTGCACCTATCCTGAAAAGTCCTGACTACTCCAAAGAGTTTATTGTCCAAACAGATGCTTCTGAGTTGGGTGTGGGAGCTGTGCTGTCACAACTTAATGTAGATGGTCAAGACCAACCCATTGCTTTTATTAGCAGAAGGTTGACCCCCAGAGAGAAGAATTGGTCAGCTATTGAGAGGGAGGCCTTTGCTGTGGTGTGGGCCCTGAAGAAGCTGAGGCCATACTTGTTTGGCACTCACTTCAAGATTCAGACCGACCATAAGCCCCTCTTGTGGCTAAATCAGATGAAGGGTGAAAACCCCAAACTGCTTAGGTGGTCCATTTCCCTACAGGGGATGGACTTTACAGTGGAGCACCGGCCAGGTACTGACCATGGGAATGCAGATGGTCTCTCCAGGTACTTCCACTTAGGACATGAAGACGAGACTGGTCAAGGCTAGTTTAATGTCCCAGCGTTTGTGGGGGGGGGGTTGTGTAGGAGAGTAGGGTCTGCTATCCTATGGTCACCCCAAATTTTTGCTTTTTGCTTCACTGGTTTTTGACATATTGAGGCTGTGGGCCTGCCAATCAGACCCCCAGCCTGCTGTTCTCTCTACTAAATTAAAACTATGCACCCTAGGTGCATAACCAATTGGAAGTGGATCACCCTGTCAGCCCCTGTACCAGTGTACACTAGGTACCCAGGGCATTGGTGTACCCAAGGCCTGCCAGGGGCTGAAGCATGTATTATGCCACCCCAGGCTTGGCCTAACAATTTGACACAACTGGCTGATCACTCAGCTGGGGTAAGTTGGTGTAATCACCTCTTACTTAGGTGTAGTATACCTATACCTAACCTTAAATGGGACACCTGGTAACCTATAAGTCACTCCTATGGCAGGCCTTAACAATCCTGAAGGCAGAGTGCTTGGTTCCATGTGAGATGGTGCTCTGGCATGAGCTGAGCCTGTCTGCAGTGGTCGGAACAACTTCCTTCTACTGTTTCCAGATATCGTCATACCATATACTCTTAAGTGCATTATGAACCTCGCGGTTAAATGCTATCTTTGGTTTGGCTTTATCAAAACATGTCGAGTAAGGTGTCATACGAATTGGAATACTAACCCCTCGCCAATTCTGGCGACGGGGTTAGCATTCCACCCTTCTAGAGGGACACGACATGTACAGTACCTGAAACCCGGGTAAAATCAGACATAGCCTCAGCTCCACAAAATGGATGCTGCCACCACAGACACAAGTCTGCCCTCCTGCTGCTGGGAGTCCTTCCAGCTTAGGAGGTGTGGACAAAGGGTTTCCTGCCAGGGGAGGTGCATGCACCACCCCAGACAGGATTTTGTTTATTGGTCAGGTAGGGCTTGAAAGAAACCAGACATGCCTGTGGCTCACAAGGAGCCTCGGTGCATATGCCAGTTCAAACCGGTCCTGGGGCACACCAGTCCCGGGCCTGGGGCGAGCTGGACAAAGGATTGGGGGTGTAACCACCCCCCTTCCTGGTCCCACCCATAGGGAGGGACCTAGCAGGTAGTCCGGCCCCTAGAATCCGCTTAAAGGTAGGAGCTGTGTCCTAAGACTTCAGACATCCTGGAATCAACTTGAAACTAAGAAGAAGACGGGAACTTCGACATTCTGCTGCACAGAAGACTGAAGAAAATCTCCCCTGTGGTCAGGGAGTGACCACCTTGCTAACGCAAGCACCATCCAGCGAATCACCGTCTGCTTTGCCGCCGCCTCCCGCCGGAGCCCGAGCCCAGAGACTGACAAGACCTGGACCTCCAGACCTCTCACCGCCCGATCCACAGTCCCTGAAAAGAGGAGACCCGTGGAGGCACCGAGACACGTGGAGCCAGCCATCTTGGAACGACTACGACAAGCTGACAAGTGCAACAACCGAGGCTCCCTCCAAGTTGTGCTTTGGGTCCTAAGAAGCCCAACCCTCGAGCAGCATCTGCACCAAAGGTGAGCCCTCCAGCATCTCCACGATCTGTGTGGGGCCCTTCTGCATTTTGCCACTCGACGCGCCTAACCGGTTGCTGGCCCGCTGGCTAGTGGCCATCTTGGCGACGAAATCTACGACAAACACCGCTGGTCTGGTTGCTCTAGACTGGCCCTTGCTCCCCTCCAAAGGAGCAATCCCTCTGACCTTGCTGGTCAGAACCAACAGCTGAATTCCGAATCCTCCTACAATTGCTTTTGCCAAGGCTTGTTTGCTTCGATCAAGTCGCCGACACCGCCGTCAGCGAGAGCCTGCGTGGGACAGCTCGTGAGCCGACTCCTGGACGTCGTCGACCTTCAGGGACCACATGGCTGCGGAGACAAGCTACCCCTCATCACCTGTTTGCACCCGACATCGCCTGGTACCCACCTGGTGCCACGCTGGTCACTGGCTAGTGACTGTGAACACTGTCCCCTCTGCTTACAGGTCTTCAACATCTCCGATCCACTCTTGGATCCACTGCATCTCTCCCGGACCGACCGCCTGCAGCATCTTTGCCTTCAAGCTCCACGGAACAGATAGAAGAAACCCGACGCACTTTGAGGCCTATGCACCCGCTTCCTGTGGGTGAGGTAAAGCTGGTACTCCGGTGCCCATGTGTAATAATACATCTCCAGTGCCTGTGTTCCAAATCTTAAGTTCCTAGTCAACCCGGAAGATCTCCTTTGCAGTAACTTTGTACTTTTTACGCACCCATTGAAACCTATGGGAGCACGCGTGTGACTATTTGCTCTGCACACGCCACCCGTGGACCTCCTGGTCACTAACTGACGTTAGCTCCTTGTAGGCCCAGCGATTCTAGAGGCCCTAGGCCTTTTCCCTTTTCTGTTCGTGGTACTTATACCACTATTTTAGTATATGGTTTGAGTGGCCACCAGGGCCTATCCATATAACGTGCAACTTCTGTGTATTCTGTGATAATCTTGTTTGACGATTTGTGCTCCTGTGCTCATAAAGAGACTAGGGGTTACTTTGAGAAATAAATACACATATATTTTGACTATATATCTGTGTGGTGTCCTTTCATTGGTATAAAAGGGGGTTACATTTGGTAAAACAGCTGGCTTAACACGCATCACGAGTTTAGCCTCAAAGACTGCTTAGCCTACGCTACCACTAGGGCAGCTAGTCCGAAAAGGTTGACTTACAACCACACCATAAGGGTTGCTTGGCATGGTACAAGGTGATCACTTTAACTAGTGAGCATCATATACCAGGCCAACTTCTCACATTGGTGAGCAGCGGTTGGATTTGAGCTTGCTGTGTTTTACCATTGTAATCTCTTGGTTACCAATTGAAAGATCACATAGGTACCTGTAGGTACATATAAAACAAGATTAGATATACTTAAGTTCTACTGAACTTAGTTGTTGTAGAGCAAAGGGAGTAGCACACCCTGACAACAACTACTAGATAGGTTTAGTAGGTAAACCCAAGTGTAGGTCGATTGCAACACATCCACCCACACTTAAGAGCAATGGCTGGGGCAGAGGGGTCCACTGTACCCATCTCTGTTGAGAGTGACCCCCCGAGGGCACCATCCATCTTTGCTACCCTTAATCAGAATGAGCTCAGGCAGTTGGCAACTCTTAGAGGCCTTAAACAGCCCAAGAACCCTACCTCTGCTGTGCTCAGAGCACTCTTGCAAGATGATGAGAATCAAAGAGAGCTCAAGAGAGCTTCCCAGTTAGCCCCCTTAGGGACAGGAACAGGAGGCCCCCCTTCTGAAGATGCCACTGAGGTACCCCTTTCCAATAGCCATCCCTTAGATGAAAACCATACTACAGAGGAGGAAAGTGAGGGGGATACAGACAGTGGTGAGGATGAAGGGAGAACTAGCCCAGTGCCAAGTGTTATACTTGGCCCAGCTAAACCAAGGCTATTGGGGACTGACAGTGGGTTCACCCCACTGGATCTCCCCAGTGGACTTAACACAGGGCTTGGAAGGCAAAGGAATCGCTCAGGTGACTCCAATGCTTCCCATGGCTCTAGAGGCTCTCAAGGTCACTCCAGGAGAAGGATGACCACCCCTCAGAGGAGGGAACATGAGGCCAAGATGCAAGAAGCCCAGCTGAGGATCAGGAAGCAGGAGCTAGAAGTAGCCCTGATGGAAGAGAAACTGAGCAAGGCTAGACAGCATAAAGAGAGTGGGTCTATACCCACTGGTGGCAGCATTGTCCCTAAGGACAAAGATAGGGTTTTCGATAATAGAAACCTGTCTAAGGTTGTGCCCCCCTACAAAAGTGGGGATGACATCCACAAGTGGATAACTGCTCTTGAGAGAGCCTGCAAAGTACAGCAGGTTCCTGAAGACCAGTGGGCAGCAATCCTCTGGCTCTCCTTTGAGGGAAGAGGCAGAGACAGACTCCTCACTGTTAGAGAAGAGGATGTCAGAAACTACAGAGTCCTGAAGAGTGTTCTAGTTGATGGGTTAGGCTTAACCACTGAGCAGTACAGGTTAATGTTCAGAGACACCCAAAAGACACAGACTCAGGACTGGTCTGAATACATTGAATGTGCCACTAAGGCTTTGGAGGGTTGGTTGCTGGGAAGTAAGGTATCTGATTTTACAGGATTGTATAATTTGATGATGAGAGAACAGATTTTAAATAACTGTCAAAACCAGCAACTGCATCAACACCTGGTTGACTCTGATCTGACCTCTCCCCAAGAATTGGGAAAGAAGGCAGACAAATGGGTCAGAACCAGGGTTAAGCAAAAGAACCAGAACCAGGGCCAAGGGGGTGATCAGAAGAAAACAGACCAAAAGGGTGGAGATCAGAAACCTAAAGACCAGAAGTCTTCAACAGGGCCCCAAACTACTGCTAAGGAGGGTGGGTCCCAACAGTCCAAGAAGAAGAAAGAAGGTCAGAAGAAACCCTGGTGCAATCATTGTAAAAATACAACTCACTGGACTAGTGATTGCAAAAAGGGTGGAGCCCCCAACACTGTTGCCCCTAAGGCACCTGCTCCCAGTACTACTGTTAGCAGTGTTGGTCCCCAGACAAAGGGTGTAGTGGGAATCACTATGGGAACTGAAGGAGATTCTGACTTAGACAGAACCCTTACACAGGCAGTCTTGATCTGTGATGGGGACATTGATTTGTCCCTGACTGTGAGCCCCAGTAACCTGGGCAAGTACAGACAGACTCCTTTAATTAATGACAAAGTGGCTCAAGCCTACAGGGACACATGTGCCAGTGTCACTATGGTGACACCAGGCTTTGTGGACCCTGGACAGTACATACCAGGTGAGAACTACCTGGTGACCAATGCCAGCAATGCCACTACTTCACATAGTGTGGCAGTTGTTAACTTCTCATGGGGAGGGGTAACTGGCCTCAAAAGGGTTGTGGTTAGTGCAGACCTCCCAGTAGAATGTTTGTTGGGCAATGACCTAGAGAGTTCTCTATGGTCAGAAGTGGAGTACAGGACTCATGCAGAGATGTTAGGTATATCATCACATGTCCTTGCTGTGACCAGGTCACAGGCCAAAAAGTGCCTCACTGAACCTCAGGTCTTGGATCCTGGAACAATGGACCAAGCACCTACCAAGAAGAAGAACAGGAGGGTCAAGGCTGTGCCTTCCCCCCTGCCTCAGAGTGATGATCAGCCTTCCCAGGAAGCTGATCTAGAGGACCCTGAAGGAACTGTCCCTGAAGAGCTTGAACCTGATCAGGTTGAGTTTCTGGGGACAGGGGGACCTTCAAGGGCTGACTTGAGGCAGGCTCAGTTATCCTGTCCCTCTCTTGAACCCCTCAGACAGCTGGCTGCTGCTGAGGCTGCTGGGAATGCTCAAGGTACCCATAAAGTGTATTGGGATGAAGGGCTCCTTTATTCAGAGGCTAGAGACCCCAAGCCTGGTGCAACCAGGAGGTTGGTCATACCTCTGCAATTTAGGGGCTTCCTTCTTACCTTGGCCCATGACATTCCTTTAGCAGGACACTTAGGCCAGAACAAGACCTGGGACAGGCTTGTCCCTCACTTTCACTGGCCTCATATGAATGAAGATACAAAGGAGTTTTGTCGCTCCTGTGTCACCTGCCAAGCCAGTGGCAAATCAGGTGGCACAACAAAGGCCCCCCTAATACCACTACCTGTGGTGGGGGTCCCCTTTGAAAGAGTGGGAATAGACATAGTGGGTCCCATGGATCCTCCCACTGCATCTGGGCACAGATTTATACTGGTGGTAGTGGATCATGCCACCAGGTATCCAGAGGCAATTCCCCTTAGGACCACTACAGCACCTGTTGTGGCCAGGGCCCTGCTGGGAGTATTCTCCAGAGTGGGGTTTCCTAAGGAGGTAGTATCTGACAGAGGTACCAACTTTATGTCAGGATACTTGACAGCTATGTGGAAGGAATGTGGTGTCAACTACAAGTTCACCACCCCTTATCACCCACAATGCAATGGGCTTGTTGAGAGATTCAACAAGACCCTAAAGGGTATGATCAAAGGATTACCTGAAAAGCTCAGGCGAAGATGGGACATCCTTCTACCCTGCCTTCTGTTTGCTTACAGAGAGGTCCCACAAAAAGGAGTTGGCTACAGCCCCTTTGAATTGTTGTTTGGGCACCCTGTGAGAGGCCCACTGTGTTTGGTGAAGGAAGGATGGGAGTTACCTCTCAAAAAGCCTAAGCTAGACATAGTGGACTATGTACTTGGTCTCCGCTCCAGGATGGCTGAGTATATGGAGAAGGCATCCAAAAACCTTGAGGCAAGCCAGGCCTTACAGAAAGCTTGGCATGACCAAAAGGCTGTCTTGGTTGAGTTTCAGCCAGGACAGAAGGTATGGGTGTTGGAGCCAGTGGCCCCAGCAGCACTCCAAGACAAATGGTCTGGACCCCATACAATCCTGGAAAAGAAGGGAGAGGTCACCTACTTGGTGGACCTAGGAACTCCCAGGAGTCCCCACAGGGTACTCCATGTTAACAGGCTTAAAGCATATGTTGACAGGGCAGACATGGGCTTGCTCATGGCTACAGATGAGGGACAGGAGGCAGAGAGTGACCCTCTCCCAGACCTGTTGTCTCAGAACCCTGAGGATGGTTCAGTTGAAGGCAACCTCACTGATCATCAGCAGACTGAATGTAGACAAGTTCTACAATCATTTCAACACATGTTTTCCTTGATACCTAGCCAAACTGACTGTTGTACCCATGTGGTGGACACTGGTGAAAGTCTGCCTGTAAAGAACAAGCTTTACAGACAACCTGACCACGTCAGGGACTGTATAAAGGCTGAGGTACATACAATGCTGGAATTAGGTGTCATTGAACCCTCAGAGAGCCCCTGGGCTAGCCCAGTGGTTCTGGTCCCCAAACCTCACACCAAAGATGGCAAGAGAGAGATGAGGTTCTGTGTGGATTACAGAGGACTCAATGCTGTCACCAGGACAGATGCACACCCTATTCCAAGGGCAGATGAGCTCATAGACAAACTAGCTTCTGCAAAGTTTTTGAGCACATTTGACTTGACAGCTGGCTATTGGCAAATCAGATTAGCTGAGGAGTCTAAGGCCAAAACAGCATTCTCAACCCCAGGTGGGCATTATCAGTTTGTGGTGATGCCCTTTGGTCTGAAGAATGCACCTGCCACCTTCCAAAGGCTGGTGAACCAAGTCCTTACTGGGTTGGATGACTTTTGCGCAGCATATCTTGATGACATTGCTGTCTTTAGTTCCACCTGGGAGGATCACCTGATCCACCTGAAGAAGGCTCTTGAGGCTCTGCAAAGGGCAGGCCTCACTATCAAGGCTACTAAGTGCCAGATAGGGCAGAGTAAGGTTGTATATTTGGGCCACCTTGTAGGTGGAGGCCAAGTTCAACCACTGGAGAGTAAGATACAATCCATCCAGGACTGGTCCCCTCCCACCACCCAGACTCAAGTTCGAGCTTTCTTGGGCTTGACTGGGTACTACAGGAAGTTTGTTAAGAACTATGGGTCCATTGTGACTCCTCTTAATGATCTGACATCCAAGAAGATGCCCAAAAAGGTTCAGTGGACAGTAAGCTGTCAAAAGGCATTTGATGACCTGAAGAAGGCCATGTGCTCTGCACCTATCCTGAAAAGTCCTGACTACTCCAAAGAGTTTATTGTCCAAACAGATGCTTCTGAGTTGGGTGTGGGAGCTGTGCTGTCACAACTTAATGTAGATGGTCAAGACCAACCCATTGCTTTTATTAGCAGAAGGTTGACCCCCAGAGAGAAGAATTGGTCAGCTATTGAGAGGGAGGCCTTTGCTGTGGTGTGGGCCCTGAAGAAGCTGAGGCCATACTTGTTTGGCACTCACTTCAAGATTCAGACCGACCATAAGCCCCTCTTGTGGCTAAATCAGATGAAGGGTGAAAACCCCAAACTGCTTAGGTGGTCCATTTCCCTACAGGGGATGGACTTTACAGTGGAGCACCGGCCAGGTACTGACCATGGGAATGCAGATGGTCTCTCCAGGTACTTCCACTTAGGACATGAAGACGAGACTGGTCAAGGCTAGTTTAATGTCCCAGCGTTTGGGGGGGGGGTTGTGTAGGAGAGTAGGGTCTGCTATCCTATGGTCACCCCAAATTTTTGCTTTTTGCTTCACTGGTTTTTGACATATTGAGGCTGTGGGCCTGCCAATCAGACCCCCAGCCTGCTGTTCTCTCTACTAAATTAAAACTATGCACCCTAGGTGCATAACCAATTGGAAGTGGATCACCCTGTCAGCCCCTGTACCAGTGTACACTAGGTACCCAGGGCATTGGTGTACCCAAGGCCTGCCAAGGGCTGCAGCATGTATTATGCCACCCCAGGCTTGGCCTAACAATCTGACACAACTGGCTGATCACTCAGCTGGGGTAAGTTGGTGTAATCACCTCTTACTTAGGTGTAGTATACCTATACCTAACCTTAAATGGGACACCTGGAAACCTATAAGTCACTCCTATGGCAGGCCTTAACAATCCTGAAGGCAGAGTGCTTGGTTCCATGTGAGATGGTGCTCTGGCATGAGCTGAGCCTGTCTGCAGTGGTCGGAACAACTTCCTTCTACTGTTTCCAGATATCGTCATACCATATACTCTTAAGTGCATTATGAACATCGCGGTTAAATGCTATCTTTGGTTTGGCTTTATCAAAACATGTCGAGTAAGGTGTCATACGAATTGGAATACTAACCCCTCGCCAATTCTGGCGACGGGGTTAGCATTCCACCCTTCTAGAGGGACACGACATGTACAGTACCTGAAACCCGGGTAAAATCAGACATAGCCTCAGCTCCACAAAATGGATGCTGCCACCACAGACACAAGTCTGCCCTCCTGCTGCTGGGAGTCCTTCCAGCTTGGGAGGTGTGGACAAAGGGTTTCCTGCCAGGGGAGGTGCGTGCACCACCCCAGACAGGATTTTGTGTATTGGTCAGGTAGGGCTTGAAAGAAACCAGACATGCCTGTGGCTCACAAGGAGCCTTGGTGCATATGCCAGTTCAAACCGGTCCTGGGGCACACCAGTCCCGGGCCTGGGGCGAGCTGGACAAAGGATTGGGGGTGTAACCACCCCCCTTCCTGGTCCCACCCTTAGGGAGGGACCTAGCAGGTAGTCCGGCCCCTAGAATCCGCTTAAAGGTAGGAGCTGTGTCCTAAGACTTCAGACATCCTGGAATCAACTTGAAACTAAGAAGAAGACGGGAACTTCGACATTCTGCTGCACAGAAGACTGAAGAAAATCTCCCCTGTGGTCAGGGAGTGACCACCTTGCTAACGCAAGCACCATCCAGCGAATCACCATCTGCTTTGCCGCCGCCTCCCGCCGGAGCCCGAGCCCAGAGACTGACAAGACCTGGACCTCCAGACCTCTCACCGCCCGATCCACAGTCCCTGAAAAGAGGAGACCCCTGGAGGCACCGAGACACGTGGAGCCAGCCATCTTGGAACGACTACGACAAGCTGACAAGTGCAACAACCGAGGCTCCCTCCAAGTTGTGCTTTGGGTCCTGAGAAGCCCAACCCTCGAGCAGCATCTGCACCAAAGGTGAGCCCTCCAGCATCTCCACGATCTGCGTGGGGCCCTTCTGCATTTTGCCACTCGACGCGCCTAACCGGTTGCTGGCCCGCTGGCTAGTGGCCATCTTGGCAACGAAATCTACGACAAACACCACTGGTCTGGTTTCTCCAGACTGGCCCTTGCTCCCCTCCAAAGGAGCAATCCCTCTGACCTTGCTGGTCAGAACCAACAGCTGATTTCCGAATCCTTCTACAATTGCTTTTGCCAAGGCTTGTTTGCTTCGATCAAGTCGCCGATACCGCCGACAGCGAGAGCCTGCGTGGGACAGCTCGTGAGCCGACTCCTGGACGTCGTCGACCTTCAGGGACCACGTGGCTGCGGAGACAAGCTACCCCTCATCACCTGTTTGCACCCGACATCGCCTGGTACCCACCTGGTGCCACGCTGGTCACTGGCTAGTGACTGTGAACACTGTCCCCTCTGCTTACAGGTCTTCAACATCTCCGATCCACTCTTGGATCCACTGCATCTCTCCCGGACCGACCGCCTGCAGCATCTTTGTCTTCAAGCTCCACGGAACAGATAGAAGCAACCCGACGCACTTCGAGGCCTATGCACCCGCTTCCTGTGGGTGAGGTAAAGCTGGCACACCTGTGCCCAAGTGTAGTATTACATCTCTAGTGCCTGTGTTCCAAATCTTGAGTTCCTAGTCCATCCGGAAGATCCTCTTTGCAGTAACTTTGTACTTTTTACGCACCTATTGAAACCTATGGGAGCACGCGTGTGACTATTTGCTCTGCACACGCCACCCGTGGACCTCCTGGTCACTAACTGACGTTAGCTCCTTGTAGGCCCAGCGATTCTAGAGGCCCTAGGCCTTTTCCCTTTTCTGTTCGTGGTACTTATACCACTATTTTAGTATATGGTTTGAGTGGCCACCAGGGCCTATCCATATAACGTGCAACTTCTGTGTATTCTGTGATAATCTTGTTTGACGATTTGTGCTCCTGTGCTCATAAAGAGACTAGGGGTTACTTTGAGAAATAAATACATATATATTTTGAATATATATCTGTGTGGTGTCCTTTCATTGGTATAAAAGGGGGTTACATTTGGTAAAACAGCTGGCTTAACACGCTTCACGAGTTTAGCCTCAAAGACTGCTTAGCCTACGCTACCACTAGGGCAGCTAGTCCGAAAAGGTTGACTTACAACCACACCATAAGGGTTGCTTGGCATGGTACAAGGTGATCACTTTAACTAGTGAGCATCATATACCAGGCCAACTTCTCACATTTCCCAAGGTGCCGGCAGAGCTAGGGTTAAAAAACTACAGCTAGTCACTTTGCCAAAAAAGGGTAATTTTTCACTGCAAAATTGAGGTGTGACCATGTTGCGTTTTGCGCCGTTTCCTGTCGCGGGCACTAGGTCGACCCGCACAAGTGAGGTACCATTTTTCTCATAGGACATTGGGGAACGCGGGGTGGGTGGAAATTTGTGGATCCACGCAGATTCCAGAACTTTCCATCACAGGAATGTGGGGAAAATGTGTTTTTTTGTCAAATTTTTAGGTTTACAAGGGATTCTGGGTAACAGACCCTGGTGGGAGGCACTCAAGTCACCCCATCCTGGATTTCCCTGGGTGTCTAGGTTTCAAAAATATATAGGTTTGCTAGGTTTCCCTAGGTGCCGGCAGAGCTAGGGTTCAAAAACTACAGCTAGGCACTTTGCCAAAAAAGTGTCATTTTTCACTGCAAAATTGAGGTGTGACCATGTTGCGTTTCGCGCCGTTTTCTGTCGCGGGCACTAGGCGACCCGCACAAGTGAGGTACCATTTTTCTCGTAGGACTTTGGGGAACGCGTGGTGGGTGGAAATTTGTGGATCCACGCAGATTCCAGAACTTTCCATCACAGGAATGTGGGGAAAATGTGTTTTTTTGTAAATTTTTTAGGTTTGCAAGGAATTCTGGGTAACAGACCCTGGTGGGAGGCACTCAAGTCACCCCATCCTGGATTTCCCTGGGTTTCTAGTTTTCAAAAATATATAGGTTTGCTAAGTTTCCCTAGGTGCCGGCAGAGCTAGGGTTCAAAAACTACAGCTAGTCACTTTGCCAAAAAAGGGTAATTTTTCACTACAAAATTGAGGTGTGACCACGTTGCGTTTTGCGCCGTTTCCTGTCGCGGGCACTAGGCCGATCCGCACAAGTGAGGTGAAGTACTGGGTATTTTAAGCCCAGCGGTGCAGGGGAACACACCCTATGACTTCGGGGTTCTTCCTGTTTCAGACCTACAGAAACACAGAGTCTTCTGGGTGAAGTCAAAGATCAGTTTATTGGCTGCAGACCAATTACAGGCGTCCTAGAAGTACAACAGTGTGTATGTTCTCAGGAGATTGCTGAAAATCACAGAAACGGGCTTCTCCTTAAATACAGAATTTCCTGCCTCAGGCATACATTCTTAAGTTTATGGTATGGTCATTCGAAGTATACATTGCCAAACGAAAAGGCAGAGTCATGATGACCATCCCACATTCCAGTTAAACAAGCCCGTAATTATTTACCCAGCAAGGCTCAGATCCCACATCAGATATCGATAGGCCCCAATAAACATGAGCATCTCCTGTTTTGGGAAACAAGCAATAAAGCAGGAACAGTCAGGTGTGAAAGAGATTAGCTGGAGGCTTGTGTTGGATGAAAAGACTTTATGGTGTGTCAAGCCCTGATGCTAATCACAGGTGGCCAGAGGACGGGGAACTCGTGAGACCAGTTTGACCTGGGGCGGTGGAGCCAAGCTGCCCAGGTCACAGAAAAGTCAAAGGAAGCCACATGTGCTCTGAAAGGCCCGTTTTCGCTTCATACTATATAGCCTATGTGAGGGCAACCATAAGATGGCCACCGATACAAAATGGAACCCAAGCAGTGATGTAAAATAGCGTACACACAGTGCATTCATAGCTAAAACATTACAAAAAGCACTTGTACATACCGCATTAACCATTCGCGGTTCACTATTACCGAGACAGACAGGGGTAGGGCCCTGCCTCCTACGCGGTCCCAAATTCTAAAGTACGACAGACCCTCCTTTTGCCCTTACATAGGCAATAACTATACTCATTTCAATCCGAGTCTAGGTCAATATTCACGAAGTCATGGAGATGTTGCTGTAGCATCATCCTATTACTCAGCTCGTCCCTCGATACAGGTTTCCTTACACATACTGTAGCACAGAGGCCACATATCGCAGGAGCACACTGTATGCACAGACAGAACAGGAAAAGGATGGCTAAGATCATTCCAATGACCATCAGAACTTTCCAACCCCAGGCAGATATCAGTTCCCAGAACCACCCCACCAGTGACCAATCTCCTTTATCCACGTGTATGGACTCAGATATTTTATGCAGTTTGGAGATGGCTTGATAAACTGTTGGAGCGTTGTCTGGTATGAAAATGCAACAACTGGATTGGATAACCTTACATACCCCACCACGGTCTGCAAGTATGACGTCTAGAACCATGCGGTTCTGCAAAGTCATGAGGCGATCCGCTTGGAGCTCAGCTGTCAAATTACCAAGGGCACCAGCCGTAACATTAACCGTGGATTCAACCACACGAGTCAGTTGTCTCAGGTTCCTACTATTAACCATAGGTCCCCAAAACGGCAGGAAACCCAAAAAGAAATCTCCCGCTTCCTGACCGGCTGTATCCTCTTTACTAATCACGCCTCTCACAACTCTGGTCTTGTGATAGTCGGAGGCGGCAGTAAATGTTGGCGGTAGCAGATTTGCAATATAACATGTACCCGAGAAATCAGGGGGCAACCATGTATATGCTCGGTCATTGCAGATAAAATATGTACCCTTGGCAGCCAAAAACGCATGGGAAAACTGTGATGGGAAAGTGTACGTTTCAGTACAGTCACTTCTTCCCAATTGAGCTCTAGGATTCTGACCATTACCTTGCAAACAGAACCGACCTATGTGGGGTACGACCCAGATTGGGGTTGAGATTTTCCGCTGTCTTTCACCTAGACTAATACTATACCCCGTCACGTTCCACCCTACATAAGCTCTCAGCTCTTCTTTGGGAATGGATGAGTATGCATCAATATCTCTACTCATATCGGCAACTCCTTTCATTAAAGCTTTGTTATTGGTGCTAGGTCTGATGGAACGCGGTTGTCGCGGGGAGTACGCATCTAGTGCATAGAGAAACATGGTCTGGAATGCCCATGACGATCCATTGTAACTATACGGCAGCACCAGATAGGGAATACCCTTATTAATGGTATGTGGCATTAAACCACACACCCAACAATTTGTTGTATTCATGATTAGTTGGTGCTGGTGCAGGAGCTGAATAAACGAGTTGTTTACAAATTCTGATCGTCTGGCTTGTTCGTGTTCAGGCAGAGGGTGAAAAGAGTGTGAGGAGATAGTAGGAGGAGGTATAGGCTGTACAGTGGGGGCAATGGGCTCTTGAGAGAAGAAGAATACAAATCCTACAGTAAACATTATCATACTACATAATATAAACAGACATAAAAACACAAAACGTTTGCTTTTCATTATTTTACACATTCTTGCTTTAAAGTTCATTTCCTCAGTGGGTCTCTCCATCTTAAAAGACTCCATCCTCTAATCGTGCCGCTCGCGGCGGGTGAGTTTCTTCTGCTAAGGAGTACGCCTGTCAGTCCAGGGAACGCCCTAGACCAACCAGAACCGTCGACCTAACGTCTTCGGTCTGTACCCCAAAGTCTTGGCACCGCGACCCTGCGGCTGAACCCGGATGGTGGTTCGAAAAACTAAAATCAAGAAAGTCCTTCAGATGGGAGAGCTCTGGTTATCAAAAAATAAAAAGGTAAAAGAAAAAGAATATTTATTTGTCCATGGGCCTTGGTCTCAGATTGTAGTGGAGACGGCCAGGTACTGTTTGATCTTGAAACACAAGTTCAGGCTCTGTAGTGTCCAATCGAATTGACGGAGGCACAGCTTCTTGCAAAATATCGTCACTTTCCTGCGCTGAAGCTGTGCCTTTTATGCGTGCATCACTGAACGGCACAAAACGAGGTACAGTGTCTGTTTCAGAGTCTGCGATACCCTCCTGGACCCACTGGTCATACGGCAGAGGCAAAGGGATCCTTTTGATGTGGGCGCCGTGGATCCAGTTTTTCTTCCCCTTCACTCGAACAGCTGATCTTGTAGATAGGAGCACGAGGTGAGGGCCGATCCAACGAGGCTCATCATTGCTCTTGCTCTGAAAATTTTTCACCAAGACCCACGTGCCAGGGTCGATAGGGTGTCCTGGAGCCTCAGAGGCCTGGGGAAGAGTATTGTGCACCTGTTGGTGTAAAACACGCAGTTTAGCTGTCAATTCGTGCAAGTAATCAAACAGTACTGGATGCTCGATTTCACTGAATTTCGTCGGTCTTGGCACACCCCATACATTGGCCGGGCGGCCAAAAACAACCTCATAAGGACTAAGTCCCACTCATGAATGCACGGTCATTCTGGTGGACAGGAGTGCTAGAGGCAGAGCGTCAGGCCATTTAAGACCTGAGCTCGCTTGGATTTTGGCCAGTTTAAGTTTGAGAGCGCCGTTGTAGCGCTCTACTAATCCGGCTGATTGGGGGTGATTTGCAGCGTGGAACTTCTGCCTTATACCTAGTCCCTCACACACATTCTTCATCACTTTACCCACAAACTCACTCCCATTATCACTCCACACCATTCTTGGCATTCCAAACCTAGGGAAAAATTCCTTCACAAGGGCTTTGGCTGTGGACAGAGCAGTATTATCCTTTAGGGGATAGGCCTCAATCCATTTTGAAAAAGCGCAAACAACCACCAATACATATTTCAGGTTGTTGCAACTTTCCATGTGAATAAAATCTAGCTGCAAAACTTCAAATGGATATGATGGAGGCGCAAAATGACCAGCTGGAGTTGGGGTTCCCCTACCAGGGTTGTACTTCAAGTATACCATACAATTCTTGACCACATTCTCTGCACACTTAGGAATTCCAGCATTCTGCCATACTGGAGCTAACAACTTACAGATTCCTTTCGTACTGATGTGTGCCATTCCATGTGCCATAGTAACCACTGGAAGCACGTATGCATCAGGTAACAACCATCGCCTATGTTCTGACAAATCAATCCAACAACCATTCTCATCCAACTTACCCATACTTTCTCTCCACTTGCTTAACTCTTTCTCTGTGGCTTCAGCTTGAAGGGACTTTACACTCTCTATTGTGTTTTCACACAATCCAACATCACCAACCCATCTGGCAGGGCCTGCAACATACATTCGAGTCTTCACATCTTTTGCTGTTTCTGTCGCGACTTCATCAGCAAACGCATTACCACGACCAACATCATCAGTGATTTTCTTGTGCGCACTGCATTTCATAATCGCAACTCGCAACGGTAGGGTCAGTGACTCAAGGAGGTCATTCACCAACTTGCCATTCTGAATCTTAGCTCCATGCGAAGTCAGGAACCCACGTTCTTTCCACAATCGCCCAAAACTATGAGCCACGCCAAAGGCGTACTGGCTATCTGTGTATATATTCACTTTCATTCCTTCAGACAACACGCATGCTCTCGTAAGGGCAATCAATTCTGCTACTTGAGCCGAATTTTGTGGCACACGCGCAGTTTCCACAATCGTGTGCAAAGTCGTGATAGAATATGCAGCAGTCGTATCACCATTCGGAAGCTTGAAACACGAACCATCCACCCATAAAGTACCATCACACTCAGTCAGGGGAGTATCTTTGAGATCTACTCTCCCTTTCGTCTCTTCTTCTGTTCTGAACAGACAATCATGTTGCTCTATGTAGGAGAGTAGGGTCTGCTATCCTATGGTCACCCCAAATTTTTGCTTTTTGCTTCACTGGTTTTTGACATATTGAGGCTGTGGGCCTGCCAATCAGACCCCCAGCCTGCTGTTCTCTCTACTAAATTTACACTATGCACTCCAGGTGCATAACCAATTGGAAGTGGATCACCCTGTGAGCCCCTTTACCAGTGTACACTAGGTACCCAGGGCATTGGTGTATCTAAGGCCTACCAGGGGCTGAAGCATGTATTGTGCCACCCCTGGCCTGGCCTAACAAATTTGACACAACTGGCTGATCACTCAGCTGGGGTAAGTTGGTGTAACCACCTCTTACTTAGGTGTAGTATACCTATACCTAACCTTAAATGGGACACCTGGTAACCTATAAGTCACTCCTATGGCAGGCCTTAACAATCCTGAAGGCAGAGTGCTTGGTTCCATGTGAGATGGTGCTCTGGCATGAGATGAGCCTGTCTGCAGTGGTCGGAACAACTTCCTTCTACTGTTTCCAGATATCGTCATACCATATACTCTTAAGTGCATTATGAACCTCGCGGTTAAATGCTAACTTTGGTTCGGCTTTATCAAAACATGTCGAGTAAGGTGTCATACGAATTGGAATACTAACCCCTCGCCAATTCTGGCGACGGGGTTAGCATTCCACCCTTCTAGAGGGACACGACATGTACAGTACCTGAAACCCGGGTAAAATCAGACATAGCCTCAGCTCCACAAAATGGATGCTGCCACCACAGACACAAGTCTGCCCTCCTGCTGCTGGGAGTCCTTCCAGCTTGGGAGGTGTGGACAAAGGGTTTCCTGCCAGGGGAGGTGCGTGCACCATCCCAGACAGGATTTTGTGTATTGGTCAGGTAGGGCTTGAAAGAAACCAGACATGCCTGTGGCTCACAAGGAGCCTCGGTGCATATGACAGTTCAATCCGGTCCTGGGGCACACCAGTCCCGGGCCTGGGGTGAGCTGGACAAAGGATTGGGGGTGTAACCACCCCCCTTCCTGGTCCCACCCTTAGGGAGGGACCTAGCAGGTAGTCCGGCCCCTAGAATCCGCTTAAAGGTAGGAGCTGTGTCCTAAGACTTCAGACATCCTGGAATCAACTTGAAACTAAGAAGAAGACGGGAACTTCGACATTCTGCTGCACAGAAGACTGAAGGAAATCTCCCCTGTGGTCAGGGAGTGACCACCTTGCTAACGCAAGCACCATCCAGCGAATCAACATCTGCTTTGCCGCCGCCTCCCGCCGGAGCCCGAGCCCAGAGACTGACAAGACCTGGACCTCCATACCTCTCACCGCCCGATCCACAGTCCCTGAAAAGAGGAGACCCGTGGAGGCACCGAGACATGTGGAGCCAGCCATCTTGAAACGACCACGACAAGCTGCAAGTGCAACAACCGAGGATCCCTCCAAGTTGTGCTTTGGGATCTGAGAAGCCCAACCCTCGAGCAGCATCTGCACCAAAGGTGAGCCCTCCAGCATCTCCATGATCTGCGTGGGGCCCTTCTGTATTTTGCCACTTGATGCACCTAACCGGTTGCTGGCCCGCTAGCTAGTGGCCATCTCGGCGACGAACTTCAAGAAATACACCGCTGGTCTGGTTGCTCCAGACTGGCCCTTGCTCCCCTCCAAAGGAGCAATCCCTCTGACCTTGCTGGTCAGAACCATCAGCCTTTTTCGTTTTCCACAACAATTGCTTTTGCCAAGGCTTGTTTGCTTTGATCAAGTCGCCGACAGCGCCGACAGCGAGAGCCTGCATGGGACAGGTCGTGAACTGACTCCTGGATGTCGTTGACCTTCAGGGACCACGTGGCTGCAGAGACAAGCTACACCTTTCTTCCTGTTTGCACCCGACATCGCCTGGTACCCACCTGGTGCCACGGTGGTCACTGGCTAGTGACTGTGAACACTGTCCCCTCTGCTTACAGGTCTTCTATAACTCCAATCCACTCTTGGATCCACCGCATCCCTTCCGGACCGACCGCCTGCAGCATCTTTGTCCACAGGCTCCATTGAACAGATAGAAGAAACCCGACGCACTTCGAGGCCTATGCACCCGCTTCCTGTGGGTGAGGTAAAGCTGGCACTCCGGTGCCCAAGTGTAGAGTATCATCTCTAGTGTCTGTGTTTCCAATCTTGAGTTCACAGTCCACCCGGAAGATCCTCTTTGCAGTAACTTTGTAACTTTTACGCACCAATTGAAAACCTATGGGAGCACGCGTGTGACTATTTGCTCTGCACACGCAACCCGTGGACCTCCTGGTCACTAACTGAAGTTAGCTCCTTGTAGGCCCAGCGATTCTAGAGGCCCTAGGCCTTTTCCCTTTTCTGTTCGTGGTATTTATACCACTATTTTAGTATATGGTTTGAGCGGCCACCAGGGCCTATCCATATAAAGTGCAACTTCTGTGTATTCTACTGTAATCTTGTTTGACGATTTGTGCTCCTGTGCTCATAAAGAGACTAGGGGTTACTTTGAGAAATAAATACATATATATTTTGAATATATATCTGTGTGGTGTCCTTTCATTGGTATAAAAGGGGGTTACATTTGGTAAAACAGCTGGCTTAACACGCTTCACGAGTTTACCACACCATAAGGGTTGCTTGGCATGGTACAAGGTGGTCACTTTAACTAGTGAACATCATATACCAGGCCAACTTCTCACATTGGTGAGCAGCGGTTGGATTTGAGCTTGCTGTGTTTTACCATTGTAATCTCTTGGTTACCAATTGAAAGATCACATAGGTACCTGTAGGTACATATAAAACAAGATTAGATATACTTAAGTTCTACTGAACTTAGTGTTGTAGAGCAAAGGGAGTAGCACACCCTGACTACAACTACTAGATAGGTTTAGTAGGTAAACCCAAGTGTAGGTAGATTGCAACACATCCACCCACACTTAAGAGCAATGGCTGGGGCAGAGGGGTCCACTGTACCCATCTCTGTTGAGAGTGACCCCCAGAGGGCACCATCCATCTTTGCTACCCTTAATCAAAATGAGCTCAGGCAGTTGGCAAATATCAGGGGCCTTAAACAGCCCAAGAATCCTACTTCTGCTGAACTCAGGGAGCGTTTACAGGCTGATGAAGATCAGAAAGCTCTCAGGAAAGCCTCCCAGTTAGCCCCCTTAGGGACAGGAACAGGAGGCCCCCCTTCTGAAGATGCTACTGAAGTACCCCTTTCCAATAGCCATCCCTTAGATGAGAATCATACTACAGAGGAGGAAAGTGATGGGGATACAGAAGGTAGTGAGGATGAAGGGAGAATTAGCCCAGTGCCAAGTGTTATACGTGGCCCAGCTAACTTAAGGCTATTGGGGACTGACAATGGGATCACCCCATTGGATCTCCCCAGTGGACTTAACCAGGGGCTGGGGAGGCAAAGGAATCACTCAGGTGACTCTAATGCTTCTCATGCCTCTAGAGGCTCTCAAGGTCACTCCAGGAGAAGGATGACCACCCCTCAGAGGAGGGAGCATGAGGCCAGGATGCAAGAAGCCCAGCTGATGATCAGGAAGCAGGAGCTAGAAGTAGCCCTGATGGAAGAGAAACTGAGCAAAGCTAGGCAGCATAAAGAGAGTGGGTCTATACCCACTGGTGGCAGCATTGTCCCTAAGGACAAAGATAGGGTCTTTGACAATAGGAACCTGTCTAAGGTTGTGCCCCCCTACAAAAGTGGGGATGACATCCACAAATGGATGACTGCTCTTGAGAGAGCCTGCAAAGTGCAGCAGGTTCCTGAAGACCAGTGGGCAGCAATCCTCTGGCTCTCCTTTGAAGGAAGAGGCAGAGACAGACTCCTTACTACTAGAGAAGAGGATGTCAGAAATTAAAGAGTCCTGAAGAGTGTCCTAGTTGATGGGTTAGGCTTAACCACTGAACAGTACAGGTTAATGTTCAGAGACACCCAGAAGACACAGACTCAAGACTGGTCTGAATACATTGAATGTGCCACTAAGGCTTTGGAGGGTTGGCTGCTGGGAAGTAAGGTATCTGATTATACAGGATTGTCCAATTTGATGATGAGAGAACAGATTTTAAATAACTGTCAAAAACAGCAACTGCATCAACACTTGGTTGACTCTGATCTGACCTCTCCCCAAGAATTGGGAAAGAAGGCAGACAAATGGGTCAGAACCAGGGTTAAGCAAAAGAACCAGAACCAGGGCCAAGGGGGTGATCAGAAGAAAACAGACCAAAAGGGTGGAGATCAGAAATCTAAAGACCAGAAGTCTTCAACAGGGCCCCAAACTACTGCTAAAGAGGGTGGGTCCCAGCCTAAAGGGAAGAAGAAAGAAGGTCAAAAGAAACCCTGGTGCAATCATTGCAAGAATACAACTCACTGGACTAGTGATTGTAAAAAGGGTGGAGCCCCCAACACTGTTGCCCCTAAGGCACCTGCTCCCAGTACTACTGTTAGCAGTGTTGGTCCCCAGACAAAGGGTGTAGTGGGAATCACTATGGGAACTGAAGGAGATTCTGACTTAGACAGAACCCTGACACAGGCAGTCCTGATCTGTGATGGGGACATTGATTTGTCCCTGACTGTGAGCCCCAGTAACCTGGGCAAGTACAGACAGACTCCTTTAATTAATGAAAAAGTGGCTCAAGCCTACAGGGACACATGTGCCAGTGTCACTATGGTGACACCAGGCTTTGTGGATCCTGGACAGTACATACCAGGTGAGAATTACCTGGTGACCAATGCCAGCAATGCCACTACTTCACATAGTGTGGCAGTTGTTAACTTCTCATGGGGAGGGGTAACTGGCCTCAAAAGGGTTGTGGTTAGTGCAGACCTCCCAGTAGAATGTTTGTTGGGCAATGACCTAGAGAGTTCTCTATGGTCTGAAGTGGAGTACAGGACACATGCAGAGATGTTAGGTATATCACCACATGTCCTTGCTGTGACCAGGTCACAGGCCAAAAAGTGCCTTACTGAACCACAGGTCTTGGATCCTGGAACAATAGACCAAGCACCTACCAAGAAGAAGAACAGGAGGGTCAAGGCTGTGCCTTCCCCCCTGCCTCAGAGTGATGATCAACCTTCCCAGGAAGCTGATCTAGAGAACCCTGAAGGAACTGTCCCTGAAGAGCTTGAACCTGATCAGGTTGAGTTTCTGGGGACAGGGGGACCTTCAAGGGCTGACTTGAGGCAGGCTCAGTTATCCTGTCCCTCTCTTGAACCCCTCAGACAGCTGGCTGCTGCTGAGGCTGCTGGGAATGCTCAAGGTACCCATAAAGTGTATTGGGATGAAGGGCTCCTTTATTCAGAGGCTAGAGACCCCAAGCCTGGTGCAACCAGGAGGTTGGTTATACCTCTGCAATTTAGGGGCTTCCTTCTTACCTTGGCCCATGATATTCCTTTAGCAGGACACTTAGGCCAGAACAAGACTTGGGACAGGCTTGTCCCTCACTTTTACTGGCCTCACATGAATGAAGATACAAAGGAGTTTTGTCGCTCCTGTGTGACATGCCAAGCCAGTGGCAAATCAGGTGGCACAACAAAGGCCCCCCTATTACCACTACCTGTGGTGGGGGTCCCCTTTGAAAGAGTGGGAATAGATATAGTGGGTCCCATGGATCCTCCCACTGCATCTGGGCACAGATTTATACTGATGGTAGTGGATCATGCCACCAGGTATCCAGAGGCAATTCCCCTTAGGACCACTACAGCACCTGTTGTGGCCAGGGCCCTGCTGGGAGTATTCTCCAGAGTGGGGTTTCCTAAGGAGGTGGTTTCTGACAGAGGTACCAACTTCATGTCAGGATACTTGACAGCTATGTGGAAGGAATGTGGTGTCAACTACAAGTTCACCACTCCTTATCACCCACAATGCAATGGGCTTGTTGAGAGATTCAACAAGACCCTAAAGGGTATGATCAAAGGATTACCTGAAAAGCTCAGGCGAAGATGGGACATCCTTCTACCCTGCCTTCTGTTTGCTTACAGAGAGGTCCCACAAAAAGGAGTGGGCTACAGCCCCTTTGAATTGTTGTTTGGGCACCCTGTAAGAGGCCCACTGTGTTTAGTGAAGGAAGGATGGGAGTTACCTCTCAAAAAGCCTAAACAAGACATAGTGGACTATGTACTTGGTCTCCGCTCCAGGATGGCTGAGTATATGGAGAAGGCATCCAAAAACCTTGAGGCAAGCCAGGCCTTACAGAAAGCTTGGCATGACTAAAAGGCTGTCTTGGTTAAGTTTCAGCCAGGACAGAAGGTATGGGTGTTGGAGCCAGTGGCCCCAGCAGCACTCCAAGACAAATGGTCTGGACCCCATACAATCCTGGAAAAGAAGGGAGAGGTCACCTACTTGGTGGACCTAGGAACTCCCAGGAGTCCCCACAGGGTACTCCATGTTAACAGGTTAAAGGCATATGTTGACAGGGCAGACATGGGCTTGCTCATGGCTACAGATGAGGGACAGGAGGAGGAGAGTGACCCTCTCTCAGACCTGTTGTCTCAGAACCCTGAGGATGGCTCAGTTGAAGGAGTGACCCTTGGAGGCAACCTCACTGATCATCAACAGACTGAATGTAGACAAGTTCTACAATCATTTCAACACATGTTTTCCTTGATACCTAGCAAAACTGACTGGTGTACCCATGTGGTGGACACTGGTGACAGTCTGCCTGTAAAGAACAAGCTTTACAGACAACCTGACCACGCCAGGGACTGTATAAAGGCTGAGGTACACAAAATGCTGGAATTGGGTGTCATTGAACCCTCAGAGAGCCCCTGGGCTAGCCCAGTGGTTCTGGTCCCCAAACCTCACACCAAAGATGGCAAGAGAGAGATGAGGTTCTGTGTGGACTACAGGGGTCTCAATGCTGTCACCAGGACAGATGCACACCCTATTCCAAGGGCAGATGAGCTCATAGACAAACTAGCTTCTGCTAAGTTTTTGAGCACATTTGACTTGACAGCTGGCTATTGGCAAATCAGATTAGCTGAGGAGTCTAAGGCCAAAACAGCATTCACAACCCCAGGTGGGCACTACCAATTTGTGGTGATGCCCTTTGGTCTGAAGAATGCACCTGCCACCTTCCAAAGGCTGGTGAACCAAGTCCTTACTGGGTTGGATGACTTTTGTGCAGTATATCTTGATGACATTGCTGTCTTTAGCTCCACCTGGGAGGATCACCTGATCCACCTAAAGAAGGCTCTTGAGGCTCTGCAAAGGGCAGGCCTCACTATCAAGGCTACTAAGTGCCAGATAGGGCAGAGTAAGGTTGTGTATTTGGGTCACCTTGTAGGTGGAGGCCAAGTTCAACCACTGGAGAGTAAGATACAATCCATCAAGGACTGGTCTCCTCCAACCACCCAGACTCAAGTTCGAGCTTTCTTGGGCTTGACTGGGTACTACAGGAAGTTTGTTAAGAACTATGGGTCCATTGTGACTCCTCTTAATGATCTGACATCCAAAAAGATGCCCAAAAAGGTTCAGTGGACAGTAAGCTGTCAAAAAGCATTTGATGACCTGAAGGAGGCCATGTGCTCTGCACCTATCCTGAAAAGTCCTGACTACTCCAAAGAGTTTATTGTCCAAACAGATGCTTCTGAGTTGGGTGTGGGAGCTGTGCTGTCACAACTTAATGTAGATGGTCAAGACCAACCCATTGCTTTTATTAGCAGAAGGTTGACCCCCAGAGAGAAGAATTGGTCAGCTATTGAGAGGGAGGCCTTTGCTGTGGTGTGGGCCCTGAAGAAGCTGAGGCCATACTTGTTTGGCACTCACTTCAAGATTCAGACCGACCATAAGCCCCTCTTGTGGCTAAATCAGATGAAGGGTGAAAACCCCAAACTGCTTAGGTGGTCCATTTCCCTACAGGGGATGGACTTTACAGTGGAGCACCGGCCAGGTACTGACCATGGGAATGCAGATGGTCTCTCCAGGTACTTCCACTTAGGACATGAAGACGAGACTGGTCAAGGCTAGTTTAATGTCCCTGCGTTTGGGGGGGGTTGTGTAGGAGAGATGGGTCTGCTATCCTATGGTCACCCCAAATTTTTGCTTTTTGCTTCACTGGTTTTTGACATATTGAGGCTGTGGGCCTGCCAATCAGACCCCCAGCCTGCTGTTCTCTCTACTAAATTTACACTATGCACCCTAGGTGCATAACCAATTGGAAGTGGATCACCCTGTGAGCCCCTGTACCAGTGTACACTAGGTACCCAGGGCATTGGTGTATCTAAGGCCTACCAGGGGCTGAAGCATGTATTGTGCCACCCCTGGCCTGGCCTAACAAATTTGACACAACTGGCTGATCACTCAGCTGGGGTAAGTTGGTGTAACCACCTCTTACTTAGGTGTAGTATACCTATACCTAACCTTAAATGGGACACCTGGTAACCTATAAGTCACTCCTATGGTAGGCCTTAACAATCCTGAAGGCAGAGTGCTTGGTTCCATGTGAGATGGTGCTCTGGCATGAGCTGAGCCTGTCTGCAGTGGTCGGAACAACTTCCTTCTACTGTTTCCAGATATCGTCATACCATATACTCTTAAGTGCATTATGAACCTCGCGGTTAAATGCTAACTTTGGTTTGGCTTTATCAAAACATGTCGAGTAAGGTGTCATACGAATTGGAATACTAACCCCTCGCCAATTCTGGCGACGGGGTTAGCATTCCACCCTTCTAGAGGGACACGACATGTACAGTACCTGAAACCCGGGTAAAATCAGACATAGCCTCAGCTCCACAAAATGGATGCTGCCACCACAGACACAAGTCTGCCCTCCTGCTGCTGGGAGTCCTTCCAGCTTGGGAGGTGTGGACAAAGGGTTTCCTGCCAGGGGAGGTGCGTGCACCACCCCAGACAGGATTTTGTGTATTGGTCATGTAGGGCTTGAAAGAAACCAGACATACCTGTGGCTCACAAGGAGCCTCGGTGCATATGCCAGTTCAATCCGGTCCTGGGGCACACCAGTCCCGGGCCTGGGGCGAGCTGGACAAAGGATTGGGGGTGTAACCACCCCCCTTCCTGGTCCCACCCTTAGGGAGGGACCTAGCAGGTAGTCCGGCCCCTAGAATCCGCTTAAAGGTAGGAGCTGTGTCCTAAGACTTCAGACATCCTGGAATCAACTTGAAACTAAGAAGAAGACGGGAACTTCGACATTCTGCTGCACAGAAGACTGAAGGAAATCTCCCCTGTGGTCAGGGAGTGACCACCTTGCTAACGCAAGCACCATCCAGCGAATCAACGTCTGTTTTGCCGCCGCCTCCCGCCGGAGCCCGAGCCCAGAGACTGACAAGACCTGGACCTCCAGACCTCTCACCGCCCGATCCACAGTCCCTGAAAAGAGGAGACCCGTGGAGGCACCGAGACACGTGGAGCCAGCCATCTTGAAACGACCACGACAAGCTGCAAGTGCAACAACTGAGGATCCCTCCAAGTTGTGCTTTGGGATTTGAGAAGCCCAACCCTCGAGCAGCATCTGCACCAAAGGTGAGCCCTCCAGCATCTCCACGATCTGCGTGGGGCCCTTCTGCATTTTGCCACTCGAAGCGCCTAACCGGTTGCTGGCCGCTGGCTAGTATCCATCTTGGCGACGAACTTTACAAAATACACCACTGGTCTGGTTGCTCCAGACTGGCCCTTGCTCCCCTCCAAAGGAGCAGTCCCTCTGACCTTGCTGGTCAGAACCATCAGCTTATTTTATCTCCTACAACAATTGCTTTTGCCAAGGCTTGTTTGCATCGATCAAGTCGCCGACACCGCCGACAGCGAGAGCCTGTGTGGGACAGCTTGTGAACCGACTCCTGGACGTCGTCGACCTCCAGGGACCACGTGGCTGCAGAGACAAGCTACACCTTTCTCCCTGTTTGCACCCGACATCGCCTGGTACCCACCTGGTGCCACGCTGGTCACTGGCTAGTGACTGTGAACACTGTCCCCTCTGCTTACAGGTCTTCTACAACTCCGATCCACTCTTGGATCCACCGCATCCCTTCCGGACCGACCGCCTGCAGCATCTTTGTCCACAGGCTCCATTGACCCGATAGAAGAAACCCGACGCACTTCGACACCTATGCACCCGCTTCCTGTGGGTGAGGTAAAGCTGGCACTCCGGTGCCCAAGTGTAGAGTAACATCTCTAGTGTCTGTGTTTCCAATCTTAAGGTCATAGTCCATCCGGAAGATCCTTTTTGCAGTAACTTTGTACTTTTTACGCACCCATCGAAAACCTATGGGAGCACGCGTGTGACTATTTGCTCTGCACACGCACCCCGTGGACCTCCTGGTCACTAACTGAAGTTAGCTCCTTGTAGGCCCAGCGATTCTAGAGGCCCTAGGCCTTTTCCCTTTTCTGTTCGTGGTACTTATACCACTATTTTAGTATATGGTTTGAGCGGCCACCAGGGCCTATCCATATAAAGTGCAACTTCTGTGTATTCTACTGTAATTTTGTTTGACGATTTGTGCTCCTGTGCTCATAAAGAGACTAGGGGTTACTTTGAGAAATAAATACATATATATTTTGAATATATATCTGTGTGGTGTCCTTTCATTGGTATAAAAGGGGGTTGCATTTGGTAAAACAGCTGGCTTAACACGCTTCACGAGTTTAGCCTCAAAGACTGCTTAGCCTACGCTACCACTAGGGCAGCTAGTCCGAAAAGGTTGACTTACAACCACACCATAAGGGTTGCTTGGCATGGTACAAGGTGGTCACTTTAACTAGTGAACATCATATACCAGGCCAACTTCTCACAAGTATGAAGCGAAAACGGGCCTTTCAGAGCACATGTGGCTTCCTTTGACTTTTGATCCAAAATCCTGTCTGGGGTGGTGCATGCACCTCCCCTGGCAGGAAACCCTTTGTCCACACCTCCCAAGCTGGAAGGACTCCCAGCAGCAGGAGGGCAGACTTGTGTCTGTGGTGGCAGCATCCATTTTGTGGAGCTGAGGCTATGTCTGATTTTACCCGGGTTTCAGGTACTGTACATGTCGTGTCCCTCTAGAAGGGTGGAATGCTAACCCCGTCGCCATAATTGGCGAGGGGTTAGTATTCCAATTCGTATGACACCTTACTCGACATGTTTTGATAAAGCCAAACCAAAGATAGCATTTAATCGCGAGGTTCCTAATGCACTTAAGAGTATATGGTATGACGATATCTGGAAACAGTAGAAGGAAGTGACCACTGCAGACAGGCTCAGCTCATGCCAGAGCACCGTCTCACATGGAACCAAGCACTCTGCCTTCAGGATTGTTAAGGCCTGCCATAGGAGTGACTTATAGGTTACCAGGTGTCCCATTTAAGGTTAGGTATAGGTATACTACACCTAAGTAAGAGGGGATTACACCAACTTACCCCAGCTGAGTGATCAGCCAGTTGTGTCAGATTGTTAGGCCAAGCCTGGGGTGGCATAATACATGCTTCAGCCCCTGGCAGGCCTTGGGTACACCAATGCCCTGGGTACCTAGTGTACACTGGTACATGGGCTCACAGGGTGATCCAACCAATTGGGTATGTACCTAGGGTACATGGAGTCCATTTTAAAGAGAGAACAGCCAGGCTGAGATACTGAATGGCAGGATCTCAGGCCAACTAAGTCGAAAAACCAACTAGACACTAGGCAAAAATTTGGGGGTAACCATAGTCAGATATCCACCTTCCTACACAACCCCCCCCAAACGAAGGGAGATAAGGCTGACCTTGACCAGGTAAGCCTATATTGCCCAAGTGGCCATATAAGGAGGAACCAGCACTGGCATGGTTACCCCCTGTCTCATGGTCCACTAAGCAATCCATCACCCTAAGGGTATCAGAGGGTCTCCACCATAGGGAATCTCTACCTTTGGTGTGTCTTGGCAAAGTAAAAGGCTGGTGTTGAGATGGAGTACTGAAGTGAGTGTCCTCAAAGTGAGGCCTCAGCTTCCTCCAATCCCCCTCCACCATGGATGCCTTTCTTTCCTTAACTGAGTTGCACTGTGCTCTCAGGGTCAGCCTCTGGCTACCTAAAGCTGGAGGCTGGGTCCCTTTTGTGGGCTTACTGGAGGGACAGGTCAGGTCTGGGGCCCTAAGGTCCCATGTTTGCCTGTACCCAACAGAATCCCTCTGGGGGAGGTCCCTAACTACCTGTAAAGGAGATCCCTCAGGAATGTTTTTACCCATCACCTGACTAGGGCTACTAGCCAGGCCATCCTCATTCTTTTGATGGGGGGGTTCTTGTGGACAGGGGCCCTCTTGGGGTCCACTGGCCTCCCTGACCTCTGCAGCCCTGGGCTGACTGAGGCAGGGTAGAGAGAGGCAGGCTACCTGCACCAGACTGGGTCCCACCTTGGAAGGGGCCACTGACATCAGAGGCTCTGCCAGGCCAGGCCTGGCTACCTCTGGGGCAGTTCCTTCACAAGGGGTGAGGTCAGCTCCCTGAGGAGGCTGACTTTTTCCTAATGTCTGGGGAGAGGGAGACTTTTCTTCCTCCCCACTACTCTCTGTTTGTGTGGAGTGATCCATAGTTTCAGGCTTCACTACACCTATGTCAGTCTGAGTATAGGCTGAGACCATTACAGCCTTGCCAACCTTTTCAGGGGGGCACTCAGTTTGTGTTTGAGCTGTGACTGTCACAGCTCTGCCAGTCTCTACAGGGAAGTCTGTCTGTGCCTGGGCTGTGGCTACCACTGCCCTTCCAACCTTTCCAGGGAGGAAATCTATTTGGACAGGGGTTGTGAATGGCACAATCCCACTACCCTTTTGTGCAAGGCCTACCATTTTAGAATGGGTGTCTTGTTCAACTCCAGCCCAAGCTGAGAGTTCTAAGTCATTCCCCAGTAAGCAGTCTACAGGCAAGGTTGGGGACACTGCCACCCTTTTAGGGCCAGTGACACCTCCCCAGCTGAGACATACCTCTGCCATGGGATGACTGTTCTGTTTGCCATCAATGTTGGTCACCTGGTAGGAGAAACCAGGCAAAAGCTGCTCAGAGGGAACTAGCCAATGGGCCACCATTGTGATGCTAGCTCCAGTGTCTCTGTAGGCCTCAGCTTTTGTACCATTGATGTAGGGCTCCTGTCTGTACCTACCCAAAGTGTTGGGACAGGCAGTGAAGTTGGCAAACCCCATGCCACCATCACAGACAAGAGTATCTGCTGCAGGGGAATTGGCTAAGCCAGGGTCCCCCTGTGTTCCCCAAGTAAACCCACCCAAATTTTTGGGGGCACTCCCACCACCTGGGGGATTACTGCTGACAGTAATAGGTGGTGTGACAGGAGTAATTGGAGGAACAGTTTTGTTTGTAGCCCTTGGGCAACTGCTGTCAGTTTTCCAATGCCCAGGAGTTTTACACTCATGGCAGTAAGGCTTTTTACCTGTGGTAGAGGAGGGAGCTTGGGACCCACCACCCTGTGTGGAGTTTTGGGGCCCTGAGGAAGATTTTGCTTTATCCCCACCCTTCTCTTGAGGTTTGGTGGTATCTTTCTTTTGGTCACCACCCTGATTCTTAGGCCTGATCCTGGTCCTGACCCATTTATCTGCCCTCTTTCCCAATTCTTGGGGAGAGGTCAAATCTGAGTCTACCAGGTGTTGATGGAGGAGCTGGTTTTGACAGTTACTTAAAATCTGTTCTCTCATCATCAAATTGTACAATCCTGTATAATCAGATACCTTACTTCCCAGCAACCAACCCTCCAAAGCCTTAGTGGCACATTCAACATATTCAGACCAATCCTGAGTCTGTGTCTTCTGGGTGTCTCTGAACATTAACCTGTACTGTTCAGTGGTTAAGCCTAACCCATCAACTAGGACACTCTTCAGGGCTCTGTAGTTTCTGACATCCTCCTCCCTAACAGTGAGGAGTCTGTCTCTGCCTCTTCCTTCAAAGGAGAGCCAGAGGATTGCTGCCCACTGGTCTTCAGGAACCTGCTGCACTTTGCAGGCTCTCTCAAGAGCAGTCATCCATTTGTGGATGTCATCCCCACTTTTGTAGGGGGGCACAACCTTAGACAGGTTCCTATTATCAAAGACCCTATCTTTGTCCTTAGGGACAATGCTGACACCAGTGGGTATAGACCCACTCTCTCTAGGTTGCCTAGCCTTGTTCAGTTTTTCTTCCATCAGGGCTACCTCTAGCTCCTGCTTCCTGATCCTCAGCTGGGCTTCCTGCATTCTGGCCTCATGTTCCCTCCTCTAAGGGGTGGTCATCCTTTTCCTGGAGTGACCTTGAGAGCCTCTAGAGGCATGAGAAGCATTAGAGTCACCTGAGCGATTCCTTTGCCTCCCAAGCCCCTGGTTAAGTCCACTGGGGAGATCCAATGGGATGATCCCATTGTCAGTCCCCAATAGCCTTAGTTTAGCTGGGCCAAGTATAACACTTGGCACTGGGCTAGTTCTCCCTTCATCATCACTACTCTCTGTATCCTCTCCACTTTCCTCCTCTGTAGTATGGTTCTCATCTAAGGGATGGCTATTGGAAAGGGGTACTTCTGTAGCAACTTCAGAAGGGGGGCCTCCTGTTCCTGTCCCTAAGGGGGCTAACTGGGAAGCTTTCTTGAGCTCTCTCTGATTTTCATCATTTTGCAAGAGTTCTCTGAGCTCAGCAGAGGTAGGGTTCTTGGGCTGTTTAAGGCCTCTAAGAGTTGCCAAATGCCTGAGCTCATTCTGGTTAAGGGTAGCAAAGATGGATGGTGCCCTCTGGGGGTCACTCTCAACAGAGATAGGTACAGTGGACCCCTCTGCCCCAGCCATTGCTCTTAAGTGTGGGTGGATGTGTTGCAGTCTACCTACACTTGGGTTTACCTACTAAACCTATCTAGTAGTTGTAGTCAGGGTGTGCTACTCCCTTTGCTCTACAACAACTAAGTTCAGTAGAACTTATGTATATCTAATCTTGTTTTATATGTACCTACAGGTACCTATGTGATCTTTCAATTGGTAACCAAGAGATTACAATGGTAAAACACAGCAAGCTCAAATCCAACCGCTGCTCACATATGTGAGAAGTTGGCCTGGTATATGATGCTCACTAGTTAAAGTGATCACCTTGTACCATGCCAAGCAACCCTTATGGTGTGGTTGTAAGTCAACCTTTTCGGACTAGCTGCCCTAGTGGTAGCGTAGGCTGAGCAGTCTTTGAGGCTAAACTCGTGAAGCGTGTTAAGCCAGCTGTTTTACCAAATGCAACCCCCTTTTATACCAATGAAAGGACACCACACAGATATATATTCAAAATATATATGTATTTATTTCTCAAAGTAACCCCTAGTCTCTTTATGAGCACAGGAGCACAAATCGTCAAACAAGATTACAGTAGAATACACAGAAGTTGCACTTTATATGGATAGGCCCTGGTGGCCGCTCGAACCTTATACTAAAATAGTGGTATAAGTACCACGAACAGAAAAGGGAAAAGGCCTAGGGCCTCTAGAATCGCTGGGACTACAAGGAGCTAACTTCAGTTAGTGACCAGGAGGTCCACGGGTGGCGTGTGCAGAGCAAATAGTCACACGCGTGCTCCCATAGGTTTCAATGGGTGCGTAAAAAGTACAAAGTTACTGCAAAAAGGATCTTCCGGATGGACTAGGAACTCAAGATTTGGAACACAGACACTAGAGATGTAATACTACACTTGGGCACAGGAGTGCCAGCTTTACCTCACCCACAGGAAGCGGGTGCATAGGCCTCGAAGTGCGTCGGGTTTCTTCTATCTGTTCCGTGGAGCCTGTGGACAAAGATGCTGCAGGCGGTCGGTCCGGGAGAGATGCGGTGGATCCAAGAGTGGATCGGAGATGTTGAAGACCTGTAAGCAGAGGGGACAGTGTTCACAGTCACTAGCCAGTGACCAGCGTGGCACCAGGTGGGTACCAGGCAATGTCGGGTGCAAACAGGAAGAAAGGTGTAGCTTGTCTCTGCAGCCACGTGGTCCCTGGAGGTCGACGACGTCCAGGAGTCGGTTCACGAGCTGTCCCACGCAGGCTCTCGCTGTCGGCAGTTTCGGCGACTTGATCGAAGCAAACAAGCGTTGGCAAAAGCAATTGTTGTAGAAGATGCAATAAGCTGATGGTTCTGACCAGCAAGGTCAGAGGGACTGCTCCTTTGGAGGGGAGCAAGGGCCAGTCTGGAGCAACCAGACCAGTGGTGTATTTCGTAAAGTTCGTCGCCAAGATGGCTACTAGCCAGCGGGCCAGCAACCGGTTAGGCGCGTCGAGTGGCAAAATGCAGAAGGGCCCCACGCAGATCGTGGAGATGCTGGAGGGCTCACCTTTGGTGCAGATGCTGCTCGAGGGTTGGGCTTCTCAGATCCCAAAGCACAACTTGGAGGGAGCCTCGGTTGTTGCACTTGTCAGCTTGTCGTGGTCGTTTCAAGATGGCTGGCTCCACGTGTCTCGGTGCCTCCACGGGTCTCCTCTTTTCAGGGACTGTGGATCGGGCGGTGAGAGGTCTGGAGGTCCAGGTCTTGTCAGTCTCTGGGCTCGGGCTCCGGCGGGAGGCAGCGGCAAAGCAGACGTTGACTCGCTGGATGGTGCTTGCGTTAGCAAGGTGGTCACTCCCTGACCACAGGGGAGATTTCCTTCAGTCTTCTGTGCAGCAGAATGTCGAAGTTCCCGTCTTCTTCTTAGTTTCAAGTTGATTCCAGGATGTCTGAAGTCTTAGGACACAGCTCCTACCTCCTACGACGGGGTTAGCATTCCACCCTTCTAGAGGGACACGACATGTACAGTACCTGAAACCCGGGTAAAATCAGACATAGGCTCAGCTCCACAAAATGGATGCTGCCACCACAGACACAAGTCTGCCCTCCTGCTGCTGGGAGTCCTTCCAGCTTGGGAGGTGTGGACAAAGGGTTTCCTGCCAGGGGAGGTGCGTGCACCACCCCAGACAGGATTTTGTGTATTGGTCAGGTAGGGTTTGAAAGAAACCAGACATGCCTGAGGCTCACAAGGAGCCTCGGTGCATATGCCAGTTCAAACCGGTCCTGGGGCACACCAGCCCTGGACCTGGGGCGAGCTGGACAAAGGATTGGGGGTGTAACCACCCCCCTTCCTGGTCCCACCCTTAGGGAGGGACCTAGCAGGTAGTCCGGCCCCTAGAATCCGAATAAAGGTAGGAGCTGTGTCCTAAGACTTCAGACATCCTGGAATCAACTTAACTACAAGAAGAAGACGGGAACTTCGACGCTCTGCCGCACAGAGGACTGAAGCCAATCTCCCCTGTGGTCAGGGAGTGACCACCTTGCTAATGCAAGCACCATCCAGTGAATCAACGTCTGCTTTGCTGCCGCCTCCCGCCGGAGCCCGAGCCCAGAGACTGACAAGACCTGGACCTCCAGACCTCTCACCGCCCGATCCACAGTCCCTGAAAATAGGAGACCAGTGGAGGCACCGAGACACGTGGAGCCAGCCATCTTGAAACGACCACGACAAGCTGCAAGCGCAACAACCAAGGCTCCCTCCAAGTTGTGCTTTGGGATCTGAGAAGCCCAACCCTCGAGCAGCATCTGCACCAAAGGTGAGCCCTCCAGCATCTCCACGATCTGCTCGGGTCCCTTCTGCATTTTGCCACTCGACGCGCCTAACCGGTTGCTGGCCCGCTGGCTAGTGGCCATATTGGTTACGAACTTCAAGAACTACACTGCTGGTCTGGTTGCTCCAGACTGGCCCTTGCTCCCCTCCAAAGGAGCAGTCTCTCTGACCTTGCTGGTCAGAACCATCAGCTTATTTCGTTTCCCACAACAATTGCTTTTGCCAAGGCTTGTTTGCTTCGATCAAGTTGCCGACACGGCCGACAGCGAGAGCCTGTGTGGGACAGCTCGTGAACCGACTCCTGGACGTCGTCGACCTTCAGGGACCACGTGGCTGCAGAGACAAGCTACACCTTCCTTCCTGTTTGCACCCGACATCGCCTGGTACCCACCTGGTGCCACGCTGGTCACTGGCTAGTGACTGTGAACACTGTCCCCTCTGCTTACAGGTCTTCTACAACTCCGATCCACCCTTGGATCCACCGCATCTCTTCCGGACCGATCGCCTGCAGCATCTTTGTCCACAGGCTCCATTGAACAGATAGAAGAAACCCGATGCACTTCGAGACCTATGCACCCGCTTCCTGTGGGTGAGGTAAAGCTGGCACTCCAGTGCCCAAGTGTAGAGTATCATCTCTAGTGTCTGTGTTTCCAATCTTGAGTTCATAGTCCATCCGGAAGATCCTTTTTGCAGTAACTTTGTACTTTTTACGCACCCATTGAAACCTATGGGAGCACGCGTGTGACTATTTGCTCTGCACACGCCACCCGTGGACCTCCTGGTCACTAACTGAAGTTAGCTCCTTGTAGGCCCAGCGATTCTAGAGGCCCTAGGCCTTTTCCCTTTTCTGTTCGTGGTACTTATACCACTATCTTAGTATATGGTTTGAGCGGCCCCCAGGGCCTATCCATATAAAGTGCAACTTCTGTGTATTCTACTGTAATCTTGTTTGACGATTTGTGCTCCTGTGCTCATAAAGAGACTAGGGGTTACTTTGAGAAATAAATACATATATATTTTGAATATATATCTGTGTGGTGTCCTTTCATTGGTATAAAAGGGGTTGCATTTGGTAAAACAGCTGGCTTAACACGCTTCACGAGTTTAGCCTCAAAGACTGCTTAGCCTACGCTACCACTAGGGCAGCTAGTCCGAAAAGGTTGACTTACAACCACACCATAAGGGTTGCTTGGCATGGTACAAGGTGATCACTTTAACTAGTGAGCATCATATACCAGGCCAACTTCTCACATTGGTGAGCAGCGGTTGGATTGGAGCTTTCTGTGTTTTACCATTGTAATCTCTTGGTTACCAATTGAAAGATCACATAGGTACCTGTAGGTACATATAAAACAAGATTAGATATACTTAAGTTCTACTGAACTTAGTTGTTGTAGAGCAAAGAGAGTAGCACACCCTGACTAAAACTACTAGATAGGTTTAGTAGGTAAACCCAAGTGTAGGTAGATTGCAACACATCCACCCACACTTAAGAGCAATGGCTGGGGCAGAGGGGTCCAATGTACCCATCTCTGTTGAGAGTGACCCCAAGAGGGCACCATCCATCTTTGCTACCCTAAATCAGAATGAGCTCAGGCATTTGGCAACTCTTAGGGGCCTTAAACAGCCCAAGAACCCTACCTCTGCTGAGCTCAGAGAACTCTTACAGAATGATGAAAATCAGAAAGAGCTCGAGAAAGCTTCCCAGTTAGCCCCCTTAGGGTCAGGAACAGGAGGCCCCCCTTCTGAAGATGCTACAGAAGTACCCCTTTCCAATAGCGATCCCTTAGATGAGAATCATACTACAGAGGAGGAAAGTGGTGAGGATACAGAAAGTAGTGAGGATGAAGGGAGAAATAGCCCAGTGCCAAGTGTTATACTTGGCCCAGCTAAACTAAGGCTATTGGGGACTGACAATGGGATCATCCCATTGGATCTCCCCAGTGGACTTAACCAGGGGCTTGGGAGGCAAAAGAATCGCTCAGGTGACTCTAATGCTTCTCATGCCTCTAGAGGCTCTCAAGGTCACTCCAGGAGAAGGATGACCACCCCTCAGAGGAGGGAACATGAGGCCAGAATGCAGGAAGCCCAGCTGAGGATCAGGAAGCAGGAGCTAGAGGTAGCCCTGATGGAAGAGAAACTGAGTAAGGCTAGGCAACCTAGAGAGAGTGGGTCTATACCCACTGGTGGCAGCATTGTCCCTAAGGACAAAGATAGGGTCTTTGATAATAGGAACCTGTCTAAGGTTGTGCCCCCCTACAAAAGTGGGGATGACATCCACAAATGGATGACTGCTCTTGAGAGAGCCTGCAAAGTGCAGCAGGTTCCTGAAGACCAGTGGGCAGCAATCCTCTGGCTCTCCTTTGAAGGAAGAGGCAGAGACAGACTCCTAACTACTAGAGAAGAGGATGTCAGAAATTACAGAGTCCTGAAGAGTGTCCTAGTTGATGGGTTAGGCTTAACCACTGAACAGTACAGGTTAATGTTCAGAGACACCCAGAAGACACAGACTCAGGACTGGTCTGAATACAATGAATGTGCCACTAAGGCTTTGGAGGGTTGGTTGCTGGGAAGTAAGGTATCTGATTATACAGGATTGTACAATTTGATGATGAGAGAACAGATTTTAAATAACTGTCAAAACCAGCAACTGCATCAACACTTGGTTGACTCTGATCTGACCTCTCCCCAAGAATTGGGAAAGAAGGCAGACAAATGAGTCAGAACCAGGGTTAAGCAAAAGAACCAGAACCAGGGCCAAGGGGGTGATCAGAAGAAAACAGACCAAAAGGGTGGAGATCAGAAATCTAAGGACCAGAAGTCTTCAACAGGGCCCCAAACTACTGCTAAGGGGGGTGGGTCCCAACAACAATCCAAGGGAAAGAAGAAAGAAGGTCAAAAGAAACCCTGGTGCAATCATTGCAAGAATACAACTCACTGGACTAGTGATTGTAAGAAGGGTGGAGCCCCCAACACTGTTGCCCCTAAGGCACCTGCTCCCAGTACTACTGTTAGCAGTGTTGGTCCCCAGACAAAGGGTGTAGTGGGAATCACTATGGGAACTGAAGGAGATTCTGACTTAGACAGAACCCTGACACAGGCAGTCTTGATCTGTGATGGGGACATTGATTTGTCCCTGACTGTGAGCCCCAGTAACCTGGGCAAGTACAGACAGACTCCTTTAATTAATGAAAAAGTGGCTCAAGCCTACAGGGACACATGTGCCAGTGTCACTATGGTGACACCAGGCTTTGTGGACCCTGGACAGTACATACCAGGTGAGAATTACCTGGTGACCAATGCCAGCAATGCCACTACTTCACATAGTGTGGCAGTTGTTAACTTCTCATGGGGAGGGGTAACTGGCCTCAAAAGGGTTGTGGTTAGTGCAGACCTCCCAGTAGAATGCTTGTTGGGCAATGACCTAGAGAGTTCTCTATGGTCAGAAGTGGAGTACAGGACTCAAGCAGAGATGTTAGGTATATCATCACATGTCCTTGCTGTGACCAGGTCACAGGCCAAAAAGTGCCTCACTGAACCTCAGGTCTTGGATCCTGGAACAATGGACCAAGCACCTACCAAGAAGAAGAACAGGAGGGTCAAGGCTGTGCCTTCCCCCCTGCCTCAGAGTGATGATCAGCCTTCCCAGGAAGCTGATCTAGAGGACCCTGAAGGAACTGTCCCTGAAGAGCTTGAACCTGATCAGGTTGAGTTTCTGGGGACAGGGGGACCTTCAAGGGCTGACTTGAGGCAGGCTCAGTTATCCTGTCCCTCTCTTGAACCCCTCAGACAGCTGGCTGCTGCTGAGGCTGCTGGGAATGCTCAAGGTACCCATAAAGTGTATTGGGATGAAGGGCTCCTTTATTCAGAGGCTAGAGACCCCAAGCCTGGTGCTACCAGGAGGTTGGTTATACCTCTGCAATTTAGGGGCTTCCTTCTTACCTTGGCCCATGATATTCCTTTAGCAGGACACTTAGGCCAGAACAATACTTGGGACAGGCTTGTCCCTCACTTTCACTGGCCTCACATGAATGAAGATACAAAGGAGTTTTGTCGCTCCTGTGTGACCTGCCAAGCCAGTGGCAAATCAGGTGGCACAACAAAGGCCCCCCTAATACCACTACCTGTGGTGGGGGTCCCCTTTGAAAGAGTGGGAATAGATATAGTGGGTCCCATGGATCCTCCCACTGCATCTGGGCACAGATTTATACTGGTGGTAGTGGATCATGCCACCAGGTATCCAGAGGCAATTCCCCTTAGGACCACTACAGCACCTGTTGTGGCCAGGGCCCTGCTGGGAGTATTCTCCAGAGTGGGGTTTCCTAAGGAGGTAGTTTCTGACAGAGGTACCAACTTCATGTCAGGATACTTGACAGCTATGTGGAAGGAATGTGGTGTCAACTACAAGTTTACCACCCCTTATCACCCACAATGCAATGGGCTTGTTGAGAGATTCAACAAGACCCTAAAGGGTATGATCAAAGGATTACGTGAAAAGCTCAGGCGAAGATGGGACATCCTTCTACCCTGCCTTCTGTTTGCTTACAGAGAGGTCCCACAAAAAGGAGTTGGCTACAGCCCCTTTGAATTGTTGTTTGGGCACCCTGTAAGAGGCCCACTGTGTTTGGTGAAGGAAGGATGGGAGTTACCTCTCAAAAAGCCTAAGCAAGACATAGTGGACTATGTACTTGGTCTCCGCTCCAGGATGGCTGAGTATATGGAGAAGGCATCCAAAAACCTTGAGGCAAGCCAGGCCTTACAGAAAGCTTGGCATGACCAAAAGGCTGTCTTGGTTGAGTTTCAGCCAGGACAGAAAGTATGGGTGTTGGAGCCAGTGGCCCCAGCAGCACTCCAAGACAAATGGTCTGGACCCCATACAATCCTGGAAAAGAAGGGAGAGGTTACCTACTTGGTGGGCCTAGGAACTCCCAGGAGTCCCCACAGGGTACTCCATGTTAACAGGTTAAAAGCATATGTTGACAGGGCAGACATGGGCTTGCTCATGGCTACAGATGAGGGACAGGAGGAAGAAAGTGACCCTCTCCCAGACCTGTTGTCTCAGAACCCTGAAGATGGCTCAGTTGAAGGAGTGACCCTTGGAGGCAACCTCACTGCCCATCAGCAGACTGAATGTAGACAAGTTCTACAATCATTTCAACATCTGTTTTCCCTAATACCTAGCCAAACTGACTGGTGTACCCATATGGTGGACACTGGTGACAGTCTGCCTGTAAAGAACAAGCTTTACAGACAACCTGACCACGTCAGGGACTGTATAAAGGCTGAGGTACATAAAATGCTGGAATTAGGTGTCACTGAACCCTCAGAGAGCCCCTGGGCTAGCCCAGTGGTTCTGGTCCCCAAACCTCACACCAAAGATGGCAAGAGAGAGATGAGGTTCTGTGTGGACTACAGGGGTCTCAATGCTGTCACCAGGACAGATGCACACCCTATTCCAAGGGCAGATGAGCTCATAGACAAACTAGCTTCTGCTAAGTTTTTGAGCACATTTGACTTGACAGCTGGCTATTGGCAAATCAGATTAGCTGAGGAGTCTAAGGCCAAAACAGCATTCTCAACCCCAGGTGGGCACTACCAGTTTGTGGTGATGCCCTTTGGTCTGAAGAATGCACCTGCCACCTTCCAAAGGCTGGTGAACCAAGTCCTTACTGGGTTGGATGACTTTTGCGCCGCATATCTTGATGACATTGCTGTCTTTAGCTCCACCTGGGAGGATCACCTGATCCACCTGAAGAAGGCTCTTGAGGCTCTGCAAAGGGCAGGCCTCACTATCAAGGCTACTAAGTGCCAGATAGGGCAGAGTAAGGTTGTATATTTGGGCCACCTTGTAGGTGGAGGCCAAGTTCAACCACTGGAGAGTAAGATACAATCCATCAAGGACTGGTCTCCTCCAACCACCCAGACTCAAGTTCGAGCTTTCTTGGGCTTGACTGGGTACTACAGGAAGTTTGTTAAGAACTATGGGTCCATTGTGACTCCTCTTAATGATCTGACATCCAAGAAGATGCCCAAAAAGGTTCAGTGGACAGTAAGCTGTCAAAAGGCATTTGATGACCTGAAGGAGGCCATGTGCTCTGCACCTATCCTGAAAAGTCCTGACTACTCCAAAGAGTTTATTGTCCAAACAGATGCTTCTGAGTTGGGTGTGGGAGCTGTGCTGTCACAACTTAATGTAGATGGTCAAGACCAACCCATTGCTTTTATTAGCAGAAGGTTGACCCCCAGAGAGAAGAATTGGTCAGCTATTTAGAGGGAGGCCTTTGCTGTGGTGTGGGCCCTGAAGAAGCTGAGGCCATACTTGTTTGGCACTCACTTCAAGATTCAGACCGACCATAAGCCCCTCTTGTGGCTAAATCAGATGAAGGGTGAAAACCCCAAACTGCTTAGGTGGTCCATTTCCCTACAGGGGATGGACTTTACAGTGGAGCACCGGCCAGGTACTGACCATGGGAATGCAGATGGTCTCTCCAGGTACTTCCACTTAGGACATGAAGACGAGACTGGTCAAGGCTAGTTTAATGTCCCTGTGTTTGGGGGGGGGGGGTTGTGTAGGAGAGTAGGGTCTGCTATCCTATGGTCACCCCAAATTTTTGCTTTTTGCTTCACTGGTTTTTGACATATTGAGGCTGTGGGCCTGCCTGCTGTTCTCTCTACTAAATTAACACTATGCACCCTAGGTGCATAACCAATTGGAAGTGGATCACCCTGTCAGCCCCTGTACCAGTGTACCCTAGGTACCCAGGGCATTGGTGTACCCAAGGCCTGCCAGGGGCTGAAGCATGTATTATGCCACCCCCGGCTTGGCCTAACAATTTGACACAACTGGCTGATCACTCAGCTGGGGTAAGTTGGTGTAATCACCTCTTACTTAGGTGTAGTATACCTATACCTAACCTTAAATGGGACACCTGGTAACCTATAAGTCACTCCTATGGCAGGCCTTAACAATCCTGAAGGCAGAGTGCTTGGTTCCATGGGAGATGGTGCTCTGGCATGAGCTGAGCCTGTCTGCAGTGGTCGGAACAACTTCCTTCTACTGTTTCCAGATATCGTCATACCATATACTCTTAAGTGCATTATGAACCTCGCGGTTAAATGCTATCTTTGGTTTGGCTTTATCAAAACATGTCGAGTAAGGAGTCATACGAATTGGAATACTAACCCCTCGCCAATTCTGGCGACGGGGTTAGCATTCCACCCTTCTAGAGGGACACGACATGTACAGTACCTGAAACCCGGGTAAAATCAGATATAGCCTCAGCTCCACAAAATGGATGCTGCCACCACAGACACAAGTCTGCCCTCCTGCTGCTGGGAGTCCTTCCAGCTTGGGAGGTGTGGACAAAGGGTTTCCTGCCAGGGGAGGTGCATGCACCACCCCAGACAGGATTTTGTGTATTGGTCAGGTAGGGCTTGAAAGAAACCAGACATGCCTGTGGCTCACAAGGAGCCTCGGTGCATATGCCAGTTCCAACCGGTCCTGGGGCACACCAGTCCCGGGCCTGGGGCGAGCTGGACAAAGGATTGGGGGTGTAACCACCCCCCTTCCTGGTCCCACCCATAGGGAGGGACCTAGCAGGTAGTCCGGCCCCTAGAATCCGCTTAAAGGTAGGAGCTGTGTCCTAAGACTTCAGACATCCTGGAATCAACTTGAAACTAAGAAGAAGACGGGAACTTCGACATTCTGCTGCACAGAAGACTGAAGGAAATCTCCCCTGTGGTCAGGGAGTGACCACCTTGCTAACGCAAGCACCATCCAGCGAATCAACGTCTGCTTTGCCGCCACCTCCCGCCGGAGCCCGAGCCCAGAGACTGACAAGACCTGGACCTCCAGACCTCTCACTGCCCGATCCACAGTCCCTGAAAAGAAGAGACCCGTGGAGGCACCGAGACACGTGGAGCCAGCCATCTTGGAACGACGACGACAAGCTGCAAGCGCAACAACCGAGGCTCCCTCCAAGTTGTGCTTTGGGATCTGAAAAGCCCAACACCTGAGCAGCATCTGCACCAAAGGTGAGCCCTCCAGCATCTCCACGATCTGCGTGGGGCCCATCTGCATTTTTCCACTCGACGCGCATAACCGGTTGCTGGCCCGCTGGCTAGTGGCCATCGTGGCAAAGAACTTCAAGAAACACACCACTGGTCTGGTTGCTCCAGACTGGCCCTTGCTCCCCTCCAAAGGAGCAGTCCCTCTGACCTTGCTGGTCAGAACCATCAGCTTATCTTGTTCTCCACAACAATTGCTTTTGCCAAGGCTTGTTTGATTCGATCAAGTCACTGACACCGCCGACAGTGAGAGGCTGCGTGGGACAGCTCGTGAACCGACTCTTGGATGTCGTCGACCTCCAGGGACCACGTGGCTGCAGAGACAAGCTACACATTTCTTCCTGTTTGCACCCGACATTGCCTGGTACCCACCTGGTGCCACGCTGGTCACTGGCTAGTGACTGTGAACACTGTCCCCTCTGCTTACAGGTCTTCTACAACACCGATCCACTCTTGGATCCACCGCATCTCTCCCGGACCGACCGCCTGCAGCATCTTTGTCTTCAGGCTCCACGGAACAGATAGAAGAAACCCGACGCACTTCGAGACCTATGCACCCGCTTCCTGTGGGTGAGGTAAAGTTGGCACTCTGGTGCCCAAGTGTAGAGTATCATCTCTAGTGTCTGTGTTTCCAATCTTGAGTTCATAGTCCATCCGGAAGATCCTTTTTGCAGTAACTTTGTAACTTTTACGCACCCATTGAAAAACTATGGGGACTCGCGTGTGACTATTTGCTCTGCACACGCAACCCGTGGACCTCCTGGTCACTAACTAAAGTTAGCTCCTTGTAGGCCCAGCGATTCTAGAGGCCCTAGGCCTTTTCCCTTTTCTGTTCGTGGTACTTATACCACTATTTTAGTATATGGTTTGAGCGGCCACCAGGGCCTATCCATATAAAGTGCAACTTCTGTGTATTCTAACATAATCTTGTTTAACGATTTGTGCTCCTGTGCTCATAAAGAGTCTAGGGGTTACTTTGAGAAATAAATACATATATATTTTCAATATATATCTGTGTGGTGTCCTTTCATTGGTATAAAAGGGGGTTACATTTGGTAAAACAGCTGGCTTAACACGCTTCACGAGTTTAGCCTCAAAGACTGCTTAGCCTACGCTACCACTAGGGCAGCTAGTCCGAAAAGGTTGACTTACAACCACACCATAAGGGTTGCTAGGCATGGTACAAGGTGGTCACTTTAACTAGTGAACATCATATACCAGGCCAACTTCTCACATTTCCCTAGGTGCCGGCAGAGCTAGGGTTCAAAAACTACAGCTAGTCACTTTGCCAAAAAAGGGTAATTTTTCACTGCAAAATTGAGGTGTGACCACGTTGCGTTTTGCGCCGTTTCCTGTCGCGGGCACTAGGCCGACCCGCACAAGTGAGGTACCATTTTTCTCATAGGACTTTGGGGAACGCGGGGTGGGTGGAAATTTGTGGATCCACGCAGATACCAGAACTTTCCATCACAGGAATGTGGGGAAATTGTGTTTTAGTGTCAAATTTTTAGGTTTGCAAGGGATGCTGGGTAACAGACCCTGGTGGGAGGCACTCAAGTCACCCCATCCTGGATTTCCCTGGGTGTCTAGTTTTCTAAAATATATAGGTTTGCTAGGTTTCCCTAGGTGTCGGCAAAGCTAGGGTTCAAAAACTACAGCTAGGCACTTTGCCAAAAAAGGGTCATTTTTCACTGCAAAATTGAGGTGTGACCACGTTGCGTTTTGCACCGTTTCCTGTCGCGGGCACTAGGCCGCCCCGCACAAGTGAGGTACCATTTTTCTTGTAGGACTTTGGGGAACGCGGGGTGGGTGGAAATTTGTGCATCCACGCAGATTCCAGAACTTTCCATCACAGAAATGTGGGGAAAATTTGTTTTTTTTGTCCATTTTTTACGTTTGCAAGGGATTCTGGGTAACAGACCCTGGTGGGAGGCACTCAAGTCACCCCATCCTGGATTCCCCTGGGTGTCTAGTTTACAAAAATATATAGGTTTGCTAGGTTTCCCTAGGTGCCGGCAGAGCTAGGGTTCAAAAACTACAGCTAGTCACTTTGCCAAAAAATGGTCATTTTTCACTGCAAAATTGAGGTGTGACCTCTTTGCGTTTTGCGACGTTTCCTGTTGCGGGCACCAGGCCGACCCGCACAAGTGAGGTACCATTTTTCTCATAGGACTTTGGGGAACGTGGGGTGGGAGGAAATTTGTAGATCCACACAGATTCCAGAACTTTCCATCACAGAAATGTGGGGAAAATGTGTTTTTTTGTCAATTTTTTAGTTTTGCAAGGGATTTTGGGTAACAGAACCTGGTGGGAGGCACTCAAGTCACCCCATCCTGGATTCCCCTGGGTGTCTAGTTTTCAAAAATATGTAGGTTTGCTACGTTTCCCTCGGTGTGGCGGCAGAGCTAGGGTTAAAAAACTACAGCTATTCACTTTGCCAAAAAAGGGTCATTTTTCACTGAAAAATTGAGGTGTGACAACGTTGCGTTTTGCGCCGTTTCCTGTCACGGTTACTAGGGTGCCCCGCACAAGTGAGGTACCATTTTTCTCGTAGGACTTTGGGGAACGCGGGGTGGGTGGAAATTTGTGCATCCACGCAGATTCCAGAACTTTCCATCACAGAAATGTGGGGAAAATGTGTTTTTTTTGTAAATTTTTTAGGTTTGCAAGGGAGTCTGGGTAACAGACCCTGGTGGGAGGCACTCAACTCACCACATCCTGGATTCCCCTGGGTGTCTAGTTTTCAAAAATATATAGGTTTGCTAGGTTTCCCTAGGTGCCGGCAGAGCTAGGGTTCAAAAACTACAGCTAGGCGCTTTGCCAAAAAAGTGTTATTTTTCACTGCAAAATTGAGGTGTGACCATGTTGCGTTTCGCGCCGTTTCCTGTCGCGGGCACTAGGCGACCCGCACAAGTGAGGTACCATTTTTCTCATAGGGCTTGGGGGAACACGGGGTGGGTGGAAATTTGTGGATCCACGCAGATTCCAGAACTTTCCATCACAGAAATGTGGGGAAAATGTGTGTTTTTTGTCCATTTGTTACGTTTGCAAGTGATTCTGGGTAACAGACCCTGGTGGGAGGCACTCAAGTCACCCCATCCTGGATTCCCCTGGGTGTCTAGTTTACAAAAATATATAGGTTTGCTAGGTTTCCCGAGGTGCCGGCAGAGCTAGGGTTCAAAAACTACAGCTAGTCACTTTGCCAAAAAAGGGTAATTTTTCACTGCAAAATTGAGGTGTGACCACGTTGCGTTTTGCGCCGTTTCCTGTTGCGGGCACTAGGCCGACCCACACAAGTGAGGTACCATTTTTCTCATAGGACTTTGGGGAAAGCAGGGTGGGTGGAAATTTGTGGATCCACGCAGATTCCAGAACTTTCCATCACAGGAATGTGGGGAAAATGTGTTTTTTTGTCAAATTTTTAGGTTTGCAAGGGATTCTGGGTATTAGACCCTGGTGGGAGGCACTCAAGTCACCCCATCCTGGATTCCCCTGGGTGTCTAGTTTACAAAAATATATAGGTTTGCTAGGTTTCCCTAGGTGCCGGCAGAGCTAGGGTTCAAAAACTACAGCTAGTCACTTTGCCAAAAAATGGTCATTTTTCACTGCAAAATTAAGGTGTGACCTCGTTGCGTTTTGCGACGTTTCCTGTTGCGGGCACCAGGCCGACCCGCACAAGTGAGGTACCATTTTTCTCATAGGACTTTGGGGAACGTGGGGTGGGAGGAAATTTGTAGATCCACACAGATTCCAGAACTTTCCATCACAGAAATGTGGGGAAAATGTGTTTTTTTGTCAATTTTTTAGTTTTGCAAGGGATTTTGGGTAACAGAACCTGGTGGGAGGCACTCACGTCACCCCATCCTGGATTCCCCTGGGTGTCTAGTTTTCAAAAATATATAGGTTTGCTACGTTTCCCTAGGTGCCGGCAGAGCTAGGGTTAAAAAACTACAGCTATTCACTTTGCCAAAAAAGGGTCATTTTTCACTGAAAAATTGAGGTGTGACAACGTTGCGTTTTGCGCCGTTTCCTGTCACGGTCACTAGGGTGCTGTAGGAAGGTGGATATCTGACTATGGTTACCCCCAAATTTTTGCCTAGTGTCTAGCTGGTTTTTCGACTTAGTTGGCCTGAGATCCTGCCATTCAGGCTCTCAGGCTATCTGCTCTCTCTGTAAAATGGACTCCATGTACCCTAGGTACATACCCAATTGGTTGGATCACCCTGTCAGCCCCTGTACCAGTGTACACTAGGTACCCAGGGCATTGGTGTACCCAAGGCCTGCCAGGGGCTGCAGCATGTATTATGCCACCCCAGGCTTGGCCTAACAATCTGACACAACTGGCTGATCACTCAGCTGGGGTAAGTTGGTGTAATCACCTCTTACTTAGGTGTAGTATACCTATACCTAACCTTAAATGGGACACCTGGTAACCTCTAAGTCACTCCTATGGCAGGCCTTAACAATCCTGAAGGCAGAGTGCTTGGTTCCATGTGAGATGGTGCTCTGGCATGAGCTGAGCCTGTCTGCAGTGGTCGGAACAACTTCCTTCTACTGTTTCCAGATATCGTCATACCATATACTCTTAAGTGCATTATGAACCTCGCGGTTAAATGCTATCTTTGGTTTGGCTTTATCAAAACATGTCGAGTAAGGTGTCATACGAATTGGAATACTAACCCCTCGCCAATTCTGGCGACGGGGTTAGCATTCCACCCTTCTAGAGGGACACGACATGTACAGTACCTGAAACCCGGGTAAAATCAGACATAGCCTCAGCTCCACAAAATGGATGCTGCCACCACAGACACAAGTCTGCCCTCCTGCTGCTGGGAGTCCTTCCAGCTTGGGAGGTGTGGACAAAGGGTTTCCTGCCAGGGGAGGTGCATGCACCACCCCAGACAGGATTTTGTGTATTGGTCAGGTAGGGCTTGAAAGAAACCAGACATGCCTGTGGCTCACAAGGAGCCTCGGTGCATATGCCAGTTCAAACCGGTCCTGGGGCACACCAGTCCCGGGCCTGGGGCGAGCTGGACAAAGGATTGGGGGTGTAACCACCCCCCTTCCTGGTCCCACCCATAGGGAGGGACCTAGCAGGTAGTCCGGCCCCTAGAATCCGCTTAAAGGTAGGAGCTGTGTCCTAAGACTTCAGACATCCTGGAATCAACTTGAAACTAAGAAGAAGACGGGAACTTCGACATTCTGCTGCACAGAAGACTGAAGAAAATCTCCCCTGTGGTCAGGGAGTGACCACCTTGCTAACGCAAGCACCATCCAGCGAATCACCGTCTGCTTTGCCGCCGCCTCCCGCCGGAGCCCGAGCCCAGAGACTGACAAGACCTGGACCTCCAGACCTCTCACCGCCCGATCCACAGTCCCTGAAAAGAGGAGACCCGTGGAGGCACCGAGACACGTGGAGCCAGCCATCTTGAAACGACTACGACAAGCTGACCAGTGCAACAACCGAGGCTCCCTCCAAGTTGTGCTTTGGGTCCTGAGAAGCCCAACCCTCGAGCAGCATCTGCACCAAAGGTGAGCCCTCCAGCATCTCCACGATCTGCGTGGGGCCCTTCTGCATTTTGCCACTCGACGCGCCTAACCGGTTGCTGGCCCGCTGGCTAGTGGCCATCTTGGCGACGAAATCTACGACAAACACCGCTGGTCTGGTTGCTCCAGACTGGCCCTTGCTCCCCTCCAAAGGAGCAATCCCTCTGACCTTGCTGGTCAGAACCAACAGCTGATTTCTGAATCCTCCTACAATTGCTTTTGCCAAGGCTTGTTTGCTTCGATCAAGTCGCCGACACCGCCGACAGCGAGAGCCTGCGTGGGACAGCTCGTGAGCCGACTCCTGGACGTCGTCGACCTTCAGGGACCACGTGGCTGCGGAGACAAGCTACCCCTCATCACCTGTTTGCACCCGACATCGCCTGGTACCCACCTGGTGCCACGCTGGTCACTGGCTAGTGACTGTGAACACTGTCCCCTCTGCTTACAGGTCTTCAACATCTCCGATCCACTCTTGGATCCACTGCATCTCTTCCCGACCGACCGCCTGCAGCATCCTTGTCCCAGGCTCAACGGAACAGATAGAAGAAACCCGACGCACTTTGAGGCCTATGCACCCGCTTCCTGTGGGTGAGGTAAAGCTGGTACTCCGGTGCCCATGTGTAGTAATACATCTCTAGTGCCTGTGTTCCAAATCTTAAGTTCCTAGGTCATCCGGAAGATTCCTTTTGCAGTAACTTTGTACTTTTTACGCACCCATTGAAACCTATGGGAGCCCGCGTGTGACTATTTGCTCTGCACACGCCACCCGTGGACCTCCTGGTCACTAACTGACGTTAGCTCCTTGTAGGCCCAGCGATTCTAGAGGCCCTAGGCCTTTTCCCTTTTCTGTTCGTGGTACTTATACCACTATTTTAGTATATGGTTTGAGTGGCCACCAGGGCCTATCCATATAAAGTGCAACTTCTGTGTATTCTACTGTAATCTTGTTTGACGATTTGTGCTCCTGTGCTCATAAAGAGACTAGGGGTTACTTTGAGAAATAAATACATATATATTTTGAATATATATCTGTGTGGTGTCCTTTCATTGGTATAAAAGGGGGTTACTATTGGTAAAACAGCTTGCTTAACACGCATCACGAGTTTAGCCTCAAAGACTGCTTAGCCTACGCTACCACTAGGGCAGCTAGTCCAAAAAGGTTGACTTACAACCACACCATAAGGGTTGCTTGGCATGGTACAAGGTGGTCACTAGAACTAGTGAACAGCATATACCAGGCCAACTTCTCACATTGGTGAGCAGCGGTTGGATTTGAGCTTGCTGTGTTTTACCATTGTAATCTCTTGGTTACCAATTGAAAGATCACATAGGTACCTGTAGGTACATATAAAACAAGATTAGATATACATAAGTTCTACTGAACTTAGTTGTTGTAGAGCAAAGGGAGTAGCACACCCTGACTACAACTACTAGATAGGTTTAGTAGGTAAACCCAAGTGAAGGTAGATTGCAACACATCCACCCACACTTAAGAGCAATGGCCGGGGCAGAGGGGTCCACTGTACCCATCTCTGTTGAGAGTGACCCCCAGAGGGCACCATCCAGCTTTGCTACCCTTAATCAGAATGAGCTCAGGCATTTGGCAACTCTTAGAGGCCTTAAACAGCCCAAGAACCCAAACTCTGCTGAGCTCAGAGAGCTCTTACAGAATGATGAGAATCAGAGAGCACTCAAGAAAGCTTCCCAGTTAGCCCCCTTAGGGACAGGAACAGGGGGCCCCCCTTCTAAAGATGCCACTGAAGTACCCCTTCCCAATAGTCACCCCTTAGATGGGATGCCTACCACAGAGGATGAGAGTGAAAAGGATACTGACAGTAGTGAGGATGAAGGGAGAACTAGCCCAGTGCCAAGTATTATACTTGGCCCAGCTAAACCAAGGCTATTGGGGACTGACAGTGGGTTCAACCCACTGGATCTCCCCAGTGGACTTAACACAGGGCTTGGAAGGCAAAGGAATCGCTCAGGTGACTCCAATGCTTCCCATGGCTCTAGAGGCTCTCAAGGTCACTCCAGGAAAAGGATGACCACCCCTCAGAGGAGGGAACATGAGGCCAGAATGCAGGAAGCCCAGCTGAGGATCAGGAAGCAGGAGCTAGAAGTAGCCCTGATGGAAGAAAAACTGAGCAAGGCTAGGCAGCATAGAGAGAGTGGGTCTATACCCACTGGTGGCAGCAATGTCCCTAGGGACAAAGATAGGGTCTTTGACAATAGGAACCTGTCCAAGATTGTGCCCCCCTACAAAAGTGGGGATGACATCCACAAATGGATGACTGCTCTTGAGAGAGCCTGCAAAGTGCAGCAGGTTCCTGAAGACCAGTGGGCAGCAATCTTATGGCTCTCCTTTGAGGGGAGAGGCAGAGATAGACTCCTCACTGTTAGAGAAGAGGATGTCAGAAATTACAGAGTCCTGAAGAGTGTCCTAGTTGATGGGTTAGGCTTAACCACTGAACAGTACAGGTTAATGTTCAGAGACACCCAGAAGACACAGACTCAGGACTGGTCTGAATATGTGGAATGTGCCACTAAGGCTTTGGAGGGTTGGTTGCTGGGAAGTAAGGTGTCTGATTATACAGGATTGTACAATTTGATGATGAGAGAGCAGATTTTAAGTAATTGTCAAAACCAGCTTCTCCATCAACACCTGGTAGACTCAGATTTGACCTCTCCCCAAGAATTGGGAAAGAGGGCAGATAAATGGGTCAGGACCAGGATCAGGGCTAAAAACCAGGGTGGTGACCAAAAGAAAGATACCACCAAGCCTCAAGAGAAGGGTGGGGATAAAGAAAAAGAGAAACCTTCCTCAGGGCCCCAAAACTCCACACAGGGTGGTGGGTCCCAAGCTCCCTCCTCTACCACAGCCAAAAAGCCCTACTGCCATGAGTGTAAAACTCCTGGGCATTGGAAAACTGACAGCGGTTGCCCAAGGGCTAAAAACAAAACTGTTCCTCCAATTACTCCTGTCACACCACCTATTACTGTCAGCAGTAATCCCCCAGGTGGTGGGAGTGCCCCCAGAAATCTGGGTGGGTTTACTTGGGGAACACAGGGGGACCCTGGCTTAGCCAATTCCCCTGCAGCAGATACTCTTGTCTGTGATGGTGGCATGGGGTTTGCCAACTTCACTGCCTGTCCCAACACTTTGGGTAGGTACAGACAGGAGCCCTACATCAATGGTACAAAAGCTGAGGCCTACAGAGACACTGGAGCTAGCATCACAATGGTGGCCCATTGGCTAGTTCCCTCTGAGCAGCTTTTGCCTGGTTTCTCCTACCAGGTGACCAACATTGATGGCAAACAGAACAGTCATCCCATGGCAGAGGTATGTCTCAGCTGGGGAGGTGTCACTGGCCCTAAAAGGGTGGCAGTGTCCCCAACCTTGCCTGTAGACTGCTTACTGGGGAATGACTTAGAACTCTCAGCTTGGGCTGGAGTTGAACAAGACACCCATTCTAAAATGGTAGGCCTGTCACAAAAGGGTAGGGGGGTTGTGCCATTCACAACCCCTGTCCAAATAGATTTCCTCCCTGAAAAGGTTGGAAGGGCAGTGGTAGCCACAGCCCAGGCACAGACAGACTTCCCTGTAGAGACTGGCAGAGCTGTGACAGTCACAGCTCAAACACAAACTGAGTGCCACCCTGAAAAGGTTGGCAAGGCTGTAATGGTCTCAGCCTATACTCAGACTGACATAGGTGTAGTGAAGCCTGAAACAATGGATCACTCCACACAAACTGAGAGTAGTGGGGAGGAAGAAAAGTCTCCCTCTCCCCAGACATTAGGAAAAGGTCAGCCTCCTCAGGGATCTGACCTCACCCCTTGTGAAGGAACTGCCCCAGAGGTAGCCAGGCCTGGCCTGGCAGAGCCTCTGATGTCAGTGGCCCCTTCCAAGGTGGGACCCAGTCTGGTGCAGGTAGCCTGCCTCTCTCTACCCTGCCTCAGTCAGCCCAGGGCTGCAGAGGTCAGGGAGGCCAGTGGACCCCCAGAGGGCCCCTGTCCACAAGAACCCCCCCATCAAAAGAATGAGGATTGCCTGGCTAGTAGCCCTAGTCAGGTGATGGGTAAAAACATTCCTGAGGGATCTCCTTTACAGGTAGTTAGGGACCTCCCCCAGAGGGATTCTGTTGGGCACAGGCAAACCTGGGACCTTAGGGCCCCAAACCTGACCTGTCCCTCCAGTAAGCCCACAAAAGGGACCCAGCCTCCAGCTTTAGGTAGCCAGAGGCTGACCCTGAGAGCACAGTGCAACTCAGTTAAGGAAAGAAAGGCATCCATGGTGAAGGATGATTGGAGGAAGCTGAGGTCTCACTTTGAGGACACTCACTTCAGTACTCCATCTCGACACCAGCCTTTTACTTTGCCAAGACACACCAAAGGTAGAGATTCCCTATGGTGGAGACCCTCTGATACCCTTAGGGTGAGGGATCGCTTAGTGGACCATGAGACAGGGGGTAACCATGCCAGTGCTGGTTCCTCCTTATATGGCCACTTGGGCAATATAGGCTTACCTGGTCAAGGTCAGCCTTATCTCCCTTCGTTTGGGGGGGGGTTGTGTAGGAAGGTGGATATCTGACTATGGTTACCCCCAAATTTTTGCCTAGTGTCTAGCTGGTTTTTCGACTTAGTTGGCCTGAGATCCTGCCATTCAGGCTCTCAGGCTATCTGCTCTCTCTGTAAAATGGACTCCATGTACCCTAGGTACATACCCAATTGGTTGGATCACCCTGTCAGCCCCTGTACCAGTGTACACTAGGTACCCAGGGCATTGGTGTACCCAAGGCCTGCCAGGGGCTGCAGCATGTATTATGCCACCCCAGGCTTGGCCTAACAATCTGACACAACTGGCTGATCACTCAGCTGGGGTAAGTTGGTGTAATCACCTCTTACTTAGGTGTAGTATACCTATACCTAACCTTAAATGGGACACCTGGTAACCTCTAAGTCACTCCTATGGCAGGCCTTAACAATCCTGAAGGCAGAGTGCTTGGTTCCATGTGAGATGGTGCTCTGGCATGAGCTGAGCCTGTCTGCAGTGGTCGGAACAACTTCCTTCTACTGTTTCCAGATATCGTCATACCATATACTCTTAAGTGCATTATGAACCTCGCGGTTAAATGCTATCTTTGGTTTGGCTTTATCAAAACATGTCGAGTAAGGTGTCATACGAATTGGAATACTAACCCCTCGCCAATTCTGGCGACGGGGTTAGCATTCCACCCTTCTAGAGGGACACGACATGTACAGTACCTGAAACCCGGGTAAAATCAGACATAGCCTCAGCTCCACAAAATGGATGCTGCCACCACAGACACAAGTCTGCCCTCCTGCTGCTGGGAGTCCTTCCAGCTTGGGAGGTGTGGACAAAGGGTTTCCTGCCAGGGGAGGTGCATGCACCACCCCAGACAGGATTTTGTGTATTGGTCAGGTAGGGCTTGAAAGAAACCAGACATGCCTGTGGCTCACAAGGAGCCTCGGTGCATATGCCAGTTCAAACCGGTCCTGGGGCACACCAGTCCCGGGCCTGGGGCGAGCTGGACAAAGGATTGGGGGTGTAACCACCCCCCTTCCTGGTCCCACCCATAGGGAGGGACCTAGCAGGTAGTCCGGCCCCTAGAATCCGCTTAAAGGTAGGAGCTGTGTCCTAAGACTTCAGACATCCTGGAATCAACTTGAAACTAAGAAGAAGACGGGAACTTCGACATTCTGCTGCACAGAAGACTGAAGAAAATCTCCCCTGTGGTCAGGGAGTGACCACCTTGCTAACGCAAGCACCATCCAGCGAATCACCGTCTGCTTTGCCGCCGCCTCCCGCCGGAGCCCGAGCCCAGAGACTGACAAGACCTGGACCTCCAGACCTCTCACCGCCCGATCCACAGTCCCTGAAAAGAGGAGACCCGTGGAGGCACCGAGACACGTGGAGCCAGCCATCTTGAAACGACTACGACAAGCTGACCAGTGCAACAACCGAGGCTCCCTCCAAGTTGTGCTTTGGGTCCTGAGAAGCCCAACCCTCGAGCAGCATCTGCACCAAAGGTGAGCCCTCCAGCATCTCCACGATCTGCGTGGGGCCCTTCTGCATTTTGCCACTCGACGCGCCTAACCGGTTGCTGGCCCGCTGGCTAGTGGCCATCTTGGCGACGAAATCTACGACAAACACCGCTGGTCTGGTTGCTCCAGACTGGCCCTTGCTCCCCTCCAAAGGAGCAATCCCTCTGACCTTGCTGGTCAGAACCAACAGCTGATTTCTGAATCCTCCTACAATTGCTTTTGCCAAGGCTTGTTTGCTTCGATCAAGTCGCCGACACCGCCGACAGCGAGAGCCTGCGTGGGACAGCTCGTGAGCCGACTCCTGGACGTCGTCGACCTTCAGGGACCACGTGGCTGCGGAGACAAGCTACCCCTCATCACCTGTTTGCACCCGACATCGCCTGGTACCCACCTGGTGCCACGCTGGTCACTGGCTAGTGACTGTGAACACTGTCCCCTCTGCTTACAGGTCTTCAACATCTCCGATCCACTCTTGGATCCACTGCATCTCTTCCCGACCGACCGCCTGCAGCATCCTTGTCCCAGGCTCAACGGAACAGATAGAAGAAACCCGACGCACTTTGAGGCCTATGCACCCGCTTCCTGTGGGTGAGGTAAAGCTGGTACTCCGGTGCCCATGTGTAGTAATACATCTCTAGTGCCTGTGTTCCAAATCTTAAGTTCCTAGGTCATCCGGAAGATTCCTTTTGCAGTAACTTTGTACTTTTTACGCACCCATTGAAACCTATGGGAGCCCGCGTGTGACTATTTGCTCTGCACACGCCACCCGTGGACCTCCTGGTCACTAACTGACGTTAGCTCCTTGTAGGCCCAGCGATTCTAGAGGCCCTAGGCCTTTTCCCTTTTCTGTTCGTGGTACTTATACCACTATTTTAGTATATGGTTTGAGTGGCCACCAGGGCCTATCCATATAAAGTGCAACTTCTGTGTATTCTACTGTAATCTTGTTTGACGATTTGTGCTCCTGTGCTCATAAAGAGACTAGGGGTTACTTTGAGAAATAAATACATATATATTTTGAATATATATCTGTGTGGTGTCCTTTCATTGGTATAAAAGGGGGTTACTATTGGTAAAACAGCTTGCTTAACACGCATCACGAGTTTAGCCTCAAAGACTGCTTAGCCTACGCTACCACTAGGGCAGCTAGTCCAAAAAGGTTGACTTACAACCACACCATAAGGGTTGCTTGGCATGGTACAAGGTGGTCACTAGAACTAGTGAACAGCATATACCAGGCCAACTTCTCACAGGTGCCCCGCACAAGTGAGGTACCATTTTTCTCGTAGGACTTTGGGGAACGCGGGGTGGGTGGAAATTTGTGCATCCACGCAGATTCCAGAACTTTCAATCAAAGAAATGTGGGGAAAATGTGTTTTTTTTGTCAATTGTTTAGGATTGCAAGGGATTCTGGGTAAAAGACCCTGGTGGGAGGCACTCAACTCACCACATCCTGGATTCCCCTGGGTGTCTAGTTTTCAAAAATATATAGGTTTGCTAGGTGTAGGCAGGTGGATATCTGACTATGGTTACCCCAAAATTTTTGCCTAGTGTCTAGCTGGTTTTTCGACTTAGTTGGCCTGAGATCCTGCTATTCAGGATCTCAGCCTGGCTGTTCTCTCTTTAAAATGGACTCCATGTACCCTAGGTACATACCCAATTGGTTGGATCACCCTGTCAGCCCCTGTACCAGTGTACACTAGGTACCCAGGGCATTGGTGTACCCAAGGCCTGCCAGGGGCTGAAGCATGTATTATGCCACCCCAGGCTTGGCCTAACAATTTGACACAACTGGCTGATCACTCAGCTGGGGTAAGTTGGTGTAATCACCTCTTACTAAGGTGTAGTATACCTATACCTAACCTTAAATGGGACACCTGGTAACCTATAAGTCACTCCTATGGCAGGCCTTAACAATCCTGAAGGCAGAGTGCTTGGTTCCATGTGAGATGGTGCTCTGGCATGAGCTGAGCCTGTCTGCAGTGGTCGGAACAACTTCCTTCTACTGTTTCCAGATATCGTCATACCATATACTCTTAAGTGCATTATGAACCTCGCGGTTAAATGCTAACTTTGGTTTGGCTTTATCAAAACATGTCGAGTAAGGTGTCATACGAATTGGAATACTAACCCCTCGCCAATTCTGGCGACGGGGTTAGCATTCCACCCTTCTAGAGGGACACGACATGTACAGTACCTGAAACCCGGGTAAAATCAGACATAGCCTCAGCTCCACAAAATGGATGCTGCCACCCCAGACACAAGTCTGCCCTCCTGCTGCTGGGAGTCCTTCCAGCTTGGGAGGTGTGGACAAAGGGTTTCCTGCCAGGGGAGGTGCATGCACCACCCCAGACAGGATTTTGTGTATTGGTCAGGTAGGGCTTGAAAGAAACCAGACATGCCTGTGGCTCACAAGGAGCCTCGGTGCATATGCCAGTTCAAACCGGTCCTGGGGCACACCAGTCCCGGGCCTGGGGCGAACTGGACAAAGGATTGGGGGTGTAACCACCCCCCTTCCTGGTCCCACCCATAGGGAGGGACCTAGCAGGTAGTCCGGCCCCTAGAATCCGCTTAAAGGTAGGAGCTGTGTCCTAAGACTTCAGACATCCTGGAATCAACTTGAAACTAAGAAGAAGACAGGAACTTCGACATTCTGCTGCACAGAAGACTGAAGGAAATCTCCCCTGTGGTCAGGGAGTGACCACCTTGCTAACGCAAGCACCATCCAGCGAATCAACGTCTGCTTTGCCGCCACCTCCCGCCGGAGCCCGAGCCCAGAGACTGACAAGACATGGACCTCCAGACCTCTTACCGCCCGATCCACAGTCCCTGAAAAGAGGAGACCCATGGAGGCACCGAGACACGTGGAGCCAGCCATCTTGAAATGACCACGACAAGCTGACAAGTGCAACAACCAAGGCTCCCTCCGAGTTGTGCTTTGGGATCTGAGAAGCCCAACCCTCGAGCAGCATCTGCACCAAAGGTGAGCCCTCCAGCATCTCCACGATCTGCGTGGGGCCCTTCTGCATTTTGCCACTCGACGCGCCTAACCGGTTGCTGGCCCGCTGGCTAGTGGCCATCTTGGCGACGAACTTCATGAAATACACTGCTGGTCTGGTTGCTCCAGACTGGCCCTTGCTCCCCTCCAAAGGAGCAGTCCTTCTGACCTTGCTGGTCAGAACCATCAGCTTATTTCATTTCCTACAACAATTGCTTTTGCCAAGGCTTGTTTGCTTCGATCCAGTCGCCGACACCGCCAACAGCGAGAGCCTGCGTGGGTCAACTTGTGCACCGACTCCTGGACGTCGTCGACCTCCAGGGACCACGTGGCTGCAGAGACCAGCTACACCTTTCTTCCTGTTTGCACCTGACATTGCCTGGTACCCACCTGGTGCCACGCTGGTCACTGGCTAGTGACTGTGAACACTGTCCCCTCTGCTTACAGGTCTTCAACATCTCCGATCCACTCTTGGATCCACTGCATCTCTCCCGGACCGACCGCCTGCAGCATCTTTGTCTTCAAGCTCCACGGAACAGATAGAAGAAACCCGACGCACTTCGAGGCCTATGCACCCGCTTCCTGTGGGTGAGGTAAAGCTGGCACACCTGTGCCCAAGTGTAGTATTACATCTCTAGTGCCTGTGTTCCAAATCTTGAGTTCCTAGTCCATCCGGAAGATCCTCTTTGCAGTAACTTTGTACTTTTTACGCACCCATTGAAACCTATGGGAGCACGCGTGTGACTATTTGCTCGGCACACGCCACCCGTGGACCTCCTGGTCACTAACTGAAGTTAGCTCCTTGTAGGCCCAGCGATTCTAGAGGCCCTAGGCCTGTTCCCTTTTCTGTTCGTGGTACTTATACCACTATTTTAGTATATGGTTCGAGTGGCCACCAGGGCCTATCCATATAAAGTGCAACTTCTGTGTATTCTACTGTAATCTTGTTTGACGATTTGTGCTCCCGTGCTCATAAAGAGACTAGGGGTTACTTTGAGAAATAAATACATATATATTTTGAATATATATCTGTGTGGTGTCCTTTCATTGGTATAAAAGGGGGTTACATTTGGTAAAACAGCTGGCTTAACACGCTTCACGAGTTTAGCCTCAAACACTGCTTAGCATATGCTACCACTAGGGCAGCTAGTCCGAAAAGGTTGACTTACAACCACACCATAAGGGTTGCTTGGCATGGTACAAGGTGATCACTTTAACTAGTGAGCATCATATACCAGGCCAACTTCTCACACTAGGTTTCCCTAGGTGCCGGCAGAGCTAGGGTTCAAAAACTACAGCTAGTCACTTTGCCAAAAAATGGTCATTTTTCACTGCAAAATTGAGGTGTGACCTCGTTGCATTTTGCGCCGTTTCCTGTCACGGGCACCAGGCGACCCGCACAAGTGAGGTACCATTTTTCTCGTAGGGCTTGGGGGAACGCGGGGTGGGTGGAAATTTGTGGATCCACGCAGATTCCAGAACTTTCCATCACAGAAATGTGGGGAAAATGTGTGTTTTTTGTCCATTTGTTACGTTTGCAAGTGATTCTGGGTAACAGACCCTGGTGGGAGGCACTCAAGTCACCCCATCCTGGATTCCCCTGGGTGTCTAGTTTACAAAAATATATAGGTTTGCTAGGTTTCCCGAGGTGCCGGCAGAGCTAGGGTTCGAAAACTACAGCTAGTCACTTTGCCAAAAAAGGGTAATTTTTCACTGAAAAATTGAGGTGTGACCACGTTGCGTTTTGCGCCGTTTCCTGTCGCGGGCACTATGCCGACCCGCACAAGTGAGGTACCATTTTTCTCATAGGACTTTGGGGAACGCGGGGTGGGTGGAAATTTGTGGATCCACGCAGATTCCAGAACTTTCCATCACAGGAATGTGGGGAAAATGTGTTTTTTTGTCAATTTTTTAGGTTTGCAAGGGATTCTGGGTAACAGACCCTGGTGGGAGGCCCTCAAGTCACTCCATCCTGGATTTCCCTGGGTGTCTAGTTTTCAAAAATATATAGGTTTGCTAGGTTTCCCTAGGTGCCGGCAGAGCTAGGGTTCAAAAACTACAGCTAGGCACTTTGCCAAAAAAGGGTCATTTTTCACTGCAAAATTGAGGTGTGACCACGTTGCGTTTTGCGCCGTTTCCTGTCGCGGACACTAGGCCGCCCCGCACAAGTGAGGTACCATTTTTCTTGCAGGACTTTGTGGAACGCAGGGTGGGTGGAAATTTGTGCATCCACGCAGATTCCAGAACTTTCCATCACAGAAATGTGGGGAAAATGTGTTTTTTTTTTGTCAATTTTTTAGGTTTGCAAGGAATTATGGGTAACAGACCCTGGTGGGAGGCACTCAAGTCATTCCATCCTGGATTCCCCTGGGTGTCTAGTTTTCAAAAATATATAGGTTTGCTACGTTTCCCTAGGTGCCGGCAGAGCTAGGGTTCAAAAACTACAGCTAGTCACTTTGCCAAAAAAGGGTCATTTTTCACTGAAAAATTGAGGTGTGACAACGTTGCGTTTTGCGCCGTTTCCTGTCACAGGCACTGGGGTGCCCCGCACAAGTGAGGTACCATTTTTCTCGTAGGACTTTGGGGAACGCGGGGTGGGTGGAAATTTGTGCATCCACGCAGATTCCAGAACTTTCCATCAAAGAAATGTGGGGAAAATGTGTTTTTTTTGTCAATTGTTTAGGTTTGCAAGGGATTATGGGTAAAAGACCCTGGTGGGAGGCACTCAACTCACCACATCCTGGATTCCCCTGGGTGTCTAGTTTTCAAAAATATATAGGTTTGCTAGGTTTCCCTAGGTGCCGGCAGAGCTAGGGTTCAAAAACTACAGCTAGTCACTTTGCCAAAAAATGGTCATTTTTCACTGCAAAATTGAGGTGTGACCTCGTTGCGTTTTGCGCCGTTTCCTGTCGCGGGCACTAGGCGACCCGCACAAGTGAGGTACCATTTTTCTCGTAGGGCTTGGGGGAACGCGGGGTGGGTGGAAATTTGTGGATCCACGCAGATTCCAGAACTATCCATCACAGAAATGTGGGGAAAATATGTGTTTTTTGTCCATTTGTTACGTTTGCAAGTGATTCTGGGTAACAGACCCTGGTGGGAGGCACTCAAGTCACCCTATCCTGGATTCCCCTGGGTGTCTAGTTTTCAAAAATATATAGGTTTGCTAGGTTTCCCTAGGTGCCGGCAGAGCTAGGGTTAAAAAACTACAGCTAGGCACTTTGCCAAAAAAGGGTCATTTTTCACTGCAAAATTGAGGTGTGACCACGTTGCGTTTTGCGCCGTTTCCTGTCGCGGACACTAGGCCGCACCGCACAAGTGAGGTACCATTTTTCTCGCAGGACTTTGTGGAACGCAGGGTGGGTGGAAATTTGTGCATCCACGCAGATTCCAGAACTTTCCATCACAGAAATATGGGGAAAATGTGTTTTTTTTGGTCAATTTTTTAGGTTTGCAAGGAATTATGGGTAACAGACCCTGATGGGAGGCACTCAAGTCACCCCATCCTGGATTCCCCTGGGTGTCTAGTTTTCAAAAATATATAGGTTTGCTACGTTTCCCTAGGTGCCGGCAGAGCTAGGGTTCAAAAACTACAGCTAGTCACTTTGCCAAAAAAGGGTCATTTTTCACTGAAAAATTGAGGTGTGACAACGTTGCGTTTTGCGCCGTTTCCTGTCACGGGCACTAGGGTGCCCTGCACAAGTGAGGTACCATTTTTCTCGTAGGACTTTGGGGAACGCGGGGTGGGTGGAAAATTGTGCATCCACGCAGATTCCAGAACTTTCCATCAAAGAAATGTGGGGAAAATGTGTTTTTTTTGTCAATTGTTTAGGTTTGCAAGGGATTCTGGGTAAAAGACCCTGGTGGGAGGCACTCAACTCACCACATCCTGGATTCCCCTGGGTGTCTAGTTTTCAAAAATATATAGATTTGCTAGGTTTCCCAAGGTGCCGGCAGAGCTAGGGTTCAAAAACTACAGCTAGTCACTTTGCCAAAAAATGGTCATTTTTCACTGCAAAATTGAGGTGTGACCTCGTTGCGTTTTGCGCCGTTTCCTGTCGCGGGCACTAGGCGACCCGCACAAGTGAGGTACAATTTTTCTCGTAGGGCTTGGGGGAACACGGGGTGAGTGGAAATTTGTGGATCCACGCAGATTCCAGAACTTTCCATCACAGAAATGTGGGGAAAATGTTTTTTTTTTTGTCAATTTTTTAGGTTTGCAAGGAATTCTGGGTAACAGACCCTCGTGGGAGGCACTCAAGTCACCCCATCCTGGATTCCCCTGGGTGTCTAGTTTTCAAACATATATAGGTTTGCTAGGTTTCCCTAGGTGCCGGCAGAGCTAGGGTTAAAAAACTACAGCTAGTCACTTTGCCAAAAAAGGGTCATTTTTCACTGAAAAATTGAGGTGTGACAACGTTGCGTTTTGCGCCGTTTCCCGTCACGGGCACTAGGGTGCCCCGCACAAGTGAGGTACCATTTTTCTCGTAGGACTTTGGAGAACGCGGGGTGGGTGGAAATTTGTGCATCCACGCAGATTCCAGAACTTTCCATCACTGAAATGTGGGGAAAATGTGTTTTTTTTTGTCAATTTTTTAGGTTTGCAAGGGATTCTGTGCAACAGACCCTGGTGGGAGGCACTCAAGTCACCTCATCCTGGATTCCCCTGGGTGTCTAGTTTTCAAAAATATATAGGTTTGGTAGGTTTCCTTTGGTGCCGGCAGAGCTAGGGTTCAAAAACTACAGCTAGGCACTTTGCCAAAAAAGGGTCATTTTTCACTGCAAAATTGAGGTGTGACCACGTTGCGTTTTGCGCTGTTTCCTGTCGCGGGCACTAGGCCGACCCGCACAAGTGAGGTACCATTTTTCTCATAGGACTTTGGGGAACGCGGGGTGGGTGGAAATATGTACATCCACGCAGATTCCAGAACTTTCCACCACAGGAATGTGGGGAAAATGTGTTTTTTTGTCAATTTTTTAGGTTTGCAAGGGATTCTGGGTAACAGACCCTGGTGGGAGGCACTCAAGTCACCCCATCCTGAAATCCTCTGGCTGTCTAGTTTTCAAAAATATATAGGTTTGCTAGGTTTCCCTAGGTGCCGGCAGAGCTAGGGTTCAAAAACTACAGCTAGGCACTTTGCCAAAAAAGTGTCATTTTTCACTGCAAAATTGAGGTGTGACCATGTTGCGTTTCGCGCCGTTTCCTGTCGCAGGCACTGGCGACCCGCACAAGTGAGGTACCATTTTTCTCGCAGGACTTTGGGGAACGCAGGGTGGGTGGAAATTTGTGCATCCACGCAGATTCCAGAACTTTCCATCACAGGAATGTGGGGAAAATGTGTTTTTTTGTCAATTTTTTAGGTTTGCAAGGGATTCTGGGTAACAGACCCTGGTGGGAGGCACTCAAGTCACCCCATCCTGGAATCCTCTGGGTGTCTAGTTTTCAAAAATATATAGGTTTGCTAGGTTTCCCTAGGTGCCGGCAGAGCTAGGGTTCAAAAACTACAGCTAGGCACTTTGCCAAAAAAGGGTCATTTTTCACTGCAAAATTGAGGTGTGACCACGTAGCGTTTTGCGCTGTTTCCTGTCGCGGGCACTAGGCCGACCCGCACAAGTGAGGTACCATTTTTCTCATAGGACTTTGGGGAACGCGGAGTGGGTGGAAATTTGTGGATCCACGCAGATTCCAGAACTTTCCATCACAGGAATGTGGGGAAAATGTGTTTTTTTGTCAATTTTTTATGTTTGTTTGGGATTCTGGGTAACAGACCCTGGTGGGAGGCACTCAAGTCACCCCATCCTGGATTCCCCTGGGTGTCTAGTTTTCAAAAATATATAGGTTTGCTAGGTTTCCCTAGGTGCCGGCAGAGCTAGGGTTCAAAAACTACAGCTAGGCACTTTGCCAAAAAAGTGTCATTTTTCACTGCAAAATTGAGGTGTGACCATGTTGCGTTTTGCGCTGTTTCCTGTCGCGGGAACTAGGCGACCCGCACAAGTGAGGTACCATTTTTCTAGTAGGACTTTGGGGAACGCAGGGTGGGTGGAAATTTGTGCATCCAAGCAGATTCCAGAACTTTCCATCACAGGAATGTGGGGAAAATGTGTTTTTTTGTCAAATTTTTAGGTTTGCAAGGGATTCTGGGTAACAGACCCTGGTGGGAGGCACTCAATTCACCCCATCCTGGATTTCCCTGGGTTTCTAGTTTTCAAAAATATATAGATTTGCTAGGTTTCCCTAGTGCCGGCAGAGCTAGGCTTAAAAAACTACAGCTAGGCACTTTGCCAAAAAAGTGTCATTTTTCACTGCAAAATTGAGGTGTGACCATGTTGCGTTTCGCGCCGTTTCCTGTCGCGGGCACTAGGCGACCCGCACAAGTGAGGTACCATTTTTCTCATAGGACTTTGGGGAACGCGGGGTGGGTGGAAATTTGTGGATCCATGCAGATTCCAGAGCTTTCCATCACAGAATTTTGGGGAAAATGTGTTTTTTTGTCAATTTTTTAGGTTTGCAAGGGATTCTGGGTAACAGACCCTGGTGGGAGGCACTCAAGTCACCCCATCCTGGATTCCCCTGGGTGTCTAGTTTTCAAAAATATATAGGTTTGCTAGGTTTCCCTAGGTGCCGGCAGAGCTAGGGTTCAAAAACGACAGCTAGGCACTTTGCCAAAAAAGTGTCATTTTTCACTGCAAAATTGAGGTGTGACCATGTTGCGTTTCGCGCCGTTTCCTGTCGCGGGCACTAGGCGACCCGCACAAGTGAGGTACCATTTTTCTCATAGGACTTTGGGGAACGTGGGGTGGGTGGAAATTTGTGGATCCATGCAGATTCCAGAGCTTTCCATCACAGGAATGTGGGGAAAATGTGTTTTTTTGTCAATTTTTTAGGTTTGCAAGGGATTCTGGGTAACAGACCCTGGTGGGAGGCACTCAAGTCACCCCATCCTGGATTCCCCTGGGTGTCTAGTTTTCAAAAATATATAGGTTTGCTAGGTTTCCCTAGGTGCCGGCAGAGCTAGGGTTCAAAAACGACAGCTAGGCACTTTGCCAAAAAAGTGTCATTTTTCACTGCAAAATTGAGGTGTGACCATGTTGCGTTTCGCGCCGTTTCCTGTCGCGGGCACTAGGCGACCCGCACAAGTGAGGTACCATTTTTCTCATAGGACTTTGGGGAACGTGGGGTGGGTGGAAATTTGTGGATCCATGCAGATTCCAGAGCTTTCCATCACAGGAATGTGGGGAAAATGTGTTTTTTTGTCAATTTTTTAGGTTTGCAAGGGATTCTGGGTAACAGACCCTGGTGGGAGGCACTCAAGTCACCCCATCCTGGATTCCCCTGGGTGTCTAGTTTTCAAAAATATATAGGTTTGCTAGGTTTCCTTAGGTGCCGGCAGAGCTAGGGTTCAAAAACGACAGCTAGGCACTTTGCCAAAAAAGTGTCATTTTTCACTGCAAAATTGAGGTGTGACCATGTTGCGTTTCGCGCCGTTTCCTGTCGCGGGAACTAGGTGACCCGCACAAGTGAGGTACCATTTTTCTTGCAGGACTTTGGGGAACGCAGGGTGGGTGGAAATTTGTGCATCCTCGCAGATTCCAGAACTTTCCATCACAGGAATGTGGGGAAAATGTGTTTTTTTGTCAAATTTTTAGGTTTGCAAGGGATTCTGGGTAACAGACCCTGGTGGGAGGCACTCAAGTCACCCCATCCTGGATTTCCCTGGGTGTCTAGTTTTCAAAAATATATAGATTTGCTAGGTTTCCCTAGTGCCGGCAGAGCTAGGGTTAAAACACTACAGCTAGGCACTTTGCCAAAAAAGGGTCATTTTTCACTGCAAAATTGAGGTGTGACCACGTTGCGTTTTGCGCTGTTTCCTGTCGCGGGCACTAGGCCGACCCGCACAAGTGAGGTACCATTTTTCTCATAGGACTTTGGGGAACGCGGGGTGGGTGGAAATATGTGCATCCACGCAGATTCCACAACTTTCCATCACAGGAATGTGGGGAAAATGTGTTTTTTTGTCAATTTTTTAGGTTTGCAAGGGATTCTGGGTAACAGACCCTGGTGGGAGGCACTCAAGTCACCCCATCCTGAAATCCTCTGGCTGTCTAGTTTTCAAAAATATATAGGTTTGCTAGGTTTCCCTAGGTGCCGGCAGAGCTAGGTTTAAAAAACAACAGCTAGTCACTTTACGAAAAAAGGGTCATTTTTCACTGCAAAATTGAGGTGTGACCACGTTGCGTTTTGCGCCGTTTCCTGTTGCGGGCACTAAGCCGACCCGCACAAGTGAGGTACCATTTTTCTCGTAGGACTTTGGGGAACGCGGGGTGGGTGGATATTTGTAGATCCACACAGATTCCAGAACTTTCCATCACAGAAATGTGGGGAAAATGTGTTTTTTTGTGAATTTATTAGGTTTGCAAGGGATTCTGGGTAACAGACCCTGGTGGGAGGCACTCAAGTCACCCCATCCTGGATTCCCCTGGGTGTCTAGTTTTCAAAAATATATAGGTTTGCTAGGTTTCCCTAGGTGCCGGCAGAGCTAGGGTTCAAAAACGACAGCTAGGCACTTTGCCAAAAAAGTGTCATTTTTCACTGCAAAATTGAGGTGTGACCATGTTGCGTTTCGCGCCGTTTCCTGTCGCGGGAACTAGGTGACCCGCACAAGTGAGGTACCATTTTTCTCGCAGGACTTTGGGGAACGCAGGGAGGGTGGAAATTTGTGCATCCTCGCAGATTCCAGAACTTTCCAACACAGGAATGTGGGGAAAATGTGTTTTTTTGTCAAATTTTTAGGTTTGCAAGGGATTCTGGGTAACAGACCCTGGTGGGAGGCACTCAAGTCACCCCATCCTGGATTTCCCTGGGTTTCTAGCTTTCAAAAATATATAGATTTGCTAGGTTTCCCTAGTGCCGGCAGAGCTAGGGTTAAAAAACTACAGCTAGGCACTTTGCCAAAAAAGGGTCATTTTTCACTGCAAAATTGAGGTGTGACCACGTTGCGTTTTGCGCTGTTTCCTGTCGCGGGCACTAGGCCGACCCGCACAAGTGAGGTACCATTTTTCTCATAGGACTTTGGGGAACGCGGGGTGGGTGGAAATATGTGCATCCACGCAGATTCCAGAACTTTCCATCACAGGAATGTGGGGAAAATGTGTTTTTTTGTCAATTTTTTAGGTTTGCAAGGGATTCTGGGTAACAGACCCTGGTGGGAGGCACTCAAGTCACCCCATCCTGAAATCCTCTGGCTGTCTAGTTTTCAAAAATATATAGGTTTGCTAGGTTTCCTGTGAGAAGTTGGCCTGGTATATGATGCTCACTAGTTAAAGTGATCACCCTGTACCATGCCAAGCAACCCTTATGGTGTGGTTGTAAGTCAACCTTTTCGGACTAGCTGCCCTAGTGGTAGCGTAGGCTAAGCAGTCTTTGAGGCTAAACTCGTGAAGCGTGTTAAGCCAGCTGTTTTACCAAATGTAACCCCCTTTTATACCAATGAAAGGACACCACACAGATATATATTCAAAATATATATGTATTTATTTCTCAAAGTAACCCCTAGTCTCTTTATGAGCACAGGAGCACAAATCGTCAAACAAGATTACAGTAGAATACACAGAAGTTGCACTTTATATGGATAGGCCCTGGTGGCCACTCAAACCATATACTAAAATAGTGGTATAAGTACCACGAACAGAAAAGGGAAAAGGCCTAGGGCCTCTAGAATCACTGGGCCTACAAGGAGCTAACGTCAGTTAGTGACCAGGAGGTCCACGGGTGGCGTGTGCAGAGCAAATAGTCACACGCGTGCTCCCATAGGTTTCAATGGGTGCGTAAAAAGTACAAAGTTACTGCAAAGAGGATCTTCCGGATGGACTAGGAACTCAAGATTTGGAACACAGGCACTAGAGATGTAATACTACACTTGGGCACAGGTGTGCCAGCTTTACCTCACCCACAGGAAGCGGGTGCATAGGCCTCGAAGTGCGTCGGGTTTCTTCTATCTGTTCCGTGGAGCCTGAAGACAAAGATGCTGCAGGCGGTCGGTCCGGGAGAGATGCAGTGGATCCAAGAGTGGATCGGAGATGTTGAAGACCTGTAAGCAGAGGGGACAGTGTTCACAGTCACTAGCCAGTGACCGGCGTGGCACCAGGTGGGTACCAGGCAATGTCGGGTGCAAACAGGGAGAAAGGTGTAGCTTGTCTCTGCAGCCACGTGGTCCCTGGAGGTCGACGATGTCCAGGAGTCGAGTCACGAGCTGTCCCACGCAGGCTCTCGCTGTCGGCGGTGTCGGCGACTTGATCGAAGCAAACAAGCCTTGGCAAAAGCAATTGTTGTAGGAAAAGGAAATAAGCTGATGGTTCTGACCAGCAAGGTCAGAAGGACTGCTCCTTTGGAGGGGAGCAAGGGCCAGTCTGGAGCAACCAGACCAGCGGTGTATTTCTTGAAGTTCGTCGCCAAGATGGCTACTAGCCAGCGGGCCAGCAACCGGTTAGGCGCGTCGAGTGGCAAAATGCAGAAGGGCCCCACGCAGATCGTGGAGATGCTGGAGGGCTCACCTTTGGTGCAGATGCTGCTCGGGTGTTGGGCTTCTCAGATCCCAAAGCACAACTTGGAGGAAGCCTCGGTTGTTGCACTTGTCAGCTTGTCGTAGTTGTTCCAAGATGGCCGGCTCCACGTGTCTCGGTGCCTCCACGGGTCTCCTTTTTTCAGGGACTGTGGATCGGGCGGTGAGAGGTCTGGAGGTCCAGGTCTTGTCAGTCTCTGGGCTCGGGCTCCAGCGGGAGGCGGCGGCAAAGCAGACGTTGATTCGCTGGATGGTGCTTGCGTTAGCAAGGTGGTCACTCCCTGACCACAGGGGAGATTGGCTTCAGTCCTCTGTGCAGCAGAGCGTCGAAGTTCCCGTCTTCTTCTTAGTGTTAAGTTGATTCCAGGATGTCTGAAGTCTTAGGACACAGCTCCTACCTTTAAGCGGATTCTAGGGGCCGGACTACCTGCTAGGTCCCTCCCTATGGGTGGGACCAGGAAGGGGGGTGGTTACACCCCCAATCCTTTGTCCAGCTCGCCCCAGGCCCGGGACTGGTGTGCCCCAGGACCGGTTTGAACTGGCATATGCACCGAGGCTCCTTGTGAGCCACAGACATGTCTGGTTTCTTTCAAGCCCTACCTGACCAATACACAAAATCCTGTCTGGGGTGGTGCACGCACCTCCCCTGGCAGGAAACCCTTTGTCCACACCTCCCAAGCTGGAAGGACTCCCAGCAGCAGGAGGGCAGACTTGTGTCTGTGGTGGCAGCATCCATTTTGTGGAGCTGAGGCTATGTCTGATTTTACCCGGGTTTCAGGTACTGTACATGTTGTGTCCCTCTAGAAGGGTGGAATGCTAACCCCGTCGCCAGAATTGGCGAGGGGTTAGTATTCCAATTTGTATGACACCTTACTCGACATGTTTTGATAAAGCCAAACCAAAGATAGCATTTAACCGCGAGGTTCATAATGTACTTAAGAGTATATGGTATGACGATATCTGGAAACAGTAGAAGGAAGTTGTTCCGACCACTGCAGACAGGCTCAGCTCATGCCAGAGCACCATCTCACATGGAACCACGCACTCTGCCTTCAGGATTGTTAAGGCCTGCCATAGGAGTGACTTATAGGTTACCAGGTGTCCCATTTAAGGTTAGGTATAGGTATACTACACCTAAGTAAGAGGTGATTACGCCAACTTACCCCAGCTGAGTGATCAGCCAGTTGTGTCAAATTGTTAGGCCAAGCCTGGGGTGGCATAATACATGCTTCAGCCCCTGGCAGGCCTTGGGTACACCAATGCCCTGGGTACCTAGTGTACCCTGGTACAGGGGCTGACAGGGTGATCCACTTCCAATTGGTTATGCACCTAGGGTGCATAGTTTTAATTTAGTAGAGAGAACAGCAGGCTGGGGGTCTGATTGGCAGGCCCACAGCCTCAATATGTCAAAAACCAGTGAAGCAAAAAGCAAAAATTTGGGGTGACCATAGGATAGCAGACCCTACTCTCCTACATTTCCCTAGGTGCCGGCAGAGCTAGGGTTCAAAAGCTACAGCTAGGCACTTTGCCAAAAAAGTGTCATTTTTCACTGCAAAATTGAGGTGTGACCATGTTGCGTTTCGCGCCGTTTCCTGTCGCGGGCACTAGGCGACCCGCACAAGTGAGATACCATTTTTCTCATAGGACTTTGGGGAACGCGGGGTGGGTGGAAATTTGTGGATCCATGCAGATTCCAGAGCTTTCCATCACAGGAATGTGGGGAAAATGTGTTTTTTTGTCAATTTTTTAGGTTTGCAAGGGATTCTGGGTAACAGACCCTGGTGGGAGGCACTCAAGTCACCCCATCCTGGATTCCCCTGGGTGTCCAGTTTTCAAAAATATATAGGTTTGCTAGGTTTCCCTAGGTGCCGGCAGAGCTAGGGTTCAAAAACGACAGCTAGGCACTTTGCCAAAAAAGTGTCATTTTTCACTGCAAAATTGAGGTGTGACCATGTTGCGTTTCGCGCCGTTTCCTGTCGCGGGAACTAGGTGACCCGCACAAGTGAGGTACCATTTTTCTCGCAGGACTTTGGGGAACGCAGGGTGGGTGGAAATTTGTGCATCCTCGCAGATTCCAGAACTTTCCATCACAGGAATGTGGGGAAAATGTGTTTTTTTGTCAAATTTTTAGGTTTGCAAGGGATTCTGGGTAACAGACCCTGGTGGGAGGCACTCAAGTCACCCCATCCTGGATTTCCCTGGGTTTCTAGTTTTAAAAAATATATAGATTTGCTAGGTTTCCCTAGTGCCGGCAGAGCTAGGGTTAAAACACTACAGCTAGGCACTTTGCCAAAAAAGGGTCATTTTTCACTGCAAAATTGAGGTGTGACCACGTTGCGTTTTGCGCTGTTTCCTGTCGCGGGCACTAAGCCGACCCGCACAAGTGAGGTACCATTTTTCTCATAGGACTTTGGGGAACGCGGGGTGGGTGGAAATATGTGCATCCACGCAGATTCCAGAACTTTCCATCACAGGAATGTGGGGAAAATGTGTTTTTTTGTCAATTTTTTAGGTTTGCAAGGGATTCTGGTTAACAGACCCTGGTGGGAGGCACTCAAGTCACCCCATCCTGAAATCCTCTGGCTGTCTAGTTTTCAAAAATATATAGGTTTGCTAGGTTTCCCTAGGTGCCGGCAGAGCTAGGTTTAAAAAACAACAGCTAGTCACTTTACAAAAAAAGGGTAATTTTTCACTGCAAAATTGAGGTGTGACCACGTTGCATTTTGCGCCGTTTCCTGTTGCGGGCACTAAGCCGACCCGCACAAGTGAGGTACCATTTTTCTCGTAGGACTTTGGGGAACGCGGGGTGGGTGGATATTTGTAGATCCACACAGATTCCAGAACTTTCCATCACAGAAATGTGGGGAAAATGTGTTTTTTTGTGAATTTATTAGGTTTGCAAGGGATTCTGGGTAACAGACCCTGGTGGGAGGCACTCAAGTCACCCCATCCTGGATTCCCCTGGGTGTCTAGTTTTCAAAAATATATAGGTTTGCTAGGTTTCCCTAGGTGCCGGCAGAGCTAGGGTTAAAAAACTCCAGCTAGACACTTTGCCAAAAAAGGGTCATTTTTCACTGCAAAATTGAGGTGTGACCACGTAGCGTTTTGCGCTGTTTCCTGTCGCGGGCACTAGGCCAACCCGCACAAGTGAGGTACCATTTTTCTCATAGGACTATGGGGAACGCGGGGTGGGTGGAAATTTGTGGATCCACGCAGATTCCAGAACTTTCCATCACAGGAATGTGGGGAAAATGTGTTTTTTTGTCAAATTTTTAGGTTTGCAAGGGATTCTGGGTAACAGACCCTGGTGGGAGGCACTCAAGTCACCCCATCCTATATTTCCCTGGGTGTCTAGTTTTCAAAAATATATAGGTTTGCTAGGTTTCCCTAGGTGCCGGCAGAGCTAGGGTTCAAAAACTACAGCTAGGCACTTTGCCAAAAAAGGGTCATTGTTCACTGCAAAATTGAGGTGTGACCACGTTGCGTTTTGCGCCGTTTCCTGTTGCGGGCACTAAGCCGTCCCGCACAAGTGAGGTTTCATTTTTCTCGTAGGACATTGGGGAACGCGGGGTGGGTGGAGATTTGTAGATCCACACAGATTCCAGAACTTTCCATCACAGAAATGTGGGGAAAATGTGTTTTTTTGTCAATTTATTAGGTTTGCAAGGGATTCTGGGTAACCGACCCTGGTGGGAGGCACTCAAGTCATCCCATCCTGGATTCCCCTGGGTGTCTAGTTTTCATAAATATATGGGTTTGCTATGTTTCCCTAGGTGCCGGCAGAGCTAGGGTTAAAAAACTCCAGCTAGTCACTTTGCCAAAAAAGGGTCATTTTTCACTGCAAAATTGAGGTGTGACCACGTAGCGTTTTGCGCTGTTTCCTGTCGCGGGCACTAGGCCGACCCGCACAAGTGAGGTACCATTTTTCTCATAGGATTTTGGGGAACGCGGGGTGGGTGGAAATTTGTGGATCCATGCAGATTCCAGAGCTTTCCATCACAGGAATGTGGGGAAAATGTGTTTTTTTGTCAATTTTTTAGGTTTGCAAGGGATTCTGTGTAACAGACCCTGGTGGGAGGCACTCAAGTCACCCCATCCTGGATTCCCCTGGGTGTCTAGTTTTCAAAAATATATAGGTTTGCTAGGTTTCCCTAGGTGCCGGCAGAGCTAGGGTTCAAAAACAACAGCTAGGCACTTTGCCAAAAAAGTGTCATTTTTCACTGCAAAATTGAGGTGTGACCATGTTGCGTTTCGCGCCGTTTCCTGTCGCGGGAACTAGGTGACCCGCACAAGTGAGGTACCATTTTTCTTGCAGGACTTTGGGGAACGCAGGGTGGGTGGAAATTTGTGCATCCTCGCAGATTCCAGAACTTTCCATCACAGGAATGTGGGGAAAATGTGTTTTTTTGTCAAATTTTTAGGTTTGCAAGGGATTCTGGGTAACAGACCCTGGTGGGAGGCACTCAAGTCACCCCATCCTGGATTTCCCTGGGTTTCTAGTTTTCAAAAATATATAGATTTGCTAGGTTTCCCTAGTGCCGGCAGAGCTAGGGTTAAAAAACCACAGCTAGGCACTTTGCCAAAAAAGGGTCATTTTTCACTGCAAAATTGAGGTGTGACCACGTTGCGTTTTGCGCTGTTTCCTGTCGCGGGCACTAGGCCGACCCGCACAAGTGAGGTACCATTTTTCTCATAGGACTTTGGGGAACGCGGGGTGGGTGGAAATATGTGCATCCACGCAGATTCCAGAACTTTCCACCACAGGAATGTGGGGAAAATGTGTTTTTTTGTCAATTTTTTAGGTTTGCAAGGGATTCTGGGTAACAGACTCTGGTGGGAGGCACTCAAGTCACCCCATCCTGAAATCCTCTGGCTGTCTAGTTTTCAAAAATATATAGGTTTGCTAGGTTTCCCTAGGTGCCGGCAGAGCTAGGGTTCAAAAACTACAGCTAGGCACTTTGCCAAAAAAGTGTCATTTTTCACTGCAAAATTGAGGTGTGACCATGTTGCGTTTCGCGCCGTTTCCTGTCGCGGGCACTAGGCGACCCGCACAAGTGAGGTACCATTTTTCTCGCAGGACTTTGGGGAACGCAGGGTGGGTGGAAATTTGTGCATCCACGCAGATTCCAGAACTTTCCATCACAGGAATGTGGGGAAAATGTGTTTTTTTGTCAATTTTTTAGGTTTGCAAGGGATTCTGGGTAACAGACCCTGGTGGGAGGCACTCAAGTCACCCCATCCTGGAATCCTCTGGGTGTCTAGTTTTCAAAAATATATAGGTTTGCTAGGTTTCCCTAGGTGCCGGCAGAGCTAGGGTTCAAAAACTACAGCTAGGCACTTTGCCAAAAAAGGGTAATTTTTCACTGCAAAATTGAGGTGTGACCACGTAGCGTTTTGCGCTGTTTCCTGTCGCGGGCACTAGGCCGACCCGCACAAGTGAGGTACCATTTTTCTCGTAGGACTTTGGGGAACACGGGGTGGGTGGAGATTTGTAGATCCACACAGATTCCAGAACTTTCCATCACAGAAATGTGGGGAAAATGTGTTTTTTTGTCAATTTATTAGGTTTGCAAGGGATTCTGGGTAACAGACCCTGGTGGGAGGCACTCAAGTCACCCCATCCTGGATTCCCCTGGGTGTCTAGTTTTCAAAAATATATAGGTTTGCTAGGTTTCCCTAGGTGACGGCAGAGCTAGGGATAAAAAACTCCAGCTAGTCACTTTGCCAAAAAAGGGTCATTTTTCACTGCAAAATTGAGGTGTGACCACGTTGCGTTTTGCGCCGTTTCCTGTCGCGGGCACTAGGCCGCCCCGCACAAGTGAGGTACCATTTTTCTCGTAGGACTTTGGGGAACGCGGGGTGGGTGGAAATTTGTGGATCCACGCAGATTCCAGAACTTTCCATCACAGAAATGTGTGGAAAATGTGTGTTTTTTGTCCATTTTTTACGTTTGCAAGGGATTCTGGGTAACAGACCCTGGTGGGAGGCACTCAAGTGACCCCATCCTGGATTCCCCTGGGTGTCTAGTTTTCAAAAATATATAGGTTTGCTAGGTTTCCCTAGGTACGGGCAGGGCTAGGGTTCAAAAACTACAGCTAGTCACTTTGCCAAAAAAGGGTAATTTTTCACTGCAAAATTGAGGTGTGAACACGTTGCGTTTTGCGCCGTTTTCTGTCACGGGCACTAGGCCGACCCGCACAAGTGAGGTACCATTTTTCTCGTAGGGCTTTGTGGAATGCGGGGTGGGTGGAAATTTGTGGATCCACGCAGTTTCCAGAACTTTCCATCACAGAAATATGGGGAAAATGTGTGTTTTTTGTCCATTTTTTACGTTTGCAAGGGATTCTGGGTAACAGACCCTGGTGGGAGGCACTCAAGTGACCCCATCCTGGATTCCCCTGGGTGTCAAGTTTTCAAAAATATATAGGTTTGCTAGGTTTCCCTAGGTGCCGGCAGGGCTAGGGTTAAAAAACTACAGCTAGTCACTTTGCCAAAAAAGGGTAATTTTTCACTGCAAAATTGAGGTGTGAACACGTTGCTTTTTGCGCCGTTTTCTGTCACGGGCACTAGGCCGACCCACACAAGTGAGGTACCATTGTTCTCATAGGACTTTGGGAAACGCGGTGTTGGTGGAAATTTGTGGATCCACGCATATTCCAGAACTTTCCATCACAGAAATGTGGGGAAAATGTGTGTTTTTTGTCCATTTTTTACGTTTGCAAGGGATTCTGGGTAACAGACCCTGGTGGGAGGCACTCAAGTCACCTCCTCCTGGATTCCCCTGGGTGTCTAGTTTTCAAAAATATATAGGTTTGCTAGGTTTCCCTAGGTGCCGGCAGAGCTAGGGTTAAAAAACTCCAGCTAGTCACTTTGCCAAAAAAGGGTCATTTTTCACTGCAAAATTGAGGTGTGACCACGTAGCGTTTTGCGCTGTTTCCTGTCGCGGGCACTAGGCCGACCCGCACAAGTGAGGTACCATTTTTCTCATAGGACTTTGGGGAACGCGGGGTGGGTGGAAATTTGTAGATCCACGCAGATTCCAGAACTTTCCATCACAGGAATGTGGGGAAAATGTGTTTTTTTGTCAAATTTTTAGGTTTGCAAGGGATTCTGGGTAACAGACCCTGGTGGGAGGCACTCAAGTCACCCCATCCTGGATTTCCCTGGGTTTCTAGTTTTCAAAAATATATAGATTTGCTAGGTTTCCCTAGTGCCGGCAGAGCTAGGGTTAAAAAACCACAGCTAGGCACTTTGCCAAAAAAGGGTCATTTTTCACTGCAAAATTGAGGTGTGACCACGTTGCGTTTTGCGCTGTTTCCTGTCGCGGGCACTAGGCCGACCCGCACAAGTGAGGTACCATTTTTCTCATAGGACTTTGGGGAACGCGGGGTGGGTGGAAATATGTGCATCCACGCAGATTCCAGAACTTTCCACCACAGGAATGTGGGGAAAATGTGTTTTTTTGTCAATTTTTTAGGTTTGCAAGGGATTCTGGGTAACAGACTCTGGTGGGAGGCACTCAAGTCACCCCATCCTGAAATCCTCTGGCTGTCTAGTTTTCAAAAATATATAGGTTTGCTAGGTTTCCCTAGGTGCCGGCAGAGCTAGGGTTCAAAAACTACAGCTAGGCACTTTGCCAAAAAAGTGTCATTTTTCACTGCAAAATTGAGGTGTGACCATGTTGCGTTTCGCGCCGTTTCCTGTCGCGGGCACTAGGCGACCCGCACAAGTGAGGTACCATTTTTCTCGCAGGACTTTGGGGAACGCAGGGTGGGTGGAAATTTGTGCATCCACGCAGATTCCAGAACTTTCCATCACAGGAATGTGGGGAAAATGTGTTTTTTTGTCAATTTTTTAGGTTTGCAAGGGATTCTGGGTAACAGACCCTGGTGGGAGGCACTCAAGTCACCCCATCCTGGAATCCTCTGGGTGTCTAGTTTTCAAAAATATATAGGTTTGCTAGGTTTCCCTAGGTGCCGGCAGAGCTAGGGTTCAAAAACTACAGCTAGGCACTTTGCCAAAAAAGGGTAATGTTTCACTGCAAAATTGAGGTGTGACCACGTAGCGTTTTGCGCCGTTTTCTGTCGCGGGCACTAGGCCGACCCGCACAAGTGAGGTACCATTTTTCTCGTAGGGCTTTGTGGAATGCGGGGTGGGTGGAAATTTGTGGATCCACGCAGTTTCCAGAACTTTCCATCACAGAAATATGGGGAAAATGTGTGTTTTTTGTCCATTTTTTACGTTTGCAAGGGATTCTGGGTAACAGACCCTGGTGGGAGGCACTCAAGTGACCCCATCCTGGATTCCCCTGGGTGTCAAGTTTTCAAAAATATATAGGTTTGCTAGGTTTCCCTAGGTGCCGGCAGGGCTAGGGTTAAAAAACTACAGCTAGTCACTTTGCCAAAAAAGGGTAATTTTTCACTGCAAAATTGAGGTGTGAACACGTTGCTTTTTGCGCCGTTTTCTGTCACGGGCACTAGGCCGACCCACACAAGTGAGGTACCATTGTTCTCATAGGACTTTGGGAAACGCGGTGTTGGTGGAAATTTGTGGATCCACGCATATTCCAGAACTTTCCATCACAGAAATGTGGGGAAAATGTGTGTTTTTTGTCCATTTTTTACGTTTGCAAGGGATTCTGGGTAACAGACCCTGGTGGGAGGCACTCAAGTCACCTCATCCTGGATTCCCCTGGGTGTCTAGTTTTCAAAAATATATAGGTTTGCTAGGTTTCCCTAGGTGCCGGCAGAGCTAGGGTTCAAAAACTACAGCTAGGCACTTTGCCAAAAAAGTGTCATTTTTCACTGCAAAATTGAGGTGTGACCATGTTGCGTTTCGCGCCGTTTCCTGTCGAGGGCACTAGGCGACCCGCACAAGTTAGGTACCATTTTTCTCGCAGGACTTTGGGGAACGCAGGGTGGGTGGAAATGTGTGCATCCACACAGATTACAGAACTTTCCATCACAGGAATGTGGGGAAAATGTGTTTTTTTGTCAAATTTTTAGGTTTGCAAGGGATTCTGGGTAACAGACCCTAGTGGGAGGCACTCAAGTCAACCCATCCTAGATTTCCCTGGGTGTCTAGTTTTCAAAAATATATAGGTTTGCTAGGTTTCCCTAGGTGCCGGCAGAGCTAGGGTTCAAAAACTACAGCTAGGCACTTTGCCAAAAAAGTGTCATTTTTCACTGCAAAATTGAGGTGTGACCATGTTGGGTTTTGCGCTGTTTCCTGTCGCGGGAACTAGGCGACCCGCACAAGTGAGGTACCATTTTTCTTGCAGGACTTTGGGGAACGCAGGGTGGGTGGAAATTTGTGCATCCAAGCAGATTCCAGAACTTTCCATCACAGGAATGTGGGGAAAATGTGTTTTTTTGTAAAATTTTTAGGTTTGCAAGGGATTCTGGGTAACAGACCCTAGTGGGAGGCACTCAAGTCACCCCATCCTGGATTTCCCTGGGTGTCTAGTTTTCAAAAATATATAGGTTTGCTAGGTTTCCCTAGGTGCCGGCAGAGCTAGGGTTAAAAAACTACAGCTAGGCACTTTGCCAAAAAAGGGTCATTTTTCACTGCAAAATTGCGGTGTGACCACGTTGCGTTTTGCGCCGTTTCCTGTCGCGGGCACTAGGCCGCCCCACACAAGTGAGGTACCATTTTTCTCGTAGGACTTTGGGGAACGCGGGGTGGGTGGAAATTTGTGCATCCACGCAGATTCCAGAACTTTCCATCACAGAAATGTGGGGAAAATGTGGTTTTTTTGGTCAATTCTTTAGGTTTGCATGGAATTCTGGGTAACAGACCCTGGTGGGAGGCACTCAAGTCACCCCATCCTGGATTCCTCTGCGTGTCTATTTTTCAAAAATATATAGGTTTGCTAGGTTTCCCTAGGTGCCGGCAAAGCTAGGGTTAAAAAACTCCAGCTAGTCACTTTGCCAAAAAAGGGTCATTTTTCACTGCAAAATAGAGGTGTGACCACGTAGCGTTTTGCGCTGTTTCCTGTCGCGGGCACTAGGCCGACCCGCACAAGTGAGGTACCATTTTTCTCATAGGACTTTGGGGAACGCGGGGTGGGTGGAAATTTGTGGATCCACACAGATTCCAGAACTTTCCATCACAGGAATGTGGGGAAAATGTGTTTTTTTGTCAGTTTTTTAGGTTTGCAAGGGATTCTGGGTAACAGACCCTGGTGGGAGGCACTCAAGTCACTCTATCCTGGAATCCCCTGGGTGTCTAGTTTTTTAAAAATATATAGGTTTGCTAGGTTTCCCTAGGTGCCGGCAGAGCTAGGGTTCAAAAACTACAGCTAGGCACTTTGCCAAAAAAGTGTCATTTTTCACTGCAAAATTGAGGTGTGACCACGTAGCGTTTTGCGCTGTTTCCTGTCGCGGGCACCAGGCCGACCCGCACAAGTGAGGTACCATTTTTCTCGTAGTACTTTGGGGAACGCAGGGTGGGTGGAGATTTGTAGATCCACACAGATTCCAGAACTTTCCATCACAGAAATGTGGGGAAAATGTGTTTTTTTGTCAATTTATTAGGTGTGCAAGTGATTCTGGGTAACATACCTTGGTGGGAGGCACTCAAGTCACCCCATCCTGGATTCCCCTGGGTGTCTAGTATTCAAAAATATATAGGTTTGCTAGGTTTCCCTAGGTGCCGGCAGAGCTAGGGTTCAAAAACTACAGCTAGGCACTTTGCCAAAAAAAGTGTCATTTTTCACTGCAAAATTGAGGTGTGACCATGTTGCGTTTCGCGCCGTTTCCTGTCGCGGGAACTAGGCGACCCGCACAAGTGAGGTACCATTTTTCTCGCAGGACTTTGGGGAACGCAGGGTGGGTGGAAATTTGTGCATCCACGCAGATTCCAGAACTTTCGATCACAGGAATGTGGGGAAAATGTGTTTTTTTGTCAAATTTTTAGGTTTGCAAGGGATTCTGGGTAACAGACCCTGGTGGGAGGCACTCAAGTCACCCCATCCTGGATTTCCCTGGGTGTCTAGTTTTCAAAAATATATAGGTTTGCTAGGTTTCCCTAGGTGCCGGCAGAGCTAGGGTTCAAAAACTACAGCTAGGCACTTTGCCAAAAAAGGGTCATTTTTCACTGCAAAATTGAGGTGTGACCACGTTGCGTTTTGCGCCGTTTCCTGTCGCGGGCACTAGGCCGCCCCGCACAAGTGAGGTACCATTTTTCTCGTAGGACTTTGGGGAACGCGGGGTGGGTGGAAATTTGTGCATCCACGCAGATTCCAGAACTTTCCATCACAGGAATGTGGGGAAAATGTGTTTTTTTGTCAATTATTTAGGTTTGCAAGGGATTCTGGGTAACAGACCCTGGTGGGAGGCACTCAAGTCACCCCATCCTGGAATCCTCTGGGTGTCTAGTTTTCATAAATATATAGGTTTTCTAGGTTTCCCTAGGTGCCGGCAGAGCTAGGGTTCAAAAACTACAGCTAGGCACTTTGCCAAAAAAGTGTCATTTTTCACTGCAAAATTGAGGTGTGACCATGTTGCGTTTCGCGCCGTTTCCTGTCGCGGGAACTAGGCGACCCGTACAAGTGAGGTACCATTTTTCTCGCAGGACTTTGGGGAACGCAGGGTGGGTGGAAATTTGTGCATCCACGCAGATTCCAGAACTTTCCATCACAGGAATGTGGGGAAAATGTGTTTTTTTGTCAAATTTTTAGGTTTGCAAGGGATTCTGGGTAACAGACCCTGGTGGGAGGCACTCAAGTCACCCCATCCTGGATTTCCCTGGGTGTCTAGTTTTCAAAAATATATAGGTTTGCTAGGTTTCCCTAGGTGCCGGCAGAGCTAGGGTTCAAAAACTACAGCTAGGCACTTTGCCAAAAAAGGGTCATTTTTCACTGCAAAATTGAGGTGTGACCACGTTGCGTTTTGCGCCGTTTCCTGTCGCGGGCACTAGGCCGCCCCGCACAAGTGAGGTACCATTTTTCTCGTAGGACTTTGGGGAACGCGGGGTGGGTGGAAATTTGTGCATCCACGCAGATTCTAGAACTTTCCATCACAGGAATGTGGGGAAAATGTGTTTTTTTGTCAATTTTTTAGGTTTGCAAGGGATTCTGGGTAACAGACCCTGGTGGGAGGCACTCAAGTCACCCCATCCTGGAATCCTCTGGGTGTCTAGTTTTCATAAATATATAGGTTTTCTAGGTTTCCCTAGGTGCCGGCAGAGCTAGGGTTCAAAAACTACAGCTAGGCACTTTGCCAAAAAAGTGTCATTTTTCACTGCAAAATTGAGGTGTGACCATGTTGCGTTTCGCGCCGTTTCCTGTCGCGGGCACTAGGCGACCCGCACAAGTGAGGTACCATTTTTCTCATAGGACTTTGGGGAATGCGGTGTAGGTGGAAATTTGTGGATCCACGCATATTCCAGAACTTTCCATCACAGAAATGTGGGGAAAATGTGTTTTTTTTGTCATTTTTTTAGGTTTGCAAGTGATTCTGGGTAACAGACCCTGGTGGGAGGCTCTCAAGTAACCCCATCCTGGAATCCTCTGGGTGTCTAGTTTACAAAAATATATAGGTTTGCTAGGTTTCCCTAGGTGCCGGCAGAGCTAGGGTTCAAAAACTACAGCTAGTCACTTTGCCAAAAAAGTGTCATTTTTCACTGCAAAATTGAGGTGTGACCATGTTGCGTTTCGCGCCGTTTCCTGTCGCGGGTGTGAGAAGTTGGCCTGATATGTAGTGCTCACTATTCTAGTGATCACTGTGTATCATTCCAAACGACCCTTATTGATGATTGGTTGTAAGTCAACCTTTTAGACCAGCTATCCTAGTAGCGTTGATATGAGCAGTCTTTAGGCTAAACTCTAGAGGGCGTGTTAAGCCAGCTGTTTACCATCACATATACCCCTTGAACACCAAGTGAAAGGACACCACACAAGTTGTTTTGAAAATAAAAGGATATTTATTTATAACAAGACTACCCTGGCTCCTTATGAGTCAGGGAGCTAAGCACACTACAAAACTCTTAGGAAAATACTTCAGTTGCACAATTTACACAAATGCCCGAGGGGCACGAGAAACCATCTACACTAACAGTGAAATGCGAATGGTTAGAGTCTGGAGGTACTGATTCCGGAGTGATCCGATCAGTGGGACTAAACGAAAAAGGAACTGGACACTTGTAGAGCGAACCTGCGATGGAGCACCGAGATGCTCGAGTTACCTAGCCCGGAGGCTGCGGCTGCGTGAAGTTCGGCAAGATGTCGGGAGTCCTCGTGTAGTCTCAGGAGCCTGAAAGAAGCAGTTGCTGGCAGGCGACCAGTGACGATGTTCAGAGCGATCCACGCCTGGATCGGTGATGAAGGAAACCTGAAAGCAGAGGGGACTCAGTTCTCAACCGCTAGCCAGCGATCGTGTGGGTACCAGGAGGGTACCGGCTGAAGTCACCTCGACCAGGTGAGTGGGTGACGTCGGACTCGGCTGTTCCTCGGGCCAGGAGGCGCGGCGGCGACCAGGATGGAGGGCGAGCTGTCCCACGAAGGTGTCTGCTGTCGATGATGCTGGGCCCAGGCAGGGGCAGCGGATCTTGGCAGTGGCAACCCAAGCGGGGGAGTCAAGATGGCGTCGGGAGTGGACCAGGAGGGTCCGTGGTACTCCTCTGTTGAAGGGGAGCAAGAGCCAGTCTGGAGCAACCAGACTAGTGATGAAACAATCGTGGTGCGTCGTGAAGAGGGCCACAAGCCGGTCGGCAAGTGGTCGAACAACGCGGTGAACAACAAGGAGCGGAAGGGCCCCCACGCAGATCTCGGGGATGCTGGGGAGGCAGACTTCGATGCTGGAGCTGCTCAGGGTTTAGGGCTTCTCAAACCCTAGGTGCACTCACTCGAGGGTCCCTCGGTGGGCGTGCTAGATAAGCGTCGTGCAGGTTCTGAAGATAGCCGGTCCCGCAGGTCTCGTCACACCTACGTCTCTCAGCTGGGCTGATGAGGTAGGTAAAAGGTCAGAGATGGCAGGGTACTCGGGTCTCGTCGAGCTGGGCAGTCTTGATCCGTAGGAGAGACTTACAGCAAACCGCAAGCGCTTAGGTGGTGCCTGCTGGTGCAGGGTGGCTACTCCTTAGCCACAAGGGAGAGTCTTCAGAAATAGTCAAGAGTTCCTTTCGTGGAAAGTGGTTCGTGATTCGGAGTTATCCGATTATCTGATTATCCAATTTGGGAAGGGGACTCGCTCCTACCTTTATTCTAAGAAAAGGGGCTGGCCCGTGACTAGGTTCTACCTATGGGTGGAGCCAGGAGGGGGGTGGTTACACCCCTAACCTTTGTCCGGCTTCGCGCCAGCTCAGGGGCTGGTGTGCCCCCGAAACTGGTTTGAGCCGGGCTATGCACAGTGAGCACCGGGGTGCCACTTGCAATCACCTTCCTTTCAGCCCTGCCTACCTGGGATACACAAACCCTGTCTGGGACGGTGCTAACACCGCCCTCGACAGGAAACCCTTTGTCCAAGCTCCCCTTGCTGGAAGGTCCCCCAGCAGCAGGAGGTCAGACTTGTGTCTGGTGGCAGCATCCATTTTGTGATGCTGAGGCTTGAGTCAACTTTAACCGGGGTTCAAGGTTACTTCCATGTCGTGTCCCTCTAAAAGGGGGGGAATGCTAACCCCGTCACCAGGACTGGCGAGGGGTTCGTATTCCCATTCGTATGACACCTTACTCGACATGTATAGGTGAGGTGAGGCCAAAGTTAGCAATTGCATTAAAAGTAGTTGGCCCGCGTCACCATGGAACGGCTATTAGGACTTGGTTCCGCAAGCCGTCGACGGGCTCAGCTCGCGCCAGAGCACCGTCCCACATGATCCCCTGCACTCTGCCTTCAGGATTGATAAGGCCTGCTATAGGAGTGACTGATAGGAATCCATGTGTCCATTTTAGGGTTTAGGTGTAGGAATACTACACCTACAGCAACGGGTGATTACACCACGTGGCCCCAGCTGTCGTGCAGCCAGTTGTGTCAGATTTGGGCGGCCATTCCAGGGGTGGCATAATACATGCTTCAGCCCCTGGTAGGCCCTGGGTACACCGATGCCCTGGATACCTGTGGTATGCTGAGACAGGGACTGACAAGGCGGCCCAGTTCCAATTAGTGGATGCACCTAACGTACAGGTGTGTTAATTTCGAGAGAGAACAGCTAGGCTGTGGGTCTGATTGGCAGGCCCACAGCCGGAGAAAGTCGTAAACCAATGAAGCAAAAGCAAAAAATCTGGGTGATCATAGGATTGCAGACCCTACTCTCCTACATGACCCCCCCCCAAACTTCGGGACAATAAGCTAACCTTGACCAGGTGAGTCTTCTTGCTCTAAGTGGAAATACCTGGAGAGCCCATCTGCATTGCCATGATCAGTGCCAGGTCTATGCTCCACTGTGAAGTCCATCCCCTGTAGGGAAATGGACCACCTAAGTAGTTTGGGGTTTTCACCCTTCATTTGATTTAGCCACAAGAGGGGCTTATGGTCGGTCTGAATCTTGAAGTGAGTGCCAAACAAGTATGGCCTCAACTTCTTCAGGGCCCAAACCACAGCAAAGGCCTCCCTCTCAATAGCTGACCAATTCTTCTCTCTGGGGGTCAGCCTCCTGCTAATAAAAGCTATGGGCTGGTCATGACCATCAAAATTCAGTTGCGATAGAACAGCTCCCACACCCAGCTCCGAAGCGTCTGTTTGGACAATGAATGGTTTGGAGTAGTCTGGACTCTTTAGGATAGGTGCTGTGCACATGGCCTGCTTTAGGTCATCGAATGCCTTCTGACAGCTTGCTGTCCACTGAACTTTTTTTGGCATCTTTTTACTTGTCAGGTCGTTTAGCGGGGTCACAATGGATCCATAATTTCTGACAAATTTCCGGTAATAACCAGTCAGGCCCAAGAAAGCTCGAACCTGAGTCTGGGTGGTTGGAGGAGCCCAGTCCTGGATGGCCTGTATTTTGCTCTCCAATGGTTGAACCTGGCCTCCACCTACAAGGTGGCCCAGGTATACAACCTGTGTCTGCCCTATCTGGCACTTGGTGGCCTTGATAGTGAGGCCTGCCTTCTGCAGGGCCTCTAACACTTTCCTCAGGTGGACCAGGTGATCCTCCCAGGTGGAGCTAAAGACAGCGATATCGTCCAGATACGCCGCACAGAAGTCGTCCAACCCAGTGAGAACTCGATTCACCAGCCTTTGGAAGGTGGCAGGTGCATTTTTCAAACCAAAGGGCATTACCACGAACTGATAATGCCCACCCGGGGTAGAAAATGCTGTTTTGGGCTTGGCCTCCTCAGCTAACCTGATTTGCCAATACCCAGCTGTCAGGTCAAACGTACTTAAGTAGTTGGCCGAGGCCAACCGGTCGATAAGTTCGTCTGCTCTTGGTATCGGGTGGGCGTCGGTCTTAGTGACCGCATTGAGACCTCTGTAGTCCACGCAAAACCTCATCTCTTTCTTACCGCCCTGGGTGTGAGGTTTCGGCACGAGCACTACGGGACTAGCCCAGGGGCTGTCCGAGGGTTCAATGACTCCCAGCTCCAACATTTTCTGCACCTCTGTCTTGATGCAGTCTCTGACATGATCAGGTTGCCGATAGATTTTACTCTTTACGGGCAGACTGTCCCCAGTGTCGACCTCATGGGTACACCACTTGGTCTGACTGGGTGTCAGAGAGAACATATGTCGAAAGGATTGAAGAACCTGTTTACAATCCTCTTGTTGATGTCCAGAGAGGCTGCCACAAAAGACAACACCATCTACTGATCCATCGTCAGGGTTCTGAGAGAGCAGGTCTGGGAGAGGGTCACTCTCCTCCTCCTGTCCCTCATCTGTGGCCATGAGCAAGCCCATGCCCTCCCTGTCGACATATGCCTTGAGCCTGTTTACATGGAGCACCCTGTGGGGGCTCCGGGGAGTTCCCAGGTCTACCAAGTAGGTGACCTCTCCCTTTTGCTCAATGATCGTGTGGGGCCCAGACCATTTGTCTTTGAGTGCTGCTGGGGCCACTGGCTCCAGCACCCACACCTTCTGTCCAGGCTGGTACACAGTCAGGACAGCCTTTTGGTCGTGCCAAGCTTTCTGTAATTCTTGGCTCGCCTCCAGGTTTTTAGACGCCTTTTCCATGTACTCCGCCATCCGCGAGCGGAGACCGAGCACATAGTCCACAATGTTTGATGCCGGCTTTCTGAGAGGTCTCTCCCATCCTTCCTTTACCAAACAAAGGGGTCCCCTTACAGGATGTCCGAACAGAAGCTCGAAAGGGCTGTAGCCAACCCCCTTCTGCGGGACCTCTCTGTAGGCGAACAAGAGGCAGGGTATCAGGACATCCCATCTCCGCCGAAGCTTTTCAGGTAGTCCGTGAATCATCCCTTTTAGGGTCCTGTTGAATCTCTCAACAAGCCCATTGCATTGTGGGTGATAGGGTGTGGTGAACTTGCAGTTGACACCACATTCCTTCCACATAGCAGTCAGATATCCCGACATGAAGTTTGCACCTCTGTCTGAGACGACCTCCTTAGGGAAGCCCACTCTGGAGAACACTCCAAGTAGGGCCCGTGCCACCACAGGTGCCGTAGTGGTCCTAAGGGGAATAGCTTCAGGATACCTGGTGGCGTGGTCCACCACCACCAGTATAAACTTGTGCCCTGATGCTGTCTGGGGTTCCATTGGTCCGACAATGTCGATCCCCACTCGTTCAAAGGGTACCCCCACCACTGGTAGTGGTATGAGGGGGGCCTTTGTCGTGCCACCTGACTTACCACTGGCTTGGCAAGTGACACAGGAGCGGCAAAACTCCTTCGTATCTTCGGACATGTGGGGCCAGTGAAAGTGTGGAACAATTCTGTCCCAAGTCTTATTCTGGCCTAAGTGACCTGCAAGGGGAATCTCGTGGGCCAAGGTGAGAAGGAAACCTCTCAGAGACAAGGGGATGACCAGCCTCCTGGTCGCACCAGGTTTGGGGTCTCTTGCCTCAGAGTACAGGAGTCCATCGTCCCAGTACACTCTGTGGGTACCTGTGGCGTTCCCTGCAGCCTCAGCAGCGGCCTGCTGTCTGAGGGGTTCAAGTGAGGGGCAGTCTAACTGTGCCTTCCCCAGATCTTCCCTGGAGGGTCCCCCTGAGCCCAGAAACTCAACCTGACCAGGTTCAAGCTCTTGCGGCTCAGTTTCCCTCAGTTCTTTAAGGTCAGCCTCCTCGGAGACTTGATCCACGACCTGGGGCAAGGGGGAAGGCGAAGCCTTACCCTTACTGCTCCTTTTCTTGGAAGGTGTCTGGTCCGTTCTTCCAGGATCCAGCACCTGTTCAGTGGGGCATCTTTTGGCCTGTGACCTGGTCACAGCAAGGACATGTGCTGGCAAACCTAACATTTCCATGTGAGTCCTCTGCTCCACTTCTGACCATTGTGACGTTTCCAAATCATTGCCCAACAGACATTCTACGGAGAGGTCTGAACTAACCACAACCTTTTTCGGGCCACTTACCCCCCCCCCAGGAGAAATCAACAACTGCCATACTGTGATTGGTAGTGACGTTGCTGGCATTGGTCAATAGGTAACTGGTACCTAGCATGATCTGTCCAGGGTCCACGAAGTTAGGCGTCACCATGGTGACACTGGCACACGTGTCCCTGTAGGCCTGAGCCACTCTTCCATTTATCAAAGGTGTCTGCCTGTATTTGCCCAAAGTATTGGGACTGGCATCAGGGGACATATCCATATCCCCTGTACAGACAAGGACGGCCTGAGTGAGCGTGCCGACTAAGTCGTCACTCCCCTCGGTTCCCAAGGTTAACCCAACTAATGCCTTGGGAGGCGCACTACCACTGCTGACTGTACTAGGGGGCGCAGGTGCCTTAGGGGCTGCAGTGGTAGGAGTTTGCCCTCCTTTCTTGGTGCACTCACTAAACCAGTGAGTCTTACTTTTACAGTATTGGCACCACCTTTTTGACTGGCCTTCTTGAGTCTTCTTCTTCTGTGAAGCCTGACCCCCACCCTCTTTGGTTTGTTGGGGACCTGTCGAAGACTTCTGGTCATTTTGTTCGTTCTTGTTACCCTTTTGGTCTGCTTTCTTCTGACCACCCTGGTTCTGATTCTGGTTCTGCTTGACCCTTGTTCTGACCCATCTGTCCGCCTTCTTTCCCAATTCTTGGGGAGAGGTCAGATCCGAGTCGACAAGGTGCTGATGCAACAATTGGTTCTGACAGTTATTTAAAATCTGTTCTCGCATGATAAGATTGTACAATCCTGTGTAATCAGTAACCTTGCTACCCAGCAACCAGCCTTCCAAAGCCTTAGTGGCACAATCGACAAAGTCAGCCCAATCCTGAGACTGAATTTTCTGGGTGTCCAGGAACAGCACCCGGTACTGTTCCGTGGTTAAGCCGAACCCATCAATCAGTGTGTTCTTCAGGACTTGGTAGTTGTTAGCATCCTCAGCTCTTGTAGTGTGGAGCTTGTCCCTTCCTTTACCTTCAAAGGAAAGCCACAGTATAGCTGCCCACTGACTTGGGGGGACGCACTGGACAGTGCAGGCCCTCTCCAAGGCAGTTATCCACTTGTGGATGTCGTCCCCTTGTTTAAAGGGGGGCACTATTTTACTCAGGTGTCTAGTGTCTATACCCCTGTCTTTCTCTCTATTGAGAATGCTGCCACCAGCGGGATCTAACCCACTTAATTTCTGCTCTCGGGCCAAGGCAAGTCTTTCTTTGGCGAGGGCAAGTTCTTCCCGCTCGATCCTCAGATTGACCTCCCGCATCTTCGCTTCATGCTCCCTCCTCTGAGGGGAAGTCATTCCTCTCTGAGAAGATGCCTGAGAGACATGTGTATGAACCGATCTGCCAGAGCCTCTGGAGAGAGACCTAGCTCGTCCGTTCCCAAGGTTAAGCCTGCTTGAGCGTGGGCCCGGGGCTCCCCCAGCTCCATTCTCATGCCTGCTTAAGTTGGTCCTTGTAAGCCTGCCGACTACCACTGGACCTTTGTCTGCCTCGTCTCCCGACAACTCGTCCTCGTCCTCTGTGCGGAGGTCGAGGTCTGGGTCACCGAGGGTTCCCTCTAAGGGCGGCATGTTCCCATCTGCACTGGGGGGACCTGTGTTAGAGGACCTCCTAGCATCGTACGCCTCTAAGAGACCTATCAGAATTGCGATGGTAGGGTTAGAACCCTGGTTTAGCTTCCTGGAGGCACACAGTTGTCGCATCTCCTTGAAGCTAAGAGTTGCATATCGTGACACGACCTGTGGAGGGTCACTGACCACTAAGGGAGTCTGCGAAGACTCTCCGTGGATCGACATGCTTTTCTAGTGAGGTGTAAGTGTTGCACCTACCTACACTATGGGTTTACCTACTGATCCCTTGCTAAGAGTTGTAGTCAGGGTGTGCTAAGCCCTGTTACACTACAACAGCCGGTTCAGTAGAACTCGGAGTATTCTAAGTTAAGTTATATGTACCTGGGTACTTATGTGATCTTTCACTGCGATATTCTTAGGATACGTGTGTGGTAAAACAACAGCAAGCTCAAATCCCAACCGCTGCTCACCAATGTGAGAAGTTGGCCTGATATGTAGTGCTCACTATTCTAGTGATCACTGTGTATCATTCCAAACGACCCTTATTGATGATTGGTTGTAAGTCAACCTTTTAGACCAGCTATCCTAGTAGCGTGGATACGAGCAGTCTTTAGGCTAAACTCTAGAGGGCGTGTTAAGCCAGCTGTTTACCATCACATATACCCCTTGAACACCAAGTGAAAGGACACCACACAAGTTGTTATGAAAATAAAAGGATATTTATTTATAACAAGACTACCCTGGCTCCTTATGAGTCAGGGAGCTAAGCACACTACAAAACTCTTAGGAAAATACTTCAGTTGCACAATTTACACAAATGCCCGAGGGGCACGAGAAACCATCTACACTAACAGTGAAATGCGAATGGTTAGAGTCTGGAGGTACTGATTCCGGAGTGATCCGATCAGTGGGACTAAACGAAAAAGGAACTGGACACTTGTAGAGCGAACCTGCGATGGAGCACCGAGATGCTCGAGTTACCTAGCCCGGAGGCTGCGGCTGCGTGAAGTTCGGCAAGATGTCGGGAGTCCTCGTGTAGTCTCAGGAGCCTGAAAGAAGCAGTTGCTGGCAGGCGACCAGTGACGATGTTCAGAGCGATCCACGCCTGGATCGGTGATGAAGGAAACCTGAAAGCAGAGGGGACTCAGTTCTCAACCGCTAGCCAGCGATCGTGTGGGTACCAGGAGGGTACCGGCTGAAGTCACCTCGACCAGGTGAGTGGGTGACGTCGGACTCGGCTGTTCCTCGGGCCAGGAGGCGCGGCGGCGACCAGGATGGAGGGCGAGCTGTCCCACGAAGGTGTCTGCTGTCGATGATGCTGGGCCCAGGCAGGGGCAGCGGATCTTGGCAGTGGCAACCCAAGCGGGGGAGTCAAGATGGCGTCGGGAGTGGACCAGGAGGGTCCGTGGTACTCCTCTGTTGAAGGGGAGCAAGAGCCAGTCTGGAGCAACCAGACTAGTGATGAAACAATCGTGGTGCGTCGTGAAGAGGGCCACAAGCCGGTCGGCAAGTGGTCGAACAACGCGGTGAACAACAAGGAGCGGAAGGGCCCCCACGCAGATCTCGGGGATGCTGGGGAGGCAGACTTCGATGCTGGAGCTGCTCAGGGTTTAGGGCTTCTCAAACCCTAGGTGCACTCACTCGAGGGTCCCTCGGTGGGCGTGCTAGATAAGCGTCGTGCAGGTTCTGAAGATAGCCGGTCCCGCAGGTCTCGTCACACCTACGTCTCTCAGCTGGGCTGATGAGGTAGGTAAAAGTTCAGAGATGGCAGGGTACTCGGGTCTCGTCGAGCTGGGCAGTCTTGATCCGTAGGAGAGACTTACAGCAAACCGCAAGCGCTTAGGTGGTGCCTGCTGGTGCAGGGTGGCTACTCCTTAGCCACAAGGGAGAGTCTTCAGAAATAGTCAAGAGTTCCTTTCGTGGAAAGTGGTTCGTGATTCGGAGTTATCCGATTATCTGATTATCCAATTTGGGAAGGGGACTCGCTCCTACCTTTATTCTAAGAAAAGGGGCTGGCCCGTGACTAGGTTCTACCTATGGGTGGAGCCAGGAGGGGGGTGGTTACACCCCTAACCTTTGTCCGGCTTCGCGCCAGCTCAGGGGCTGGTGTGCCCCCGAAACTGGTTTGAGCCGGGCTATGCACAGTGAGCACCGGGGTGCCACTTGCAATCACCTTCCTTTCAGCCCTGCCTACCTGGGATACACAAACCCTGTCTGGGACGGTGCTAACACCGCCCTCGACAGGAAACCCTTTGTCCAAGCTCCCCTTGCTGGAAGGTCCCCCAGCAGCAGGAGGTCAGACTTGTGTCTGGTGGCAGCATCCATTTTGTGATGCTGAGGCTTGAGTCAACTTTAACCGGGGTTCAAGGTTACTTCCATGACGTGTCCCTCTAAAAGGGGGGGAATGCTAACCCCGTCACCAGGACTGGCGAGGGGTTCGTATTCCCATTCGTATGACACCTTACTCGACATGTATAGGTGAGGTGAGGCCAAAGTTAGCAATTGCATTAAAAGTAGTTGGCCCGCGTCACCATGGAACGGCTATTAGGACTTGGTTCCGCAAGCCGTCGACGGGCTCAGCTCGCGCCAGAGCACCGTCCCACATGATCCCCTGCACTCTGCCTTCAGGATTGATAAGGCCTGCTATAGGAGTGACTGATAGGAATCCATGTGTCCATTTTAGGGTTTAGGTGTAGGAATACTACACCTACAGCAACGGGTGATTACACCACGTGGCCCCAGCTGTCGTGCAGCCAGTTGTGTCAGATTTGGGCGGCCATTCCAGGGGTGGCATAATACATGCTTCAGCCCCTGGTAGGCCCTGGGTACACCGATGCCCTGGATACCTGTGGTATGCTGAGACAGGGACTGACAAGGCGGCCCAGTTCCAATTAGTGGATGCACCTAACGTACAGGTGTGTTAATTTCGAGAGAGAACAGCTAGGCTGTGGGTCTGATTGGCAGGCCCACAGCCGGAGAAAGTCGTAAACCAATGAAGCAAAAGCAAAAAATCTGGGTGATCATAGGATTGCAGACCCTACTCTCCTACAGCGGGCACTAGGCGACCCGCACAAGTGAGGTACCATTTTTCTTGCAGGACTTTGGGGAACGCAGGGTGGGTGGAAATTTGTGCATCCACGCAGATTCCAGAACTTTCCATCACAGGAATGTGGGAAAAATGTGTTTTTTTTGTCAATTTATTAGGTTTGCAAGGGATTCTGGGTAACAGACCCTGGTGGGAGGCACTCAAGTCACCCCATCCTAGAATCCTCTGGCTGTCTAGTTTTCAAAAATATATAGGTTTGCTAGGTTTCCCTAGGTGCCGGCAGAGCTAGGGTTCAAAAACTACAGCTAGGCACTTTGCCAAAAAAGTGTCATTTTTCACTGCAAAATTGAGGTGTGACCACGTTGCGTTTTGCACCGTTTCCTGTCACGGGCACTAGGCGACCCGCACAAGTGAGGTACCATTTTTCTCGTAGGACTTTGGGGAACGCGGTGTAGGTGGAAATTTGTGCATCCACGCATATTCCAGAACTTTCCATCACAGAAATGTGGGGAAAATTTGTTTTTTTTTGTCATTTTTTTAGGTTTGCAAGTGATTCTGGGTAACATACCTTGGTGGGAGGCACTCAAGTCACCCCATCCTGGATTCCACTAGGTGTCTAGTTTTCAAAAATATATAGGTTTGCTAGGTTTCCTTAGGTGCCGGCAGAGCTAGGGTTCAAAAACTACAGCTAGGCACTTTGCCAAAAAAGGGTAATTTTTCACTGCAAAATTGAGGTGTGACCACGTAGCGTTTTGCGCTGTTTCCTGTCGCGGGCACCAGGCCGACCCGCACAAGTGAGGTACCATTTTTCTCGTAGTACTTTGGGGAACGCAGGGTGGGTGGAGATTTGTAGATCCACACAGATTCCAGAACTTTCCATCACAGAAATGTGGGGAAAATGTGTTTTTTTGTCAATTTATTAGGTTTGCAAGGGATTCTGGGTAACATACCTTGGTGGGAGGCACTCAAGTCACCCCATCCTGGATTCCCCTGGGTGTCTAGTATTCAAAAATATATAGGTTTGCTAGGTTTCCCTAGGTGCCGGCAGAGCTAGGGTTCAAAAACTACAGCTAGGCACTTTGCCAAAAAAGTGTCATTTTTCACTGCAAAATTGAGGTGTGACCATGTTGCGTTTCGCGCCGTTTCCTGTCGCGGGAACTAGGCGACCCGCACAAGTGAGGTACCATTTTTCTCGCAGGACTTTGGGGAACGCAGGGTGGGTGGAAATTTGTGCATCCACGCAGATTCCAGAACTTTCCATCACAGGAATGTGGGGAAAATGTGTTTTTTTGTCAAATTTTTAGGTTTGCAAGGGATTCTGGGTAACAGACCCTGGTGGGAGGCACTCAAGTCACCCCATCCTGGATTTCCCTGGGTGTCTAGTTTTCAAAAATATATAGGTTTGCTAGGTTTCCCTAGGTGCCGGCAGAGCTAGGGTTCAAAAACTACAGCTAGGCACTTTGCCAAAAAAGGGTCATTTTTCAATGCAAAATTGAGGTGTGACCACGTTGCGTTTTGCACCGTTTCCTGTCGCGGGCACTAGGCTGCCCCGCACAAGTGAGGTACCATTTTTCTCGTAGGACTTTAGGGAACGCGGGGTGGGTGGAAATTTGTGCATCCATGCAGATTCCAGAACTTTCCATCACAGGAATGTGGGAAAATGTGTTTTTTTGTCAATTTTTTAGGTTTGCAAGGGATTCTGGGTAACAGACCCTGGTGGGAGGCACTCAAGTCACCCCATCCTGGAATCCTCTGGGTGTCTAGTTTTCATAAATATATAGGTTTTCTAGGTTTCCCTAGGTGCCGGCAGAGCTAGGGTTCAAAAACTACAGCTAGACACTTTGCCAAAAAAGTGTCATTTTTCACTGCAAAATTGAGGTGTGACCATGTTGCGTTTCGCGCCGTTTCCTGTCGCGGGAACTAGGCGACCCGCACAAGTGAGGTACCATTTTTCTCTCAGGACTTTGGGGAACGCAGGGTGGGTGGAAATTTGTGCATCCACGCAGATTCCAGAACTTTCCATCACAGGAATGTGGGGAAAATGTGGTTTTTTGTCAAATTTTTAGGTTTGCAAGGGATTCTGGGTAACAGACCCTGGTGGGAGGCACTCAAGTCACCCCATCCTGGATTTCCCTGGGTGTCTAGTTTTCAAAAATATATAGGTTTGCTAGGTTTCCCTATGTGCCGGCAGAGCTAGGGTTCAAAAACTACAGCTAGGCACTTTGCCAAAAAAGGGTCATTTTTCACTGCAAAATTGAGGTGTGACCACGTTGCGTTTTGCGCCGTTTCCTGTCGCGGGCACTAGGCCGCCCCGCACAAGTGAGGTACCATTTTTCTCGTAGGACTTTGGGGAACGCGGGGTGGGTGGAAATTTGTGCATCCACGCAGATTCCAGAACTTTCCATCACAGGAATGTGGGGAAAATGTGTTTTTTGTCAATTTTTTAGGTTTGCAAGTGATTCTGGGTAACAGACCCTGGTGGGAGGCACTCAAGTCACCTCATCCTGGATTCCCCTGGGTGTCTAGTTTTCAAAAATATATAGGTTTGCTAGGTTTCCCTAGGTGCTGGCAGAGCTAGGGTTCAAAAACTACAGCTAGGCACTTTGCCAAAAAAGGGTAATTTTTCACTGCAAAATTGAGGTGTGACCACATTGCGTTTTGCGGCGTTTCCTGTTGTGGGCACTAGGCCGACCCACACAAGTGAGGTACCATTTTTCTCGTAGGGCTTTGGGGAACGCGGGGTGGGTGGAAATTTGTGGATCCACGCAGATTCCAGAACTTTCCATCACAGAAATGTGTGGAAAATGTGTGTTTTTTGTCCATTTTTTACGTTTGCAAGGGATTCTGGGTAACAGACCCTGGTGGGAGGCACTCAAGTGACCCCATCCTGGATTCCCCTGGGTGTCTAGTTTTCAAAAATATATAGGTTTGCTAGGTTTCCCTAGGTGCCGGCAGGGCTAGGGTTCAAAAACTACAGCTAGGCACTTTGCCAAAAAAGGGTAATTTTTCACTGCAAAATTGAGGTGTGACCACATTGCGTTTTGCGGCGTTTCCTGTTGTGGGCACTAGGCCGACCCACACAAGTGAGGTACCATTTTTCTCTTAGGGCTTTGGGGAACGCGGGGTGGGTGGAAATTTGTGGATCCACGCAGATTCCAGAACTTTCCATCACAGAAATGTGTGGAAAATGTGTGTTTTTTGTCCATTTTTTACGTTTGCAAGGGATTCTGGGTAACAGACCCTGGTGGGAGGCACTCAAGTGACCCCATCCTGGATTCCCCTGGGTGTCTAGTTTTCAAAAATATATAGGTTTGCTAGGTTTCCCTAGGTGCCGGCAGGGCTAGGGTTCAAAAACTACAGCTAGGCACTTTGCCAAAAAAGGGTAATTTTTCACTGCAAAATTGAGGTGTGACCACGTAGCGTTTTGCGCTGTTTCCTGTCGCGGGCACCAGGCCGACCCGCACAAGTGAGGTACCATTTTTCTCGTAGTACTTTGGGGAACGCAGGGTGGGTGGAGATTTGTAGATCCACACAGATTCCAGAACTTTCCATCACAGAAATGTGGGGAAAATGTGTTTTTTTGTCAATTTATTAGGTTTGCAAGAGATTCTGGGTAACATACCTTGGTGGGAGGCACTCAAGTCACCCCATCCTGGATTCCCCTGGGTGTCTAGTATTCAAAAATATATAGGTTTGCTAGGTTTCCCTAGGTGCCGGCAGAGCTAGGGTTCAAAAACTACAGCTAGGCACTTTGCCAAAAATGACATTTTTCACTGCAAAATTGAGGTGTGACCATGTTGCGTTTCGCGCCGTTTCCTGTCGCGGGAACTAGGCGACCCGCACAAGTGAGGTACCATTTTTCTCGCAGGACTTTGGGGAACGCAGGGTGGGTGGAAATTTGTGCATCCACGCAGATTCCAGAACTTTCCATCACAGGAATGTGGGGAAAATGTGTTTTTTTGTCAAATTTTTAGGTTTGCAAGGGATTCTGGGTAACAGACCCTGGTGGGAGGCACTCAAGTCACCCCATCCTGGATTTCCCTGGGTGTCTAGTTTTCAAAAATATATAGGTTTGCTAGGTTTCCCTAGGTGCCGGCAGAGCTAGGGTTCAAAAACTACAGCTAGGCACTTTGCCAAAAAAGGGTCATTTTTCACTGCAAAATTGAGGTGTGACCACGTTGCGTTTTGCACCGTTTCCTGTCGCGGGCACTAGGCTGCCCCGCACAAGTGAGGAACCATTTTTCTCGTAGGACTTTGGGGAACGCGGGGTGGGTGGAAATTTGTGCATCCATGCAGATTCCAGAACTTTCCATCACAGGAATGTGGGAAAATGTGTTTTTTTGTCAATTTTTTAGGTTTGCAAGGGATTCTGGGTAACAGACCCTGGTGGGAGGCACTCAAGTCACCCCATCCTGGAATCCTCTGGGTGTCTAGTTTTCATAAATATATAGGTTTTCTAGGTTTCCCTAGGTGCCGGCAGAGCTAGGGTTCAAAAACTACAGCTAGACACTTTGCCAAAAAAGTGTCATTTTTCACTGCAAAATTGAGGTGTGACCATGTTGCGTTTCGCGCCGTTTCCTGTCGCGGGAACTAGGCGACCCGCACAAGTGAGGTACCATTTTTCTCGCAGGACTTTGGGGAACGCAGGGTGGGTGGAAATTTGTGCATCCACGCAGATTCCAGAACTTTCCATCACAGGAATGTGGGGAAAATGTGGTTTTTTGTCAAATTTTTAGGTTTGCAAGGGATTCTGGGTAACAGACCCTGGTGGGAGGCACTCAAGTCACCCCATCCTGGATTTCCCTGGGTGTCTAGTTTTCAAAAATATATAGGTTTGCTAGGTTTCCCTATGTGCCGGCAGAGCTAGGGTTCAAAAACTACAGCTAGGCACTTTGCCAAAAAAGGGTCATTTTTCACTGCAAAATTGAGGTGTGACCACGTTGCGTTTTGCGCCGTTTCCTGTCGCGGGCACTAGGCCGCCCCGCACAAGTGAGGTACCATTTTTCTCGTAGGACTTTGGGGAACGCGGGGTGGGTGGAAATTTGTGCATCCACGCAGATTACAGAACTTTCCATCACAGGAATGTGGGGAAAATGTGTTTTTTGTCAATTGTTTAGGTTTGCAAGTGATTCTGGGTAACAGACCCTGGTGGGAGGCACTCAAGTCACCTCATCCTGGATTCCCCTGGGTGTCTAGTTTTCAAAAATATATAGGTTTGCTAGGTTTCCCTAGGTGCTGGCAGAGCTAGGGTTCAAAAACTACAGCTAGGCACTTTGCCAAAAAAGGGTAATTTTTCACTGCAAAATTGAGGTGTGACCACATTGCGTTTTGCGGCGTTTCCTGTTGTGGGCACTAGGCCGACCCACACAAGTGAGGTACCATTTTTCTCGTAGGGCTTTGGGGAACGCGGGGTGGGTGGAAATTTGTGGATCCACGCAGATTCCAGAACTTTCCATCACAGAAATGTGTGGAAAATGTGTGTTTTTTGTCCATTTTTTACGTTTGCAAGGGATTCTGGGTAACAGACCCTGGTGGGAGGCACTCAAGTGACCCCATCCTGGATTCCCCTGGGTGTCTAGTTTTCAAAAATATATAGGTTTGCTAGGTTTCCCTAGGTGCCGGCAGGGCTAGGGTTCAAAAACTACAGCTAGGCACTTTGCCAAAAAAGGGTAATTTTTCACTGCAAAATTGAGGTGTGACCACATTGCGTTTTGCGGCGTTTCCTGTTGTGGGCACTAGGCCGACCCACACAAGTGAGGTACCATTTTTCTCTTAGGGCTTTGGGGAACGCGGGGTGGGTGGAAATTTGTGGATCCACGCAGATTCCAGAACTTTCCATCACAGAAATGTGTGGAAAATGTGTGTTTTTTGTCCATTTTTTACGTTTGCAAGGGATTCTGGGTAACAGACCCTGGTGGGAGGCACTCAAGTGACCCCATCCTGGATTCCCCTGGGTGTCTAGTTTTCAAAAATATATAGGTTTGCTAGGTTTCCCTAGGTGCCGGCAGGGCTAGGGTTCAAAAACTACAGCTAGGCACTTTGCCAAAAAAGGGTAATTTTTCACTGCAAAATTGAGGTGTGACCACGTAGCGTTTTGCGCTGTTTCCTGTCGCGGGCACCAGGCCGACCCGCACAAGTGAGGTACCATTTTTCTCGTAGTAATTTGGGGAACGCAGGGTGGGTGGAGATTTGTAGATCCACACAGATTCCAGAACTTTCCATCACAGAAATGTGGGGAAAATGTGTTTTTTTGTCAATTTATTAGGTTTGCAAGGGATTCTGGGTAACATACCTTGGTGGGAGGCACTCAAGTCACCCCATCCTGGATTCCCCTGGGTGTCTAGTATTCAAAAATATATAGGTTTGCTAGGTTTCCCTAGGTGCCGGCAGAGCTAGGGTTCAAAAACTACAGCTAGGCACTTTGCCAAAAATGACATTTTTCACTGCAAAATTGAGGTGTGACCATGTTGCGTTTCGCGCCGTTTCCTGTCGCGGGAACTAGGCGACCCGCACAAGTGAGGTACCATTTTTCTCGCAGGACTTTGGGGAACGCAGGGTGGGTGGAAATTTGTGCATCCACGCAGATTCCAGAACTTTCCATCACAGGAATGTGGGGAAAATGTGTTTTTTTGTCAAATTTTTAGGTTTGCAAGGGATTCTGGGTAACAGACCCTGGTGGGAGGCACTCAAGTCACCCCATCCTGGATTTCCCTGGGTGTCTAGTTTTCAAAAATATATAGGTTTGCTAGGTTTCCCTAGGTGCCGGCAGAGCTAGGGTTCAAAAACTACAGCTAGGCACTTTGCCAAAAAAGGGTCATTTTTCACTGCAAAATTGAGGTGTGACCACGTTGCGTTTTGCACCGTTTCCTGTCGCGGGCACTAGGCTGCCCCGCACAAGTGAGGAACCATTTTTCTCGTAGGACTTTGGGGAACGCGGGGTGGGTGGAAATTTGTGCATCCATGCAGATTCCAGAACTTTCCATCACAGGAATGTGGGAAAATGTGTTTTTTTGTCAATTTTTTAGGTTTGCAAGGGATTCTGGGTAACAGACCCTGGTGGGAGGCACTCAAGTCACCCCATCCTGGAATCCTCTGGGTGTCTAGTTTTCATAAATATATAGGTTTTCTAGGTTTCCCTAGGTGCCGGCAGAGCTAGGGTTCAAAAACTACAGCTAGACACTTTGCCAAAAAAGTGTCATTTTTCACTGCAAAATTGAGGTGTGACCATGTTGCGTTTCGCGCCGTTTCCTGTCGCGGGAACTAGGCGACCCGCACAAGTGAGGTACCATTTTTCTCGCAGGACTTTGGGGAACGCAGGGTGGGTGGAAATTTGTGCATCCACACAGATTCCAGAACTTTCCATCACAGGAATGTGGGGAAAATGTGGTTTTTTGTCAAATTTTTAGGTTTGCAAGGGATTCTGGGTAACAGACCCTGGTGGGAGGCACTCAAGTCACCCCATCCTGGATTTCCCTGGGTGTCTAGTTTTCAAAAATATATAGGTTTGCTAGGTTTCCCTATGTGCCGGCAGAGCTAGGGTTCAAAAACTACAGCTAGGCACTTTGCCAAAAAAGGGTCATTTTTCACTGCAAAATTGAGGTGTGACCACGTTGCGTTTTGCGCCGTTTCCTGTCGCGGGCACTAGGCCGCCCCGCACAAGTGAGGTACCATTTTTCTCGTAGGACTTTGGGGAACGCGGGGTGGGTGGAAATTTGTGCATCCACGCAGATTACAGAACTTTCCATCACAGGAATGTGGGGAAAATGTGTTTTTTGTCAATTTTTTAGGTTTGCAAGTGATTCTGGGTAACAGACCCTGGTGGGAGGCACTCAAGTCACCTCATCCTGGATTCCCCTGGGTGTCTAGTTTTCAAAAATATATAGGTTTGCTAGGTTTCCCTAGGTGCTGGCAGAGCTAGGGTTCAAAAACTACAGCTAGGCACTTTGCCAAAAAAGGGTAATTTTTCACTGCAAAATTGAGGTGTGACCACATTGCGTTTTGCGGCGTTTCCTGTTGTGGGCACTAGGCCGACCCACACAAGTGAGGTACCATTTTTCTCGTAGGGCTTTGGGGAACGCGGGGTGGGTGGAAATTTGTGGATCCACGCAGATTCCAGAACTTTCCATCACAGAAATGTGTGGAAAATGTGTGTTTTTTGTCCATTTTTTACGTTTGCAAGGGATTCTGGGTAACAGACCCTGGTGGGAGGCACTCAAGTGACCCCATCCTGGATTCCCCTGGGTGTCTAGTTTTCAAAAATATATAGGTTTGCTAGGTTTCCCTAGGTGCCGGCAGGGCTAGGGTTAAAAAACTACAGCTAGTCACTTTGCCAAAAAAGGGTAATTTTTCACTGCAAAATTGAGGTGTGAACACGTTGCGTTTTGCGCCGTTTTCTGTCACGGGCACTAGGCTGACCCACACAAGTGAGGTACCATTGTTCTCGTAGGACTTTGGGAAACGCGGTGTTGGTGGAAATTTGTGGATCCACGCATATTCCAGAACTTTCCATCACAGAAATGTGGGGAAAATGTGTTTTTTTTGTCATTTTTTTAGGGTTGCAAGTGATTCTGGGTAACAGACCCTGGTGGGAGGCACTCAAGTCACCTCATCCTGGATTCCCCTGGGTGTCTAGTTTTCAAAAATATGTAGGTTTGCTAGGTTTCCCTAGGTGCCGGCAGAGCTAGGGTTAAAAAACTCCAGCTAGTCACTTTGCCAAAAAAGGGTCATTTTTCACTGCAAAATTGAGGTGTGATCATGTTGTGTTTCGCGCCGTTTCCTGTCGAGGGCACTAGGCGACCCGCACAAGTGAGGTACCATTTTTCTCGTAGGACTTTGGGGAACGCAGGGTGGGTGGAAATTTGTGCATCCACACAGATTCCAGAACTTTCCATCACAGGAATGTGGGGAAAATGTGTTTTTTTGTCAAATTTTTAGGTTTGCAAGGGATTCTGGGTAACAGACCCTGGTGGGAGGCACTCAAGTCAACCCATCCTGGATTTCCCTGGGTGTCTAGTTTTCAAAAATATATAGGTTTGCTAGGTTTCCCTAGGTGCCGGCAGAGCTAGGGTTCAAAAACTACAACTAGGCACTTTGCCAAAAAAGGGTCATTTTTCACTGCAAAATTGAGGTGTGACCACGTAGCGTTTTGCGCTGTTTCCTGTCGCGGGCACTAGGCCGACCCGCACAAGTGAGGTACCATTTTTCTTGTAGGACTTTGGGGAACGCGGGGTGGGTGGAAATTTGTGCATCCACGCAGATTCCAGAACTTTCCATCACAGGAATGTGGGGAAAATGTGTTTTTTTGTCAATTGTTTAGGTTTGCAAGTGATTCTGGGTAACAGACCCTGGTGGGAGGCACTCAAGTCACCTCATCCTGGAATCCCCTGGGTGTCTAGTTTTCAAAAATATATAGGTTTGCTAGGTTTCCCTAGGTGCCGGCAGAGCTAGGGTTAAAAAACTACAGCTAGGCACTTTGCCAAAAAAGTGTCATTTTTCACTGCAAAATTGAGGTGTGAACATGTTGCGTTTCGCGCCGTTTCCTGTCGCGGGCACTAGGCGACCCGCACAATTGAGGTACCATTTTTCTCGCAGGACTTTGAGGAACGCAGGGTGGGTGGAAATTTGTGCATCCACGCAGATTCCAGAACTCTCCATCACAGGAATGTGGGGAAAATTTGTTTTTTTTGTCATTTGTTTAGGTTTGCAAGTGATTCTGGGTAACAGACCCTGGTGGGAGGCACTCAAGTCACCTCATCCTGGATTCCCCTGGGTGTCTAGTTTTCAAAAATATATAGGTTTGCTAGGTTTCCCTAGGTGCCGGCAGAGCTAGGGTTAAAAATCTCCAGCTAGTCACTTTGCCAAAAAAGGGTCATTTTTCACTGCAAAATTGAGGTGTGACCACGTAGGGTTTTGCGCCGTTTCCTGTCGCGGGCACTAGGCCGACCCGCACAAATTAGGTACCATTTTTCTCATAGGACTTTGGGGAACGCGGGGTGGGTGGAAATTTGTGGATCCACGCCGATTCCAGAACTTTCCATCACAGGAATGTGGGGAAAATGTGTTTTTTTGTCGATTTTTTAGGTTTGCAAGGGATTCTGGGTACCAGACCCTGGTGGGAGGCACTCAAGTCACCCCATCCTTGATTTTCCTGGGTGACTAGTTTTCAAAAATATATAGGTTTGCTAGGTTTCCCTAGGTGCCGGCAGAGCTCGGGTTCAAAAACTACAGCTAGGCACTTTGCCAAAAAAGTGTCATTTTTCACTGTAAAATTGAGGTGTGACCATGTTGCGTTTCGCGCCGTTTCCTGTCGCGGGCACTAGGCCGCCCCGCACAAGTGAGGTACCATTTTTCTCATAGGACTTTGGGGAACGCGGGGTGGGTGGAAATTTGTGGATCCACGCAGATTCCAGAACTTTCCATCACAGCAATGTGGGAAAAATGTGTTTTTTTGTCAATTTTTTAGGTTTGCAAGGGATTCTAGGTAACAGACCCTGGTGGGAGGCACTCAAGTCACCCCATCCTAGAATCCTCTGGCTGTCAAGTTTTCAAAAATATATAGGTTTGCTAGGTTTCCCTAGGTGCCGGCAGAGCTAGGGTTCAAAAACTACAGCTAGGCACTTTGCCAAAAAAGTGTCATTTTTCACTGCAAAATTGAGGTGTGACCACGTTGCGTTTTGCACCGTTTCCTGTCGCGGGCACTAGGCGACCCGCACAAGTGAGGTACCATTTTTCTCGTAGGACTTTGGGGAACGCGGTGTAGGTGGAAATTTGTGGATCCACGCATATTCCAGAACTTTCCATCACAGAAATGTGGGGAAAATTTGTTTTTTTTGTCATTTTTTTAGGTTTGCAAGTGATTCTGGGTAACAGACCCTGGTGGGAGGCACTCAAGTCACCTCATCCTGGATTCCCCTGGGTGTCTAGTTTTCAAAAATATATAGGTTTGCTAGGTTTCCCTAGGTGCTGGCAGAGCTAGGGTTCAAAAACTACAGCCAGGCACTTTGCCAAAAAAGGGTAATTTTTCACTGCAAAATTGAGGTGTGACCACATTGCGTTTTGAGGCGTTTCCTGTTGTGGGCACTAGGCCCACCCGCACAAGTGAGGTACCATTTTTCTCGTAGGGCTTTGGGGAACGCGGGGTGCGTGGAAATTTGTGGATCCACGCAGATTCCAGAACTTTCCATCACAGGAATGTGGGGAAAATGTGTTTTTTTGTCAAATTTTTAGGATTGCAAGGAATTCTGGGTAACAGACCCTAGTGGGAGGCACTCAAGTCACCCCATCCTGGATTTCCCTGGGTGTCTAGTTTTCAAAAATATATAGGTTTGCTAGGTTTCCCTAGGTGCCGGCAGAGCTAGGGTTAAAAATCTACAGCTAGGCACTTTGCCAAAAAAGGGTCATTTTTCACTGCAAAATTGAGGTGTGACCACGTTGCGTTTTGCGCCGTTTCCTGTCGCGGGCACTAGGCCGCCCCACACAAGTGAGGTACCATTTTTCTCGTAGGACTTTGGGGAACGCGGGGTGGGTGGAAATTTGTGCATCCACGCATATTCCAGAACTTTCCATCACAGAAATGTGGGGAAAATGTGTTTTTTTTGGTCAATTCTTTAGGTTTGCATGGAATTCTGGGTAACAGACCCTGGTGGGAGGCACTCAAGTCACCCCATCCTGGATTCCCCTGCGTGTCTAGTTTTCAAAAATATATAGGTTTGCTAGGTTTCCCTAGGTGCCGGCAAAGCTAGGGTTAAAAAACTCCAGCTAGTCACTTTGCCAAAAAAGGGTCATTTTTCACTGCAAAATTGAGGTGTGACCACGTAGCGTTTTGCGCTGTTTCCTGGCGCGGGCACCAGGCCGACCCGCACAAGTGAGGTACCATTTTTCTCATAGGACTTTGGGGAACGCGGGGTGGGTGGAAATTTATGGATCCACGCAGATTCCAGAACTTTCCATCACAGGAATGTGGGGAAAATGTGTTTTTTTGTCAGTTTTTTAGGTTTGCAAGGGATTCTGGGTAACAGACCCTGGTGGGAGGCACTCAAGTCACTCCATCCTGGAATCCCCTGGGTGTCTAGTTTTTTAAAAATATATAGGTTTGCTAGGTTTCCCTAGGTGCCGGCAGAGCTAGGGTTCAAAAACTACAGCTAGGCACTTTGCCAAAAAAGTGTCATTTTTCACTGCAAAATTGAGGTGTGACCATGTTGCGTTTCGCGCCGTTTCCTGTCGCAGACACTAGGCGACCCGCACAAGTGAGGTACCATTTTTCTCGCAGGACTTTGGGGAACGCAGGGTGGGTGGAAATTTGTGCATCCACGCAGATTCCAGAACTTTCCATCACAGGAATGTGGGGAAAATGTGTTTTTTTGTCAATTTTTTAGGTTTGCAAGGGATTCTGGGTAACAGACCCTGGTGGGAGGCACTCAAGTCACCCCATCCTGGAATCCTCTGGGTGTCTAGTTTACAAAAATATATAGGTTTGCTAGGTTTCCCTAGGTGCCGGCAGAGCTAGGGTTAAAAAACTACAGCTAGTCACTTTGCCAAAAAAGTGTCATTTTTCACTGCAAAATTGAGGTGTGACCATGTTGCGCTTCGCGCCGTTTCCTGTCGCGGGCACTAGGCGACCCGCACAAGTGAGGTACCATTTTTCTCGCAGGACTTTGGGGAACGCAGGGTGGGTGGAAATTTGTGCATCCACGCAGATTCCAGAACTTTCCATCACAGGAATGTGGGAAAAATGTGTTTTTTTGTCAATTTATTAGGTTTGCAAGGGATTCTGGGTAACAGACCCTGGTGGGAGGCACTCAAGTCACCCCATCCTGGATTCCCCTGGGTGTCTAGTATTCAAAAATATATAGGTTTGCTAGGTTTCCCTAGGTGCCGGCAGAGCTAGGGTTCAAAAACTACAGCTAGGCACTTTGCCAAAAAAAGTGTCATTTTTCACTGCAAAATTGAGGTGTGACCATGTTGCGTTTCGCGCCGTTTCCTGTCGCGGGAACTAGGCGACCCGCACAAGTGAGGTACCATTTTTCTCGCAGGACTTTGGGGAACACAGGGTGGGTGGAAATTTGTGCATCCACGCAGATTCCAGAACTTTCCATCACAGGAATGTGGGGAAAATGTGTTTTTTTGTCAAATTTTTAGGTTTGCAAGGGATTCTGGGTAACAGACCCTGGTGGGAGGCACTCAAGTCACCCCATCCTGGATTTCCCTGGGTGTCTAGTTTTCAAAAATATATAGGTTTGCTAGGTTTCCCTAGGTGCCGGCAGAGCTAGGGTTCAAAAACTACAGCAAGGCACTTTGCCAAAAAAGGGTCATTTTTCACTGCAAAATTGAGGTGTGACCACGTTGCGTTTTGCGCCGTTTCCTGTCGCGGGCACTAGGCCTCCCTGCACAAGTGAGGTACCATTTTTCTCGTAGGACTTTGGGGAACGCGGGGTGGGTGGAAATTTGTGCATCCACGCAGATTCCAGAACTTTCCATCACAGGAATGTGGGGAAAATGTGTTTTTTTGTCAATTTTTTAGGTTTGCAAGGGATTCTGGGTAACAGACCCTGGTGGGAGGCACTCAAGTCACCCCATCCTGGAATCCTCTGGGTGTCTAGTTTTCATAAATATATAGGTTTTCTAGGTTTCCCTAGGTGCCGGCAGAGCTAGGGTTAAAAAACTACAGCTAGGCACTTTGCCAAAAAAGGGTAATTTTTCACTGCAAAATTGAGGTGTGACCACATTGCGTTTTGCGGCATTTCCTGTTGTGGGCACTAGGCCGACCCGCACAAGTGAGGTACCATTTTTCTCGTAGGGCTTTGGGGAACGCGGGGTGGGTGGAAATTTGTGGATCCACGCAGATTCCAGAACTTTCCATCACAGAAATGTGTGGAAAATGTGTGTTTTTTGTCCATTTTTTACGTTTGCAAGGGATTCTGGGTAACAGACCCTGGTGGGAGGCACTCAAGTGACCCCATCCTGGATTCCCCTGGGTGTCTAGTTTTCAAAAATATATAGGTTTGCTAGGTTTCCCTAGGTGCCGGCAGGGCTAGGGTTCAAAAACTACAGCTAGTCACTTTGCCAAAAAAGGGTAATTTTTCACTGCAAAATTGAGGTGTGAACACGTTGCGTTTTGCGCCGTTTTCTGTCACGGGCACTAGGCCGACCCGCACAAGTGAGGTACCATTTTTCTCGTAGGGCTTTGGGGAATGCGGGGTGGGTGGAAATTTGTGGATCCACGCAGATTCCAGAACTTTCCATCACAGAAATATGGGGAAAATGTGTGTTTTTTGTCCATTTTTTACGTTTGCAAGGGATTCTGGGTAACAGACCCTGGTGGGAGGCACTCAAGTGACCCCATCCTGGATTCCCCTGGGTGTCAAGTTTTCAAAAATATATAGGTTTGCTAGGTTTCCCTAGGTGCCGGCAGGGCTAGGGTTAAAAAACTACAGCTAGTCACTTTGCCAAAAAAGGGTAATTTTTCACTGCAAAATTGAGGTGTGAACACGTTGCTTTTTGCGCCGTTTTCTGTCACGGGCACTAGGCCGACCCACACAAGTGAGGTACCATTGTTCTCATAGGACTTTGGGAAACGCGGTGTTGGTGGAAATTTGTGGATCCACGCAGATTCCAGAACTTTCCATCACAGAAATGTGGGGAAAATGTGGTTTTTTTGTCATTTTTTTAGGGTTGCAAGTGATTCTGGGTAACAGACCCTGCTGGGAGGCACTCAAGTCACCCCATCCTGGATTCCCCTGCATGTCTAGTTTTCAAAAATATATAGGTTTGCTAGGTTTCCCTAGGTGCCGGCAAAGCTAGGGTTAAAAAACTCCAGCTAGTCACTTTGCCAAAAAAGGGTCATTTTTCACTGCAAAATTGAGGTGTGACCACGTAGCGTTTTGCGCTGTTTCCTGTCGCGGGCACTAGGCCGACCCGCACAAGTGAGGTACCATTTTTCTCATAGGACTTTGGGGAACGCGGGGTGGGTGGAAATTTGTGGATCCACGCAGATTCCAGAACTTTCCATCACAGGAATGTGGGGAAAATGTGTTTTTTTGTCAATTTTTTAGGTTTGCAAGGGATTCTGGGTAACAGACCCTGGTGGGAGGCACTCAAGTCACTCCATCCTGGAATCCCCTGGGTGTCTAGTTTTTTAAAAATATATAGGTTTGCTAGGTTTCCCTAGGTGCCGGCAGAGCTAGGGTTCAAAAACTACAGCTAGGCACTTTGCCAAAAAAGTGTCATTTTTCACTGCAAAATTGAGGTGTGACCATGTTGCGTTTCGCGCCGTTTCCTGTCGCAGACACTAGGCGACACGCACAAGTGAGGTACCATTTTTCTCGCAGGACGTTGGGGAACGCAGGGTGGGTGGAAATTTGTGCATCCACGCAGATTCCAGAACTTTCTATCACAGGAATGTGGGGAAAATGTGTTTTTTTGTCAATTCTTTAGGTTTGCAAGGGATTCTGGGTAACAGACCCTGGTGGGAGGCACTCAAGTAACCCCATCCTGGAATCCTCTGGGTGTCTAGTTTACAAAAATATATAGGTTTGCTAGGTTTCCCTAGGTGCCGGCAGAGCTAGGGTTCAAAAACTACAGCTAGTCACTTTGCCAAAAAAGTGTCATTTTTCACTGCAAAATTGAGGTGTGACCATGTTGCGTTTCGCGCCGTTTCCTGTCGCGGGCACTAGGCGACCCGCACAAGTGAGGTACCATTTTTCTCGCAGGACTTTGGGGAATGCAGGGTGGGTGGAAATTTGTGCATCCACGCAGATTCCAGAACTTTCCATCACAGGAATGTGGGAAAAATGTGTTTTTTTGTCAATTTATTAGGTTTGCAAGGGATTCTGGGTAACAGACCCTGGTGGGAGGCACTCAAGTCACCCCATCCTAGAATCCTCTGGCTGTCTAGTTTTCAAAAATATATAGGTTTGCTAGGTTTCCCTAGGTGCCGGCAGAGCTAGGGTTCAAAAACTACAGCTAGGCACTTTGCCAAAAAAGTGTCATTTTTCACTGCAAAATTGAGGTGTGACCACGTTGCGTTTTGCACCGTTTCCTGTCACGGGCACTAGGCGACCCGCACAAGTGAGGTACCATTTTTCTCGTAGGACTTTGGGGAACGCGGTGTAGGTGGAAATTTGTGCATCCACGCATATTCCAGAACTTTCCATCACAGAAATGTGGGGAAAATTTGTTTTTTTTTGTCATTTTTTTAGGTTTGCAAGTGATTCTGGGTAACATACCTTGGTGGGAGGCACTCAAGTCACCCCATCCTGGATTCCACTAGGTGTCTAGTTTTCAAAAATATATAGGTTTGCTAGGTTTCCTTAGGTGCCGGCAGAGCTAGGGTTCAAAAACTACAGCTAGGCACTTTGCCAAAAAAGGGTAATTTTTCACTGCAAAATTGAGGTGTGACCACGTAGCGTTTTGCGCTGTTTCCTTTCGCGGGCACCAGGCCGACCCGCACAAGTGAGGTACCATTTTTCTCGTAGTACTTTGGGGAACGCAGGGTGGGTGGAGATTTGTAGATCCACACAGATTCCAGAACTTTCCATCACAGAAATGTGGGGAAAATTTGTTTTTTTGTCAATTTATTAGGTTTGCAAGGGATTCTGGGTAACATACCTTGGTGGGAGGCACTCAAGTCACCCCATCCTGGATTCCCCTGGGTGTCTAGTATTCAAAAATATATAGGTTTGCTAGGTTTCCCTAGGTGCCGGCAGAGCTAGGGTTCAAAAACTACAGCTAGGCACTTTGCCAAAAAAGTGTCATTTTTCACTGCAAAATTGAGGTGTGACCATGTTGCGTTTCGCGCCGTTTCCTGTCGCGGGAACTAGCGACCCGCACAAGTGAGGTACCATTTTTCTCGCAGGACTTTGGGGAACGCAGTGTGGGTGGAAATTTGTGCATCCACGCAGATTCCAGAACTTTCCATCACAGGAATATGGGGAAAATGTGTTTTTTTGTCAAATTTTTAGGTTTGCAAGGGATTCTGGGTAACAGACCCTGGTGGGAGGCACTCAAGTCACCCCATCCTGGATTTCCCTGGGTGTCTAGTTTTCAAAAATATATAGGTTTGCTAGGTTTCCCTAGGTGCCGGCAGAGCTAGGGTTAAAAAACTACAGCTAGGCACTTTGCCAAAAAAGGGTCATTTTTCACTGCAAAATTGAGGTGTGACCACGTTGCGTTTTGCACCGTTTCCTGTCGCGGGCACTAGGCTGCCCCGCACAAGTGAGGTACCATTTTTCTCGTAGGACTTTGGGGAACGCGGGGTGGGTGGAAACTTGTGCATCCATGCAGATTCCAGAACTTTCCATCACAGGAATGTGGGAAAATGTGTTTTTTTGTCAATTTTTTAGGTTTGCAAGGGATTCTGGGTAACAGACCCTGGTGGGAGGCACTCAAGTCACCCCATCCTGGAATCCTCTGGGTGTCTAGTTTTCATAAATATATAGGTTTTCTAGGTTTCCCTAGGTGCCGGCAGAGCTAGGGTTCAAAAACTACAGCTAGACACTTTGCCAAAAAAGTGTCATTTTTCACTGCAAAATTGAGGTGTGACCATGTTGCGTTTCGCGCCGTTTCCTGTCGCGGGAACTAGGCGACCCGCACAAGTGAGGTACCATTTTTCTCGCAGGACTTTGGGGAACGCAGGGTGGGTGGAAATTTGTGCATCCACGCAGATTCCAGAACTTTCCATCACAGGAATGTGGGGAAAATGTGGTTTTTTGTCAAATTTTTAGGTTTGCAAGGGATTCTGGGTAACAGACCCTGGTGGGAGGCACTCAAGTCACCCCATCCTGGATTTCCCTGGGTGTCTAGTTTTCAAAAATATATAGGTTTGCTAGGTTTCCCTATGTGCCGGCAGAGCTAGGGTTCAAAAACTACAGCTAGGCACTTTGCCAAAAAAGGGTCATTTTTCACTGCAAAATTGAGGTGTGACCACGTTGCGTTTTGTGCCGTTTCCTGTCGCGGGCACTAGGCCGCCCCGCACAAGTGAGGTACCATTTTTCTCGTAGGACTTTGGGGAACGCGGGGTGGGTGGAAATTTGTGCATCCATGCAGATTCCAGAACTTTCCATCACAGGAATGTGGGAAAATGTGTTTTTTTGTCAATTTTTTAGGTTTGCAAGGGATTCTGGGTAACAGACCCTGGTGGGAGGCACTCAAGTCACCCCATCCTGGAATCCTCTGGGTGTCTAGTTTTCATAAATATATAGGTTTTCTAAGTTTCCCTAGGTGCCGGCAGAGCTAGGGTTCAAAAACTACAGCTAGACACTTTGCCAAAAAAGTGTCATTTTTCACTGCAAAATTGAGGTGTGACCATGTTGCGTTTTGCGCCGTTTCCTGTCGCGGGCACTAGGCCGCCCCGCACAAGTGAGGTACCATTTTTCTCGCAGGACTTTGGGGAACGCAGGGTGGGTGGAAATTTGTGCATCCACGCAGATTCCAGAACTTTCCATCACAGGAATGTGGGGAAAATGTGGTTTTTTGTCAAATTTTTAGGTTTGCAAGGGATTCTGGGTAACAGACCCTGGTGGGAGGCACTCAAGTCACCCCATCCTGGATTTCCCTGGGTGTCTAGTTTTCAAAAATATATAGGTTTGCTAGGTTTCCCTATGTGCCGGCAGAGCTAGGGTTCAAAAACTACAGCTAGGCACTTTGCCAAAAAAGGGTCATTTTTCACTGCAAAATTGAGGTGTGACCACGTTGCGTTTTGCGCCGTTTCCTGTCGCGGGCACTAGGCCGCCCCGCACAAGTGAGGTACCATTTTTCTCGTAGGACTTTGGGGAACGCGGGGTGGGTGGAAATTTGTGCATCCACGCAGATTCCAGAACTTTCCATCACAGGAATGTGGGGAAAATGTGTTTTTTTGTCAATTTTTTAGGTTTGCAAGGGATTCTGGGTAACAGACCCTGGTGGGAGGCACTCAAGTCACCCCATCCTGGAATCCTCTGGGTGTCTAGTTTTCATAAATATATAGGTTTTCTAGGTTTCCCTAGGTGCCGGCAGAGCTAGGGTTCAAAAACTACAGCTAGACACTTTGCCAAAAAAGTGTCATTTTTCACTGCAAAATTGAGGTGTGACCATGTTGCGTTTCGCGCCGTTTCCTGTCGCGGGAACTAGGCGACCCGCACAAGTGAGGTACCATTTTTCTCGCAGGACTTTGGGGAACGCGGTGTAGGTGGAAATTTGTGGATCCACGCATATTCCAGAACTTTCCATCACAGAAATGTGGGGAAAATTTGTTTTTTTTGTCATTTTTAGGTTTGCAAGTGATTCTGGGTAACAGACCCTGGTGGGAGGCACTCAAGTCACCTCATCCTGGATTCCCCTGGGTGTCTAGTTTTCAAAAATATATAGGTTTGCTAGGTTTCCCTATGTGCCGGCAGAGCTAGGGTTCAAAAACTACAGCTAGGCACTTTGCCAAAAAAGGGTCATTGTTCACTGCAAAATTGAGGTGTGACCACGTTGCGTTTTGCGCCGTTTCCTGTCGCGGGCACTAGGCCGCCCCGCACAAGTGAGGTACCATTTTTCTCGTAGGACTTTGGGGAACGCGGGGTGGGTGGAAATTTGTGCATCCACGCAGATTCCAGAACTTTCCATCACAGGAATGTGGGGAAAATGTGTTTTTTTGTCAAATTTTTAGGTTTGCAAGGGATTCTGGGTAACAGACCCTGGTGGGAGGCACTCAAGTCACCCCATCCTGGAATCCTCTGGGTGTCTAGTTGTCATAAATATATAGGTTTTCTAGGTTTCCCTAGGTGCCGGCAGAGCTAGGGTTCAAAAACTACAGCTAGGCACTTTGCCAAAAAAGTGTCATTTTTCACTGCAAAATTGAGGTGTGACCATGTTAAGTTTCGCGCCGTTTCCTGTCGCGGGCACTAGGCCGACCCGCACAAATTAGGTACCATTTTTCTCATAGGACTTTGGGGAACGCAGGGTGGGTGGAAATTTGTGGATCCACGCCGATTCCAGATCTTTCCATCACAGGAATGTGGGGAAAATGTGTTTTTTTGTCAATTTTTTAGGTTTGCAAGGGATTCTGGGTACCAGACCCTGGTGGGAGGCACTCAAGTCACCCCATCCTTGATTTTCCTGGGTGACTAGTTTTCAAAAATATATAGGTTTGCTAGGTTTCCCTAGGTGCCGGCAGAGCTCGGGTTCAAAAACTACAGCTAGGCACTTTGCCAAAAAAGTGTCATTTTTCACTGTAAAATTGAGGTGTGACCATGTTGCGTTTCGCGCCGTTTCCTGTCGCGGGCACTAGGCCGCCCCGCACAAGTGAGGTACCATTTTTCTCAAAGGACTTTGGGGAACGCGGGGTGGGTGGAAATTTGTGGATCCACGCAGATTCCAGAACTTTCCATCACAGGAATGTGGGAAAAATGTGTTTTTTTGTCAATTTTTTAGGTTTGCAAGGGATTCTGGGTAACAGACCCTGGTGGGAGGCACTCAAGTCACCCCATCCTAGAATCCTCTGGCTGTCAAGTTTTCAAAAATATATAGGTTTGCTAGGTTTCCCTAGGTGCCGGCAGAGCTAGGGTTCAAAAACTACAGCTAGACACTTTGCCAAAAAAGTGTCATTTTTCACTGCAAAATTGAGGTGTGACCATGTTGCGTTTTGCGCCGTTTCCTGTCGCGGGAACTAGGCGACCCGCACAAGTGAGGTACCATTTTTCTCGCAGGACTTTGGGGAACGCAGGGTGGGTGGAAATTTGTGCATCCACGCAGATTCCAGAACTTTCCATCACAGGAATGTGGGGAAAATGTGTTTTTTTGTCAAATTTTTAGGTTTGCAAGGGATTCTGGGTAACAGACCCTGGTGGGAGGCACTCAAGTCACCCCATCCTGGATTTCCCTGGGTGTCTAGTTTTCAAAAATATATAGGTTTGCTAGGTTTCCCTATGTGCCGGCAGAGCTAGGGTTCAAAAACTACAGCTAGGCACTTTGCCAAAAAAGGGTCATTTTTCACTGCAAAATTGAGGTGTGACCACGTTGCGTTTTGCGCCGTTTCCTGTCGCGGGCACTAGGCCGCCCCGCACAAGTGAGGTACCATTTTTCTCGTAGGACTTTGGGGAACGCGGGGTGGGTGGAAATTTGTGCATCCACGCAGATTCCAGAACTTTCCATCACAGGAATGTGGGGAAAATGTGTTTTTTTGTCAATTTTTTAGGTTTGCAAGGGATTCTGGGTAACAGACCCTGGTGGGAGGCACTCAAGTCACCCCATCCTGGAATCCTCTGGGTGTCTAGTTTTCATAAATATATAGGTTTTCTAGGTTTCCCTAGGTGCCGGCAGAGCTAGGGTTCAAAAACTACAGCTAGACACTTTGCCAAAAAAGTGTCATTTTTCACTGCAAAATTGAGCTGTGACCATGTTGCGTTTCGCGCCGTTTCCTGTCGCGGGAACTAGGCGACCCGCACAAATGAGGTACCATTTTTCTCGCAGGACTTTGGGGAACGCGGTGTAGGTGGAAATTTGTGGATCCACGCATATTCCAGAACTTTCCATCACAGAAATGTGGGGAAAATTTGTTTTTTTGTCATTTTTAGGTTTGCAAGTGATTCTGGGTAACAGACCCTGGTGGGAGGCACTCAAGTCACCCCATCCTGGAATCCTCTGGGTGTCTAGTTGTCATAAATATATAGGTTTTCTAGGATTCCCTAGGTGCCGGCAGAGCTAGGGTTAAAAAACTACAGCTAGGCACTTTGCCAAAAAAGTGTCATTTTTCACTGCAAAATTGAGGTGTGACCATGTTAAGTTTCGCGCCGTTTCCTGTCGCGGGCACTAGGCCGACCCGCACAAATTAGGTACCATTTTTCTCATAGGACTTTGGGGAACGCAGGGTGGGTGGAAATTTGTGGATCCACGCCGATTCCAGATCTTTCCATCACAGGAATGTGGGGAAAATGTGTTTTTTTGTCAATTATTTAGGTTTGCAAGGGATTCTGGGTACCAGACCCTGGTGGGAGGCACTCAAGTCACCCCATCCTTGATTTTCCTGGCTGACTAGTTTTCAAAAATATATAGGTTTGCTAGGTTTCCCTAGGTGCCGGCAGAGCTCGGGTTCAAAAACTACAGCTAGGCACTTTGCCAAAAAAGTGTCATTTTTCACTGTAAAATTGAGGTGTGACCATGTTGCGTTTCGCGCCGTTTCCTGTCGCGGGCACTAGGCCGCCCCGCACAAGTGAGGTACCATTTTTCTCATAGGACTTTGGGGAACGCGGGGTGGGTGGAAATTTGTGGATCCACGCAGATTCCAGAACTTTCCATCACAGGAATGTGGGAAAAATGTGTTTTTTTGTCAATTTTTTAGGTTTGCAAGGGATTCTGGGTAACAGACCCTGGTGGGAGGCACTCAAGTCACCCCATCCTAGAATCCTCTGGCTGTCAAGTTTTCAAAAATATATAGGTTTGCTAGGTTTCCCTAGGTGCCGGCAGAGCTAGGGTTCAAAAACTACAGCTAGGCACTTTGCCAAAAAAGTGTCATTTTTCACTGCAAAATTGAGGTGTGACCACGTTGCGTTTTGCACCGTTTCCTGTCGCGGGCACTAGGCGACCCGCACAAGTGAGGTACCATTTTTCTCGTAGGACTTTGGGGAACGCGGTGTAGGTGGAAATTTGTGGATCCACGCATATTCCAGAACTTTCCATCACAGAAATGTGGGGAAAATGTGTTTTTTTTGTCATTTTTTTAGGTTTGCAAGTGATTCTGGGTAACAGACCCTGGTGGGAGGCACTCAAGTCAGCTCATCCTGGATTCCCCTGGGTGTCTAGTTTTCAAAAATATATAGGTTTGCTAGGTTTCCCTAGGTGCTGGCAGAGCTAGGGTTCAAAAACTACAGCTAGGCACTTTGCCAAAAAAGGGTAATTTTTCACTGCAAAATTGAGGTGTGACCACATTGCGTTTTGAGGCGTTTCCTGTTGTGGGCACTAGGCCGACCCGCACAAGTAAGGTACCATTTTTCTCGTAGGGCTTTGGGGAACGCGGGGTGCGTGGAAATTTGTGGATCCACGCAGATTCCAGAACTTTCCATCACAGAAATGTGTGGAAAATGTGTGTTTTTTGTCCATTTTTTACGTTTGCAAGGCATTCTGGGTAACAGACCCTGGTGGGAGGCACTCAAGTGACCCCATCCTGGATTCCCCTGGGTGTCTAGTTTTCAAAAATATATAGGTTTGCTAGGTTTCCCTAGGTGCCGGCAGGGCTAGGGTTCAAAAACTACAGCTAGGCACTTTGCCAAAAAAGTGTCATTTTTCACTGCAAAATTGAGGTGTGACCATGTTGCGTTTCGCGCCGTTTCCTGTCGAGGGCACTAGGCGACCCGCACAAGTGAGGTACCATTTTTCTCGCAGGACTTTGGGGAACGCAGGGTGGGTGGAAATTTGTGCATCCACACAGATTCCAGAACTTTCCATCACAGAAATGTGGGGAAAATGTGTTTTTTTTGTCAATTCTGTAGGTTTGCATGGAATTCTGGGTAACAGACCCTGGTGGGAGGCACTCAAGTCACCCCATCTTGGAATCCCCTGGGTGTCTAGTTTTCAAAAATATATAGGTTTGCTAGGTTTCCCTAGGTGCCGGCAGAGCTAGGGTTCAAAAACTACAGCTAGGCACTTTGCCAAAAAAGTGTCATTTTTCACTGCAAAATTGAGGTGTGACCATGTTGCGTTTTGCGCCGTTTCCTGTCGCGGGCACTAGGCGACCCGCACAAGTGAGGTACCATTTTTCTCGTAGGACTTTGGGGAATGTGGTGTAGGTGGAAATTTGTGGATCCACGCATATTCCAGAACTTTCCATCACAGAAATGTGGGGAAAATTTGTTTTTTTTGTCATTTTTTTAGGTTTGCAAGTGATTCTGGGTAACAGACCCTGGTGGGAGGCACTCAAGTCACCTCATCCTGGATTCCCCTGGGTGTCTAGTTTTCAAAAATATATAGGTTTGCTAGGTTTCCCTAGGTGCCGGCAGAGCTAGGGTTAAAAAACTCCAGCTAGTCACTTTGCCAAAAAAGGGTCATTTTTCACTGCAAAATTGAGGTGTGACCACGTAGCGTTTTGCGCTGTTTCCTGTCGCGGGCACTAGGCCGACCCGCACAAATTAGGTACCATTTTTCTCATAGGACTTTGGGGAACGCGGGGTGGGTGGAAATTTGTGGATCCACGCAGATTCCAGAACTTTCCATCACAGGAATGTGGGGAAAATGTGTTTTTTTGTCAAATTTTTAGGTTTGCAAGGGATTCTGGGTAACAGACCCTGGTGGGAGGCACTCAAGTCACCCCATCCTGGATTCCCCTGGGTGTCTAGTTTTCAAAAATATATAGGTTTGCTAGGTTTCCCTAGGTGCTGGCAGAGCTAGGGTTCAAAAACTACAGCTAGGCACTTTGCCAAAAAAGGGTCATTTTTCACTGCAAAATTGAGGTGTGACCACGTTGCGTTTTGCGCCGTTTCCTGTCGCGGGCACTAGGCCGCCCCGCACAAGTGAGGTACCATTTTTCTCATAGGACTTTGGGGAACGCGGGGTGGGTGGAAATTTGTGGATCCACGCAGATTCCAGAACTTTCCATCACAGGAATGTGGGAAAAATGTGTTTTTTTGTCAATTTTTTAGGTTTGCAAGGGATTCTGGGTAACAGACCCTGGTGGGAGGCACTCAAGTCACCTCATCCTGGATTCCCCTGGGTGTCTAGTTTTCAAAAATATATAGGTTTGCTAGGTTTCCCTAGGTGCTGGCAGAGCTAGGGTTCAAAAACTACAGCTAGGCACTTTGCCAAAAAAGGGTAATTTTTCACTGCAAAATTGAGGTGTGACCACATTGCGTTTTGAGGCGTTTCCTGTTGTGGGCACTAGGCCGACCCGCACAAGTGAGGTACCATTTTTCTCGTAGGGCGTTGGGGAACGCGGGGTGGGTGGAAATTTGTGGATCCACGCAGATTCCAGAACTTTCCATCACAGAAATGTGTGGAAAATGTGTGTTTTTTGTCCATTTTTTACGTTTGCAAGGGATTCTGGGTAACAGACCCTGGTGGGAGGCACTCAAGTGACCCCATCCTGGATTCCCCTGGGTGTCTAGTTTTCAAAAATATATAGGTTTGCTAGGTTTCCCTAGGTGCCGGCAGGGCTAGGGTTCAAAAACTACAGCTAGTCACTTTGCCAAAAAAGGGTAATTTTTCACTGCAAAATTGAGGTGTACATGTTGCGTTTTGTGCCGTTTTCTGTCACGGGCACTAGGCCGACCCACACAAGTGAGGTACCATTGTTCTCGTAAGACTTTGGGAAACGCGGTGTTGGTGGAAATTTGTGGATCCACGCATATTCCAGAACTTTCCATCACAGAAATGTGGGGAAAATGTGTTTGTTTTGTCATTTTTTTAGGGTTGCAAGTGATTCTGGGTAACAGACCCTGGTGGGAGGCACTCAAGTCACCTCATCCTGGATTCCCCTGGGTGTCTAGTTTTCAAAAATATATAGGTTTGCTAGGTTTCCCTAGGTGCCGGCAGAGCTAGGGTTAAAAAACTCCAGCTAGTCACTTTGCCAAAAAAGTGTCATTTTTCACTGCAAAATTGAGGTGTGACCATGTTGCGTTTCGCGCCGTTTCCTGTCGAGGGCACTAGGCGACCCGCACAAGTGAGGTACCATTTTTCTCGCAGGACTTTGGGGAACGCAGGGTGGGTGGAAATTTGTGCATCCACACAGATTCCAGAACTTTCCATCACAGGAATGTGGGGAAAATGTGTTTTTTTGTCAAATGTTTAGGTTTGCAAGGGATTCTGGGTAACAGACCCTGGTGGGAGGCACTCAAGTCAACCCATCCTGGATTTCCCTGGGTGTCTAGTTTTCAAAAATATATAGGTTTGCTAGGTTTCCCTAGGTGCCGGCAGAGCTAGGGTTCAAAAACTACAACTAGGCACTTTGCCAAAAAAGGATCATTTTTCACTGCAAAATTGAGGTGTGACCACGTTGCGTTTTGCGCCGTTTCCTGTCGCGGGCACTAGGCCACCCCGCACAAGTGAGGTACCATTTTTCTTGTAGGACTTTGGGGAACGCGGGGTGGGTGGAAATTTGTGCATCCACGCAGATTCCAGAACTTTCCATCACAGAAATGTGGGGAAAATTTGTTTTTTTTGTCAATTCTGTAGGTTTGCATGGAATTCTGGGTAACAGACCCTGGTGGGAGGCACTCAAGTCACCCCATCCTGGATTCCCCTGGGTGTCTAGTTTTCAAAAATATCTAGGTTTGCTAGGTTTCCCTAGGTGGCGGCAGAGCTAGGGTTCAAAACTCCAGCTAGTCACTTTGCCAAAAAAGGGTCATTTTTCACTGCAAAATTGAGGTGTGACCACGTAGCGTTTTGCGCTGTTTCCTGTCGCGGGCACTAGGCCGACCCGCACAAGTGAGGTACCATTTTTCTCATAGGACTTTGGGGAATGCGGGGTGGGTGGAAATTTGTGGATCCACGCAGATTCCAGAACTTTCCATCACAGGAATGTGGGGAAAATGTGTTTTTTTGTCAATTTTTTAGGTTTGCAAGGGATTCTGGGTAACAGACCCTGGTGGGAGGCACTCAAGTCACCCCATCTTGGAATCCCCTGGGTGTCTAGTTTTCAAAAATATATAGGTTTGCTAGGTTTCCCTAGGTGCCGGCAGAGCTAGGGTTCAAAAACTACAGCTAGGCACTTTGCCAAAAAAGTGTCATTTTTCACTGCAAAATTGAGGTGTGACCATGTTGGGTTTCGCGCCGTTTCCTGTCGCGGGCACTAGGCGACCCGCACAATTGAGGTACCATTTTTCTCGCAGGACTTTGGGGAACGCAGGGTGGGTGGAAATTTGTGCATCCACGCAGATTCCAGAACTCTGCATCACAGGAATGTGGGGAAAATGTGTTTTTTTGTCAATTTTTTAGGTTTGCAAGGGATTCTGGGTAACAGACCCTGGTGGGAGGCACTCAAGTCACCCCATCCTGGAATCCCCTGGGTGTCTAGTTTTCAAAAATATATAGGTTTGCTAGGTTTCCTGTGAGAAGTTGGCCTGGTATATGATGCTCACTAGTTAAAGTGATCACCTTGTACCATGCCAAGCAACCCTTATGGTGTGGTTGTAAGTCAACCTTTTCGGACTAGCTGCCCTAGTGGTAGCGTAGGCTAAGCAGTCTTTGAGGCTAAACTCGGGAAGCGTGTTAAGCCAGCTGTTTTACCAAATGCAACCCCCTTTTATACCAATGAAAGGACACCACACAGATATATATTCAAAATATATATGTATTTATTTCTCAAAGTAACCCCTAGTCTCTTTATGAGCACAGGAGCACAAATCGTCAAACAAGATTACAGTAGAATACACAGAAGTTGCACTTTAAATGGATAGGCCCTGGTGGCCGCTCAAACCATATACTAAAATAGTGGTATAAGTACCACGAACAGAAAAGGGAAAAGGCCTAGGGCCTCTAGAATCGCTGGGCCTACAAGGAGCTAACTTCAGTTAGTGACCAGGAGGTCCACGGGTGGCATGTGCAGAGCAAATAGTCACACGCGTGCTCCCATAGGTTTCAATGGGTGCGTAAAAAGTACAAAGTTACTGCAAAGAGGATCTTCCGGATGGACTAGGAACTCAAGATTTGGAACACAGGCACTAGAGATGTAATACTACACTTGGGCACAGGTGTGCCAGCTTTACCTCACCCACAGGAAGCAGGTGCATAGGCCTCGAAGTGCGTCGGGTTTCTTCTATCTGTTCCGTGGAGCTTGAAGACAAAGAGGCTGCAGGCGGTCGGTCCGGGAGAGATGCAGTGGATCCAAGAGTGGATCGGAGATGTTGAAGACCTGTAAGCAGAGGGGACAGTGTTCACAGTCACTAGCCAGTGACCAGCGTGGCACCAGGTGGGTACCAGGCAATGTCGGGTGCAAACAGGAAGAAAGGTGTAGCTTGTCTCTGCATCCATGTGGTCCCTGGAGGTCGACGACATCCAGGAGTCGGTTCACAAGCTGTCCCACGCAGGCTCTCGCTGTCGGCGGTGTCGGCGACTTGATCGAAGCAAACAAGCCTTGGCAAAAGCAATTGTTGTAGGAGATGAAATAAGCTGATGGTTCTGACCAGCAAGGTCAGAGGGACTGCTCCTTTGGAGGGGAGCAAGGGCCAGTCTGGAGCAACCAGACCAGTGGTGTATTTTGTAAAGTTCGTTGCCAAGATGGCTACTAGCCAGCGGGCCAGCAACCGGTTAGGCGCGTCGAGTGGCAAAATGCAGAAGGGCCCCACGCAGATCGTGGAGATGCTGGAGGGCTCACCTTTGGTGCAGATGCTGCTCGAGGGTTGGGCTTCTCAGATCCCAAAGCACAACTTGGAGGGAGCCTTGGTTGTTGCACTTGTCAGCTTGTCGTGGTTGTTTCAAGATGGCTGGCTCCACGTGTCTCGGTGCCTCCACGGGTCTCCTCTTTTCAGGGACTGTGGATCGGGCGGTGAGAGGTGTGGCGGTCCAGGTCTTGTCAGTCTCTGGGCTCGGGCTCCGGCGGGAGGCGGCGGCAAAGCAGACGTTGATTCGCTGGATGGTGCTTGCGTTAGCAAGGTGGTCACTCCCTGACCACAGGGGAGATTTCCTTCAGTCTTCTGTGCAGCAGAATGTCGAAGTTCCCGTCTTCTTCTTAGTTTCAAGTTGATTCCAGGATGTCTGAAGTCTTAGGACACAGCTCCTACCTTTAAGCGGATTCTAGGGGCCGGACTACCTGCTAGGTCCCTCCCTATGGGTGGGACCAGGAAGGGGGGTGGTTACACCCCCAATCCTTTGTCCAGCTCGCCCCAGGCCCGGGACTGGTGTGCCCCAGGACCGGTTTCAACTGGCATATGCACCGAAGCTCCTTGTGAGCCACAGGCATGTCTGGTTTCTTTCAAGCCCTACCTGACCAATACACAAAATCCTGTCTGGGGTGGTGCATGCACCTCCCCTGGCAGGAAACCCTTTGTCCACACCTCCCAAGCTGGAAGGACTCCCAGCAGCAGGAGGGCAGACTTGTGTCTGTGGTGGCAGCATCCATTTTGTGGAGCTGAGGCTATGTCTGATTTTACCCGGGTTTCAGGTACTGTACATGTCGTGTCCCTCTAGAAGGGTGGAATGCTAACCCCGTCGCCAGAATTGGCGAGGGGTTAGTATTCCAATTCGTATGACACCTTACTCGACATGTTTTGATAAAGCCAAACCAAAGATAGCATTTAACCGCGAGGTTCATAATGCACTCAAGAGTATATGGTATGACGATATCTGGAAACAGTAGAAGGAAGTTGTTCCGACCACTGCAGACAGGCTCAGCTCATGCCAGAGCACCATCTCACATGAAACCAAGCACTCTGCCTTCAGGATTGTTAAGGCCTGCCATAGGAGTGACTTATAGGTTACCATGTGTCCCATTTAAGGTTAGGTATAGGTATACTACACCTAAGTAAGAGGTGATTACACCAACTTACCCCAGCTGAGTGATCAGCCAGTTGTGTCAAATTGTTAGGCCAAGCCTGGGGTGGCATAATACATGCTTCAGCCCCTGGCAGGCCTTGGGTACACCAATGCCCTGGGTACCTAGTGTACACTGGTACAGGGGCTGACAGGGTGATCCACTTCCAATTGGTTATGCACCTAGGGTGCATAGTTTTAATTTAGTAGAGAGAACAGCAGGCTGGGGGTCTGATTGGCAGGCCCACAGCCTCAATATGTCAAAAACCAGTGAAGCAAAAAGCAATAATTTGGGGTGACCATAGGATAGCAGACCCTACTCTCCTACACAACCCCCCCCCCCCAAACGCTGGGACATTAAACTAGCCTTGACCAGTCTCGTCTTCATGTCCTAAGTGGAAGTACCTGGAGAGACCATCTGCATTCCCATGGTCAGTACCTGGCCGGTGCTCCACTGTAAAGTCCATCCCCTGTTGGGAAATGGACCACCTAAGCAGTTTGGGGTTTTCACCCTTCATCTGATTTAGCCACAAGAGGGGCTTATGGTCGGTCTGAATCTTGAAGTGAGTGCCAAACAAGTATGGCCTCAGCTTCTTCAGGGCCCACACCACAGCAAAGGCCTCCCTCTCAATAGCTGACCAATTCTTCTCTCTGGGGGTCAACCTTCTGCTAATAAAAGCAATGGGTTGGTCTTGACCATCCACATTAAGTTGTGACAGCACAGCTCCCACACCCAACTCAGAAGCGTCTGTTTGGACAATAAACTCTTTGGAGTAGTCAGGACTTTTCAGGATAGGTGCAGAGCACATGGCCTCCTTCAGGTCATCAAATGCCTTTTGACAGCTTACTGTCCACTGAACCTTTTTGGGCATCTTCTTGGATGTCAGATCATTAAGAGGAGTCACAATGGACCCATAGTTCTTAACAAACTTCCTGTAGTACCCAGTCAAGCCCAAGAAAGCTCGAACTTGAGTCTGGGTGGTTGGAGGGGACCAGTCCTTGATGGATTGTATCTTACTCTCCAGTGGTTGAACTTGGCCTCCACCTACAAGGTGGCCCAAATATACAACCTTACTCTGCCCTATCTGGCACTTAGTAGCCTTGATAGTGAGGCCTGCCCTTTGCAGAGCCTCAAGAGCCTTCTTCAGGTGGATCAGGTGATCCTCCCAGGTGGAGCTAAAGACAGCAATGTCATCAAGATATGCTGCGCAAAAGTCATCCAACCCAGTAAGGACTTGGTTCACCAGCCTTTGGAAGGTGGCAGGTGCATTCTTCAGACCAAAGGGCATCACCACAAACTGGTAGTGCCCACCTGGGGTTGAGAATGCTGTTTTGGCCTTAGACTCCTCAGCTAATCTGATTTGCCAATAGCCAGCTGTTAAGTCAAATGTGCTCAAAAACTTTGCAGAAGCTAGTTTGTCTATGAGCTCATCTGCCCTTGGAATAGGGTGTGCATCTGTCCTGGTGACAGCATTGAGACCTCTGTAGTCCACACAGAACCTCATCTCTCTCTTGCCATCTTTGGTGTGAGGTTTGGGGACCAGAACCACTGGGCTAGCCCAGGGGCTCTCTGAGGGTTCAATGACACCTAATTCCAGCATTTTATGTACCTCAGCCTTTATACAGTCCCTGACGTGGTCAGGTTGTCTGTAAAGCTTGTTCTTTACAGGCAGACTGTCACCAGTGTCCACCACATGGGTACACCAGTCAGTTTGACTAGGTATCAAGGAAAACATATGTGAAAATGATTGTAGAACCTGTCTACATTCAGTCTGCTGATGGGCAGTGAGGTTGCCTCCAAGGGTCACTCCTTCAACTGAGCCATCTTCAGGGTTCTGAGACAACAGGTCTGGGAGAGGGTCACTCTCTTCCTCCTGTCCCTCATCTGTAGCCATGAGCAAGCCCATGTCTGCCCTGTCAACATATGCTTTTAACTTGTTAACATGGAGTACCCTGTGGGGACTCCTGGGAGTTCCTAGGTCGACCAAGTAGGTGACCTCTCCCTTCTTTTCCAGGATTGTATTGGGTCCAGACCATTTGTCTTGGAGTGCTGCTGGGGCCACTGGCTCCAACACCCATACCTTCTGTCCTGGCTGAAACTCAACCAAGACAGCCTTTTGGTCATGCCAAGCTTTCTGTAAGGCCTGGCTTGCCTCAAGGTTTTTGGATGCCTTCTCCATATACTCAGCCATCCTGGAGCGGAGACCAAGTACATAGTCCACTATGTCTAGCTTAGGCTTTTTGAGAGGTAACTCCCATCCTTCCTTCACCAAACACAGTGGGCCTCTTACAGGGTGCCCAAACAACAATTCAAAGGGGCTGTAGCCAACTCCTTTTTGTGGGACCTCTCTGTAAGCAAACAGAAGGCAGGGTAGAAGGATGTCCCATCTTCGCCTGAGCTTTTCAGGTAATCCTTTGATCATACCCTTTAGGGTCTTGTTGAATCTCTCAACAAGCCCATTGCATTGTGGGTGATAAGGGGTGGTGAACTTGTAGTTGACACCACATTCCTTCCACATAGCTGTCAAGTATCCTGACATAAAGTTGGTACCTCTGTCAGATACTACCTCCTTATGAAACCCCACTCTGGAGAATACTCCCAGCAGGGCCCTGGCCACAACAGGAGCTGTAGTGGTCCTAAGGGGAATTGCCTCTGGATACCTGGTGGCATGATCCACTACCACCAGTATAAATCTGTGCCCAGATGCAGTGGGAGGATCCATGGGACCCACTATATCTATTCCCACTCTTTCAAAGGGGACCCCCACCACTGGTAGTGGTATTAGGGGGGCCTTTGTTGTGCCACCTGATTTGCCACTGGCTTGGCAGGTCACACAGGAGCGACAAAACTCCCTTGTATCTTCATTCATATGAGGCCAGTGAAAGTGAGGGACAAGCCTGTCCCAAGTCTTGTTCTGGCCTAAGTGTCCTGCTAAAGGAATATCATGGGCCAAGGTAAGAAGGAAGCCCCTAAATTGCAGAGGTATAACCAACCTCCTGGTAGCACCAGGCTTGGGGTCTCTAGCCTCTGAATAAAGGAGTCCTTCATCCCAATACACTTTATGGGTACCTTGAGCATTCCCAGCAGCCTCAGCAGCAGCCAGCTGTCTGAGGGGTTCAAGAGAGGGACAGGATAACTGAGCCTGCCTCAAGTCAGCCCTTGAAGGTCCCCCTGTCCCCAGAAACTCAACCTGATCAGGTTCAAGCTCTTCAGGGACAGTTCCTTCAGGGTCCTCTAGATCAGCTTCCTGGGAAGGCTGATCATCACTCTGAGGCAGGGGGAAGGCACATCCTTGACCCTCCTGTTCTTCTTCTTGGTAGGTGCTTGGTCCATTGTTCCAGGATCCAAGACCTGAGGTTCAGTGAGGCACTTTTTGGCCTGTGACCTGGTCACAGCAAGGACATGTGATGATATACCTAACATCTCTGCATGAGTCCTGTACTCCACTTCTGACCATAGAGAACTCTCTAGGTCATTGCCCAACAAACATTCTACTGGGAGGTCTGCACTAACCACAACCCTTTTGAGGCCAGTTACCCCTCCCCATGAGAAGTTAACAACTGCCACACTATGTGAAGTAGTGGCATTGCTGGCATTGGTCACCAGGTAGTTCTCACCTGGTATGTACTGTCCAGGGTCCACAAAGCCTGGTGTCACCATAGTGACACTGGCACATGTGTCCCTGTAGGCTTGAGCCACTTTGTCATTAATTAAAGGAGTCTGTCTGTACTTGCCCAGGTTACTGGGGCTCACAGTCAGGGACAAATCAATGTCCCCATCACAGATCAAGACTGCCTGTGTCAGGGTTCTGTCTAAGTCAGAATCTCCTTCAGTTCCCATAGTGATTCCCACTACACCCTTTGTCTGGGGACCAACACTGCTAACAGTAGTACTGGGAGCAGGTGCCTTAGGGGCAACAGTGTTGGGGGCTCCACCCTTTTTGCAATCACTAGTCCAGTGAGTTGTATTTTTGCAATGATTGCACCAGGGTTTCTTTGGACCTTCTTTCTTCTTTTTGGACTGTTGTTGGGACCCACCCTCCTTAGCAGTAGTTTGGGGCCCTGTTGAAGACTTCTGGTCTTTAGATTTCTGATCTCCACCCTTTTGGTCTGTTTTCTTCTGATCACCCCCTTGGCCCTGGTTCTGGTTCTTTTGCTTAACCCTGGTTCTGACCCATTTGTCTGCCTTCTTTCCCAATTCTTGGGGAGAGGTCAGATCAGAGTCAACCAAGTGTTGATGCAGTTGCTGGTTTTGACAGTTATTTAAAATCTGTTCTCTCATCATCAAATTATACAATCCTGTAAAATCAGATACCTTACTTCCCAGCAACCAACCCTCCAAAGCCTTAGTGGCACATTCAACATATTCAGACCAGTCCTGAGTCTGTGTCTTTTGGGTGTCTCTGAACATTAACCTGTACTGTTCAGTGGTTAAGCCTAACCCATCTACCAGAACACTCTTCAGGACTCTGTAATTTCTGACATCCTCTTCTCTAACAGTGAGGAGTCTGTCTCTGCCTCTTCCTTCAAAGGAGAGCCAGAGGATTGCTGCCCACTGGTCTTCAGGAACCTGCTGTACCTTGCAGGCTCTCTCAAGAGCAGTTATCCATTTGTGGATGTCATCCCCACTTTTGTAGGGGGGCACAACCTTAGACAGGTTCCTATTATCAAAGACCCTATCTTTGTCCTTAGGGACAATGCTGCCACCAGTGGGTATAGACCCACTCTCTCTAGGTTGCCTAGCCTTGTTCAGTTTTTCTTCCATCAGGGCTACTTCTAGCTCCTGCTTCCTGATCCTCAGCTGGGCTTCCTGCATTCTGGCCTCATGTTCCCTTCTCTGAGGGGTGGTCATCCTTTTCCTGGAGTGACCTTGAGAGCCTCTAGAGCCATGGGAAGCATTGGAGTCACCTGAGCGATTCCTTTGCCTCCCAAGCCCTGTGTTAAGTCCACTGGGGAGATCCAATGGGGTAAACCCACTGTCAATCCCCAATAGCCTTAGTTTAGCTGGGCCAAGTATAACACTTGGCACTGGGCTAGTTCTCCCTTCATCCTCACTACTTTCTGTATCCTCACCACTTTCCTCCCCTGTAGTATGATTCTCATCTAAGGGATGGCTATTGGAACTGGGTACCTCTGTAGCATCTTCAGAAGGGGGGCCTCCTGTTCCTGACCCTAAGTGGGCTAACTGGGAAGCTTTCTTGAGTTCTCTCTGATTCTCATCATTTTGCAAGAGTTCTCTGAGCTCAGCAGAGGTAGGGTTCTTGGGCTGTTTAAGGCCTCTAAGAGTTGCCAAATGCCTGAGCTCATTCTGGTTAAGGGTAGCAAAGCTGGATGGTGCCCTCTGGGGGTCACTCTCAACAGAGATGGGTACAGTGGACCCCTCTGCCCCGGCCATTGCTCTTAAGTGTGGGTGGATGTGTTGCAATCTACCTACACTTGGGTTTACCTACTAAACCTATCTAGTAGTTGTAGTCAGGGTGTGCTACTCCCTTTGCTCTACAACAACTAAGTTCAGTAGAACTTATGTATATCTAATCTTGTTTTATATGTACCTACAGGTACCTATGTGATCTTTCAATTGGTAACCAAGAGATTACAATGGTAAAACACAGCAAGCTCAAATCCAACCGCTGCTCACCAATGTGAGAAGTTGGCCTGGTATATGATGCTCACTAGTTAAAGTGATCACCTTGTACCATGCCAAGCAACCCTTATGGTGTGGTTGTAAGTCAACCTTTTCGGACTAGCTGCCCTAGTGGTAGCGTAGGCTAAGCAGTCTTTGAGGCTAAACTCGTGAAGCGTGTTAAGCCAGCTGTTTTACCAAATGCAACCCCCTTTTATACCAATGAAAGGACACCACACAGATATATATTCAAAATATATATGTATTTATTTCTCAAAGTAACCCCTAGTCTCTTTATGAGCACAGGAGCACAAATCGTCAAACAAGATTACAGTAGAATACACAGAAGTTGCACTTTATATGGATAGGCCCTGGTGGCCGCTCAAACCATATACTAAAATAGTGGTATAAGTACCACGAACAGAAAAGGGAAAAGGCCTAGGGCCTCTAGAATCGCTGGGCCTACAAGGAGCTAACTTCAGTTAGTGACCAGGAGGTCCACGGGTGGCGTGTGCAGAGCAAATAGTCACACGCGTGCTCCCATAGGTTTCAATGGGTGCTTAAAAAGTACAAAGTTACTGCAAAGAGGATCTTCCGGATGGACTAGGAACTCAAGATTTGGAACACAGGCACTAGAGATGTAATACTACACTTGGGCACAGGTGTGCCAGCTTTACCTCACCCACAGGAAGCGGGTGCATAGGCCTCGAAGTGTGTCGGGTTTCTTCTATCTGTTCCGTGGAGCTTGAAGACAAAGAGGCTGCAGGCGGTCGGTCCGGGAGAGATGCAGTGGATCCAAGAGTGGATAGGAGATGTTGAAGAACTGTAAGCAGAGGGGACAGTGTTCACAGTCACTAACCAGTGACCAGCGTGGCACCAGGTGGGTACCAGGCAATGTTGGGTGCAAACAGGAAGAAAGGTGTAGCTTGTCTCTGCAGCCACGTGGTCCCTGGAGGTCGACAACGTCCAGGATTCGGTTCACAAGCTGTCCCACGCAGGCTCTCGCTGTCGGCGGTGTCGGCGTCTTGATCGAAGCAAACAAGCCTTGGCAAAAGCAATTGTTGTAGGAGATGAAATAAGCTGATGGTTCTGACCAGCAAGGTCAGAGGGACTGCTCCTTTGGAGGGGAGCAAGGGCCAGTCTGGAGCAACCAGACCAGTGGTGTATTTCATAAAGTTCGTCGCCAAGATGGCTACTAGCCAGCGGGCCAGCAACCGGTTAGGCGCGTCGAGTGGCAAAATGCAGAAGGGCCCCACGCAGATCGTGGAGATGCTGGAGGGCTCACCTTTGGTGCAGATGCTGCTCGAGGGTTGGGCTTCTCAGATCCCAAAGCACAACTTGGAGGGAGCCTCGGTTTTTGCACTTGTCAGCTTGTCGTGGTCATTTCAAGATGGCTGGCTCCACGTGTCTCGGTGCCTCCACGGGTCTCCTCTTTTCAGGGACTGTGGATCGGGCGGTGAGAGGTCTAGAGGTCCAGGTCTTGTCAGTCTCTGGGCTCGGGCTCCGGCGGGAGGCGGCGGCAAAGCAGACGTTGATTCGCTGGATGGTGCTTGCGTAAGCAAGGTGGTCACTCCCTGACCACAGGGGAGATTTCCTTCAGTCTTCTGTGCAGCAGAATGTCGAAGTTCCCGTCTTCTTCTTAGTTTCAAGTTGATTCCAGGATGTCTGAAGTCTTAGGACACAGCTCCTACCTTTAAGCGGATTCTAGGGGCTGGACTACCTGCTAGGTCCCTCCCTATGGGTGGGACCAGGAAGGGGGGTGGTTACACCCCCAATCCTTTGTCCAGCTCGCCCCAGGCCCGGGACTGGTGTGCCCCAGGACCGGTTTGAACTGGCATATGCACCGAGGCTCCTTGTGAGCCACAGGCATGTCTGGTTTCTTTCAAGCCCTACCTGACCAATACACAAAATCCTGTCTGGGGTGGTGCATGCACCTCCCCTGGCAGGAAACCCTTTGTCCACACCTCCCAAGCTGGAAGGACTCCCAGCAGCAGGAGGGCAGACTTGTGTCTGTGGTGGCAGCATCCATTTTGTGGAGCTGAGGCTATGTCTGATTTTACCCGGGTTTCAGGTACTGTACATGTCGTGTCCCTCTAGAAGGGTGGAATGCTAACCCCGTCGCCAGAATTGGCGAGGGGTTAGTATTCCAATTCGTATGACACCTTACTCGACATGTTTTAATAAAGCCAAACCAAAGATAGCATTTAACCGCGAGGTTCATAATGCACTTAAGAGTATATGGTATGACGATATCTGGAAACAGTAGAAAGAAGTTGTTCTGACCACTGCAGACAGGCTCAGCTCATGCCAGAGCACCATCTCACATGGAACCAAGCACTCTGCCTTCAGGATTGTTAAGGCCTGCCATAGGAGTGACTTATAGGTTACCATGTGTCCCATTTAAGGTTAGGTATAGGTATACTACACCTAAGTAAGAGGTGATTACACCAACTTACCCCAGCTGAGTGATCAGCCAGTTGTGTCAAATTGTTAGGCCAAGCCTGGGGTGGCATAATACATGCTTCAGCCCCTGGCAGGCCTTGGGTACACCAATGCCCTGGGTACCTAGTGTACACTGGTACAGGGGCTGACAGGGTGATCCACTTCCAATTGGTTATGCACCTAGGGTGCATAGTTTTAATTTAGTAGAGAGAACAGCAGGCTGGGGGTCTGATTGGCAGGCCCACAGCCTCAATATGTCAAAAACCAGTGAAGCAAAAAGCAAAAATTTGGGGTGACCATAGGATAGCAGACCCTACTCTCCTACATTTCCCTAGGTGCCGGCAGAGCTAGGGTTAAAAAACTCCAGCTAGTCACTTTGCCAAAAAAGGGTCATTTTTCACTGCAAAATTGAGGTGTGACCACGTAGTGTTTTGCGCTGTTTCCCGTCGCGGGCACTAGGCCGACCCGCACAAATGAGGTACCATTTTTCTCATAGGACTTTGGGGAACGCGGGGTAGGTGGAAATTTGTGGATCCACGCAGATTCCAGAACTTTCCATCACAGGAATGTGGGGAAAATGTGTTTTTTTGTCAATTTTTTAGGTTTGCAAGGGATTCTGGGTAACAGACCCTGGTGGGAGGCACTCAAGTCACCCCATCCTGGATTTTCCTGGGTGTCTAGTTTTCAAAAATATATAGGTTTGCTAGGTTTCCCTAGGTGCCGGCAGAGCTCGGGTTCAAAAACTACAGCTAGGCACTTTGCCAAAAAAGTGTCATTTTTCACTGCAAAATTGAGGTGTGACCATGTTGCGTTTCGCGCCGTTTCCTGTCCCGGGAACTAGGCGACCCGCACAAGTGAGGTACCATTTTTCTCGCAGGACTTTGGGGAACGCAGGGTGGGTGGAAATTTGTGCATCCACGCAGATTCCAGAACTTTCCATCACGGGAATGTGGGGAAAATGTGTTTTTTTGTCAAATTTTTAGGTTTGCAAGGGATTCTGGGTAACCTACTCTGGTGGGAGGCACTCAAGTCACCCCATCCTGGATTTCCCTGGGTGTCTAGTTTTCAAAAATATATAGGTTTGCTAGGTTTCCCTAGGTGCCGGCAGAGCTAGGGTTCAAAAACTACAGCTAGGCACTTTGCCAAAAAAGGGTCATTTTTCACTGCAAAATTGAGGTGTGACCACGTTGCGTTTTGCGCCGTTTCCTGTCGCGGGCACTAGGCCGCCCCGCACAAGTGAGGTACCATTTTTCTCATAGGACTTTGGGGAACGCGGGATGGGTGGAAATTTGTGGATCCACGCAGATTCCAGAACTTTCCATCACAGGAATGTGGGAAAAATGTGTTTTTTTTGTCAATTTTTTAGGTTTGCAAGGGATTCTGGGTAACAGACCCTGGTGGGAGGCACTCAAGTCACCCCATCCTAGAATTCTCTGGCTGTCTAGTTTTCAAAAATATATAGGTTTGCTAGGTTTCCCTAGGTGCCGGCAGAGCTAGGGTTCAAAAACTACAGCTAGGCACTTTGCCAAAAAAGTGTCATTTTTCACTGCAAAATTGAGGTGTGACCACGTTGCGTTTTGCACCGTTTCCTGTCACGGGCACTAGGCGACCCGCACAAGTGAGGTACCATTTTTCTCGTAGGACTTTGGGGAACGCGGTGTAGGTGGAAATTTGTGCATCCACGCATATTCCAGAACTTTCCATCACAGAAATGTGGGGAAAATTTGTTTTTTTTTGTCATTTTTTTAGGTTTGCAAGTGATTCTGGGTAACATACCTTGGTGGGAGGCACTAAAGTCACCCCATCCTGGATTCCCCTGGGTGTCTAGTTTTCAAAAATATATAGGTTTGCTAGGTTTCCCTAGGTGCCGGCAGAGCTAGGGTTAAAAAACTACAGCTAGGCACTTTGCCAAAAAAGGGTAATTTTTCACTGCAAAATTGAGGTGTGACCACGTAGCGTTTTGCGCTGTTTCCTGTCGCGGGCACCAGGCCGACCCGCACAAGTGAGGTACCATTTTTCTCGTAGTACTTTGGGGAACGCGGGGTGGGTGGGGATTTGTAGATCCACACAGATTCCAGAACTTTCCATCACAGAAATGTGGGGAAAATGTGTTTTTTTTTCAATTTATTAGGTTTGCAAGGGATTCTGGGTAACATACCTTGGTGGGAGGCACTCAAGTCACCCCATCCTGGATTCCCCTGGGTGTCTAGTATTCAAAAATATATAGGTTTGCTAGGTTTCCCTAGGTGCCGGCAGAGCTAGGGTTCCAAAACTACAGCTAGGCACTTTGCCAAAAAAGTGTCATTTTTCACTGCAAAATTGAGGTGTGACCATGTTGCGTTTCGCGCTGTTTCCTGTCGCGGGAACTAGGCGACCCGCACAAGTGAGGTACCATTTTTCTCGCAGGACTTTGGGGAACGCAGGGTGGGTGGAAATTTGTGCATCCACGCAGATTCCAGAACTTTCCATCACAGGAATGTGGGGAAAATGTGTTTTTTTGTCAAATTTTTAGGTTTGCAAGGGATTCTGGGTAACAGACCCTGGTGGGAGGCACTCAAGTCACCCCATCCTAGATTTCCCTGGGTGTCTAGTTTTCAAAAATATATAGGTTTGCTAGGTTTCCTGTGAGAAGTTGGCCTGGTATATGATGCTCACTAGTTAAAGTGATCACCTTGTACCATGCCAAGCAACCCTTATGGTGTGGTTGTAAGTCAACCTTTTCGGACTAGCTGCCCTAGTGGTAGCGTAGGCTAAGCAGTCTTTGAGGCTAAACTCGTGAAGCGTGTTAAGCCAGCTGTTTTACCAAATGTAACCCCCTTTTATACCAATGAAAGGACACCACACAGATATATATTCAAAATATATATGTATTTATTCCTCAAAGTAACCCCTAGTCTCTTTATGAGCACAGGAGCACAAATCGTCAAACAAGATTACAGTAGAATACACAGAAGTTGCACTTTATATGGATAGGCCCTGGTGGCCGCTCAAACCATATACTAAAATAGTGGTATAAGTACCACGAACAGAAAAGGGAAAAGGCCTAGGGCCTCTAGAATCGCTGGGCCTACAAGGAGCTAACTTCAGTTAGTGACCAGGAGGTCCACGGGTGGCGTGTGCAGAGCAAATAGTCACACGCGTGCTCCCATAGGTTTCAATGGGTGCGTAAAAAGTACAAAGTTACTGCAAAGAGGATCTTCCGGATGGACTAGGAACTCAAGATTTGGAACACAGGCACTAGAGATGTAATACTACACTTGGGCACAGGTGTGCCAGCTTTACCTCACCCACAGGAAGCGGGTGCATAGGCCTCGAAGTGCGTCGGGTTTCTTCTATCTGTTCCGTGGAGCCTGAAGACAAAGATGCTGCAGGCGGTCGGTCCGGGAGAGATGCAGTGGATCCAAGAGTGGATCGGGGATGCTGAAGACCTGTAAGCAGAGGGGACAGTGTTCACAGTCACTAGCCAGTGACCAGCGTGGCACCAGGTGGGTACCAGGCAATGTCAGGTGCAAACAGGAAGAAAGGTGTAGCTTGTCTCTGCAGCCACGTGGTCCCTGGAGGTCGACGACGTCCAGGAGTCGGTTCACGAGCTGTCCCACGCAGGCTCTCGCTGTCAGCGGTGTCGGCGACTTGATCGAAGCAAACAAGCCTTGGCAAAAGCAATTGTTGTAGGAGATGAAATAAGCTGATGGTTCTGACCAGCAAGGTCAGAAGGACTGCTCCTTTGGAGGGGAGCAAGGGCCAGTCTGGAGCAACCAGACCAGCGGTGTATTTTGTAGAGTTTGTCGCCAAGATGGCTACTAGCCAGCGGACCAGCAACCGGTTAGGCGCGTCGAGTGGCAAAATGCAGAAGGGCCCCACGTAGATCGTGGAGATGCTGGAGGGCTCACCTTTGGTGCAAATGTTACTCGGGTGTTGGGCTTCTCAGATCCCAAAGCACAACTTGGAGGGAGCCTCAGTTGTTGCGCTTGTCAGCTTGTCGTGGTCGTTTCAAGATGGCTGGCTCCACGTGTCTCGGTGCCTCCACGGGTCTCCTCTTTTCAGGGACTGTGGATCGGGCGGTGAGAGGTCTGGAGGTCCAGGTCTTGTCAGTCTCTGGGCTCGGGCTCCGGCGGGAGGCGGCGGCAAAGCAGATGTTGATTCGCTGGATGGTGCTTGCGTTAGCAAGGTGGTCACTCCCTGACCACAGGGGAGATTGGCTTCAGTCCTCTGTGCGGCAGAGCGTCGAAGTTCCCGTCTTCTTCTTAGTGTTAAGTTGATTCCAGGATGTCTGAAGTCTTAGGACACAGCTCCTACCTTTAAGCGGATTCTAGGGGCCGGACTACCTGCTAGGTCCCTCCCTATGGGTGGGACCAGGAAGGGGGGTGGTTACACCCCCAATCCTTTGTCCAGCTCGCCCCAGGCCCGGGACTGGTGTGCCCCAGGACCGGTTTGAACTGGCATATGCACCGAGGCTCCTTGTGAGCCACAGGCATGTCTGGTTTCTTTCAAGCCCTACCTGACCAATACACAAAATCCTGTCTGGGGTGGTGCACGCACCTCCCCTGGCAGGAAACCCTTTGTCCACACCTCCCAAGCTGGAAGGACTCCCAGCAGCAGGAGGGCAGACTTGTGTCTGTGGTGGCAGCATCCATTTTGTGGAGCTGAGGCTATGTCTGATTTTACCCGGGTTTCAGGTACTGTACATGTCGTGTCCCTCTAGAAGGGTGGAATGCTAACCCCGTCGCCAGAATTGGCGAGGGGTTAGTATTCCAATTCGTATGACACCTTACTCGACATGTTTTGATAAAGCCAAACCAAAGATAGCATTTAACCGCGAGGTTCATAATGCACTTAAGAGTATATGGTATGACGATATCTGGAAACAGTAGAAGGAAGTTGTTCCGACCACTGCAGACAGGCTCAGCTCATGCCAGAGCACCATCTCACATGGAACCAAGCACTCTGCCTTCAGGATTGTTAAGGCCTGCCATAGGAGTGACTTATAGGTTACCATGTGTCCCATTTAAGGTTAGGTATAGGTATACTACACCTAAGTAAGTGGTGATTACACCAACTTACCCCAGCTGAGTGATCAGCCAGTTGTGTCAAATTGTTAGGCCAAGCCTGGGGTGGCATAATACATGCTTCAGCCCCTGGCAGGCCTTGGGTACACCAATGCCCTGGGTACCTAGTGTACACTGGTACAGGGGGCTGACAGGGTGATCCACTTCCAATTGGTTATGCACCTAGGGTGCATAGTTTTAATTTAGTAGAGAGAACAGCAGGCTGGGGGTCTGATTGGCATGCCCACAGCCTCAATATGTCAAAAACCAGTGAAGCAAAAAGCAAAAATTTGGGGTGACCATAGGATAGCAGACCCTACTCTCCTACACGACCCCCCCCCAAACGCTGGGACATTAAACTAGCCTTGACCAGTCTCGTCTTCATGTCCTAAGTGGAAGTACCTGGAGAGACCATCTGCATTCCCATGGTCAGTACCTGGCCGGTGCTCCACTGTAAAGTCCATCCCCTGTAGGGAAATGGACCACCTAAGCAGTTTGGGGTTTTCACCCTTCATCTGATTTAGCCACAAGAGGGGCTTATGGTCGGTCTGAATCTTGAAGTGAGTGCCAAAAAAGTATGGCCTCAGCTTCTTCAGGGCCCACACCACAGCAAAGGCCTCCCTCTCAATAGCTGACCAATTCTTCTCTCTGGGGGTCAACCTTCTGCTAATAAAAGCAATGGGTTGATCTTGACCATCTACATTAAGTTGTGACAGCACAGCTCCCACACCCAACTCAGAAGCATCTGTTTGGACAATAAACTCTTTGGAGTAGTCAGGACTTTTCAGGATAGGTGCAGAGCACATGGCCTCCTTCAGGTCATCAAATGCCTTTTGACAGCTTACTGTCCACTGAACCTTTTTGGGCATCTTCTTGGATGTCAGATCATTAAGAGGAGTCACAATGGACCCATAGTTCTTAACAAACTTCCTGCAGTACCCAGTCAAGCCCAAGAAAGCTCGAACTTGAGTCTGGGTGGTTGGAGGGGACCAGTCCTTGATGGATTGTATCTTACTCTCCAGTGGTTGAACTTGGCCTCCACCTACAAGGTGGCCCAAATATACAACCTTACTCTGCCCTATCTGGCACTTAGTAGCCTTGATAGGGAGGCCTGCCCTTTGCAGAGCCTCAAGAGCCTTCTTCAGGTGGATCAGGTGATCCTCTCAGGTGGAGCTAAAGACAGCAATGTCATCAAGATATGCTGCGCAAAAGTCATCCAACCCAGTAAGGACTTGGTTCACCAGCCTTTGGAAGGTGGCAGGTGCATTCTTCAGACCAAAGGGCATCACCACAAACTGGTAGTGCCCACCTGGGGTTGAGAATGCTGTTTTGGCCTTAGACTCCTCAGCTAATCTGATTTGCCAATAGCCAGCTGTTAAGTCAAATGGGCTCAAAAACTTTGCAGAAGCTAGTTTGTCTATGAGCTCATCTGCCCTTGGAATAGGGTGTGCATCTGTCCTGGTGACAGCATTGAGACCTCTGTAGTCCACACAGAACCTCATCTCTCTCTTGCCATCTTTGGTGTGAGGTTTGGGGACCAGAACCACTGGGCTAGCCCAGGGGCTCTCTGAGGGTTCAATGACACCTAATTCCAGCATTTTATGTACCTCAGCCTTTATACAGTCCCTGACGTGGTCAGGTTGTCTGTAAAGCTTGTTCTTTACAGGCAGACTGTCACCAGTGTCCACCACATGGGTACACCAGTCAGTTTGACTAGGTATCAAGGAAAACATATGTGAAAATGATTGTAGAACCTGTCTACATTCAGTCTGCTGATGGGCAGTGAGGTTGCCTCCAAGGGTCACTCCTTCAACTGAGCCATCTTCAGGGTTCTGAGACAACAGGTCTGGGAGAGGGTCACTCTCTTCCTCCTGTCCCTCATCTGTAGCCATGAGCAAGCCCATGTCTGCCCTGTCAACATATGCTTTTAACCTGTTAACATGGAGTACCCTGTGGGGACTCCTGGGAGTTCCTAGGTCGACCAAGTAGGTGACCTCTCCCTTCTTTTCCAGGATTGTATTGGGTCCAGACCATTTGTCTTGGAGTGCTGCTGGGGCCACTGGCTCCAACACCCATACCTTCTGTCCTGGCTGAAACTCAACCAAGACAGCCTTTTGGTCATGCCAAGCTTTCTGTAAGGCCTGGCTTGCCTCAAGGTTTTTGGATGCCTTCTCCATATACTCAGCCATCCTGGAGCGGAGACCAAGTACATAGTCCACTATGTCTAGCTTAGGCTTTTTGAGAGGTAACTCCCATCCTTCCTTCACCAAACACAGTGGGCCTCTTACAGGGTGCCCAAACAACAATTCAAAGGGGCTGTAGCCAACTCCTTTTTGTGGGACCTCTCTGTAAGCAAACAGAAGGCAGGGTAGAAGGATGTCCCATCTTCGCCTGAGCTTTTCAGGTAATCCTTTGATCATACCCTTTAGGGTCTTGTTGAATCTCTCAACAAGCCCATTGCATTGTGGGTGATAAGGGGTGGTGAACTTGTAGTTGACACCACATTCCTTCCACATAGCTGTCAAGTATCCTGACATAAAGTTGGTACCTCTGTCAGATACTACCTCCTTATGAAACCCCACTCTGCAGAATACTCCCAGCAGGGCCCTGGCCACAACAGGAGCTGTAGTGGTCCTAAGGGGAATTGCCTCTGGATACCTGGTGGCATGATCCACTACCACCAGTATAAATCTGTGCCCAGATGCAGTGGGAGGATCCATGGGACCCACTATATCTATTCCCACTCTTTCAAAGGGGACCCCCACCACTGGTAGTGGTATTAGGGGGGCCTTTGTTGTGCCACCTGATTTGCCACTGGCTTGGCAGGTCACACAGGAGCGACAAAACTCCCTTGTATCTTCATTCATATGAGGCCAGTGAAAGTGAGGGACAAGCCTGTCCCAAGTCTTGTTCTGGCCTAAGTGTCCTGCTAAAGGAATATCATGGGCCAAGGTAAGAAGGAAGCCCCTAAATTGCAGAGGTATAACCAACCTCCTGGTAGCACCAGGCTTGGGGTCTCTAGCCTCTGAATAAAGGAGTCCTTCATCCCAATACACTTTATGGGTACCTTGAGCATTCCCAGCAGCCTCAGCAGCAGCCAGCTGTCTGAGGGGTTCAAGAGAGGGACAGGATAACTGAGCCTGCCTCAAGTCAGCCCTTGAAGGTCCCCCTGTCCCCAGAAACTCAACCTGATCAGGTTCAAGCTCTTCAGGGACAGTTCCTTCAGGGTCCTCTAGATCAGCTTCCTGGGAAGGCTGATCATCACTCTGAGGCAGGGGGAAGGCACATCCTTGACCCTCCTGTTCTTCTTCTTGGTAGGTGCTTGGTCCATTGTTCCAGGATCCAAGACCTGAGGTTCAGTGAGGCACTTTTTGGCCTGTGACCTGGTCACAGCAAGGACATGTGATGATATACCTAACATCTCTGCATGAGTCCTGTACTCCACTTCTGACCATAGAGAACTCTCTAGGTCATTGCCCAACAAACATTCTACTGGGAGGTCTGCACTAACCACAACCCTTTTGAGGCCAGTTACCCCTCCCCATGAGAAGTTAACAACTGCCACACTATGTGAAGTAGTGGCATTGCTGGCATTGGTCACCAGGTAGTTCTCACCTGGTATGTACTGTCCAGGGTCCACAAAGCCTGGTGTCACCATAGTGACACTGGCACATGTGTCCCTGTAGGCTTGAGCCACTTTGTCATTAATTAAAGGAGTCTGTCTGTACTTGCCCAGGTTACTGGGGCTCACAGTCAGGGACAAATCAATGTCCCCATCACAGATCAAGACTGCCTGTGTCAGGGTTCTGTCTAAGTCAGAATCTCCTTCAGTTCCCATAGTGATTCCCACTACACCCTTTGTCTGGGGACCAACACTGCTAACAGTAGTACTGGGAGCAGGTGCCTTAGGGGCAACAGTGTTGGGGGCTCCACCCTTTTTGCAATCACTAGTCCAGTGAGTTGTATTTTTGCAATGATTGCACCAGGGTTTCTTTGGACCTTCTTTCTTCTTTTTGGACTGTTGTTGGGACCCACCCTCCTTAGCAGTAGTTTGGGGCCCTGTTGAAGACTTCTGGTCTTTAGATTTCTGATCTCCACCCTTTTGGTCTGTTTTCTTCTGATCACCCCCTTGGCCCTGGTTCTGGTTCTTTTGCTTAACCCTGGTTCTGACCCATTTGTCTGCCTTCTTTCCCAATTCTTGGGGAGAGGTCAGATCAGAGTCAACCAAGTGTTGATGCAGTTGCTGGTTTTGACAGTTATTTAAAATCTGTTCTCTCATCATAAAATTATACAATCCTGTAAAATCAGATACCTTACTTCCCAGCAACCAACCCTCCAAAGCCTTAGTGGCACATTCAACATATTCAGACCAGTCCTGAGTCTGTGTCTTTTGGGTGTCTCTGAACATTAACCTGTACTGTTCAGTGGTTAAGCCTAACCCATCTACCAGAACACTCTTCAGGACTCTGTAATTTCTGACATCCTCTTCTCTAACAGTGAGGAGTCTGTCTCTGCCTCTTCCTTCAAAGGAGAGCCAGAGGATTGCTGCCCACTGGTCTTCAGGAACCTGCTGTACCTTGCAGGCTCTCTCAAGAGCAGTTATCCATTTGTGGATGTCATCCCCACTTTTGTAGGGGGGCACAACCTTAGACAGGTTCCTATTATCAAAGACCCTATCTTTGTCCTTAGGGACAATGCTGCCACCAGTGGGTATAGACCCACTCTCTCTAGGTTGCCTAGCCTTGTTCAGTTTTTCTTCCATCAGGGCTACTTCTAGCTCCTGCTTCCTGATCCTCAGCTGGGCTTCCTGCATTCTGGCCTCATGTTCCCTTCTCTGAGGGGTGGTCATCCTTTTCCTGGAGTGACCTTGAGAGCCTCTAGAGCCATGGGAAGCATTGGAGTCACCTGAGCGATTCCTTTGCCTCCCAAGCCCTGTGTTAAGTCCACTGGGGAGATCCAATGGGGTAAACCCACTGTCAATCCCCAATAGCCTTAGTTTAGCTGGGCCAAGTATAACACTTGGCACTGGGCTAGTTCTCCCTTCATCCTCACTACTTTCTGTATCCTCACCACTTTCCTCCCCTGTAGTATGATTCTCATCTAAGGGATGGCTATTGGAACTGGGTACCTCTGTAGCATCTTCAGAAGGGGGGCCTCCTGTTCCTGACCCTAAGTGGGCTAACTGGGAAGCTTTCTTGAGTTCTCTCTGATTCTCATCATTTTGCAAGAGTTCTCTGAGCTCAGCAGAGGTAGGGTTCTTGGGCTGTTTAAGGCCTCTAAGAGTTGCCAAATGCCTGAGCTCATTCTGGTTAAGGGTAGCAAAGCTGGATGGTGCCCTCTGGGGGTCACTCTCAACAGAGATGGGTACAGTGGACCCCTCTGCCCCGGCCATTGCTCTTAAGTGTGGGTGGATGTGTTGCAATCTACCTACACTTGGGTTTACCTACTAAACCTATCTAGTAGTTGTAGTCAGGGTGTGCTACTCCCTTTGCTCTACAACAACTAAGTTCAGTAGAACTTATGTATATCTAATCTTGTTTTATATGTACCTACAGGTACCTATGTGATCTTTCAATTGGTAACCAAGAGATTACAATGGTAAAACACAGCAAGCTCAAATCCAACCGCTGCTCACCAATGTGAGAAGTTGGCCTGGTATATGATGCTCACTAGTTAAAGTGATCACCTTGTACCATGCCAAGCAACCCTTATGGTGTGGTTGTAAGTCAACCTTTTCGGACTAGCTGCCCTAGTGGTAGCGTAGGCTAAGCAGTCTTTGAGGCTAAACTCGTGAAGCGTGTTAAGCCAGCTGTTTTACCAAATGCAACCCCCTTTTATACCAATGAAAGGACACCACACAGATATATATTCAAAATATATATGTATTTATTTCTCAAAGTAACCCCTAGTCTCTTTATGAGCACAGGAGCACAAATCGTCAAACAAGATTACAGTAGAATACACAGAAGTTGCACTTTATATGGATAGGCCCTGGTGGCCGCTCAAACCATATACTAAAATAGTGGTATAAGTACCACGAACAGAAAAGGGAAAAGGCCTAGGGCCTCTAGAATCGCTGGGCCTACAAGGAGCTAACTTCAGTTAGTGACCAGGAGGTCCACGGGTGGCGTGTGCAGAGCAAATAGTCACACGCGTGCTCCCATAGGTTTCAATGGGTGCTTAAAAAGTACAAAGTTACTGCAAAGAGGATCTTCCGGATGGACTAGGAACTCAAGATTTGGAACACAGGCACTAGAGATGTAATACTACACTTGGGCACAGGTGTGCCAGCTTTACCTCACCCACAGGAAGCGGGTGCATAGGCCTCGAAGTGTGTCGGGTTTCTTCTATCTGTTCCGTGGAGCTTGAAGACAAAGAGGCTGCAGGCGGTCGGTCCGGGAGAGATGCAGTGGATCCAAGAGTGGATAGGAGATGTTGAAGAACTGTAAGCAGAGGGGACAGTGTTCACAGTCACTAACCAGTGACCAGCGTGGCACCAGGTGGGTACCAGGCAATGTTGGGTGCAAACAGGAAGAAAGGTGTAGCTTGTCTCTGCAGCCACGTGGTCCCTGGAGGTCGACAACGTCCAGGATTCGGTTCACAAGCTGTCCCACGCAGGCTCTCGCTGTCGGCCGTGTCGGCGTCTTGATCGAAGCAAACAAGCCTTGGCAAAAGCAATTGTTGTAGGAGATGAAATAAGCTGATGGTTCTGACCAGCAAGGTCAGAGGGACTGCTCCTTTGGAGGGGAGCAAGGGCCAGTCTGGAGCAACCAGACCAGTGGTGTATTTCATAAAGTTCGTCGCCAAGATGGCTACTAGCCAGCGGGCCAGCAACCGGTTAGGCGCGTCGAGTGGCAAAATGCAGAAGGGCCCCACGCAGATCGTGGAGATGCTGGAGGGCTCACCTTTGGTGCAGATGCTGCTCGAGGGTTGGGCTTCTCAGATCCCAAAGCACAACTTGGAGGGAGCCTCGGTTTTTGCACTTGTCAGCTTGTCGTGGTCGTTTCAAGATGGCTGGCTCCACGTGTCTCGGTGCCTCCACGGGTCTCCTCTTTTCAGGGACTGTGGATCGGGCGGTGAGAGGTCTAGAGGTCCAGGTCTTGTCAGTCTCTGGGCTCGGGCTCCGGCGGGAGGCGGCGGCAAAGCAGACGTTGATTCGCTGGATGGTGCTTGCGTAAGCAAGGTGGTCACTCCCTGACCACAGGGGAGATTTCCTTCAGTCTTCTGTGCAGCAGAATGTCGAAGTTCCCGTCTTCTTCTTAGTTTCAAGTTGATTCCAGGATGTCTGAAGTCTTAGGACACAGCTCCTACCTTTAAGCGGATTCTAGGGGCTGGACTACCTGCTAGGTCCCTCCCTATGGGTGGGACCAGGAAGGGGGGTGGTTACACCCCCAATCCTTTGTCCAGCTCGCCCCAGGCCCGGGACTGGTGTGCCCCAGGACCGGTTTGAACTGGCATATGCACCGAGGCTCCTTGTGAGCCACAGGCATGTCTGGTTTCTTTCAAGCCCTACCTGACCAATACACAAAATCCTGTCTGGGGTGGTGCATGCACCTCCCCTGGCAGGAAACCCTTTGTCCACACCTCCCAAGCTGGAAGGACTCCCAGCAGCAGGAGGGCAGACTTGTGTCTGTGGTGGCAGCATCCATTTTGTGGAGCTGAGGCTATGTCTGATTTTACTCGGGTTTCAGGTACTGTACATGTCGTGTCCCTCTAGAAGGGTGGAATGCTAACCCCGTCGCCAGAATTGGCGAGGGGTTAGTATTCCAATTCGTATGACACCTTACTCGACATGTTTTAATAAAGCCAAACCAAAGATAGCATTTAACCGCGAGGTTCATAATGCACTTAAGAGTATATGGTATGACGATATCTGGAAACAGTAGAAAGAAGTTGTTCTGACCACTGCAGACAGGCTCAGCTCATGCCAGAGCACCATCTCACGTGGAACCAAGCACTCTGCCTTCAGGATTGTTAAGGCCTGCCATAGGAGTGACTTATAGGTTACCATGTGTCCCATTTAAGGTTAGGTATAGGTATACTACACCTAAGTAAGAGGTGATTACACCAACTTACCCCAGCTGAGTGATCAGCCAGTTGTGTCAAATTGTTAGGCCAAGCCTGGGGTGGCATAATACATGCTTCAGCCCCTGGCAGGCCTTGGGTACACCAATGCCCTGGGTACCTAGTGTACACTGGTACAGGGGCTGACAGGGTGATCCACTTCCAATTGGTTATGCACCTAGGGTGCATAGTTTTAATTTAGTAGAGAGAACAGCAGGCTGGGGGTCTGATTGGCAGGCCCACAGCCTCAATATGTCAAAAACCAGTGAAGCAAAAAGCAAAAATTTGGGGTGACCATAGGATAGCAGACCCTACTCTCCTACATTTCCCTAGGTGCCGGCAGAGCTAGGGTTAAAAAACTCCAGCTAGTCACTTTGCCAAAAAAGGGTCATTTTTCACTGCAAAATTGAGGTGTGACCACGTAGTGTTTTGCGCTGTTTCCCGTCGCGGGCACTAGGCCGACCCGCACAAATGAGGTACCATTTTTCTCATAGGACTTTGGGGAACGCGGGGTAGGTGGAAATTTGTGGATCCACGCAGATTCCAGAACTTTCCATCACAGGAATGTGGGGAAAATGTGTTTTTTTGTCAATTTTTTAGGTTTGCAAGGGATTCTGGGTAACAGACCCTGGTGGGAGGCACTCAATTCACCCCATCCTGGATTTTCCTGGGTGTCTAGTTTTCAAAAATATATAGGTTTGCTAGGTTTCCCTAGGTGCCGGCAGAGCTCGGGTTCAAAAACTACAGCTAGGCACTTTGCCAAAAAAGTGTCATTTTTCACTGCAAAATTGAGGTGTGACCATGTTGCGTTTCGCGCCGTTTCCTGTCGCGGGAACTAGGCGACCCGCACAAGTGAGGTACCATTTTTCTCGCAGGACTTTGGGGAACGCAGGGTGGGTGGAAATTTGTGCATCCACGCAGATTCCAGAACTTTCCATCACGGGAATGTGGGGAAAATGTGTTTTTTTGTCAAATTTTTAGGTTTGCAAGGGATTCTGGGTAACAGACTCTGGTGGGAGGCACTCAAGTCACCCCATCCTGGATTTCCCTGGGTGTCTAGTTTTCAAAAATATATAGGTTTGCTAGGTTTCCCTAGGTGCCGGCAGAGCTAGGGTTCAAAAACTACAGCTAGGCACTTTGCCAAAAAAGGGTCATTTTTCACTGCAAAATTGAGGTGTGACCACGTTGCGTTTTGCGCCGTTTCCTGTCGCGGGCACTAGGCCGCCCCGCACAAGTGAGGTACCATTTTTCTCATACGACTTTGGGGAACGCGGGATGGGTGGAAATTTGTGGATCCACGCAGATTCCAGAACTTTCCATCACAGGAATGTGGGAAAAATGTGTTTTTTTTGTCAATTTTTTAGGTTTGCAAGGGATTCTGGGTAACAGACCCTGGTGGGAGGCACTCAAGTCACCCCATCCTAGAATCCTCTGGCTGTCTAGTTTTCAAAAATATATAGGTTTGCTAGGTTTCCCTAGGTGCCGGCAGAGCTAGGGTTCAAAAACTACAGCTAGGCACTTTGCCAAAAAAGTGTCATTTTTCACTGCAAAATTGAGGTGTGACCACGTTGCGTTTTGCACCGTTTCCTGTCACGGGCACTAGGCGACCCGCACAAGTGAGGTACCATTTTTCTCGTAGGACTTTGGGGAACGCGGTGTAGGTGGAAATTTGTGCATCCACGCATATTCCAGAACTTTCCATCACAGAAATGTGGGGAAAATTTGGTTTTTTTTGTCATTTTTTTAGATTTGCAAGTGATTCTGGGTAACATACCTTGGTGGGAGGCACTAAAGTCACCCCATCCTGGATTCCCCTGGGTGTCTAGTTTTCAAAAATATATAGGTTTGCTAGGTTTCCCTAGGTGCCGGCAGAGCTAGGGTTAAAAAACTACAGCTAGGCACTTTGCCAAAAAAGGGTAATTTTTCACTGCAAAATTGAGGTGTGACCACGTAGCGTTTTGCGCTGTTTCCTGTCGCGGGCACCAGGCCGACCCGCACAAGTGAGGTACCATTTTTCTCGTAGTACTTTGGGGAACGCGGGGTGGGTGGGGATTTGTAGATCCACACAGATTCCAGAACTTTCCATCACAGAAATGTGGGGAAAATGTGTTTTTTTTTCAATTTATTAGGTTTGCAAGGGATTCTGGGTAACATACCTTGGTGGGAGGCACTCAAGTCACCCCATCCTGGATTCCCCTGGGTGTCTAGTATTCAAAAATATATAGGTTTGCTAGGTTTCCCTAGGTGCCGGCAGAGCTAGGGTTCCAAAACTACAGCTAGGCACTTTGCCAAAAAAGTGTCATTTTTCACTGCAAAATTGAGGTGTGACCATGTTGCGTTTCGCGCCGTTTCCTGTCGCGGGAACTAGGCGACCCGCACAAGTGAGGTACCATTTTTCTCGCAGGACTTTGGGGAACGCAGGGTGGGTGGAAATTTGTGCATCCACGCAGATTCCAGAACTTTCCATCACAGGAATGTGGGGAAAATGTGTTTTTTTGTCAAATTTTTAGGTTTGCAAGGGATTCTGGGTAACAGACCCTGGTGGGAGGCACTCAAGTCACCCCATCCTAGATTTCCCTGGGTGTCTAGTTTTCAAAAATATATAGGTTTGCTAGGTTTCCTGTGAGAAGTTGGCCTGGTATATGATGCTCACTAGTTAAAGTGATCACCTTGTACCATGCCAAGCAACCCTTATGGTGTGGTTGTAAGTCAACCTTTTCGGACTAGCTGCCCTAGTGGTAGCGTAGGCTAAGCAGTCTTTGAGGCTAAACTCGTGAAGCGTGTTAAGCCAGCTGTTTTACCAAATGTAACCCCCTTTTATACCAATGAAAGGACACCACACAGATATATATTCAAAATATATATGTATTTATTCCTCAAAGTAACCCCTAGTCTCTTTATGAGCACAGGAGCACAAATCGTCAAACAAGATTACAGTAGAATACACAGAAGTTGCACTTTATATGGATAGGCCCTGGTGGCCGCTCAAACCATATACTAAAATAGTGGTATAAGTACCACGAACAGAAAAGGGAAAAGGCCTAGGGCCTCTAGAATCGCTGGGCCTACAAGGAGCTAACTTCAGTTAGTGACCAGGAGGTCCACGTGTGGCGTGTGCAGAGCAAATAGTCACACGCGTGCTCCCATAGGTTTCAATGGGTGCGTAAAAAGTACAAAGTTACTGCAAAGAGGATCTTCCGGATGGACTAGGAACTCAAGATTTGGAACACAGACACTAGAGATGTAATACTACACTTGGGCACAGGTGTGCCAGCTTTACCTCACCCACAGGAAGCGGGTGCATAGGCCTCGAAGTGCGTCGGGTTTCTTCTATCTGTTCCGTGGAGCCTGAAGACAAAGATGCTGCAGGCGGTCGGTCCGGGAGAGATGCAGTGGATCCAAGAGTGGATCGGGGATGCTGAAGACCTGTAAGCAGAGGGGACAGTGTTCACAGTCACTAGCCAGTGACCAGCGTGGCACCAGGTGGGTACCAGGCAATGTCAGGTGCAAACAGGAAGAAAGGTGTAGCTTGTCTCTGCAGCCACGTGGTCCCTGGAGGTCGACGACGTCCAGGAGTCGGTTCACGAGCTGTCCCACGCAGGCTCTCGCTGTCGGCGGTGTCGGCGACTTGATCGAAGCAAACAAGCCTTGGCAAAAGCAATTGTTGTAGGAGATGAAATAAGCTGATGGTTCTGACCAGCAAGGTCAGAAGGACTGCTCCTTTGGAGGGGAGCAAGGGCCAGTCTGGAGCAACCAGACCAGCGGTGTATTTTGTAGAGTTTGTCACCAAGATGGCTACTAGCCAGCGGACCAGCAACCGGTTAGGCGCGTCGAGTGGCAAAATGCAGAAGGGCCCCACGTAGATCGTGGAGATGCTGGAGGGCTCACCTTTGGTGCAAATGTTACTCGGGTGTTGGGCTTCTCAGATCCCAAAGCACAACTTGGAGGGAGCCTCAGTTGTTGCGCTTGTCAGCTTGTCGTGGTCGTTTCAAGATGGCTGGCTCCACGTGTCTCGGTGCCTCCACGGGTCTCCTCTTTTCAGGGACTGTGGATCGGGCGGTGAGAGGTCTGGAGGTCCAGGTCTTGTCAGTCTCTGGGCTCGGGCTCCGGCGGGAGGCGGCGGCAAAGCAGATGTTGATTCGCTGGATGGTGCTTGCGTTAGCAAGGTGGTCACTCCCTGACCACAGGGGAGATTGGCTTCAGTCCTCTGTGCGGCAGAGCGTCGAAGTTCCCGTCTTCTTCTTAGTGTTAAGTTGATTCCAGGATGTCTGAAGTCTTAGGACACAGCTCCTACCTTTAAGCGGATTCTAGGGGCCGGACTACCTGCTAGGTCCCTCCCTATGGGTGGGACCAGGAAGGGGGGTGGTTACACCCCCAATCCTTTGTCCAGCTCGCCCCAGGCCCGGGACTGGTGTGCCCCAGGACCGGTTTGAACTGGCATATGCACCGAGGCTCCTTGTGAGCCACAGGCATGTCTGGTTTCTTTCAAGCCCTACCTGACCAATACACAAAATCCTGTCTGGGGTGGTGCACGCACCTCCCCTGGCAGGAAACCCTTTGTCCACACCTCCCAAGCTGGAAGGACTCCCAGCAGCAGGAGGGCAGACTTGTGTCTGTGGTGGCAGCATCCATTTTGTGGAGCTGAGGCTATGTCTGATTTTACCCGGGTTTCAGGTACTGTACATGTCGTGTCCCTCTAGAAGGGTGGAATGCTAACCCCGTCGCCAGAATTGGCGAGGGGTTAGTATTCCAATTCGTATGACACCTTACTCGACATGTTTTGATAAAGCCAAACCAAAGATAGCATTTAACCGCGAGGTTCATAATGCACTTAAGAGTATATGGTATGACGATATCTGGAAACAGTAGAAGGAAGTTGTTCCGACCACTGCAGACAGGCTCAGCTCATGCCAGAGCACCATCTCACATGGAACCAAGCACTCTGCCTTCAGGATTGTTAAGGCCTGCCATAGGAGTGACTTATAGGTTACCATGTGTCCCATTTAAGGTTAGGTATAGGTATACTACACCTAAGTAAGTGGTGATTACACCAACTTACCCCAGCTGAGTGATCAGCCAGTTGTGTCAAATTGTTAGGCCAAGCCTGGGGTGGCATAATACATGCTTCAGCCCCTGGCAGGCCTTGGGTACACCAATGCCCTGGGTACCTAGTGTACACTGGTACAGGGGGCTGACAGGGTGATCCACTTCCAATTGGTTATGCACCTAGGGTGCATAGTTTTAATTTAGTAGAGAGAACAGCAGGCTGGGGGTCTGATTGGCATGCCCACAGCCTCAATATGTCAAAAACCAGTGAAGCAAAAAGCAAAAATTTGGGGTGACCATAGGATAGCAGACCCTACTCTCCTACACGACCCCCCCCCAAACGCTGGGACATTAAACTAGCCTTGACCAGTCTCGTCTTCATGTCCTAAGTGGAAGTACCTGGAGAGACCATCTGCATTCCCATGGTCAGTACCTGGCCGGTGCTCCACTGTAAAGTCCATCCCCTGTAGGGAAATGGACCACCTAAGCAGTTTGGGGTTTTCACCCTTCATCTGATTTAGCCACAAGAGGGGCTTATGGTCGGTCTGAATCTTGAAGTGAGTGCCAAAAAAGTATGGCCTCAGCTTCTTCAGGGCCCACACCACAGCAAAGGCCTCCCTCTCAATAGCTGACCAATTCTTCTCTCTGGGGGTCAACCTTCTGCTAATAAAAGCAATGGGTTGATCTTGACCATCTACATTAAGTTGTGACAGCACAGCTCCCACACCCAACTCAGAAGCATCTGTTTGGACAATAAACTCTTTGGAGTAGTCAGGACTTTTCAGGATAGGTGCAGAGCACATGGCCTCCTTCAGGTCATCAAATGCCTTTTGACAGCTTACTGTCCACTGAACCTTTTTGGGCATCTTCTTGGATGTCAGATCATTAAGAGGAGTCACAATGGACCCATAGTTCTTAACAAACTTCCTGCAGTACCCAGTCAAGCCCAAGAAAGCTCGAACTTGAGTCTGGGTGGTTGGAGGGGACCAGTCCTTGATGGATTGTATCTTACTCTCCAGTGGTTGAACTTGGCCTCCACCTACAAGGTGGCCCAAATATACAACCTTACTCTGCCCTATCTGGCACTTAGTAGCCTTGATAGGGAGGCCTGCCCTTTGCAGAGCCTCAAGAGCCTTCTTCAGGTGGATCAGGTGATCCTCTCAGGTGGAGCTAAAGACAGCAATGTCATCAAGATATGCTGCGCAAAAGTCATCCAACCCAGTAAGGACTTGGTTCACCAGCCTTTGGAAGGTGGCAGGTGCATTCTTCAGACCAAAGGGCATCACCACAAACTGGTAGTGCCCACCTGGGGTTGAGAATGCTGTTTTGGCCTTAGACTCCTCAGCTAATCTGATTTGCCAATAGCCAGCTGTTAAGTCAAATGTGCTCAAAAACTTTGCAGAAGCTAGTTTGTCTATGAGCTCATCTGCCCTTGGAATAGGGTGTGCATCTGTCCTGGTGACAGCATTGAGACCTCTGTAGTCCACACAGAACCTCATCTCTCTCTTGCCATCTTTGGTGTGAGGTTTGGGGACCAGAACCACTGGGCTAGCCCAGGGGCTCTCTGAGGGTTCAATGACACCTAATTCCAGCATTTTATGTACCTCAGCCTTTATACAGTCCCTGACGTGGTCAGGTTGTCTGTAAAGCTTGTTCTTTACAGGCAGACTGTCACCAGTGTCCACCACATGGGTACACCAGTCAGTTTGACTAGGTATCAAGGAAAACATATGTGAAAATGATTGTAGAACCTGTCTACATTCAGTCTGCTGATGGGCAGTGAGGTTGCCTCCAAGGGTCACTCCTTCAACTGAGCCATCTTCAGGGTTCTGAGACAACAGGTCTGGGAGAGGGTCACTCTCTTCCTCCTGTCCCTCATCTGTAGCCATGAGCAAGCCCATGTCTGCCCTGTCAACATATGCTTTTAACCTGTTAACATGGAGTACCCTGTGGGGACTCCTGGGAGTTCCTAGGTCGACCAAGTAGGTGACCTCTCCCTTCTTTTCCAGGATTGTATTGGGTCCAGACCATTTGTCTTGGAGTGCTGCTGGGGCCACTGGCTCCAACACCCATACCTTCTGTCCTGGCTGAAACTCAACCAAGACAGCCTTTTGGTCATGCCAAGCTTTCTGTAAGGCCTGGCTTGCCTCAAGGTTTTTGGATGCCTTCTCCATATACTCAGCCATCCTGGAGCGGAGACCAAGTACATAGTCCACTATGTCTAGCTTAGGCTTTTTGAGAGGTAACTCCCATCCTTCCTTCACCAAACACAGTGGGCCTCTTACAGGGTGCCCAAACAACAATTCAAAGGGGCTGTAGCCAACTCCTTTTTGTGGGACCTCTCTGTAAGCAAACAGAAGGCAGGGTAGAAGGATGTCCCATCTTCGCCTGAGCTTTTCAGGTAATCCTTTGATCATACCCTTTAGGGTCTTGTTGAATCTCTCAACAAGCCCATTGCATTGTGGGTGATAAGGGGTGGTGAACTTGTAGTTGACACCACATTCCTTCCACATAGCTGTCAAGTATCCTGACATAAAGTTGGTACCTCTGTCAGATACTACCTCCTTATGAAACCCCACTCTGGAGAATACTCCCAGCAGGGCCCTGGCCACAACAGGAGCTGTAGTGGTCCTAAGGGGAATTGCCTCTGGATACCTGGTGGCATGATCCACTACCACCAGTATAAATCTGTGCCCAGATGCAGTGGGAGGATCCATGGGACCCACTATATCTATTCCCACTCTTTCAAAGGGGACCCCCACCACTGGTAGTGGTATTAGGGGGGCCTTTGTTGTGCCACCTGATTTGCCACTGGCTTGGCAGGTCACACAGGAGCGACAAAACTCCCTTGTATCTTCATTCATATGAGGCCAGTGAAAGTGAGGGACAAGCCTGTCCCAAGTCTTGTTCTGGCCTAAGTGTCCTGCTAAAGGAATATCATGGGCCAAGGTAAGAAGGAAGCCCCTAAATTGCAGAGGTATAACCAACCTCCTGGTAGCACCAGGCTTGGGGTCTCTAGCCTCTGAATAAAGGAGTCCTTCATCCCAATACACTTTATGGGTACCTTGAGCATTCCCAGCAGCCTCAGCAGCAGCCAGCTGTCTGAGGGGTTCAAGAGAGGGACAGGATAACTGAGCCTGCCTCAAGTCAGCCCTTGAAGGTCCCCCTGTCCCCAGAAACTCAACCTGATCAGGTTCAAGCTCTTCAGGGACAGTTCCTTCAGGGTCCTCTAGATCAGCTTCCTGGGAAGGCTGATCATCACTCTGAGGCAGGGGGGAAGGCACAGCCTTGACCCTCCTGTTCTTCTTCTTGGTAGGTGCTTGGTCCATTGTTCCAGGATCCAAGACCTGAGGTTCAGTGAGGCACTTTTTGGCCTGTGACCTGGTCACAGCAAGGACATGTGATGATATACCTAACATCTCTGCATGAGTCCTGTACTCCACTTCTGACCATAGAGAACTCTCTAGGTCATTGCCCAACAAACATTCTACTGGGAGGTCTGCACTAACCACAACCCTTTTGAGGCCAGTTACCCCTCCCCATGAGAAGTTAACAACTGCCACACTATGTGAAGTAGTGGCATTGCTGGCATTGGTCACCAGGTATTTCTCACCTGGTATGTACTGTCCAGGGTCCACAAAGCCTGGTGTCACCATAGTGACACTGGCACATGTGTCCCTGTAGGCTTGAGCCACTTTGTCATTAATTAAAGGAGTCTGTCTGTACTTGCCCAGGTTACTGGGGCTCACAGTCAGGGACAAATCAATGTCCCCATCACAGATCAAGACTGCCTGTGTCAGGGTTCTGTCTAAGTCAGAATCTCCTTCAGTTCCCATAGTGATTCCCACTACACCCTTTGTCTGGGGACCAACACTGCTAACAGTAGGACTGGGAGCAGGTGCCTTAGGGGCAACAGTGTTGGGGGCTCCACCCTTTTTGCAATCACTAGTCCAGTGAGTTGTATTTTTGCAATGATTGCACCAGGGTTTCTTTTGACCTTCTTTCTTCTTTTTGGACTGTTGTTGGGACCCACCCTCCTTAGCAGTAGTTTGGGGCCCTGTTGAAGACTTCTGGTCTTTAGATTTCTGATCTCCACCCTTTTGGTCTGTTTTCTTCTGATCACCCCCTTGGCCCTGGTTCTGGTTCTTTTGCTTAACCCTGGTTCTGACCCATTTGTCTGCCTTCTTTCCCAATTCTTGGGGAGAGGTCAGATCAGAGTCAACCAAGTGTTGATGCAGTTGCTGGTTTTGACAGTTATTTAAAATCTGTTCTCTCATCATCAAATTATACAATCCTGTAAAATCAGATACCTTACTTCCCAGCAACCAACCCTCCAAAGCCTTAGTGGCACATTCAACATATTCAGACCAGTCCTGAGTCTGTGTCTTTTGGGTGTCTCTGAACATTAACCTGTACTGTTCAGTGGTTAAGCCTAACCCATCTACCAGAACACTCTTCAGGACTCTGTAATTTCTGACATCCTCTTCTCTAACAGTGAGGAGTCTGTCTCTGCCTCTTCCTTCAAAGGAGAGCCAGAGGATTGCTGCCCACTGGTCTTCAGGAACCTGCTGTACTTTGCAGGCTCTCTCAAGAGCAGTTATCCATTTGTGGGTGTCATCCCCACTTTTGTAGGGGGGCACAACCTTAGACAGGTTCCTATTATCAAAGACCCTATCTTTGTCCTTAGGGACAATGCTGCCACCAGTGGGTATAGACCCACTCTCTCTAGGTTGCCTAGCCTTGTTCAGTTTTTCTTCCATCAGGGTTATTTTTAGCTCCTGCTTCCTGATCCTCAGCTGGGCTTCCTGCATTCTGGCCTCATGTTCCCTCCTCTGAGGGGTGGTCATCCTTTTCCTGGAGTGACCTTGAGAGCCTCTAGAGCCATGAGAAGCATTGGAGTCACCTGAGCGATTCCTTTGCCTCCCAAGCCCTGTGTTCAGTCCACTGGGGAGATCCAATGGGGTAAACCCACTGTCAATCCCCAATAGCCTTAGTTTAGCTGGGCCAAGTATAACACTTGGCACTGGGCTAGTTCTCCCTTCATCATCACTACTTTCTGTATCCTCACCACTTTCCTCCCCTGTAGTATGATTCTCATCTAAGGGATGGCTATTGGAACTGGGTACCTCTGTAGCATCTTCAGAAGGGGGGCCTCCTGTTCCTGACCCTAAGGGGGCTAACTGGGAAGCTTTCCTGAGTTCTCTCTGATTCTCATCATTTTGTAAGAGTTCTCTGAGCTCAGCAGAGGTAGGGTTCTTGGGCTGTTTAAGGCCTCTAAGAGTTGCCAAATGCCTGAGCTCATTCTGGTTAAGGGTAGCAAAGCTGGATGGTGCCCTCTGGGGTTCACTCTCAACAGAGATGGGTACAGTGGACCCCTCTGCCCCGGCCATTGCTCTTAAGTGTGGGTGGATGTGTTGCAATCTACCTACACTTGGTTTTACCTACTAAACCTATCTAGTAGTTGTAGTCAGGGTGTGCTACTCCCTTTGCTCTACAACAACTAAGTTCAGTAGAACTTATGTATATCTAATCTTGTTTTATATGTACCTACAGGTACCTATGTGATCTTTCAATTGGTAACCAAGAGATTACAATGGTAAAACACAGCAAGCTCAAATCCAACCGCTGCTCACCAATGTGAGAAGTTGGCCTGGTATATGATGCTCACTAGTTAAAGTGATCACCTTGTACCATGCCAAGCAACCCTTATGGTGTGGTTGTAAGTCAACCTTTTCGGACTAGCTGCCCTAGTGGTAGCGTAGGCTAAGCAGTCTTTGAGGCTAAACTCGTGAAGCGTGTTAAGCCAGCTGTTTTACCAAATGTAAGCCCCTTTTATACCAATGAAAGGACACCACACAGATATATATTCAAAATATATATGTATTTATTCCTCAAAGTAACCCCTAGACTCTTTATGAGCACAGGAGCACAAATCGTCAAACAAGATTACAGTAGAATACACAGAAGTTGCACTTTATATGGATAGGCCCTGGTGGCCGCTCAAACCATATACTAAAATAGTGGTATAAGTACCACGAACAGAAAAGGGAAAAGGCCTAGGGCCTCTAGAATCGCTGGGCCTACAAGGAGCTAACTTCAGTTAGTGACCAGGAGGTCCACGGGTGGCGTGTGCAGAGCAAATAGTCACACGTGTGCTCCCATAGGTTTCAATGGGTGCGTAAAAAGTACAAAGTTACTGCAAAGAGGATCTTCCGGATGGACTAGGAACTCAAGATTTGGAACACAGGCACTAGAGATGTAATACTACACTTGGGCACAGGTGTGCCAGCTTTACCTCACCCACAGGAAGCGGGTGCATAGGCCTCGAAGTGCGTCGGGTTTCTTCTATCTGTTCCGTGGAGCCTGAAGACAAAGATGCTGCAGGCGGTCGGTCCGGGAGAGATGCAGTGGATCCAAGAGTGGATCGGGGATGCTGAAGACCTGTAAGCAGAGGGGACAGTGTTCACAGTCACTAGCCAGTGACCAGCGTGGCACCAGGTGGGTACCAGGCAATGTCGGGTGCAAACAGGAAGAAAGGTGTAGCTTGTCTCTGCAGCCACGTGGTCCCTGGAGGTCGACGATGTCCAGGATTCGGTTCACGAGCTGTCCCACGCAGGTTCTCGCTGTCGGCCATGTCGGCGACTTGATCGATGCAAACAAGCCTTGGCAAAAGCAATTGTTGTAGGAGATGAAATAAGCTGATGGTTCTGACCAGCAAGGTCAGAAGGACTGCTCCTTTGGAGGGGAGCAAGGGCCAGTCTGGAGCAACCAGACCAGTGGTGTATTTCGTAGAGTTCGTCGCCAAGATGGCTACTAGCCAGCGGGCCAGCAACCGGTTAGGCGCGTCGAGTGGCAAAATGCAGAAGGGCCCCACGCAGATCGTGGAGATGCTGGAGGGCTCACCTTTGGTGCAGATGTTACTCGGGTGTTGGGCTTCTCAGATCCCAAAGCACAACTTGGAGGGAGCCTTGGTTGTTGCGCTTGTTGCGCTTGTCGTGGTTGTTTCAAGATGGCTGGCTCCACGTGTCTCGGTGCCTCCACGGGTCTCCTCTTTTCAGGGACTGTGGATCGGGCGGTGAGAGGTCTGGAGGTCCAGGTCTTGTCAGTCTCTGGGCTCGGGCTCCGGCGGGAGGCGGTGGCAAAGCAGACATTGATTCGCTGGATGGTGCTTGCGTTAGCAAGGTGGTCACTCCCTGACCACAGGGGAGATTGGCTTCAGTCCTCTGTGCGGCAGAGCGTCGAAGTTCCCGTCTTCTTCTTAGTGTTAAGTTGATTCCAGGATGTCTGAAGTCTTAGGACACAGCTCCTACCTTTAAGCGGATTCTAGGGGCCGGACTACCTGCTAGGTCCCTCCCTATGGGTGGGACCAGGAAGGGGGGTGGTTACACCCCCAATCCTTTATCCAGCTCGCCCCAGGCCCGGGACTGGTGTGCCCCAGGACCGGTTTGAACTGGCATATGCACCGAGGCTCCTTGTGAGCCACAGGCATGTCTGGTTTCTTTCAAGCCCTACCTGACCAATACACAAAATCCTGTCTGGGGTGGTGCACGCACCTCCCCTGGCAGGAAACCCTTTGTCCACACCTCCCAAGCTGGAAGGACTCCAAGCAGCAGGAGGGCAGACTTGTGTCTGTGGTGGCAGCATCCATTTTGTGGAGCTGAGGCTATGTCTGATTTTACCCGGGTTTCAGGTACTGTACATGTCGTGTCCCTCTAGAAGGGTGGAATGCTAACCCCGTCGCCAGAATTGGCGAGGGGTTAGTATTCCAATTCGTATGACACCTTACTCGACATGTTTTGATAAAGCCAAACCAAAGATAGCATTTAACCGCGAGGTTCATAATGCACTTAAGAGTATATGGTATGACGATATCTGGAAACAGTAGAAGGAAGTTGTTCCGACCACTGCAGACAGGCTCAGCTCATGCCAGAGCACCATCTCACATGGAACCAAGCACTCTGCCTTCAGGATTGTTAAGGCCTGCCATAGGAGTGACTTATAGGTTACCATGTGTCCCATTTAAGGTTAGGTATAGGTATACTACACCTAAGTAAGTGGTGATTACACCAACTTACCCCAGCTGAGTGATCAGCCAGTTGTGTCAAATTGTTAGGCCAAGCCTGGGGTGGCATAATACATGCTTCAGCCCCTGGCAGGCCTTGGGTACACCAATGCCCTGGGTACCTAGTGTACACTGGTACAGGGGGCTGACAGGGTGATCCACTTCCAATTGGTTATGCACCTAGGGTGCATAGTTTTAATTTAGTAGAGAGAACAGCAGGCTGGGGGTCTGATTGGCAGGCCCACAGCCTCAATATGTCAAAAACCAGGGAAGCAAAAAGCAAAAATTTGGGGTGACCATAGGATAGCAGACCCTACTCTCCTACATTTCCCTAGGTGCCGGCAGAGCTAGGGTTCAAAAACTACAGCTAGGCACTTTGCCAAAAAAGGGTCATTTTTCACTGCAAAATTGAGGTGTGACCACGTTGCGTTTTGCGCCGTTTCCTGTCGCGGGCACTAGGCCGCCCCGCACAAGTGAGGTACCATTTTTCTCGTAGGATTTTGGGGAACGCGTGGTGGGTGGAAATTTGTGCATCCACGCAGATTCCAGGAATTTCCATCACAGGAATGTGGGGAAAATGTGTTTTTTTGTCAATTTTTTAGGTTTGCAAGAGATTCTGGGTAACAGACCCTGGTGGGAAGCACTCAAGTCACCCCATCCTGGAATCCTCTGGGTGTCTAGTTTTCATAAATATATAGGTTTGCTAGGTTTACCTAGGTGCCGGCAGAGCTAGGGTTCAAAAACTACAGCTAGGCACTTTGCCAAAAAAGTGTCATTTTTCACTGCAAAATTGTGGTGTGACCATGTTGCGTTTCGCGCCGTTTCCTGTCGCGGGCACTAGGCGACCCACACAAGTGAGGTTCCATTTTTCTCGTAGGACTTTGGGGAACGCGGTGTACGTGGAAATTTTTGGATCCACGCATATTCCAGAACTTTCCATCACAGAAATGTGGGGAAAATGTGTGTTTTTTGTCCATTTTTTACGTTTGCAAGGGATTCTGGGTAACAGACCCTGGTGGGAGGCACTCAAGTGACCCACTCCTGGATTCCCCTGGGTGTCTAGTTTTCAAAAATATATAGGTTTGCTAGGTTTCCCTAGGTGCCAGCAGGGCTAGGGTTCAAAAACTACAGCTAGTCACTTTGCCAAAAAAGGGTAATTTTTCACTGCAAAATTGAGGTGTGAACACGTTGCTTTTTGCGCCGTTTTCTGTCACGGGCACTAGGCCGACCCACACAAGTGAGGTACCATTGTTCTCGTAGGACTTTGGGAAACGCGGTGTTGGTGGAAATTTGTGGATCCACCAATATTCCAGAACTTTCCATCACAGAAATGTGGGGAAAATGTGTTTTTTTTTGTCATTTTTTTAGGGTTGCAAGTGATTCTGGGTAACAGACCCTGGTGGGAGGCACTCAAGTCACCTCATCCTGGATTCCCCTGGGTGTCTAGTTTTCAAAAATATATAGGTTTGCTAGGTTTCCCTAGGTGCCGGCAGAGCTAGGGTTAAAAAACTCCAGCTAGTCACTTTGCCAAAAAAGGGTCATTTTTCACTGCAAAATTGAGGTGTGACCACATTGCATTTTGCGGCGTTTCCTGTCGCGGGCACTTGGCCGACCCGCACAAGTGAGGTACCAGTTTTCTCGTAGAACTTTGGGGAACGCGGGGTGGGAGGAAATTTGTGCATCCACGCAGATTCCAGAACTTTCCATCACAGGAATGTGGGGAAAATGTGTGTTTTTTGTCCATTTTTTACGTTTGCAAGGGATTCTGGGTAACAGACCCTGGTGGGAGGCACTCAAGTGACCCCATCCTGGATTCCCCTGGGTGTCTAGTTTTCATAAATATATAGGTTTTCTAGGTTTACCTAGGTGCCGGCAGAGCTAGGGTTCAAAAACTACAGCTAGGCACTTTGCCAAAAAAGAGTCATTTTTCACTGCAAAATTGAGGTGTGACCACGTTGCGTTTTGCGCCGTTTCCTGTCGCGGGCACTAGGCCGCCCCGCACAAGTGAGGTACCATTTTTCTCGTAGGACTTTGGGGAACGCGTGGTGGGTGGAAATTTGTGCATCCACGCAGATTCCAGGAATTTCCATCACAGGAATGTGGGGAAAATGTGTTTTTTTGTCAATTTTTTAGGTTTGCAAGAGATTCTGGGTAACAGACCCTGGTGGGAGGCACTCAAGTCACCCCATCCTGGAATCCTCTGGGTGTCTAGTTTTCATAAATATATAGGTTTGCTAGGTTTACCTAGGTGCCGGCAGAGCTAGGGTTCAAAAACTACAGCTAGGCACTTTGCCAAAAAAGTGTCATTTTTCACTGCAAAATTGTGGTGTGACCATGTTGCGTTTCGCGCCGTTTCCTGTCGCGGGCACTAGGCGACCCACACAAGTGAGGTTCCATTTTTCTTGTAGGACTTTGGGGAACGCGGTGTACGTGGAAATTTGTGGATCCACGCATATTCCAGAACTTTCCATCACAGAAATGTGGGGAATTCTTTTTTTTTTTGTCATTTTTTTAGGTTTGCAAGTGATTCTGGGTAACAGACCCTAGTGGGAGGCACTCAAGTCACCTCATCCTGGCTTCCCCTGGGTGTCTAGTTTTCAAAAATATATAGGTTTGCTAGGTTTCCCTAGGTGCTGGCAGAGCTAGGGTTCAAAAACTACAGCTCGGCACTTTGCCAAAAAAGGGTAATTTTTCACTGCAAAATTGAGGTGTGACCACATTGCGTTTTGCGGCGTTTCCTGTTGTGGGCACTAGGCCGACCCGCACAAGTGAGGTACCATTTTTCTCGTAGGGCTTTGGGGAACGCGGGGTGGGTGGAAATTTGTGGATCCGCGCAGATTCCAGAACTTTCCATCACAGAAATGTGTGGAAAATGTGTGTTTTTTGTCCATTTTTTACGTTTGCAAGGGATTCTGGGTAACAGACCCTGGTGGGAGGCACTCAAGTGACCCCATCCTGGATTCCCCTGGGTGTCTAGTTTTCAAAAATATATAGGTTTGCTAGGTTTCCCTAGGTGCCGGCAGGGCTAGGGTTCAAAAACTACAGCTAGTCACTTTGCCAAAAAAGGGTAATTTTTCACTGCAAAATTGAGGTGTGAACACGTTGCGTTTTGCGCCGTTTTCTGTCTTGGGCACTAGGCCGACCCGCACAAGTGAGGTACCATTTTTCTCGTAGGGCTTTGGGGAACGTGGGGTGGTCGGAAATTTGTGGATCCACGCAGATTCCAGAACTTTCCATCACAGAAATGTGGGGAAAATGTGTGTTTTTTGTCCATTTTTTACGTTTGCAAGGGATTCTGGGTAACAGACCCTGGTGGGAGGCACTCAAGTGACCCACTCCTGGATTCCCCTGGGTGTCTAGTTTTCAAAAATATATAGGTTTGCTAGGTTTCCCTAGGTGCCAGCAGGGCTAGGGTTCAAAAACTACAGCTAGTCACTTTGCCAAAAAAGGGTAATTTTTCACTGCAAAATTGAGGTGTGAACACGTTGCTTTTTGCGCCGTTTTCTGTCACGGGCACTAGGCCGACCCACACAAGTGATGTACCATTGTTCTCGTAGGACTTTGGGAAACGCGGTGTTGGTGGAAATTTGTGGATCCACGCATATTCCAGAACTTTCCATCACAGAAATGTGGGGAAAATGTGTTTTTTTTGTCATTTTTTTAGGGTTGCAAGTGATTCTGGGTAACAGACCCTGGTGGGAGGCACTCAAGTCACCTCATCCTGGATTCCCCTGGGTGTCTAGTTTTCAAAAATATATAGGTTTGCTAGGTTTCCCTAGGTGCCGGCAGAGCTAGGGTTAAAAAACTCCAGCTAGTCACTTTGCCAAAAAAGGGTCATTTTTCACTGCAAAATTGAGGTGTGACCACGTAGCTTTTTGCGCTGTTTCCTGTCGCGGGCACTAGGCCGACCCGCACAAGTGAGGTACCATTTTTCTCATAGGACATTGGGGAACGCGGGGTGGGTGGAAATTTGTAGATCCACGCAGATTCCAGAACTTTCCATCACAGGAATGTGGGGAAAATGTGTTTTTTTGTCAATTCTTTAGGTTTGCAAGGGATTCTGGGTAACAGACCCTGGTGGGAGGCACTCAAGTCACCCCATCCTGGAATCCTCTGGGTGTCTAGTTTTCAAAAATATATAGGTTTGCTTGGTTTCCCTAGGTGCCGGCAGAGCTAGGGTTCAAAAACTACAGCTAGGCACTTTGCCAAAAAAGTGTCATTTTTCACTGCAAAATTGAGGTGTGACCATGTTGCGTTTCGTGCCGTTTCCTGTCGCGGGCACTAGGCGACCCGCACAAGTGAGGTACCATTTTTCTCGCAGGACTTTGGGGAACGCAGGGTGGGTGGAAATTTGTGCATCCACGCAGATTCCAGAACTTTCCATCACAGGAATGTGGGAAAAATGTGTTTTTTTGTCAATTTATTAGGTTTGCAAGAGATTCTGGGTAACAGACCCTGGTGGGAGGCACTCAAGTCACCCCATCCTAGAATCCTCTGGCTGTATACTTTTCAAAAATATATAGGTTTGCTAGGTTTCCCTAGGGGCCGGCAGAGCTAGGGTTCAAAAACTACAGCTAGGCACTTTGCCAAAAAAGTGTCATTTTTCACTGCAAAATTGAGGTGTGACCATGTGGCGTTTCGCGCCGTTTCCTGTCGCGGGAACTAGGCGACCCGCACAAGTGAGGTACCATTTTTCTCGCAGGACGTTGGGGAACGCAGGGTGGGTGGAAATTTGTGCATCCACGCAGATTCCAGAACTTTCCATCACAGGAATGTGGGGAAAATGTGTTTTTTTGTCAAATTTTTAGGTTTGCAAGGGATTCTGGGTAACAGACCCTGGTGGGAGGCACTCAAGTCACCCCATCCTGGATTTCTCTGGGTGTCTAGTTTTCAAAAATATATAGGTTTGCTAGGTTTCCCTAGGTGCCGGCAGAGCTAGGGTTCAAAAACTACAGCTAGGCACTTTGCCAAAAAAGAGTCATTTTTCACTGCAAAATTGAGGTGTGACCACGTTGCGTTTTGCGCCGTTTCCTGTCGCGGGCACTAGGCCGCCCCGCACAAGTGAGGTACCATTTTTCTCGTAGGACTTTGGGGAACGCGGGGTGGGTGGAAATTTGTGGATCCACGCATATTCCAGAACTTTCCATCACATAAATGTGGGGAAAATTTGTTTTTTTTGTCATTTTTTTAGGTTTGCAAGTGATTCTGGGTAACAGACCCTGGTGGGAGGCACTCAAGTCACCTCATCCTGGATTCCCCTGGGTGTCTAGTTTTCAAAAATATATAGGTTTGCTAGGTTTCCCTAGGTGCTGGCAGAGCTAGGGTTCAAAAACTACAGCTAGGCACTTTGCCAAAAAAGGGTAATTTTTCACTGCAAAATTGAGGTGTGACCACATTGCATTTTGCGGCGTTTCCTGTCGCGGGCACTAGGCCGACCCGCACAAGTGAGGTACCAGTTTTCTCGTAGAACTTTGGGGAACGCGGGGTGGGAGGAAATTTGTGCATCCACGCAGATTCCAGAACTTTCCATCACAGGAATGTGGGGAAAATGTGTGTTTTTTGTCCATTTTTTACGTTTGCAAGGGATTCTGGGTAACAGACCCTGGTGGGAGGCACTCAAGTGACCCCATCCTGGATTCCCCTGGGTGTCTAGTTTTCATAAATATATAGGTTTTCTAGGTTTCCCTAGGTTCCGGCAGGGCTAGGGTTCAAAAACTACAGCTAGTCACTTTGCCAAAAAAGGGTAATTTTTCACTGCAAAATTGAGGTGTGAACATGTTGCGTTTTGCGCCGTTTTCTGTCATGGGCACTAGGCCGACCCGCACAAGTGAGGTACCATTTTTCTCGTAGGGCTTTGGGGAATGCGGGGTGGGTGGAAATTTGTGGATCCACGCAGATTCCAGAACTTTCCATCACAGAAATGTGGGGAAAATGTGTGTTTTTTGTCCATTTTTTACGTTTGCAAGGGATTCTGGGTAACAGACCCTGGTGGGAGGCACTCAAGTGACCCCATCCTGGATTCCCCTGGGTGTCTAGTTTTCAAAAATATATAAGTTTGCTAGGTTTCCCTAGGTGCCGGCAGAGCTAGGGTTAAAAAACTCCAGCTAGTCACTTTGCCAAAAAAGGGTCATTTTTCACTGCAAAATTGAGGTGTGACCACGTAGCGCTTTGCGCTGTTTCCTGTCGCGGGCACTAGGCTGACCCACACAAGTGAGGTACCATTTTTCTCATAGGACTTTGGGGAACGCGGGGTGGGTGGAAATTTGTAGATCCACGCAGATTCCAGAACTTTCCATCACAGGAATGTGGGGAAAATGTGTTTTTTTGTCAATTCTTTAGGTTTGCAAGGGATTCTGGGTAACAGACCCTGGTGGTAGGCACTCAAGTCACCCCATCCTGGATTCCCCTGGGTGTCTAGTTTTCAAAAATATATAGGTTTGCTAGGTTTCCCTAGGTGCCGGCAGAGCTAGGGTTCAAAAACTACAGCTAGGCACTTTGCCAAAAAAGTGTCATTTTTCACTGCAAAATTGAGGTGTGACCATGTTGCGTTTCGCGCCGTTTCCTGTCGAGGGCACTAGGCGACCCGCACAAGTGAGGTACCATTTTTCTCGCAGGACTTTGGGGAACGCAGGGTGGGTGGAAATTTGTGCATCCACATAGATTCCAGAACTTTCCATCACAGGAATGTGGGGAAAATGTGTTTTTTTGTCAAATTTTTAGGTTTGCAAGGGATTCTGGGTAACAGACCCTGGTGGGAGGCACTCAAGTCAACCCATCCTGGATTTCCCTGGGTGTCTAGTTTTCAAAAATATATAGGTTTGCTAGGTTTCCCTAGGTGCCGGCAGAGCTAGGGTTCAAAAACTACAACTAGGCACTTTGCCAAAAAAGGGTCATTTTTCACTGCAAAATTGAGGTGTGACCACGTTGCGTTTTGCGCCGTTTCCTGTCGCGGGCACTAGGCCGCCCCGCACAAGTGAGGTACCATTTTTCTCTTAGGACTTTGGGGAACACGGGGTGGGTGGAAATTTGTGCATCCACGCAGATTCCAGAACTTTCCATCACAGAAATGTGGGGAAAATGTGTTTTTTTTGTCAATTCTGTAGGTTTGCATGGAATTCTGGGTAACAGACCCTGGTGGGAGGCACTCAAGTCACCCCATCCTGGATTCCCCTGGGTGTCTAGTTTTTAAAAATATCTAGGTTTGCTAGGTTTCCCTAGGTGCCGGCAGAGCTAGGGTTAAAAAACTACAACTAGGCACTTTGCCAAAAAAGGGTCATTTTTCACTGCAAAATTGAGGTGTGACCACGTTGAGTTTTGCGCCGTTTCCTGTCGCGGGCACTAGGCCGCCCCGCACAAGTGAGGTACCATTTTTCTCGTAGGACTTTGGGGAACACGGGGTGGGTGGAAATTTGTGCATCCACGCAGATTCCAGAACTTTCCATCACAGAAATGTGGGGAAAATTTGTTTTTTTTTGTCATTTTGTTAGGTTTGCAAGTGATTCTGGGTAACATACCTTGGTGGGAGGCACTCAAGTCACCCCATCCTGGATTCCCCTGGGTGTCTAGTTTTCAAAAATATATAGGTTTTCTAGGTTTCCTTAGGTGCCGGCAGAGCTAGGGTTCAAAAACTACAGCTAGGCACTTTGCCAAAAAAGGGTAATTTTCACTGCAAAATTGAGGTGTGACCACGTAGCTTTTTGCGCTGTTTCCTGTCGCAGGCACCAGGCCGACCCGCACAAGTGAGGTATCATTTTTCTCGTAGTACTTTGGGGAATGCGGGGTGGGTGGAGATTTTTAGATCCACACAGATTCCAGAACTTTCCATCACAGAAATGTGGGGAAAATGTGTTTTTTTGTCAATTTATTAGGTTTGCAAGGGATTCTGGGTAACATACCTTGGTGGGAGGCACTCAAGTCACCCCATCCTGGATTCCCCTGGGTGTCTAGTATTCAAAAATATATAGGTTTGCTAGGTTTCCCTAGGTGCCGGCAGAGCTAGGGTTCAAAAACTACAACTAGGCACTTTGCCAAAAAAGGGTCATTTTTCACTGCAAAATTGAGGTGTGACCACGTTGCGTTTTGCGCCGTTTCCTGTCGCGGGCACTAGGCCGCCCCGCACAAGTGAGGTACCATTTTTCTCTTAGGACTTTGGGGAACACGGGGTGGGTGGAAATTTGTGCATCCACGCAGATTCCAGAACTTTCCATCACAGAAATGTGGGGAAAATGTGTTTTTTTTGTCAATTCTGTAGGTTTGCATGGAATTCTGGGTAACAGACCCTGGTGGGAGGCACTCAAGTCACCCCATCCTGGATTCCCCAGGGTGTCTAGTTTTTAAAAATATCTAGGTTTGCTAGGTTTCCCTAGGTGCCGGCAGAGCTAGGGTTCAAAAACTACAACTAGGCACTTTGCCAAAAAAGGGTCATTTTTCACTGCAAAATTGAGGTGTGACCACGTTGAGTTTTGCGCCGTTTCCTGTCGCGGGCACTAGGCCGCCCCGCACAAGTGAGGTACCATTTTTCTCGTAGGACTTTGGGGAACACTGGGTGGGTGGAAATTTGTGCATCCACGCAGATTCCAGAACTTTCCATCACAGAAATGTGGGGAAAATTTGTTTTTTTTTGTCATTTTGTTAGGTTTGCAAGTGATTCTGGGTAACATACCTTGGTGGGAGGCACTCAAGTCACCCCATCCTGGATTCCCCTGGGTGTCTAGTTTTCAAAAATATATAGGTTTTCTAGGTTTCCTTAGGTGCCGGCAGAGCTAGGGTTCAAAAACTACAGCTAGGCACTTTGCCAAAAAAGGGTAATTTTTCACTGCAAAATTGAGGTGTGACCACGTAGCTTTTTGCGCTGTTTCCTGTCGCAGGCACCAGGCCGACCCGCACAAGTGAGGTATCATTTTTCTCGTAGTACTTTGGGGCATGCGGGGTGGGTGGAGATTTGTAGATCCACACAGATTCCAGAACTTTCCATCACAGAAATGTGGGGAAAATGTGTTTTTTTGTCAATTTATTAGGTTTGCAAGGGATTCTGGGTAACATACCTTGGTGGGAGGCACTCAAGTCACCCCATCCTGGATTCCCCTGGGTGTCTAGTATTCAAAAATATATAGGTTTGCTAGGTTTCCCTAGGTGCCGGCAGAGCTAGGGTTCAAAAACTACAGCTAGGCACTTTGCCAAAAAAGTGTCATTTTTCACTACAAAATTGAGGTGTGACCATGTGGCGTTTCGCGCCGTTTCCTGTCGCGGGAACTAGTCGACCCGCACAAGTGAGGTACCATTTTTCTCGCAGGACGTTGGGGAACGCAGGGTGGGTGGAAATTTGTGCATCCACGCAGATTCCAGAACTTTCCATCACAGGAATGTGGGGAAAATGTGTTTTTTTGTCAATTTATTAGGTTTGCAAGGGATTCTGGGTAACAGACCCTGGTGGGAGGCACTTAAGTCACCCCATCCTGGATTTCCCTGGGTGTCTAGTTTTCAAAAATATATAGGTTTGCTAGGTTTCCCTAGGTGCCGGCAGAGCTAGGGTTAAAAAACTACAGCTAGGCACTTTGCCAAAAAAGAGTCATTTTTCACTGCAAAATTGAGGTGTGACCACGTTGCGTTTTGCGCCGTTGCCTGTCGCGGGCACTAGGCCGCCCCGCACAAGTGAGGTACCATTTTTCTCGTAGGACTTTGGGGAACGCGGGGTGGGTGGAAATTTGTGGATCCACGCATATTCCACAACTTTCCATCACATAAATGTGGGGAAAATTTGTTTTTTTTGTCATTTTTTTAGGTTTGCAAGTGATTCTGGGTAACAGACCCTGGTGGGAGGCACTCAAGTCACCTCATCCTGGATTCCCCTGGGTGTCTAGTTTTCAAAAATATATAGGTTTGCTAGGTTTCCCTAGGTGCTGGCAGAGCTAGGGTTCAAAAACTACAGCTAGGCACTTTGCCAAAAAAGGGTAATTTTTCACTGCAAAATTGAGGTGTGACCACATTGCATTTTGCGGCGTTTCCTGTCGCGGGCACTAGGCCGACCCGCACAAGTGAGGTACCAGTTTTCTCGTAGAACTTTGGGGAACGCGGGGTGGGAGGAAATTTGTGCATCCACGCAGATTCCAGAACTTTCCATCACAGGAATGTGGGGAAAATGTGTGTTTTTTGTCCATTTTTTACGTTTGCAAGGGATTCTGGGTAACAGACCCTGGTGGGAGGCACTCAAGTGACCCCATCCTGGATTCCCCTGGGTGTCTAGTTTTCATAAATATATAGGTTTTCTAGGTTTCCCTAGGTTCCGGCTGGGCTAGGGTTCAAAAACTGCAGCTAGTCACTTTGACAAAAAAGGGTAATTTTTCACTGCAAAATTGAGGTGTGAACATGTTGCGTTTTGCGCCGTTTTCTGTCATGGGCACTAGGCCGACCCGCACAAGTGAGGTACCATTTTTCTCGTAGGGCTTTGGGGAACACGGGGTGGGTGGAAATTTGTGCATCCACGCAGATTCCAGAACTTTCCATCACGGGAATGTGGGGAAAATGTGTTTTTTTGTCAATTCTGTAGGTTTGCATGGAATTCTGGGTAACAGACCCTGGTGGGAGGCACTCAAGTCACCCCATCCTGGATTCCCCTGGGTGTCTAGTTTTCAAAAATATCTAGGTTTGCTAGGTTTCCCTAGGTGCCGGCAGAGCTAGGGTTCAAAAACTACAACTAGGCACTTTGCCAAAAAAGGGTCATTTTTCACTGCAAAATTGAGGTGTGACCACGTAGCGTTTTGCGCTGTTTCCTGTCGCGGGCACTAGGCCGACCCGCACAAGTGAGGTACCATTTTTCTCATAGGACTTTGGGGAATGCGGGGTGGGTGGAAATTTGTGAATCCACGCAGATTCCAGAACTTTCCATCACAGGAATGTGGGAAAAATGTGTTTTTTTGTCAATTTTTTAGGTTTGCAAGGGATTCTGGGTAACAGACCCTGGTGGGAGGCACTCAAGTCACCCCATCTTGGAATCCCCTGGGTGTCTAGTTTTCAAAAATATATAGGTTTGCTAGGTTTCCCTAGGTGCCGGCAGAGCTAGGGTTCAAAAACTACAGCTAGGCACTTTGCCAAAAAAGTGTCATTTTTCACTGCAAAATTAAGGTGTGACCATGTTGCGTTTCGCGCCGTTTCCTGTCGCGGGCACTAGGCGACCCGTACAAGTGAGGTACCATTTTTCTCGCAGGACTTTGGGGAACGCAGGGTGGGTGGAAATTTGTGCATCCACGCAGATTCCAGAACTCTCCATCACGGGAATGTGGAGAAAATGTGTCTTTTTGTCAAATTTTTAGGTTTGCAAGGGATTCTGGGTAACAGACCCTGGTGGGAGGCACTCAAGTCACCCCATCCTGGATTTCCCTGGGTGTCTAGTTTTCAAAAATATATAGGTTTGCTAGGTTTCCCTAGGTGCCGGCAGAGCTAGGGTTAAAAAACTACAGCTAGGCACTTTGCCAAAAAAGTGTCATTTTTCACTGCAAAATTGAGGTGTGACCACGTTGCGTTTTGCACCGTTTCCTGTCACGGGCACTAGGCGACCCGCACAAGTGAGGTACCATTTTTCTCGTAGGACTTTGGGGAACGCGGTGTAGGTGGAAATTTATGGATCCATGCAGATTCCAGAACTTTCCATCACAGGAATGTGGGAAAAATGTGTTTTTTTGTCAATTTTTTAGGTTTGCAAGGGATTCTGGGTAACAGACCCTGGTGGGAGGCACTCAAGTCACCCCATCCTAGAATCCTCTGGCTGTCTAGTTTTCAAAAATATATAGGTTTGCTAGGTTTCCCTAGGTGCCGGCAGAGCTAGGGTTAAAAAACTCCAGCTAGTCACTTTGCCAAAAAAGGGTCATTTTTCACTGCAAAATTGAGGTGTGACCACGTAGCTTTTTGCGCTGTTTCCTGTCGCGGGCACTAGGCCGACCCGCACAAGTGAGGTACCATTTTTCTCATAGGACATTGGGGAACGCGGGGTGGGTGGAAATTTGTAGATCCACGCAGATTCCAGAACTTTCCATCACAGGAATGTGGGGAAAATGTGTTTTTTTGTCAATTCTTTAGGTTTGCAAGGGATTCTGGGTAACAGACCCTGGTGGGAGGCACTCAAGTCACCCCATCCTGGAATCCTCTGGGTGTCTAGTTTTCAAAAATATATAGGTTTGCTTGGTTTCCCTAGGTGCCGGCAGAGCTAGGGTTCAAAAACTACAGCTAGGCACTTTGCCAAAAAAGTGTCATTTTTCACTGCAAAATTGAGGTGTGACCATGTTGCGTTTCGTGCCGTTTCCTGTCGCGGGCACTAGGCGACCCGCACAAGTGAGGTACCATTTTTCTCGCAGGACTTTGGGGAACGCAGGGTGGGTGGAAATTTGTGCATCCACGCAGATTCCAGAACTTTCCATCACAGGAATGTGGGAAAAATGTGTTTTTTTGTCAATTTATTAGGTTTGCAAGAGATTCTGGGTAACAGACCCTGGTGGGAGGCACTCAAGTCACCCCATCCTAGAATCCTCTGGCTGTATACTTTTCAAAAATATATAGGTTTGCTAGGTTTCCCTAGGGGCCGGCAGAGCTAGGGTTCAAAAACTACAGCTAGGCACTTTGCCAAAAAAGTGTCATTTTTCACTGCAAAATTGAGGTGTGACCATGTGGCGTTTCGCGCCGTTTCCTGTCGCGGGAACTAGGCGACCCGCACAAGTGAGGTACCATTTTTCTCGCAGGACGTTGGGGAACGCAGGGTGGGTGGAAATTTGTGCATCCACGCAGATTCCAGAACTTTCCATCACAGGAATGTGGGGAAAATGTGTTTTTTTGTCAAATTTTTAGGTTTGCAAGGGATTCTGGGTAACAGACCCTGGTGGGAGGCACTCAAGTCACCCCATCCTGGATTTCTCTGGGTGTCTAGTTTTCAAAAATATATAGGTTTGCTAGGTTTCCCTAGGTGCCGGCAGAGCTAGGGTTCAAAAACTACAGCTAGGCACTTTGCCAAAAAAGAGTCATTTTTCACTGCAAAATTGAGGTGTGACCACGTTGCGTTTTGCGCCGTTTCCTGTCGCGGGCACTAGGCCGCCCCGCACAAGTGAGGTACCATTTTTCTCGTAGGACTTTGGGGAACGCGGGGTGGGTGGAAATTTGTGGATCCACGCATATTCCAGAACTTTCCATCACATAAATGTGGGGAAAATTTGTTTTTTTTGTCATTTTTTTAGGTTTGCAAGTGATTCTGGGTAACAGACCCTGGTGGGAGGCACTCAAGTCACCTCATCCTGGATTCCCCTGGGTGTCTAGTTTTCAAAAATATATAGGTTTGCTAGGTTTCCCTAGGTGCTGGCAGAGCTAGGGTTCAAAAACTACAGCTAGGCACTTTGCCAAAAAAGGGTAATTTTTCACTGCAAAATTGAGGTGTGACCACATTGCATTTTGCGGCGTTTCCTGTCGCGGGCACTAGGCCGACCCGCACAAGTGAGGTACCAGTTTTCTCGTAGAACTTTGGGGAACGCGGGGTGGGAGGAAATTTGTGCATCCACGCAGATTCCAGAACTTTCCATCACAGGAATGTGGGGAAAATGTGTGTTTTTTGTCCATTTTTTACGTTTGCAAGGGATTCTGGGTAACAGACCCTGGTGGGAGGCACTCAAGTGACCCCATCCTGGATTCCCCTGGGTGTCTAGTTTTCATAAATATATAGGTTTTCTAGGTTTCCCTAGGTTCCGGCAGGGCTAGGGTTCAAAAACTACAGCTAGTCACTTTGCCAAAAAAGGGTAATTTTTCACTGCAAAATTGAGGTGTGAACATGTTGCGTTTTGCGCCGTTTTCTGTCATGGGCACTAGGCCGACCCGCACAAGTGAGGTACCATTTTTCTCGTAGGGCTTTGGGGAATGCGGGGTGGGTGGAAATTTGTGGATCCACGCAGATTCCAGAACTTTCCATCACAGAAATGTGGGGAAAATGTGTGTTTTTTTGTCCATTTTTTACGTTTGCAAGGGATTCTGGGTAACAGACCCTGGTGGGAGGCACTCAAGTGACCCCATCCTGGATTCCCCTGGGTGTCTAGTTTTCAAAAATATATAAGTTTGCTAGGTTTCCCTAGGTGCCGGCAGAGCTAGGGTTAAAAAACTCCAGCTAGTCACTTTGCCAAAAAAGGGTCATTTTTCACTGCAAAATTGAGGTGTGACCACGTAGCGCTTTGCGCTGTTTCCTGTCGCGGGCACTAGGCTGACCCACACAAGTGAGGTACCATTTTTCTCATAGGACTTTGGGGAACGCGGGGTGGGTGGAAATTTGTAGATCCACGCAGATTCCAGAACTTTCCATCACAGGAATGTGGGGAAAATGTGTTTTTTTGTCAATTCTTTAGGTTTGCAAGGGATTCTGGGTAACAGACCCTGGTGGTAGGCACTCAAGTCACCCCATCCTGGATTCCCCTGGGTGTCTAGTTTTCAAAAATATATAGGTTTGCTAGGTTTCCCTAGGTGCCGGCAGAGCTAGGGTTCAAAAACTACAGCTAGGCACTTTGCCAAAAAAGTGTCATTTTTCACTGCAAAATTGAGGTGTGACCATGTTGCGTTTCGCGCCGTTTCCTGTCGAGGGCACTAGGCGACCCGCACAAGTGAGGTACCATTTTTCTCGCAGGACTTTGGGGAACGCAGGGTGGGTGGAAATTTGTGCATCCACATAGATTCCAGAACTTTCCATCACAGGAATGTGGGGAAAATGTGTTTTTTTGTCAAATTTTTAGGTTTGCAAGGGATTCTGGGTAACAGACCCTGGTGGGAGGCACTCAAGTCAACCCATCCTGGATTTCCCTGGGTGTCTAGTTTTCAAAAATATATAGGTTTGCTAGGTTTCCCTAGGTGCCGGCAGAGCTAGGGTTCAAAAACTACAACTAGGCACTTTGCCAAAAAAGGGTCATTTTTCACTGCAAAATTGAGGTGTGACCACGTTGCGTTTTGCGCCGTTTCCTGTCGCGGGCACTAGGCCGCCCCGCACAAGTGAGGTACCATTTTTCTCTTAGGACTTTGGGGAACACGGGGTGGGTGGAAATTTGTGCATCCACGCAGATTCCAGAACTTTCCATCACAGAAATGTGGGGAAAATGTGTTTTTTTTGTCAATTCTGTAGGTTTGCATGGAATTCTGGGTAACAGACCCTGGTGGGAGGCACTCAAGTCACCCCATCCTGGATTCCCCTGGGTGTCTAGTTTTTAAAAATATCTAGGTTTGCTAGGTTTCCCTAGGTGCCGGCAGAGCTAGGGTTCAAAAACTACAACTAGGCACTTTGCCAAAAAAGGGTCATTTTTCACTGCAAAATTGAGGTGTGACCACGTTGAGTTTTGCGCCGTTTCCTGTCGCGGGCACTAGGCCGCCCCGCACAAGTGAGGTACCATTTTTCTCGTAGGACTTTGGGGAACACGGGGTGGGTGGAAATTTGTGCATCCACGCAGATTCCAGAACTTTCCATCACAGAAATGTGGGGAAAATTTGTTTTTTTTTGTCATTTTGTTAGGTTTGCAAGTGATTCTGGGTAACATACCTTGGTGGGAGGCACTCAAGTCACCCCATCCTGGATTCCCCTGGGTGTCTAGTTTTCAAAAATATATAGGTTTTCTAGGTTTCCTTAGGTGCCGGCAGAGCTAGGGTTCAAAAACTACAGCTAGGCACTTTGCCAAAAAAGGGTAATTTTCACTGCAAAATTGAGGTGTGACCACGTAGCTTTTTGCGCTGTTTCCTGTCGCAGGCACCAGGCCGACCCGCACAAGTGAGGTATCATTTTTCTCGTAGTACTTTGGGGAATGCGGGGTGGGTGGAGATTTTTAGATCCACACAGATTCCAGAACTTTCCATCACAGAAATGTGGGGAAAATGTGTTTTTTTGTCAATTTATTAGGTTTGCAAGGGATTCTGGGTAACATACCTTGGTGGGAGGCACTCAAGTCACCCCATCCTGGATTCCCCTGGGTGTCTAGTATTCAAAAATATATAGGTTTGCTAGGTTTCCCTAGGTGCCGGCAGAGCTAGGGTTCAAAAACTACAACTAGGCACTTTGCCAAAAAAGGGTCATTTTTCACTGCAAAATTGAGGTGTGACCACGTTGCGTTTTGCGCCGTTTCCTGACGCGGGCACTAGGCCGCCCCGCACAAGTGAGGTACCATTTTTCTCTTAGGACTTTGGGGAACACGGGGTGGGTGGAAATTTGTGCATCCACGCAGATTCCAGAACTTTCCATCACAGAAATGTGGGGAAAATGTGTTTTTTTTGTCAATTCTGTAGGTTTGCATGGAATTCTGGGTAACAGACCCTGGTGGGAGGCACTCAAGTCACCCCATCCTGGATTCCCCTGGGTGTCTAGTTTTTAAAAATATCTAGGTTTGCTAGGTTTCCCTAGGTGCCGGCAGAGCTAGGGTTCAAAAACTACAACTAGGCACTTTGCCAAAAAAGGGTCATTTTTCACTGCAAAATTGAGGTGTGACCACGTTGAGTTTTGCGCCGTTTCCTGTCGCGGGCACTAGGCCGCCCCGCACAAGTGAGGTACCATTTTTCTCGTAGGACTTTGGGGAACACTGGGTGGGTGGAAATTTGTGCATCCACGCAGATTCCAGAACTTTCCATCACAGAAATGTGGGGAAAATTTGTTTTTTTTTGTCATTTTGTTAGGTTTGCAAGTGATTCTGGGTAACATACCTTGGTGGGAGGCACTCAAGTCACCCCATCCTGGATTCCCCTGGGTGTCTAGTTTTCAAAAATATATAGGTTTTCTAGGTTTCCTTAGGTGCCGGCAGAGCTAGGGTTCAAAAACTACAGCTAGGCACTTTGCCAAAAAAGGGTAATTTTTCACTGCAAAATTGAGGTGTGACCACGTAGCTTTTTGCGCTGTTTCCTGTCGCAGGCACCAGGCCGACCCGCACAAGTGAGGTATCATTTTTCTCGTAGTACTTTGGGGCATGCGGGGTGGGTGGAGATTTGTAGATCCACACAGATTCCAGAACTTTCCATCACAGAAATGTGGGGAAAATGTGTTTTTTTGTCAATTTATTAGGTTTGCAAGGGATTCTGGGTAACATACCTTGGTGGGAGGCACTCAAGTCACCCCATCCTGGATTCCCCTGGGTGTCTAGTATTCAAAAATATATAGGTTTGCTAGGTTTCCCTAGGTGCCGGCAGAGCTAGGGTTCAAAAACTACAGCTAGGCACTTTGCCAAAAAAGTGTCATTTTTCACTACAAAATTGAGGTGTGACCATGTGGCGTTTCGCGCCGTTTCCTGTCGCGGGAACTAGTCGACCCGCACAAGTGAGGTACCATTTTTCTCGCAGGACGTTGGGGAACGCAGGGTGGGTGGAAATTTGTGCATCCACGCAGATTCCAGAACTTTCCATCACAGGAATGTGGGGAAAATGTGTTTTTTTGTCAATTTATTAGGTTTGCAAGGGATTCTGGGTAACAGACCCTGGTGGGAGGCACTTAAGTCACCCCATCCTGGATTTCCCTGGGTGTCTAGTTTTCAAAAATATATAGGTTTGCTAGGTTTCCCTAGGTGCCGGCAGAGCTAGGGTTAAAAAACTACAGCTAGGCACTTTGCCAAAAAAGTGTCATTTTTCACTGCAAAATTGAGGTGTGACCACGTTGCGTTTTGCACCGTTTCCTGTCACGGGCACTAGGCGACCCGCACAAGTGAGGTACCATTTTTCTCGTAGGACTTTGGGGAACGCGGTGTAGGTGGAAATTTATGGATCCATGCAGATTCCAGAACTTTCCATCACAGGAATGTGGGAAAAATGTGTTTTTTTGTCAATTTTTTAGGTTTGCAAGGGATTCTGGGTAACAGACCCTGGTGGGAGGCACTCAAGTCACCCCATCCTAGAATCCTCTGGCTGTCTAGTTTTCAAAAATATATAGGTTTGCTAGGTTTCCCTAGGTGCCGGCAGAGCTAGGGTTAAAAAACTCCAGCTAGTCACTTTGCCAAAAAAGGGTCATTTTTCACTGCAAAATTGAGGTGTGACCACGTAGCTTTTTGCGCTGTTTCCTGTCGCGGGCACTAGGCCGACCCGCACAAGTGAGGTACCATTTTTCTCATAGGACATTGGGGAACGCGGGGTGGGTGGAAATTTGTAGATCCACGCAGATTCCAGAACTTTCCATCACAGGAATGTGGGGAAAATGTGTTTTTTTGTCAATTCTTTAGGTTTGCAAGGGATTCTGGGTAACAGACCCTGGTGGGAGGCACTCAAGTCACCCCATCCTGGAATCCTCTGGGTGTCTAGTTTTCAAAAATATATAGGTTTGCTTGGTTTCCCTAGGTGCCGGCAGAGCTAGGGTTCAAAAACTACAGCTAGGCACTTTGCCAAAAAAGTGTCATTTTTCACTGCAAAATTGAGGTGTGACCATGTTGCGTTTCGTGCCGTTTCCTGTCGCGGGCACTAGGCGACCCGCACAAGTGAGGTACCATTTTTCTCGCAGGACTTTGGGGAACGCAGGGTGGGTGGAAATTTGTGCATCCACGCAGATTCCAGAACTTTCCATCACAGGAATGTGGGAAAAATGTGTTTTTTTGTCAATTTATTAGGTTTGCAAGAGATTCTGGGTAACAGACCCTGGTGGGAGGCACTCAAGTCACCCCATCCTAGAATCCTCTGGCTGTATACTTTTCAAAAATATATAGGTTTGCTAGGTTTCCCTAGGGGCCGGCAGAGCTAGGGTTCAAAAACTACAGCTAGGCACTTTGCCAAAAAAGTGTCATTTTTCACTGCAAAATTGAGGTGTGACCATGTGGCGTTTCGCGCCGTTTCCTGTCGCGGGAACTAGGCGACCCGCACAAGTGAGGTACCATTTTTCTCGCAGGACGTTGGGGAACGCAGGGTGGGTGGAAATTTGTGCATCCACGCAGATTCCAGAACTTTCCATCACAGGAATGTGGGGAAAATGTGTTTTTTTGTCAAATTTTTAGGTTTGCAAGGGATTCTGGGTAACAGACCCTGGTGGGAGGCACTCAAGTCACCCCATCCTGGATTTCTCTGGGTGTCTAGTTTTCAAAAATATATAGGTTTGCTAGGTTTCCCTAGGTGCCGGCAGAGCTAGGGTTCAAAAACTACAGCTAGGCACTTTGCCAAAAAAGAGTCATTTTTCACTGCAAAATTGAGGTGTGACCACGTTGCGTTTTGCGCCGTTTCCTGTCGCGGGCACTAGGCCGCCCCGCACAAGTGAGGTACCATTTTTCTCGTAGGACTTTGGGGAACGCGGGGTGGGTGGAAATTTGTGGATCCACGCATATTCCAGAACTTTCCATCACATAAATGTGGGGAAAATTTGTTTTTTTTGTCATTTTTTTAGGTTTGCAAGTGATTCTGGGTAACAGACCCTGGTGGGAGGCACTCAAGTCACCTCATCCTGGATTCCCCTGGGTGTCTAGTTTTCAAAAATATATAGGTTTGCTAGGTTTCCCTAGGTGCTGGCAGAGCTAGGGTTCAAAAACTACAGCTAGGCACTTTGCCAAAAAAGGGTAATTTTTCACTGCAAAATTGAGGTGTGACCACATTGCATTTTGCGGCGTTTCCTGTCGCGGGCACTAGGCCGACCCGCACAAGTGAGGTACCAGTTTTCTCGTAGAACTTTGGGGAACGCGGGGTGGGAGGAAATTTGTGCATCCACGCAGATTCCAGAACTTTCCATCACAGGAATGTGGGGAAAATGTGTGTTTTTTGTCCATTTTTTACGTTTGCAAGGGATTCTGGGTAACAGACCCTGGTGGGAGGCACTCAAGTGACCCCATCCTGGATTCCCCTGGGTGTCTAGTTTTCATAAATATATAGGTTTTCTAGGTTTCCCTAGGTTCCGGCAGGGCTAGGGTTCAAAAACTACAGCTAGTCACTTTGCCAAAAAAGGGTAATTTTTCACTGCAAAATTGAGGTGTGAACATGTTGCGTTTTGCGCCGTTTTCTGTCATGGGCACTAGGCCGACCCGCACAAGTGAGGTACCATTTTTCTCGTAGGGCTTTGGGGAATGCGGGGTGGGTGGAAATTTGTGGATCCACGCAGATTCCAGAACTTTCCATCACAGAAATGTGGGGAAAATGTGTGTTTTTTGTCCATTTTTTACGTTTGCAAGGGATTCTGGGTAACAGACCCTGGTGGGAGGCACTCAAGTGACCCCATCCTGGATTCCCCTGGGTGTCTAGTTTTCAAAAATATATAAGTTTGCTAGGTTTCCCTAGGTGCCGGCAGAGCTAGGGTTAAAAAACTCCAGCTAGTCACTTTGCCAAAAAAGGGTCATTTTTCACTGCAAAATTGAGGTGTGACCACGTAGCGCTTTGCGCTGTTTCCTGTCGCGGGCACTAGGCTGACCCACACAAGTGAGGTACCATTTTTCTCATAGGACTTTGGGGAACGCGGGGTGGGTGGAAATTTGTAGATCCACGCAGATTCCAGAACTTTCCATCACAGGAATGTGGGGAAAATGTGTTTTTTTGTCAATTCTTTAGGTTTGCAAGGGATTCTGGGTAACAGACCCTGGTGGTAGGCACTCAAGTCACCCCATCCTGGATTCCCCTGGGTGTCTAGTTTTCAAAAATATATAGGTTTGCTAGGTTTCCCTAGGTGCCGGCAGAGCTAGGGTTCAAAAACTACAGCTAGGCACTTTGCCAAAAAAGTGTCATTTTTCACTGCAAAATTGAGGTGTGACCATGTTGCGTTTCGCGCCGTTTCCTGTCGAGGGCACTAGGCGACCCGCACAAGTGAGGTACCATTTTTCTCGCAGGACTTTGGGGAACGCAGGGTGGGTGGAAATTTGTGCATCCACATAGATTCCAGAACTTTCCATCACAGGAATGTGGGGAAAATGTGTTTTTTTGTCAAATTTTTAGGTTTGCAAGGGATTCTGGGTAACAGACCCTGGTGGGAGGCACTCAAGTCAACCCATCCTGGATTTCCCTGGGTGTCTAGTTTTCAAAAATATATAGGTTTGCTAGGTTTCCCTAGGTGCCGGCAGAGCTAGGGTTCAAAAACTACAACTAGGCACTTTGCCAAAAAAGGGTCATTTTTCACTGCAAAATTGAGGTGTGACCACGTTGCGTTTTGCGCCGTTTCCTGTCGCGGGCACTAGGCCGCCCCGCACAAGTGAGGTACCATTTTTCTCTTAGGACTTTGGGGAACACGGGGTGGGTGGAAATTTGTGCATCCACGCAGATTCCAGAACTTTCCATCACAGAAATGTGGGGAAAATGTGTTTTTTTTGTCAATTCTGTAGGTTTGCATGGAATTCTGGGTAACAGACCCTGGTGGGAGGCACTCAAGTCACCCCATCCTGGATTCCCCTGGGTGTCTAGTTTTTAAAAATATCTAGGTTTGCTAGGTTTCCCTAGGTGCCGGCAGAGCTAGGGTTCAAAAACTACAACTAGGCACTTTGCCAAAAAAGGGTCATTTTTCACTGCAAAATTGAGGTGTGACCACGTTGAGTTTTGCGCCGTTTCCTGTCGCGGGCACTAGGCCGCCCCGCACAAGTGAGGTACCATTTTTCTCGTAGGACTTTGGGGAACACGGGGTGGGTGGAAATTTGTGCATCCACGCAGATTCCAGAACTTTCCATCACAGAAATGTGGGGAAAATTTGTTTTTTTTTGTCATTTTGTTAGGTTTGCAAGTGATTCTGGGTAACATACCTTGGTGGGAGGCACTCAAGTCACCCCATCCTGGATTCCCCTGGGTGTCTAGTTTTCAAAAATATATAGGTTTTCTAGGTTTCCTTAGGTGCCGGCAGAGCTAGGGTTCAAAAACTACAGCTAGGCACTTTGCCAAAAAAGGGTAATTTTCACTGCAAAATTGAGGTGTGACCACGTAGCTTTTTGCGCTGTTTCCTGTCGCAGGCACCAGGCCGACCCGCACAAGTGAGGTATCATTTTTCTCGTAGTACTTTGGGGAATGCGGGGTGGGTGGAGATTTTTAGATCCACACAGATTCCAGAACTTTCCATCACAGAAATGTGGGGAAAATGTGTTTTTTTGTCAATTTATTAGGTTTGCAAGGGATTCTGGGTAACATACCTTGGTGGGAGGCACTCAAGTCACCCCATCCTGGATTCCCCTGGGTGTCTAGTATTCAAAAATATATAGGTTTGCTAGGTTTCCCTAGGTGCCGGCAGAGCTAGGGTTCAAAAACTACAACTAGGCACTTTGCCAAAAAAGGGTCATTTTTCACTGCAAAATTGAGGTGTGACCACGTTGCGTTTTGCGCCGTTTCCTGACGCGGGCACTAGGCCGCCCCGCACAAGTGAGGTACCATTTTTCTCTTAGGACTTTGGGGAACACGGGGTGGGTGGAAATTTGTGCATCCACGCAGATTCCAGAACTTTCCATCACAGAAATGTGGGGAAAATGTGTTTTTTTTGTCAATTCTGTAGGTTTGCATGGAATTCTGGGTAACAGACCCTGGTGGGAGGCACTCAAGTCACCCCATCCTGGATTCCCCTGGGTGTCTAGTTTTTAAAAATATCTAGGTTTGCTAGGTTTCCCTAGGTGCCGGCAGAGCTAGGGTTCAAAAACTACAACTAGGCACTTTGCCAAAAAAGGGTCATTTTTCACTGCAAAATTGAGGTGTGACCACGTTGAGTTTTGCGCCGTTTCCTGTCGCGGGCACTAGGCCGCCCCGCACAAGTGAGGTACCATTTTTCTCGTAGGACTTTGGGGAACACTGGGTGGGTGGAAATTTGTGCATCCACGCAGATTCCAGAACTTTCCATCACAGAAATGTGGGGAAAATTTGTTTTTTTTTGTCATTTTGTTAGGTTTGCAAGTGATTCTGGGTAACATACCTTGGTGGGAGGCACTCAAGTCACCCCATCCTGGATTCCCCTGGGTGTCTAGTTTTCAAAAATATATAGGTTTTCTAGGTTTCCTTAGGTGCCGGCAGAGCTAGGGTTCAAAAACTACAGCTAGGCACTTTGCCAAAAAAGGGTAATTTTTCACTGCAAAATTGAGGTGTGACCACGTAGCTTTTTGCGCTGTTTCCTGTCGCAGGCACCAGGCCGACCCGCACAAGTGAGGTATCATTTTTCTCGTAGTACTTTGGGGCATGCGGGGTGGGTGGAGATTTGTAGATCCACACAGATTCCAGAACTTTCCATCACAGAAATGTGGGGAAAATGTGTTTTTTTGTCAATTTATTAGGTTTGCAAGGGATTCTGGGTAACATACCTTGGTGGGAGGCACTCAAGTCACCCCATCCTGGATTCCCCTGGGTGTCTAGTATTCAAAAATATATAGGTTTGCTAGGTTTCCCTAGGTGCCGGCAGAGCTAGGGTTCAAAAACTACAGCTAGGCACTTTGCCAAAAAAGTGTCATTTTTCACTACAAAATTGAGGTGTGACCATGTGGCGTTTCGCGCCGTTTCCTGTCGCGGGAACTAGTCGACCCGCACAAGTGAGGTACCATTTTTCTCGCAGGACGTTGGGGAACGCAGGGTGGGTGGAAATTTGTGCATCCACGCAGATTCCAGAACTTTCCATCACAGGAATGTGGGGAAAATGTGTTTTTTTGTCAATTTATTAGGTTTGCAAGGGATTCTGGGTAACAGACCCTGGTGGGAGGCACTTAAGTCACCCCATCCTGGATTTCCCTGGGTGTCTAGTTTTCAAAAATATATAGGTTTGCTAGGTTTCCCTAGGTGCCGGCAGAGCTAGGGTTAAAAAACTACAGCTAGGCACTTTGCCAAAAAAGAGTCATTTTTCACTGCAAAATTGAGGTGTGACCACGTTGCGTTTTGCGCCGTTGCCTGTCGCGGGCACTAGGCCGCCCCGCACAAGTGAGGTACCATTTTTCTCGTAGGACTTTGGGGAACGCGGGGTGGGTGGAAATTTGTGGATCCACGCATATTCCACAACTTTCCATCACATAAATGTGGGGAAAATTTGTTTTTTTTGTCATTTTTTTAGGTTTGCAAGTGATTCTGGGTAACCGACCCTGGTGGGAGGCACTCAAGTCACCTCATCCTGGATTCCCCTGGGTGTCTAGTTTTCAAAAATATATAGGTTTGCTAGGTTTCCCTAGGTGCTGGCAGAGCTAGGGTTCAAAAACTACAGCTAGGCACTTTGCCAAAAAAGGGTAATTTTTCACTGCAAAATTGAGGTGTGACCACATTGCATTTTGCGGCGTTTCCTGTCGCGGGCACTAGGCCGACCCGCACAAGTGAGGTACCAGTTTTCTCGTAGAACTTTGGGGAACGCGGGGTGGGAGGAAATTTGTGCATCCACGCAGATTCCAGAACTTTCCATCACAGGAATGTGGGGAAAATGTGTGTTTTTTGTCCATTTTTTACGTTTGCAAGGGATTCTGGGTAACAGACCCTGGTGGGAGGCACTCAAGTGACCCCATCCTGGATTCCCCTGGGTGTCTAGTTTTCATAAATATATAGGTTTTCTAGGTTTCCCTAGGTTCCGGCTGGGCTAGGGTTCAAAAACTGCAGCTAGTCACTTTGACAAAAAAGGGTAATTTTTCACTGCAAAATTGAGGTGTGAACATGTTGCGTTTTGCGCCGTTTTCTGTCATGGGCACTAGGCCGACCCGCACAAGTGAGGTACCATTTTTCTCGTAGGGCTTTGGGGAACACGGGGTGGGTGGAAATTTGTGCATCCACGCAGATTCCAGAACTTTCCATCACGGGAATGTGGGGAAAATGTGTTTTTTTGTCAATTCTGTAGGTTTGCATGGAATTCTGGGTAACAGACCCTGGTGGGAGGCACTCAAGTCACCCCATCCTGGATTCCCCTGGGTGTCTAGTTTTCAAAAATATCTAGGTTTGCTAGGTTTCCCTAGGTGCCGGCAGAGCTAGGGTTCAAAAACTACAACTAGGCACTTTGCCAAAAAAGGGTCATTTTTCACTGCAAAATTGAGGTGTGACCACGTAGCGTTTTGCGCTGTTTCCTGTCGCGGGCACTAGGCCGACCCGCACAAGTGAGGTACCATTTTTCTCATAGGACTTTGGGGAATGCGGGGTGGGTGGAAATTTGTGAATCCACGCAGATTCCAGAACTCTCCATCACAGGAATGTGGAGAAAATGTGTCTTTTTGTCAATTTTTTAGGTTTGCAAGGGATTCTGGGTAACAGACCCTGGTGGGAGGCACTCAAGTCACCCCATCCTGGATTTCCCTGGGTGTCTAGTTTTCAAAAATATATAGGTTTGCTAGGTTTCCCTAGGTGCCGGCAGAGCTAGGGTTCAAAAACTACAGCTAGGCACTTTGCCAAAAAAGTGTCATTTTTCACTGCAAAATTGAGGTGTGACCACGTTGCGTTTTGCACCGTTTCCTGTCACGGGCACTAGGCGACCCGCACAAGTGAGGTACCATTTTTCTCGTAGGACTTTGGGGAACGCGGTGTAGGTGGAAATTTATGGATCCATGCAGATTCCAGAACTTTCCATCACAGGAATGTGGGAAAAATGTGTTTTTTTGTCAATTTTTTAGGTTTGCAAGGGATTCTGGGTAACAGACCCTGGTGGGAGGCACTCAAGTCACCCCATCCTAGAATCCTCTGGCTGTCTAGTTTTCAAAAATATATAGGTTTGCTAGGTTTCCCTAGGTGCCGGCAGAGCTAGGGTTCAAAAACTACAGCTAGGCACTTTGCCAAAAAAGTGTCATTTTTCACTGCAAAATTGAGGTGTGACCACGTTGCGTTTTGCACCGTTTCCTGTCACGGGCACTAGGCGACCCGCACAAGTGAGGTACCATTTTTCTCGTAGGACTTTGGGGAACGCGGTGTAGGTGGAAATTTGTGCATCCACGCATATTCCAGAACTTTCCATCACAGAAATGTGTGGAAAATGTGTGTTTTTTGTCCATTTTTTACGTTTGCAAGGGATTCTGGGTAACAGACCCTGGTGGGAGGCACTCAAGTGACCCCATCCTGGATTCCCCTGGTTGTCTAGTTTTAAAAAATATATAGGTTTGCTAGGTTTCCCTAGGTGCCGGCAGGGCTAGGGTTAAAAAACTACAGCTAGTCACTTTGCCAAAAAAGGGTAATTTTTCACTGCAAAATTGAGGTGTGAACACGTTGCTTTTTGCGCCGTTTTCTGTCACGGGCACTAGGCCGACCCACACAAGTGAGGTACCATTGTTCTCGTAGGACTTTGGGAAACGCGGTGTTGGTGGAAATTTGTGGATCCACGCATATTCCAGAACTTTCCATCACAGAAATGTGGGGAAAATGTGTTTTTTTTGTCATTTTTTTAGGGTTGCAAGTGATTCTGGGTAACAGACCATGGTGGGAGGCATTCAAGTCACCTCATCCTGGATTCCCCTGGGTGTCTAGTTTTCAAAAATATATAGGTTTGCTAGGTTTCCCTAGGTGCCGGCAGAGCTAGGGTTAAAAAACTCCAGCTAGTCACTTTGCCAAAAAAGGGTCATTTTTCACTGCAAAATTGAGGTGTGACCACGTAGCGTTTTGCGCTGTTTCCTGTCGCGGGCACTAGGCTGACCCGCACAAGTGAGGTACCATTATTCTCATAGGACTTTGGGGAACGCGGGGTGGGTGGAAATTTGTAGATCCACGCAGATTCCAGAACTTTCCATCACAGGAATGTGGGGAAAATGTGTTTTTTTGTCAATTCTTTAGGTTTGCAAGGGATTCTGGGTAACAGACCCTGGTGGTAGGCACTCAAGTCACCCCATCCTGGATTCCCCTGGGTGTCTAGTTTTCAAAAATATATAGGTTTGCTAGGTTTCCCTAGGTGCCGGCAGAGCTAGGGTTCAAAAACTACAGCTAGGCACTTTGCCAAAAAAGTGTCATTTTTCACTGCAAAATTGAGGTGTGACCATGTTGCGTTTCGCGCCGTTTCCTGTCGAGGGCACTAGGCGACCCGCACAAGTGAGGTACCATTTTTCTCGCAGGACTTTGGGGAACGCAGGGTGGGTGGAAATTTGTGCATCCACATAGATTCCAGAACTTTCCATCACAGGAATGTGGGGAAAATGTGTTGTTTTGTCAAATTTTTAGGTTTGCAAGGGATTCTGGGTAACAGACCATGGTGGGAGGCACTCAAGTCAACCCATCCTGGATTTCCCTGGGTGTCTAGTTTTCAAAAATATATAGGTTTGCTAGGTTTCCCTAGGTGCCGGCAGAGCTAGGGTTCAAAAACTACAACTAGGCACTTTGCCAAAAAAGGGTCATTTTTCACTGCAAAATTGAGGTGTGACCACGTTGCGTTTTGCGCCGTTTCCTGTCGCGGGCACTAGGCCGCCCCGCACAAGTGAGGTACCATTTTTCTCGTAGGACTTTGGGGAACACGGGGTGGGTGGAAATTTGTGCATCCACGCAGATTCCAGAACTTTCCATCACAGAAATGTGGGGAAAATGTGTTTTTTTTGTCAATTCTGTAGGTTTGCATGGAATTCTGGGTAACAGACCCTGGTGGGAGGCACTCAAGTCACCCCATCCTGGATTCCCCTGGGTGTCTAGTTTTTAAAAATATCTAGGTTTGCTAGGTTTCCCTAGGTGCCGGCAGAGCTAGGGTTCAAAAACTACAACTAGGCACTTTGCCAAAAAAGGGTCATTTTTCACTGCAAAATTGAGGTGTGACCACGTTGCGTTTTGCGCCGTTTCCTGTCGCGGGCACTAGGCCGCCCCGCACAAGTGAGGTACCATTTTTCTCGTAGGACTTTGGGGAACACGGGGTGGGTGGAAATTTGTGCATCCACGCAGATTCCAGAACTTTCCATCACAGAAATGTGGGGAAAATGTGTTTTTTTTGTCAATTCTGTAGGTTTGCATGGAATTCTGGGTAACAGACCCTGGTGGGAGGCACTCAAGTCACCCCATCCTGGATTCCCCTGGGTGTCTAGTTTTCAAAAATATCTAGGTTTGCTAGGTTTCCCTAGGTGCCGGCAGAGCTAGGGTTCAAAAACTACAACTAGGTACTTTGCCAAAAAAGGGTCATTTTTCACTGCAAAATTGAGGTGTGACCACGTAGCATTTTGCGCTGTTTCCTGTCGCGGGCACTAGGCCGACCCGCACAAGTGAGGTACCATTTTTCTCATAGGACTTTGGGGAATGCGGGGTGGGTGGAAATTTGTGGATCCACGCAGATTCCAGAACGTTCCATCACAGGAATGTGGGAAAAATGTGTTTTTTTGTCAATTTTTTAGGTTTGCAAGGGAGTCTGGGTAACAGACCCTGGTGGGAGGCACTCAAGTCACCCCATCTTGGAATCCCCTGGGTGTCTAGTTTTCAAAAATATATAGGTTTGCTAGGTTTCCCTAGGTGCCGGCAGAGCTAGGGTTCAAAAACTACAGCTAGGCACTTTGCCAAAAAAGTGTCATTTTTCACTGCAAAATTGAGGTGTGACCATGTTGCGTTTCGCGCCGTTTCCTGTCGCGGGCACTAGGCGACCCGTACAAGTGAGGTACCATTTTTCTCACAGGACTTTGGGGAACGCAGGGTGGGTGGAAATTTGTGCATCCACGCAGATTCCAGAACTCTCCATCACAGGAATGTGGGGAAAATGTGTTTTTTTGTCAATTTTTTAGGTTTGCAAGGGATTCTGGGTAACAGACCCTGGTGGGAGGCACTCAAGTCACCCCATCCTGGATTTTCCTGGGTGTCTAGTTTTCAAAAATATATAGGTTTGCTAGGTTTCCCTAGGTGCCGGCAGAGCTCGGGTTCAAAAACTACAGCTAGGCACTTTGCCAAAAAAGTGTCATTTTTCACTGCAAAATTGAGGTGTGACCATGTTGCGATTCGCGCCGTTTCCTGTCGCGGGAACTAGGCGACCCGCACAAGTGAGGTACCATTTTTCTCATAGGACTTTGGGGAACGCAGGGTGGGTGGAAATTTGTGGATCCATGCAGATTCCAGAACTTTCCATCACAGGAATGTGGGAAAAATTTGTTTTTTTGTCAATTTTTTAGGTTTGCAAGGGATTCTGGGTAACAGACCCTGGTGGGAGGCACTCAAGTGACCCCATCCTGGATTCCCCTGGGTGTCTAGTTTTCAATCATATATAGGTTTGCTAGGTTTCCCTAGGTGCCGGCAGAGCTAGGGTTCAAAAACTACAGCTAGGCACTTTGCCAAAAAAGTGTCATTTTTCTCTGCAAAATTGAGGTGTGACCACGTTGCGTTTTGCACCGTTTCCTGTCACGGGCACTAGGCGACCCGCACAAGTGAGGTACCATTTTTCTCGTAGGACTTTGGGGAACGCGGTGTAGGTGGAAATTTGTGCATCCACGCATATTCCAGAACTTTCCATCACAGAAATGTGTGGAAAATGTGTGTTTTTTGTCCATTTTTTACGTTTGCAAGGGATTCTGGGTAACAGACCCTGGTGGGAGGCACTCAAGTGACCCCATCCTGGATTCCCCTGGGTGTCTAGTTTTCAAAAATATATAGGTTTGCTAGGTTTCCCTAGGTGCCGGCAGGGCTAGGGTTCAAAAACTACAGCTAGTCACTTTGCCAAAAAAGGGTAATTTTTCACTGCAAAATTGAGGTGTGAACACGTTGCGTTTTGCGCCGTTTTCTGTCACGGGCACTAGGCCGACCCGCACAAGTGAGGTACCATTTTTCTCGTAGGGCTTTGGGGAACGCGGGGTGGGTGGAAATTTGTGGATCCACGCAGATTCCAGAACTTTCCATCACAGAAATGTGGGGAAAATGTGTGTTTTTTGTCCATTTTTTACGTTTGCAAGGGATTCTGGGTAACAGACCCTGGTGGGAGGCACTCAAGTGACCCGATCCTGGATTCCCCTGGGTGTAAAGTTTTCAAAAATATATAGGTTTGCTAGGTTTCCCTAGGTGCCGACAGGGCTAGGGTTAAAAAACTACAGCTAGTCACTTTGCCAAAAAAGGGTAATTTTTCACTGCAAAATTGAGGTGTGAACACGTTGCTTTTTGCGCCGTTTTCTGTCACGGGCACTAGGCCGACCCACACAAGTGAGGTACCATTGTTCTCGTAGGACTTTGGGAAACGCGGTGTTGGTGGAAATTTGTGGATCCACGCATATTCCAGAACTTTCCATCACAGAAATGTGGGGAAAATGTGTTTTTTTGTCAATTCTTCAGGTTTGCAAGGGATTCTGGGTAACAGACCCTGGTGGGAGGCACTCAAGTCACCCCATCCTGGAATCCTCTGGGTGTCTAGTTTTCAAAAATATATAGGTTTGCTTGGTTTCCCTAGGTGCCGGCAGAGCTAGGGTTAAAAAACTCCAGCTAGTCACTTTGCCAAAAAAGGGTCATTTTTCACTGCAAAATTGAGGTGTGACCACGTAGCGTTTTGCGCTGTTTCCTGTCGCGGGCACTAGGCTGACCCGCACAAGTGAGGTACCATTTTTCTCATAGGACTTTGGGGAACGCGGGGTGGGTGGAAATTTGTAGATCCACGCAGATTCCAAAACTTTCCATCACAGGAATGTGGGGAAAATGTGTTTTTTTGTCAATTCTTTAGGTTTGCAAGGGATTCTGGGTAACAGACCCTGGTGGGAGGCACTCAAGTCACCCCATCCTGGAATCCTCTGGGTGTCTAGTTTTCAAAAATATATAGGTTTGCTTGGTTTCCCTAGGTGCCGGCAGAGCTAGGGTTCAAAAACTACAGCTAGGCACTTTGCCAAAAAAGTGTCATTTTTCACTGCAAAATTGAGGTGTGACCATGTTGCGTTTCGTGCCGTTTCCTGTCGCGGGCACTAGGTGACCCGCACAAGTGAGGTACCATTTTTCTCGCAGGACTTTGGGGAACGCAGGGTGGGTGGAAATTTGTGCATCCACGCAGATTCCAGAACTTTCCATCACAGGAATGTGGGAAAAATGTGTTTTTTTGTCAATTTATTAGGTTTGCAAGAGATTCTGGGTAACAGACCCTGGTGGGAGGCACTCAAGTCACCCCATCCTAGAATCCTCTGGCTGTCTACTTTTCAAAAATATATAGGTTTGCTAGGTTTCCCTAGGTGCCGGCAGAGCTAGGGTTCAAAAACTACAGCTAGGCACTTTGCCGAAAAAGTGTTATTTTTCACTGCAAAATTGAGGTGTGACCACGTTGCGTTTTGCACCGTTTCCTGTCACGGGCACTAGGCGACCCGCACAAGTGAGGTACCATTTTTCTCGTAGGACTTTGGGGAACGCGGTGTAGGTGGAAATTTGTGCATCCACGCATATTCCAGAACTTTCCATCACAGAAATGTGGGGAAAATTTGTTTTTTTTTGTCATTTTGTTAGGTTTGCAAGTGATTCTGGGTAACATACCTTCGTGGGAGGCACTCAAGTCACCCCATCCTGGATTCCCCTGGGTGTCTAGTTTTCAAAAATATATAGGTTTGCTAGGTTTCCTTAGGTGCCGGCAGAGCTAGGGTTCAAAAACTACAGCTAGGCACTTTGCCAAAAAAGGGTAATTTTTCACTGCAAAATAGAGGTGTGACCACGTAGCTTTTTGCGCTGTTTCCTGTCGCGGGCACCAGGCCGACCCGCACAAGTGAGGTATCATTTTTCTCGTAGTACTTTGGGGAATGCGGGGTGGGTGGAGATTTGTAGATCCACACAGATTCCAGAACTTTCCATCACAGAAATGTGGGGAAAATGTGTTTTTTTGTCAAATTATTAGGTTTGCAAGGGATTCTGGGTAACATACCTTGGTGGGAGGCACTCAAGTCACCCCATCCTGGATTCCCCTGGGTGTCTAGTATTCAAAAATATATAGGTTTGCTAGGTTTCCCTAGGTGCCGGCAGAGCTAGGGTTCAAAAACTACAGCTAGGCACTTTGCCAAAAAAGTGTCATTTTTCACTGCAAAATTGAGGTGTGACCATGTGGCGTTTCGCGCCGTTTCCTGTCGCGGGAACTAGGCGACCCGCACAAGTGAGGTACCATTTTTCTCGCAGGACGTTGGGGAACGCAGGGTGGGTGGAAATTTGTGCATCCACGCAGATTCCAGAACTTTCCATCACAGGAATGTGGGGAAAATGTGTTTTTTTGTCAAATTTTTAGGTTTGCAAGGGATTCTGGGTAACAGACCCTGGTGGGAGGCACTCAAGTCACCCCATCCTGGATTTCCCTGGGTGTCTAGTTTTAAAAAATATATAGGTTTGCTAGGTTTCCCTAGGTGCCGGCAGAGCTAGGGTTCAAAAACTACAGCTAGGCACTTTGCCAAAAAAGAGTCATTTTTCACTGCAAAATTGAGGTGTGACCACGTTGCGTTTTGCGCCGTTTCCTGTCGCGGGCACTAGGCCGCCCCGCACAAGTGAGGTACCATTTTTCTCGTAGGACTTTGGGGAACGCGGGGTGGGTGGAAATTTGTGGATCCACGCATATTCCAGAACTTTCCATCACATAAATGTGGGGAAAATTTGTTTTTTTTGTCATTTTTTTAGGTTTGCAAGTGATTCTGGGTAACAGACCCTGGTGGGAGGCACTCAAGTCACCTCATCCTGGATTCCCCTGGGTGTCTAGTTTTCAAAAATATATAGGTTTGCTAGGTTTCCCTAGGTGCTGGCAGAGCTAGGGTTCAAAAACTACAGCTAGGCACTTTGCCAAAAAAGGGTAATTTTTCACTGCAAAATTGAGGTGTGACCACATTGCATTTTGCGGCGTTTCCTGTCGCGGGCACTAGGCCGACCCGCACAAGTGAGGTACCAGTTTTCTCGTAGAACTTTGGGGAACGCGGGGTGGGAGGAAATTTGTGCATCCACGCAGATTCCAGAACTTTCCATCACAGGAATGTGGGGAAAATGTGTGTTTTTTGTCCATTTTTTACGTTTGCAAGGGATTCTGGGTAACAGACCCTGGTGGGAGGCACTCAAGTGACCCCATCCTGGATTCCCCTGGGTGTCTAGTTTTCATAAATATATAGGTTTTCTAGGTTTCCCTAGGTTCCGGCAGGGCTAGGGTTCAAAAACTACAGCTAGTCACTTTGCCAAAAAAGGGTAATTTTTCACTACAAAATTGAGGTGTGAACATGTTGCGTTTTGCGCCGTTTTCTGTCATGGGCACTAGGCCGACCCGCACAAGTGAGGTACCATTTTTCTCGTAGGGCTTTGGGGAACGCGGGGTGGGTGGAAATTTGTGGATCCACGCAGATTCCAGAACTTTCCATCACAGAAATGTGGGGAAAATGTGTGTTTTTTGTCCATTTTTTACGTTTGCAAGGGATTCTGGGTAACAGACCCTGGTGGGAGGCACTCAAGTGACCCCATCCTGGATTCCCCTGGGTGTCTAGTTTTCAAAAATATATAAGTTTGCTAGGTTTCCCTAGGTGCCGGCAGAGCTAGGGTTAAAAAACTCCAGCTAGTCACTTTGCCAAAAAAGGGTCATTTTTCACTGCAAAATTGAGGTGTGACCACGTAGCGCTTTGCGCTGTTTCCTGTCGCGGGCACTAGGCTGACCCACACAAGTGAGGTACCATTTTTCTCATAGGACTTTGGGGAACGCGGGGTGGGTGGAAATTTGTAGATCCACGCAGATTCCAGAACTTTCCATCACAGGAATGTGGGGAAAATGTGTTTTTTTGTCAATTCTTTAGGTTTGCAAGGGATTCTGGGTAACAGACCCTGGTGGTAGGCACTCAAGTCACCCCATCCTGGATTCCCCTGGGTGTCTAGTTTTCAAAAATATATAGGTTTGCTAGGTTTCCCTAGGTGCCGGCAGAGCTAGGGTTCAAAAACTACAGCTAGGCACTTTGCCAAAAAAGTGTCATTTTTCACTGCAAAATTGAGGTGTGACCATGTTGCGTTTCGCGCCGTTTCCTGTCGAGGGCACTAGGCGACCCGCACAAGTGAGGTACCATTTTTCTCGCAGGACTTTGGGGAACGCAGGGTGGGTGGAAATTTGTGCATCCACATAGATTCCAGAACTTTCCATCACAGGAATGTGGAGAAAATGTGTTTTTTTGTCAAATTTTTAGGTTTGCAAGGGATTCTGGGTAACAGACCCTGGTGGGAGGCACTCAAGTCAACCCATCCTGGATTTCCCTGGGTGTCTAGTTTTCAAAAATATATAGGTTTGCTAGGTTTCCCTAGGTGCCGGCAGAGCTAGGGTTCAAAAACTACAACTAGGCACTTTGCCAAAAAAGGGTCATTTTTCACTGCAAAATTGAGGTGTGACCACGTTGCGTTTTGCGCCGTTTCCTGTCGCGGGCACTAGGCCGCCCCGCACAAGTGAGGTACCATTTTTCTCTTAGGACTTTGGGGAACACGGGGTGGGTGGAAATTTGTGCATCCACGCAGATTCCAGAACTTTCCATCACAGAAATGTGGGGAAAATGTGTTTTTTTTGTCAATTCTGTAGGTTTGCATAGAATTCTGGGTAACAGACCCTGGTGGGAGGCACTCAAGTCACCCCATCCTGGATTCCCCTGGGTGTCTAGTTTTTAAAAATATCTAGGTTTGCTAGGTTTCCCTAGGTGCTGGCAGAGCTAGGGTTCAAAAACTACAACTAGGCACTTTGCCAAAAAAGGGTCATTTTTCACTGCAAAATTGAGGTGTGACCACGTTGAGTTTTGCGCCGTTTCCTGTCGCGGGCACTAGGCCGCCCCGCACAAGTGAGGTACCATTTTTCTCGTAGGACTTTGGGGAACACGGGGTGGGTGGAAATTTGTGCATCCACGCAGATTCCAGAACTTTCCATCACAGAAATGTGGGGAAAATTTGTTTTTTTTTGTCATTTTGTTAGGTTTGCAAGTGATTCTGGGTAACATACCTTGGTGGGAGGCACTCAAGTCACCCCATCCTGGATTCCCCTGGGTGTCTAGTTTTCAAAAATATATAGGTTTTCTAGGTTTCCTTAGGTGCCGGCAGAGCTAGGGTTCAAAAACTACAGCTAGGCACTTTGCCAAAAAAGGGTAATTTTCACTGCAAAATTGAGGTGTGACCACGTAGCTTTTTGCGCTGTTTCCTGTCGCAGGCACCAGGCCGACCCGCACAAGTGAGGTATCATTTTTCTCGTAGTACTTTGGGGAATGCGGGGTGGGTGGAAATTTTTAGATCCACACAGATTCCAGAACTTTCCATCACAGAAATGTGGGGAAAATGTGTTTTTTTGTCAATTTATTAGGTTTGCAAGGGATTCTGGGTAACATACCTTGGTGGGAGGCACTCAAGTCACCCCATCCTGGATTCCCCTGGGTGTCTAGTATTCAAAAATATATAGGTTTGCTAGGTTTCCCTAGGTGCCGGCAGAGCTAGGGTTCAAAAACTACAGCTAGGCACTTTGCCAAAAAAGTGTCATTTTTCACTGCAAAATTGAGGTGTGACCATGTGGCGTTTCGCGCCGTTTCCTGTCGCGGGAACTAGGCGACCCGCACAAGTGAGGTACCATTTTTCTCGCAGGACGTTGGGGAACGCAGGGTGGGTGGAAATTTGTGCATCCACGCAGATTCCAGAACTTTCCATCACAGGAATGTGGGGAAAATGTGTTTTTTTGTCAATTTATTAGGTTTGCAAGGGATTCTGGGTAACAGACCCTGGTGGGAGGCACTTAAGTCACCCCATCCTGGATTTCCCTGGGTGTCTAGTTTTCAAAAATATATAGGTTTGCTAGGTTTCCCTAGGTGCCGGCAGAGCTAGGGTTCAAAAACTACAGCTAGGCACTTTGCCAAAAAAGAGTCATTTTTCACTGCAAAATTGAGGTGTGACCACGTTGCATTTTGCGCCGTTGCCTGTCGCGGGCACTAGGCCGCCCCGCACAAGTGAGGTACCATTTTTCTCGTAGGACTTTGGGGAACGCGGGGTGGGTGGAAATTTGTGGATCCACGCATATTCCACAACTTTCCATCACATAAATGTGGGGAAAATTTGTTTTTTTTGTCATTTTTTTAGGTTTGCAAGTGATTCTGGGTAACAGACCCTGGTGGGAGGCACTCAAGTCACCTCATCCTGGATTCCCCTGGGTGTCTAGTTTTCAAAAATATATAGGTTTGCTAGGTTTCCCTAGGTGCTGGCAGAGCTAGGGTTCAAAAACTACAGCTAGGCACTTTGCCAAAAAAGGGTAATTTTTCACTGCAAAATTGAGGTGTGACCACATTGCATTTTGCGGCGTTTCCTGTCGCGGGCACTAGGCCGACCCGCACAAGTGAGGTACCAGTTTTCTCGTAGAACTTTGGGGAACGCGGGGTGGGAGGAAATTTGTGCATCCACGCAGATTCCAGAACTTTCCATCACAGGAATGTGGGGAAAATGTGTGTTTTTTGTCCATTTTTTACGTTTGCAAGGGATTCTGGGTAACAGACCCTGGTGGGAGGCACTCAAGTGACCCCATCCTGGATTCCCCTGGGTGTCTAGTTTTCATAAATATATAGGTTTTCTAGGTTTCCCTAGGTTCCGGCTGGGCTAGGGTTCAAAAACTGCAGCTTGTCACTTTGACAAAAAAGGGTAATTTTTCACTGCAAAATTGAGGTGTGAACATGTTGCGTTTTGCGCCGTTTTCTGTCATGGGCACTAGGCCGACCCGCACAAGTGAGGTACCATTTTTCTCGTAGGGCTTTGGGGAACACGGGGTGGGTGGAAATTTGTGCATCCACGCAGATTCCAGAACTTTCCATCACGGGAATGTGGGGAAAATGTGTTTTTTTGTCAATTCTGTAGGTTTGCATGGAATTCTGGGTAACAGACCCTGGTGGGAGGCACTCAAGTCACCCCATCCTGGATTCCCCTGGATGTCTAGTTTTCAAAAATATCTAGGTTTGCTAGGTTTCCCTAGGTGCCGGCAGAGCTAGGGTTCAAAAACTACAACTAGGCACTTTGCCAAAAAAGGGTCATTTTTCACTGCAAAATTGAGGTGTGACCACGTAGCGTTTTGCGCTGTTTCCTGTCGCGGGCACTAGGCCGACCCGCACAAGTGAGGTACCATTTTTCTCATAGGACTTTGGGGAATGCGGGGTGGGTGGAAATTTGTGGATCCACGCAGATTCCAGAACTTTCCATCACAGGAATGTGGGAAAAATGTGTTTTTTTGTCAATTTTTTAGGTTTGCAAGGGATTCTGGGTAACAGACCCTGGTGGGAGGCACTCAAGTCACCCCATCTTGGAATCCCCTGGGTGTCTAGTTTTCAAAAATATATAGGTTTGCTAGGTTTCCCTAGGTGCCGGCAGAGCTAGGGTTCAAAAACTACAGCTAGGCACTTTGCCAAAAAAGTGTCATTTTTCACTGCAAAATTAAGGTGTGACCATGTTGCGTTTCGCGCCGTTTCCTGTCGCGGGCACTAGGCGACCCGTACAAGTGAGGTACCATTTTTCTCGCAGGACTTTGGGGAACGCAGGGTGGGTGGAAATTTGTGCATCCACGCAGATTCCAGAACTCTCCATCACAGGAATGTGGGGAAAATGTGTGTTTTTTGTCCATTTTTTACGTTTGCAAGGGATTCTGGGTAACAGACCCTGGTGGGAGGCACTCAAGTCACCCCATCCTGGATTTTCCTGGGTGTCTAGTTTTCAAAAATATATAGGTTTGCTAGGTTTCCCTAGGTGCCGGCAGAGCTCGGGTTCAAAAACTACAGCTAGGCACTTTGCCAAAAAAGTGTCATTTTTCACTGCAAAATTGAGGTGTGACCATGTTGCGTTTCGCGCCGTTTCCTGACGCGGGAACTAGGCGACCCGCACAAGTGAGGTACCATTTTTCTCGCAGGACTTTGGGGAACGCAGGGTGGGTGGAAATTAGTGCATCCACGCAGATTCCAGAACTTTCCATCACGGGAATGTGGAGAAAATGTGTTTTTTTGTCAATTTTTTAGGTTTGCAAGGGATTCTGGGTAACAGACCCTGGTGGGAGGCACTCAAGTCACCCCATCCTAGAATCCTCTGGCTGTCTAGTTTTCAAAAATATATAGGTTTGCTAGGTTTCCCTAGGTGCCGGCAGAGCTAGGGTTCAAAAACTACAGCTAGGCACTTTGCCAAAAAAGTGTCATTTTTCACTGCAAAATTGAGGTGTGAACACGTTGCTTTTTGCGCCGTTTTCTGTCACGGGCACTAGGCCGACCCACACAAGTGAGGTACCATTGTTCTCGTAGGACTTTGGGAAACGCGGTGTTGGTGGAAATTTGTGGATCCACGCATATTCCAGAACTTTCCATCACAGAAATGTGGGGAAAATGTGGTTTTTTTGTCATTTTTTTAGGTTTGCAAGTGATTCTGGGTAACAGACCCTGGTGGGAGGCACTCAAGTCACCTCATCCTGGATTCCCCTGGGTGTCTAGTTTTCAAAAATATATAGGTTTGCTAGGTTTCCCTAGGTGCCGGCAGAGCTAGGGTTAAAAAACTCCAGCTAGTCACTTTGCCAAAAAAGGGTCATTTTTCACTGCAAAATTGAGGTGTGACCACGTAGCGTTTTGCGCTGTTTCCTGTCGCGGGCACTAGGCTGACCCGCACAAGTGAGGTACCATTTTTCTCATAGGACTTTGGGGAACGCGGGGTGGGTGGAAATTCGTAGATCCACGCAGATTCCAGAACTTTCCATCACAGGAATGTGGGGAAAATGTGTTTTTTTGTCAATTTTTTAGGTTTGCAAGGGATTCTGGGTAACAGACCCTGGTGGGAGGCACTCAAGTCACCCCATCCTGGATTTTCCTGGGTGTCTAGTTTTCAAAAATATATAGGTTTGCTAGGTTTCCCTAGGTGCCGGCAGAGCTCGGGTTCAAAAACTACAGCTAGGCACTTTGCCAAAAAAGTGTCATTTTTCACTGCAAAATTGAGGTGTGACCATGTTGCGTTTCGCGCCGTTTCCTGTCGCGGGAACTAGGCGACCCGCACAAGTGAGGTACCATTTTTCTCGCAGGACTTTGGGGAACGCAGGGTGGGTGGAAATTAGTGCATCCACGCAGATTCCAGAACTTTCCATCACGGGAATGTGGAGAAAATGTGTTTTTTTGTCAAATTTTTAGGTTTGCAAGGGATTCTGGGTAACAGACCCTGGTGGGAGGCACTCAAGTCACCCCATCCTGGATTTCCCTGGGTGTCTAGTTTTCAAAAATATATAGGTTTGCTAGGTTTCCCTAGGTGCCGGCAGAGCTAGGGTTCAAAAACTACAGCTAGGCACTTTGCCAAAAAAGTGTCATTTTTCACGGCAAAATTGAGGTGTGACCACGTTGCGTTTTGCACCGTTTACTGTCACGGGCACTAGGCGACCCGCACAAGTGAGGTACCATTTTTCTCGTAGGACTTTGGGGAACGCGGTGTAGGTGGAAATTTGTGCATCCACGCATATTCCAGAACTTTCCATCACAGAAATGTGTGGAAAATGTGTGTTTTTTGTCCATTTTTTACGTTTGCAAGGGATTCTGGGTAACAGACCCTGGTGGGAGGCACTCAAGTGACCCCATCCTGGATTCCCCTGGGTGTCTAGTTTTAAAAAATATATAGGTTTGCTAGGTTTCCCTAAGTGCCGGCAGGGCTAGGGTTAAAAAACTACAGCTAGTCACTTTGCCAAAAAAGGGTAATTTTTCACTGCAAAATTGAGGTGTGAACACGTTGCTTTTTGCGCCGTTTTCTGTCACGGGCACTAGGCCGACCCACACAAGTGAGGTACCATTGTTCTCGTAGGACTTTGGGAAACGCGGTGTTGGTGGAAATTTGTGGATCCACGCATATTCCAGAACTTTCCATCACAGAAATGTGGGGAAAATGTGTTTTTTTTGTCATTTTTTTAGGGTTGCAAGTGATTCTGGGTAACAGACCATGGTGGGAGGCACTCAAGTCACCTCATCCTGGATTCCCCTGGGTGTCTAGTTTTCAAAAATATATAGGTTTGCTAGGTTTCCCTAGGTGCCGGCAGAGCTAGGGTTAAAAAACTCCAGCTAGTCACTTTGCCAAAAAAGGGTCATTTTTCACTGCAAAATTGAGGTGTGACCACGTAGCGTTTTGCGCTGTTTCCTGTCGCGGGCACTAGGCTGACCCGCACAAGTGAGGTACCATTTTTCTCATAGGACTTTGGGGAACGCGGGGTGGGTGGAAATTTGTAGATCCACGCAGATTCCAGAACTTTCCATCACAGGAATGTGGGGAAAATGTGTTTTTTTGTCAATTCTTTAGGTTTGCAAGGGATTCTGGGTAACAGACCCTGGTGGTAGGCACTCAAGTCACCCCATCCTGGATTCCCCTGGGTGTCTAGTTTTCAAAAATATATAGGTTTGCTAGGTTTCCCTAGGTGCCGGCAGAGCTAGGGTTCAAAAACTACAGCTAGGCACTTTGCCAAAAAAGTGTCATTTTTCACTGCAAAATTGAGGTGTGACCATGTTGCGTTTCGCGCCGTTTCCTGTCGAGGGCACTAGGCGACCCGCACAAGTGAGGTACCATTTTTCTCGCAGGACTTTGGGGAACGCAGGGTGGGTGGAAATTTGTGCATCCACATAGATTCCAGAACTTTCCATCACAGGAATGTGGGGAAAATGTGTTTTTTTGTCAAATTTTTAGGTTTGCAAGGGATTCTGGGTAACAGACCATGGTGGGAGGCACTCAAGTCAACCCATCCTGGATTTCCCTGGGTGTCTAGTTTTCAAAAATATATAGGTTTGCTAGGTTTCCCTAGGTGCCGGCAGAGCTAGGGTTCAAAAACTACAACTAGGCACTTTGCCAAAAAAGGGTCATTTTTCACTGCAAAATTGAGGTGTGACCACGTTGCGTTTTGCGCCGTTTCCTGTCGCGGGCACTAGGCCGCCCCGCACAAGTGAGGTACCATTTTTCTCGTAGGACTTTGGGGAACACGGGGTGGGTGGAAATTTGTGCATCCACGCAGATTCCAGAACTTTCCATTACAGAAATGTGGGGAAAATGTGTTTTTTTTGTCAATTCTGTAGGTTTGCATGGAATTCTGGGTAACAGACCCTGGTGGGAGGCACTCAAGTCACCCCATCCTGGATTCCCCTGGGTGTCTAGTTTTTAAAAATATCTAGGTTTGCTAGGTTTCCCTAGGTGCCGGCAGAGCTAGGGTTCAAAAACTACAACTAGGCACTTTGCCAAAAAAGGGTCATTTTTCACTGCAAAATTGAGGTGTGACCACGTTGCGTTTTGCGCCGTTTCCTGTCGCGGGCACTAGGCCGCCCCGCACAAGTGAGGTACCATTTTTCTCGTAGGACTTTGGGGAACACGGGGTGGGTGGAAATTTGTGCATCCACGCAGATTCCAGAACTTTCCATCACAGAAATGTGGGGAAAATTTGTTTTTTTTGTCAATTCTGTAGGTTTGCATGGAATTCTGGGTAACAGACCCTGGTGGGAGGCACTCAAGTCACCCCATCCTGGATTCCCCTGGGTGTCTAGTTTTCAAAAATATCTAGGTTTGCTAGGTTTCCCTAGGTGCCGGCAGAGCTAGGGTTCAAAAACTACAACTAGGTACTTTGCCAAAAAAGGGTCATTTTTCACTGCAAAATTGAGGTGTGACCACGTAGCATTTTGCGCTGTTTCCTGTCGCGGGCACTAGGCCGACCCGCACAAGTGAGGTACCATTTTTCTCATAGGACTTTGGGGAATGCGGGGTGGGTGGAAATTTGTGGATCCATGCAGATTCCAGAACGTTCCATCACAGGAATGTGGGAAAAATGTGTTTTTTTGTCAATTTTTTAGGTTTGCAAGGGATTCTGGGTAACAGACCCTGGTGGGAGGAACTCAAGTCACCCCATCTTGGAATCCCCTGGGTGTCTAGTTTTCAAAAATATATAGGTTTGCTAGGTTTCCCTAGGTGCCGGCAGAGCTAGGGTTCAAAAACTACAGCTAGGCACTTTGCCAAAAAAGTGTCATTTTTCACTGCAAAATTGAGGTGTGACCATGTTGCGTTTCGCGCCGTTTCCTGTCGCGGGCACTAGGCGACCCGTACAAGTGAGGTACCATTTTTCTCACAGGACTTTGGGGAACGCAGGGTGGGTGGAAATTTGTGCATCCACGCAGATTCCAGAACTCTCCATCACAGGAATGTGGGGAAAATGTGTTTTTTTGTCAATTTTTTAGGTTTGCAAGGGATTCTGGGTAACAGACCCTGGTGGGAGGCACTCAAGTCACCCCATCCTGGATTTTCCTGGGTGTCTAGTTTTCAAAAATATATAGGTTTGCTAGGTTTCCCTAGGTGCCGGCAGAGCTCGGGTTCAAAAACTACAGCTAGGCACTTTGCCAAAAAAGTGTCATTTTTCACTGCAAAATTGAGGTGTGACCATGTTGCGATAAGCGCCGTTTCCTGTCGCGGGAACTAGGCGACCCGCACAAGTGAGGTACCATTTTTCTCGCAGGACTTTGGGGAACGCAGGGTGGGTGGAAATTAGTGCATCCACGCAGATTCCAGAACTTTCCATCACGGGAATGTGGAGAAAATGTGTTTTTTTGTCAAATTTTTAGGTTTGCAAGGGATTCTGGGTAACAGACCCTGGTGGGAGGCACTCAAGTCACCCCATCCTGGATTTCCCTGGGTGTCTAGTTTTCAAAAATATATAGGTTTGCTAGGTTTCCCTAGGTGCCGGCAGAGCTAGGGTTAAAAAACTACAGCTAGGCACTTTGCCAAAAAAGGGTCATTTTTCACTGCAAAATTGAGGTGTGACCACGTTGCGTTTTGTGCCGTTTCCTGTCGCGGGCACTAGGCCGCCCCGCACAAGTGAGGTACCATTTTTCTCATAGGACTTTGGGGAACGCGGGGTGGGTAGAAATTTGTAGATCCACGCAGATTCCAGAACTTTCCATCACAGGAATGTGGGGAAAATGTGTTTTTTTGTCAATTCTTTAGGTTTGCAAGGGATTCTGGGTAACAGACCCTGGTGGTAGGCACTCAAGTCACCCCATCCTGGATTCCCCTGGGTGTCTAGTTTTCAAAAATATATAGGTTTGCTAGGTTTCCCTAGGTGCCGGCAGAGCTAGGGTTCAAAAACTACAGCTAGGCACTTTGCCAAAAAAGTGTCATTTTTCACTGCAAAATTGAGGTGTGACCATGTTGCGTTTCGCGCCGTTTCCTGTCGAGGGCACTAGGTGACCCGCACAAGTGAGGTACCATTTTTCGCGCAGGACTTTGGGGAACGCAGGGTGGGTGGAAATTTGTGCATCCACATAGATTCCAGAACTTTCCATCACAGGAATGTGGGGAAAATGTGTTTTTTTGTCAAATTTTTAGGTTTGCAAGGGATTCTGGGTAACAGACCATGGTGGGAGGCACTCAAGTCAACCCATCCTGGATTTCCCTGGGTGTCTAGTTTTCAAAAATATATAGGTTTGCTAGGTTTCCCTAGGTGCCGGCAGAGCTAGGGTTCAAAAACTACAACTAGGCACTTTGCCAAAAAAGGGTCATTTTTCACTGCAAAATTGAGGTGTGACCACGTTGCGTTTTGCGCCGTTTCCTGTCGCGGGCACTAGGCCGCCCCGCACAAGTGAGGTACCATTTTTCTCGTAGGACTTTGGGGAACACGGGGTGGGTGGAAATTTGTGCATCCACGCAGATTCCAGAACTTTCCATCACAGAAATGTGGGGAAAATGTGTTTTTTTTGTCAATTCTGTAGGTTTGCATGGAATTCTGGGTAACAGACCCTGGTGGGAGGCACTCAAGTCACCCCATCCTGGATTCCCCTGGGTGTCTAGTTTTTAAAAATATCTAGGTTTGCTAGGTTTCCCTAGGTGCCGGCAGAGCTAGGGTTCAAAAACTACAACTAGGCACTTTGCCAAAAAAGGGTCATTTTTCACTGCAAAATTGAGGTGTGACCACGTTGCGTTTTGCGCCGTTTCCTGTCGCGGGCACTAGGCCGCCCCGCACAAGTGAGGTACCATTTTTCTCGTAGGACTTTGGGGAACACGGGGTGGGTGGAAATTTGTGCATCCACGCAGATTCCAGAACTTTCCATCACAGAAATGTGGGGAAAATGTGTTTTTTTTGTCAATTCTGTAGGTTTGCATGGAATTCTGGGTAACAGACCCTGGTGGGAGGCACTCAAGTCACCCCATCCTGGATTCCCCTGGGTGTCTAGTTTTCAAAAATATCTAGGTTTGCTAGGTTTCCCTAGGTGCCGGCAGAGCTAGGGTTCAAAAACTACAACTAGGTACTTTGCCAAAAAAGGGTCATTTTTCACTGCAAAATTGAGGTGTGACCACGTAGCATTTTGCGCTGTTTCCTGTCGCGGGCACTAGGCCGACCCGCACAAGTGAGGTACCATTTTTCTCATAGGACTTTGGGGAATGCGGGGTGGGTGGAAATTTGTGGATCCATGCAGATTCCAGAACGTTCCATCACAGGAATGTGGGAAAAATGTGTTTTTTTGTCAATTTTTTAGGTTTGCAAGGGATTCTGGGTAACAGACCCTGGTGGGAGGCACTCAAGTCACCCCATCTTGGAATCCCCTGGGTGCCTAGTTTTCAAAAATATATAGGTTTGCTAGGTTTCCCTAGGTGCCGGCAGAGCTAGGGTTCAAAAACTACAGCTAGGCACTTTGCCAAAAAAGTGTCATTTTTCACTGCAAAATTGAGGTGTGACCATGTTGCGTTTCGCGCCGTTTCCTCTCGCGGGCACTAGGCGACCCGTACAAGTGAGGTACCATTTTTCTCACAGGACTTTGGGGAACGCAGGGTGGGTGGAAATTTGTGCATCCACGCAGATTCCAGAACTCTCCATCACAGGAATGTGGGGAAAATGTGTTTTTTTGTCAATTTTTTAGGTTTGCAAGGGATTCTGGGTAACAGACCCTGGTGGGAGGCACTCAAGTCACCCCATCCTGGATTTTCCTGGGTGTCTAGTTTTCAAAAATATATAGGTTTGCTAGGTTTCCCTAGGTGCCGGCAGAGCTCGGGTTCAAAAACTACAGCTAGGCACTTTGCCAAAAAAGTGTCATTTTTCACTGCAAAATTGAGGTGTGACCATGTTGCGATTCGCGCCGTTTCCTGTCGCGGGAACTAGGCGACCCGCACAAGTGAGGTACCATTTTTCTCGCAGGACTTTGGGGAACGCAGGGTGGGTGGAAATTAGTGCATCCACGCAGATTCCAGAACTTTCCATCACGGGAATGTGGAGAAAATGTGTTTTTTTGTCAAATTTTTAGGTTTGCAAGGGATTCTGGGTAACAGACCCTGGTGGGAGGCACTCAAGTCACCCCATCCTGGATTTCCCTGGGTGTCTAGTTTTCAAAAATATATAGGTTTGCTAGGTTTCCCTAGGTGCCGGCAGAGCTAGGGTTAAAAAACTACAGCTAGGCACTTTACCAAAAAAGGGTCATTTTTCACTGCAAAATTGAGGTGTGACCACGTTGCGTTTTGTGCCGTTTCCTGTCGCGGGCACTAGGCCGCCCCGCACAAGTGAGGTACCATTTTTCTCATAGGACTTTGGGGAACGCGGGGTGGGTGGAAATTTGTGGATCCATGCAGATTCCAGAACTTTCCATCACAGGAATGTGGGAAAAATTTGTTTTTTTGTCAATTTTTTAGGTTTGCAAGGGATTCTGGGTAACAGACCCTGGTGGGAGGCACTCAAGTGACCCCATCCTGGATTCCCCTGGGTGTCTAGTTTTCAAACATATATAGGTTTGCTAGGTTTCCCTAGGTGCCGGCAGAGCTAGGGTTCAAAAACTACAGCTAGGCACTTTGCCAAAAAAGTGTCATTTTTCACTGCAAAATTGAGGTGTGACCACGTTGCGTTTTGCACCGTTTCCTGTCACGGGCACTAGGCGACCCGCACAAGTGAGGTACCATTTTTCTCGTAGGACTTTGGGGAACGCGGTGTAGGTGGAAATTTGTGCATCCACGCATATTCCAGAACTTTCCATCACAGAAATGTGTGGAAAATGTGTGTTTTTTGTCCATTTTTTACGTTTGCAAGGGATTCTGGGTAACAGACCCTGGTGGGAGGCACTCAAGTGCCCCCATCCTGGATTCCCCTGGGTGTCTAGTTTTCAAAAATATATAGGTTTGCTAGGTTTCCCTAGGTGCCGGCAGGGCTAGGGTTCAAAAACTACAGCTAGTCACTTTGCCAAAAAAGGGTAATTTTTCACTGCAAAATTGAGGTGTGAACACGTTGCGTTTTGCGCCGTTTTCTGTCACGGGCACTAGGCCGACCCGCACAAGTGAGGTACCATTTTTCTCGTAGGGCTTTGGGGAACGCGGGGTGGGTGGAAATTTGTGGATCCACGCAGATTCCAGAACTCTCCATCACAGAAATGTGGGGAAAATGTGTGTTTTTTGTCCATTTTTTACGTTTGCAAGGGATTCTGGGTAACAGACCCTGGTGGGAGGCACTCAAGTGACCCGATCCTGGATTCCCCTGGGTGTAAAGTTTTCAAAAATATATAGGTTTGCTAGGTTTCCCTAGGTGCCGGCAGGGCTAGGGTTAAAAAACTACAGCTAGTCACTTTGCCAAAAAAGGGTAATTTTTCACTGCAAAATTGAGGTGTGAACACGTTGCTTTTTGCGCCGTTTTCTGTCACGGGCACTAGGCCGACCCACACAAGTGAGGTACCATTGTTCTCGTAGGACTTTGGGAAACGCGGTGTTGGTGGAAATTTGTGGATCCACGCATATTCCAGAACTTTCCATCACAGAAATGTGGGGAAAATGTGGTTTTTTTGTCATTTTTTTAGGTTTGCAAGTGATTCTGGGTAACAGACCCTGGTGGGAGGCACTCAAGTCACCTCATCCTGGATTCCCCTGGGTGTCTAGTTTTCAAAAATATATAGGTTTGCTAGGTTTCCCTAGGTGCCGGCAGAGCTAGGGTTAAAAAACTCCAGCTAGTCACTTTGCCAAAAAAGGGTCATTTTTCACTGCAAAATTGAGGTGTGACCACGTAGCGTTTTGCGCTGTTTCCTGTCGCGGGCACTAGGCTGACCCGCACAAGTGAGGTACCATTTTTCTCATAGGACTTTGGGGAACGCGGGGTGGGTGGAAATTCGTAGATCCACGCAGATTCCAGAACTTTCCATCACAGGAATGTGGGGAAAATGTGTTTTTTTGTCAATTTTTTAGGTTTGCAAGGGATTCTGGGTAACAGACCCTGGTGGGAGGCACTCAAGTCACCCCATCTTGGAATCCCCTGGGTGTCTAGTTTTCAAAAATATATAGGTTTGCTAGGTTTCCCTAGGTGCCGGCAGAGCTAGGGTTCAAAAACTACAGCTAGGCACTTTGCCAAAAAAGTGTCATTTTTCACTGCAAAATTGAGGTGTGACCATGTTGCGTTTTGCGCCGTTGTAGGAGAGTAGGGTCTGCTATCCTATGGTCACGCCAAATTTTTGCTTTTTGCTTCACTGGTTTTTGACATATTGATGCTGTGGGCCTGCCAATCAGACCCCCAGCCTGCTGTTCTCTCTACTAAATTAAAACTATGCACCCTAGGTGCATAACCAATTGGAAGTGGATCACCCTGTCAGCCCCTGTACCAGTGTACACTAGGTACCCAGGGCATTGGTGTACCCAAGGCCTGCCAGGGGCTGAAGCATGTATTATGCCACCCCAGGCTTGGCCTAACAATTTGACACAACTGGCTGATCACTCAGCTGGGGTAAGTTGGTGTAATCACCTCTTACTAAGGTGTAGTATACCTATACCTAACCTTAAATGGGACACCTGGTAACCTATAAGTCACTCCTGTGGCAGGCCTTAACAATCCTGAAGGCAGAGTGCTTGGTTCCATGTGAGATGGTGCTCTGGCATGAGCTGAGCCTGTCTGCAGTGGTCGGAACAACTTCCTTCTACTGTTTCCAGATATCGTCATACCATATACTCTTAAGTGCATTATGAACCTCGCGGTTAAATGCTATCTTTGGTTTGGCTTTATCAAAACATGTCAAGTAAGGTGTCATACAAATTGGAATACTAACCCCTCGCCAATTCTGGCGACGGGGTTAGCATTCCACCCTTCTAGAGGGACACGACATGTACAGTACCTGAAACCCGGGTAAAATCAGACATAGCCTCAGCTCCACAAAATGGATGCTGCCACCACAGACACAAGTCTGCCCTCCTGCTGCTGGGAGTCCTTCCAGCTTGGGAGGTGTGGACAAAGGGTTTCCTGCCAGGGGAGGTGCGTGCACCACCCCAGACAGGATTTTGTGTATTGGTCAGGTAGGGCTTGAAAGAAACCAGACATGCCTGTGGCTCACAAGGAGCCTCGGTGCATATGCCAGTTCAAACCGGTCCTGGGGCACACCAGTCCCAGGCCTGGGGCGAGCTGGACAAAGGATTGGGGGTGTAACCACACCCCTTCCTGGTCCCACCCATAGGGAGGGACCTAGCAGGTAGTCCGGCCCCTAGAATCCGCTTAAAGGTAGGAGCTGTGTCCTAAGACTTCAGACATCCTGGATTCAACTTAACACTAAGAAGAAGACGGGAACTTCGATGCTCTGCTGCACAGAGGACTGAAGCCAATCTCCCCTGTGGTCAGGGAGTGACCACCTTGCTAACGCAAGCACCATCCAGCGAATCAACATCTGCTTTGCCGCCGCCTCCCGCCGGAGCCCTAGCCCAGAGACTGACAAGACCTGGACTTCCAGACCTCTCACCACCCGATCCACAGTCCCTGAAAAGAGGAGACCCGTGGAGGCACCGAGACATGTGGAGCCGGCCATCTTGGAACGACTACGACAAGCTGACAAGTGCAACAACCGAGGCTTCCTCCAAGTTGTGCTTTGGGATCTGAGAAGCCCAACACCCGAGCAGCATCTGCACCAAAGGTGAGCCCTCCAGCATCTCCACGATCTGCGTGGGGCCCTTCTGCATTTTGCCACTCGACGCGCCTAACCGGTTGCTGGCCCGCTGGCTAGTAGCCATCTTGGCGACGAACTTCAAGAAATACACCGCTGGTCTGGTTGCTCCAGACTGGCCCTTGCTCCCCTCCAAAGGAGCAGTCCTTCTGACCTTGCTGGTCAGAACCATCAGCTTATTTCCTTTTCCTACAACAATTGCTTTTGCCAAGGCTTGTTTGCTTCGATCAAGTCGCCGACACCGCCGACAGCGAGAGCCTGCGTGGGACAGCTCGTGACTCGACTCCTGGACGTCGTCGACCTCCAGGGACCACGTGGCTGCAGAGACAAGCTACACCTTTCTCCCTGTTTGCACCCGACATTGCCTGGTACCCACCTGGTGCCACGCCGGTCACTGGCTAGTGACTGTGAACACTGTCCCCTCTGCTTACAGGTCTTCAACATCTCCGATCCACTCTTGGATCCACTGCATCTCTCCCGGACCGACCGCCTGCAGCATCTTTGTCTTCAGGCTCCACGGAACAGATAGAAGAAACCCGACGCACTTCGAGGCCTATGCACCCGCTTCCTGTGGGTGAGGTAAAGCTGGCACACCTGTGCCCAAGTGTAGTATTACATCTCTAGTGCCTGTGTCCCAAATCTTGAGTTCCTAGTCCATCCGGAAGATCCTCTTTGCAGTAACTTTGTACTTTTTACGCACCCATTGAAACCTATGGGAGCACGCGTGTGACTATTTGCTCTGCACACGCCACCCGTGGACCTCCTGGTCACTAACTGACGTTAGCTCCTTGTAGGCCCAGCGATTCTAGAGGCCCTAGGCCTTTTCCCTTTTCTGTTCGTGGTACTTATACCACTATTTTAGTATATGGTTTGAGTGGCCACCAGGGCCTATCCATATAAAGTGCAACTTCTGTGTATTCTACTGTAATCTTGTTTGACGATTTGTGCTCCTGTGCTCATAAAGAGACTAGGGGTTACTTTGAGAAATAAATACATATATATTTTGAATATATATCTGTGTGGTGTCCTTTCATTGGTATAAAAGGGGGTTACATTTGGTAAAACAGCTGGCTTAACACGCTTCACGTGTTTAGCCTCAAAGACTGCTTAGCCTACGCTACCACTAGGGCAGCTAGTCCGAAAAGGTTGACTTACAACCACACCATAAGGGTTGCTTGGCATGGTACAAGGTGATCACTTTAACTAGTGAGCATCATATACCAGGCCAACTTCTCACATTGGTGAGCAGCGGTTGGATTTGAGCTTGCTGTGTTTTACCATTGTAATCTCTTGGTTACCAATTGAAAGATCACATAGGTACCTGTAGGTACATATAAAACAAGATTAGATATACATAAGTTCTACTGAACTTAGTTGTTGTAGAGCAAAGGGAGTAGCACACCCTGACTACAACTACTAGATAGGTTTAGTAGGCAAACCCAAGTGTAGGTAGATTGCAACACATCCACCCACACTTAAGAGCAATGGCCGGGGCAGAGGGGTCCACTGTACCCATCTCTGTTGAGAGTGACCCCCAGAGGGCACCATCCAGCTTTGCTACCCTTAATCAGAATGAGCTCAGGCATTTGGCAACTCTTAGAGGCCTTAAACAGCCCAAGAACCCTACCTCTGCTGAGCTCAGAGAACTCTTACAGAATGATGAGAATCAGAGAGAACTCAAGAAAGCTTCCCAGTTAGCCCCCTTAGGGTCAGGAACAGGAGGCCCCCCTTCTGAAGATGCTACAGAGGTACCCAGTTCCAATAGCCATCCCTTAGATGAGAATCATACTACAGGGGAGGAAAGTGGTGAGGATACAGAAAGTAGTGATGATGAAGGGAGAACTAGCCCAGTGCCAAGTGTTATACTTGGCCCAGCTAAACTAAGGCTATTGGGGATTGACAGTGGGTTTACCCCATTGGATCTCCCCAGTGGACTTAACACAGGGCTTGGGAGGCAAAGGAATCGCTCAGGTGACTCCAATGCTTCTCATGGCTCTAGAGGCTCTCAAGGTCACTCCAGGAAAAGGATGACCACCCCTCAGAGGAGGGAACATGAGGCCAGAATGCAGGAAGCCCAGCTGAGGATCAGGAAGCAGGAGCTAGAAGTAGCCCTGATGGAAGAAAAACTGAACAAGGCTAGGCAACCTAGAGAGAGTGGGTCTATACCCACTGGTGGCAGCATTGTCCCTAAGGACAAAGATAGGGTCTTTGATAATAGGAACCTGTCTAAGGTTGTGCCCCCCTACAAAAGTGGGGATGACATCCACAAATGGATAACTGCTCTTGAGAGAGCCTGCAAAGTACAGCAGGTTCCTGAAGACCAGTGGGCAGAAATCCTCTGGCTCTCCTTTGAAGGAAGAGGCAGAGACAGACTCCTCACTGTTAGAGAAGAGGATGTCAGAAACTACAGAGTCCTGAAGAGTGTTCTGGTAGATGGGTTAGGCTTAACCACTGAAAAGTACAGGTTAATGTTCAGAGACACCCAAAAGACACAGACTCAGGACTGGTCTGAATATGTTGAATGTGCCACTAAGGCTTTGGAGGGTTGGTTGCTGGGAAGTAAGGTATCTGATTTTACAGGATTGTATAATTTGATGATGAGAGAACAGATTTTAAATAACTGTCAAAACCAGCAACTGCATCAACACTTGGTTGACTCTGATCTGACCTCTCCCCAAGAATTGGGAAAGAAGGCAGACAAATGGGTCAGAACCAGGGTTAAGCAAAAGAACCAGAACCAGGGCCAAGGGGGTGATCAGAAGAAAACAGACCAAAAGGGTGGAGATCAGAAATCTAAAGACCAGAAGTCTTCAACAGGGCCCCAAACTACTGCTAAGGAGGGTGGGTCCCAACAACAGTCCAAAAAGAAGAAAGAAGGTCAAAAGAAACACTGGTGCAATCATTGCAAAAATACAACTCACTGGACTAGTGATTGCAAAAAGGGTGGAGCCCCCAACACTGTTGCCCCTAAGGCACCTGCTCCCAGTACTACTGTTAGCAGTGTTGGTCCCCAGACAAAGGGTGTAGTGGGAATCACTATGGGAACTGAAGGAGATTCTGACTTAGACAGAACCCTGACACAGGCAGTCTTGATCTGTGATGGGGACATTGATTTGTCCCTGACTGTGAGCCCCAGTAACCTGGGCAAGTACAGACAGGCTCCTTTAATTAATGACAAAGTGGCTCAAGCCTACAGGGACACATGTGCCAGTGTCACTATGGTGACACCAGGCTTTGTGGACCCTGGACAGTACATACCAGGTGAGAACTACCTGGTGACCAATGCCAGCAATGCCACTACTTCACACAGTGTGGCAGTTGTTAACTTCTCATGGGGAGGGGTAACTGGCCTCAAAAGGGTTGTGGTTAGTGCAGACCTCCCAGTAGAATGTTTGTTGGGCAATGACCTAGAGAGTTCTCTATGGTCAGAAGTGGAGTACAGGACTCATGCAGAGATGTTAGGTATATCATCACATGTCCTTGCTGTGACCAGGTCACAGGCCAAAAAGTGCCTCACTGAACCTCAGGTCTTGGATCCTGGAACAATGGACCAAGCACCTACCAAGAAGAAGAACAGGAGGGTCAAGGCTGTGCCTTCCCCCCTGCCTCAGAGTGATGATCAGCCTTCCCAGGAAGCTGATCTAGAGGACCCTGAAGGAACTGTCCCTGAAGAGCTTGAACCTGATCAGGTTGAGTTTCTGGGGACAGGGGGACCTTCAAGGGCTGACTTGAGGCAGGCTCAGTTATCCTGTCCCTCTCTTGAACCCCTCAGACAGCTGGCTGCTGCTGAGGCTGCTGGGAATGCTCAAGGTACCCATAAAGTGTATTGGGATGAAGGGCTCCTTTATTCAGAGGCTAGAGACCCCAAGCCTGGTGCTACCAGGAGGTTGGTTATACCTCTGCAATTTAGGGGCTTCCTTCTTACCTTGGCCCATGACATTCCTTTAGCAGGACACTTAGGCCAGAACAAGACTTGGGACAGACTTGTCCCTCACTTTCACTGGCCTCATATGAATGAAGATACAAAGGAGTTTTGTCGCTCCTGTGTGACCTGCCAAGCCAGTGGCAAATCAGGTGGCACAACAAAGGCCCCCCTAATACCACTACCTGTGGTGGGGGTCCCCTTTGAAAGAGTGGGAATAGATATAGTGGGTCCCATGGATCCTCCCACTGCATCTGGGCACAGATTTATACTGGTGGTAGTGGATCATGCCACCAGGTATCCAGAGGCAATTCCCCTTAGGACCACTACAGCTCCTGTTGTGGCCAGGGCCCTGCTAGGAGTATTCTCCAGAGTGGGGTTTCCTAAGGAGGTAGTATCTGACAGAGGCACCAACTTTATGTCAGGATACTTGACAGCTATGTGGAAGGAATGTGGTGTCAACTACAAGTTCACCACCCCTTATCACCCACAATGCAATGGGCTTGTTGAGAGATTCAACAAGACCCTAAAGGGTATGATCAAAGGATTACCTGAAAAGCTCAGGCGAAGATGGGACATCCTTCTACCCTGCCTTCTGTTTGCTTACAGAGAGGTCCCACAAAAAGGAGTTGGCTACAGCCCCTTTGAATTGTTGTTTGGGCACCCTGTGAGAGGCCCACTGTGTTTGGTGAAGGAAGGATGGGAGTTACCTCTCAAAAAGCCTAAGCTAGACATAGTGGACTATGTACTTGGTCTCCGCTCCAGGATGGCTGAGTATATGGAGAAGGCATCCAAAAACCTTGAGGCAAGCCAGGCCTTACAGAAAGCTTGGCATGACCAAAAGGCTGTCTTGGTTGAGTTTCAGCCAGGACAGAAGGTATGGGTGTTGGAGCCAGTGGCCCCAGCAGCACTCCAAGACAAATGGTCTGGACCCCATACAATCCTGGAAAAGAAGGGAGAAGTCACCTACTTGGTCGACCTAGGAACTCCCAGGAGTCCCCACAGGGTACTCCATGTTAACAGGCTTAAAGCATATGTTGACAGGGCAGACATGGGCTTGCTCATGGCTACAGATGAGGGACAGGAGGAAGAGAGTGACCCTCTCCCAGACCTGTTGTCTCAGAACCCTGAAGATGGCTCAGTTGAAGGAGTGACCCTTGGAGGCAACCTCACTGCCCATCAGCAGAATGAATGTAGACAGGTTCTACAATCATTTTCACATATGTTTTCCTTGATACCTAGTCAAACTGACTGGTGTACCCATGTGGTGGACACTGGTGACAGTCTGCCTGTAAAGAACAAGCTTTACAGACAACCTGACCACGTCAGGGACTGTATAAAGGCTGAGGTACATAAAATGCTGGAATTAGGTGTCATTGAACCCTCAGAGAGCCCCTGGGCTAGCCCAGTGGTTCTGGTCCCCAAACCTCACACCAAGGATGGCAAGAGAGAGATGAGGTTCTGTGTGGATTACAGAGGACTCAATGCTGTCACCAGGACAGATGCACACCCTATTCCAAGGGCAGATGAGCTCATAGACAAACTAGCTTCTGCAAAGTTTTTGAGCACATTTGACTTAACAGCTGGCTATTGGCAAATCAGATTAGCTGAGGAGTCTAAGGCCAAAACAGCATTCTCAACCCCAGGTGGGCACTACCAGTTTGTGGTGATGCCCTTTGGTCTGAAGAATGCACCTGCCACCTTCCAAAGGCTGGTGAACCAAGTCCTTACTGGGTTGGATGACTTTTGCGCAGCATATCTGGATGACATTGCTGTCTTTAGCTCCACCTGGGAGGATCACCTGATCCACCTGAAGAAGGCTCTTGAGGCTCTGCAAAGGGCAGGCCTCACTATCAAGGCTACAAAGTGCCAGATAGGGCAGAGTAAGGTTGTATATTTGGGCCACCTTGTAGGTGGAGGCCAAGTTCAACCACTGGAGAGTAAGATACAATCCATCAAGGACTGGTCCCCTCCAACCACCCAGACTCAAGTTCGAGCTTTCTTGGGCTTGACTGGGTACTACAGGAAGTTTGTTAAGAACTATGGGTCCATTGTGACTCCTCTTAATGATCTGACATCCAAGAAGATGCCCAAAAAGGTTCAGTGGACAGTAAGCTGTCAAAAGGCATTTGATGACCTGAAGGAGGCCATGTGCTCTGCACCTATCCTGAAAAGTCCTGACTCCTCCAAAGAGTTTATTGTCCAAACAGATGCTTCTGAGTTGGGTGTGGGAGCTGTGCTGTCACAACTTAATGTAGATGGTCAAGACCAACCCATTGCTTTTATTAGCAGAAGGTTGACCCCCAGAGAGAAGAATTGGTCCGCTATTGAGAGGGAGGCCTTTGCTGTGGTGTGGGCCCTGAAGAAGCTGAGGCCATACTTGTTTGGCACTCACTTCAAGATTCAGACCGACCATAAGCCCCTCTTGTGGCTAAATCAGATGAAGGGTGAAAACCCCAAACTGCTTAGGTGGTCCATTTCCCTACAGGGGATGGACTTTACAGTGGAGCACCGGCCAGGTACTGACCATGGGAATGCAGATGGTCTCTCCAGGTACTTCCACTTAGGACATGAAGACGAGACTGGTCAAGGCTAGTTTAATGTCCCAGCGTTTGGGGGGGGGGTTGTGTAGGAGAGTAGGGTCTGCTATCCTATGGTCACCCCAAATTTTTGCTTTTTGCTTCACTGGTTTTTGACATATTGAGGCTGTGGGCCTGCCAATCAGACCCCCAGCCTGCTGTTCTCTCTACTAAATTAAAACTATGCACCCTAGGTGCATAACCAATTGGAAGTGGATCACCCTGTCAGCCCCTGTACCAGTGTACACTAGGTACCCAGGGCATTGGTGTACCCAAGGCCTGCCAGGGGCTGAAGCATGTATTATGCCACCCCAGGCTTGGCCTAACAATTTGACACAACTGGCTGATCACTCAGCTGGGGTAAGTTGGTGTAATCACCTCTTACTAAGGTGTAGTATACCTATACCTAACCTTAAATGGGACACCTGGTAACCTATAAGTCACTCCTGTGGCAGGCCTTAACAATCCTGAAGGCAGAGTGCTTGGTTCCATGTGAGATGGTGCTCTGGCATGAGCTGAGCCTGTCTGCAGTGGTCGGAACAACTTCCTTCTACTGTTTCCAGATATCGTCATACCATATACTCTTAAGTGCATTATGAACCTCGCGGTTAAATGCTATCTTTGGTTTGGCTTTATCAAAACATGTCAAGTAAGGTGTCATACAAATTGGAATACTAACCCCTCGCCAATTCTGGCGACGGGGTTAGCATTCCACCCTTCTAGAGGGACACGACATGTACAGTACCTGAAACCCGGGTAAAATCAGACATAGCCTCAGCTCCACAAAATGGATGCTGCCCCCACAGACACAAGTCTGCCCTCCTGCTGCTGGGAGTCCTTCCAGCTTGGGAGGTGTGGACAAAGGGTTTCCTGCCAGGGGAGGTGCGTGCACCACCCCAGACAGGATTTTGTGTATTGGTCAGGTAGGGCTTGAAAGAAACCAGACATGCCTGTGGCTCACAAGGAGCCTCGGTGCATATGCCAGTTCAAACCGGTCCTGGGGCACACCAGTCCCGGGCCTGGGGCGAGCTGGACAAAGGATTGGGGGTGTAACCACCCCCCTTCCTGGTCCCACCCATAGGGAGGGACCTAGCAGGTAGTCCGGCCCCTAGAATCCGCTTAAAGGTAGGAGCTGTGTCCTAAGACTTCAGACATCCTGGAATCAACTTAACACTAAGAAGAAGACGGGAACTTCGACGCTCTGCTGCACAGAGGACTGCAGCCAATCTCCCCTGTGGTCAGGGAGTGACCACCTTGCTAACGCAAGCACCATCCAGCGAATCAACGTCTGCTTTGCCGCCGCCTCCCGCCGGAGCCCTAGCCCAGAGACTGACAAGACCTGGACCTCCAGACCTCTCACCGCCCGATCGACAGTCCCTGAAAAGAGGAGACCCGTGGAGGCACCGAGACACGTGGAGCCGGCCATCTTGGAACGACTACGACAAGCTGACAAGTGCAACAACCGAGGCTTCCTCCAAGTTGTGCTTTGGGATCTGAGAAGCCCAACACCCGAGCAGCATCTGCACCAAAGGTGAGCCCTCCAGCATCTCCACGATCTGCGTGGGGCCCTTCTGCATTTTGCCACTCGACGCACCTAACCGGTTGCTGGCCCGCTGGCTAGTAGCCATCTGGGCGACGAACTTCAAGAAATACACCACTGGTCTGGTTGCTCCAGACTGGCCCTTGCTCCCCTCCAAAGGAGCAGTCCTTCTGACCTTGCTGGTCAGAACCATCAGCTTATTTCCTTTTCCTACAACAATTGCTTTTGCCAAGGCTTGTTTGCTTCGATCAAGTCGCCGACACCGCCGACAGCGAGAGCCTGCGTGGGACAGCTCGTGACTCGACTCCTGGACATCGTCGACCTCCAGGGACCACGTGGCTGCAGAGACAAGCTACACCTTTCTCCCTGTTTGCACCCGACATTGCCTGGTACCCACCTGGTGCCACGCCGGTCACTGGCTAGTGACTGTGAACACTGTCCCCTCTGCTTACAGGTCTTCAACATCTCCGATCCACTCTTGGATCCACTGCATCTCTCCCGGACCGACCGCCTGCAGCATCTTTGTCTTCAGGCTCCACGGAACAGATAGAAGAAACCCGACGCACTTCGAGGCCTATGCACCCGCTTCCTGTGGGTGAGGTAAAGCTGGCACACCTGTGCCCAAGTGTAGTATTACATCTCTAGTGCCTGTGTCCCAAATCTTGAGTTCCTAGTCCATCCGGAAGATCCTCTTTGCAGTAACTTTGTACTTTTTACGCACCCATTGAAACCTATGGGAGCACGCGTGTGACTATTTGCTCTGCACACGCCACCCGTGGACCTCCTGGTCACTAACTGACGTTAGCTCCTTGTAGGCCCAGCGATTCTAGAGGCCCTAGGCCTTTTCCCTTTTCTGTTCGTGGTACTTATACCACTATTTTAGTATATGGTTTGAGTGGCCACCAGGGCCTATCCATATAAAGTGCAACTTCTGTGTATTCTACTGTAATCTTGTTTGACGATTTGTGCTCCTGTGCTCATAAAGAGACTAGGGGTTACTTTGAGAAATAAATACATATATATTTTGAATATATATCTGTGTGGTGTCCTTTCATTGGTATAAAAGGGGGTTACATTTGGTAAAACAGCTGGCTTAACACGCTTCACGAGTTTAGCCTCAAAGACTGCTTAGCCTACGCTACCACTAGGGCAGCTAGTCCGAAAAGGTTGACTTACAACCACACCATAAGGGTTGCTTGGCATGGTACAAGGTGATCACTTTAACTAGTGAGCATCATATACCAGGCCAACTTCTCACAGCCGTTTCCTGTCGCGGGCACTAGGCGACCCGTACAAGTGAGGTACCATTTTTCTCGCAGGACTTTGGGGAACGCAGGGTGGGTGGAAATTTGTGCATCCACGCAGATTCCAGAACTCTCCATCACAGGAATGTGGGGAAAATTTGTTTTTTTGTCAATTTTTTAGGTTTGCAAGGGATTCTGGGTAACAGACCCTGGTGGGAGGCACTCAAGTCACCCCATCCTGGATTTTCCTGGGTGTCTAGTTTTCAAAAATATATAGGTTTGCTAGGTTTCCCTAGGTGCCGGCAGAGCTCGGGTTCAAAAACTACAGCTAGGCACTTTGCCAAAAAAGGGTCATTTTTCACTGCAAAATTGAGGTGTGACCACGTTCCGTTTTGCGCAGTTTCCTGTCGCGGGCACTAGGCCGCCCCGCACAAGTGAGGTACCATTTTTCTCATAGGACTTTGGGGAACGCGGGGTGGGTGGAAATTTGTGGATCCATGCAGATTCCAGAACTTTCCATCACAGGAATGTGGGAAAAATGTGTTTTTTTGTCAATTTTTTAGGTTTGCAAGGGATTCTGGGTAACAGACCCTGGTGGGAGGCACTCAAGTCACCCCATCCTAGAATCCTCTGGCTGTCTAGTTTTCAAAAATATATAGGTTTGCTAGGTTTCCCTAGGTGCCGGCAGAGCTAGGGTTCAAAAACTACAGCTAGGCACATTGCCAAAAAAGTGTCATTTTTCACTGCAAAATTGAGGTGTGACCACGTTGCGTTTTGCACCGTTTCCTGTCACGGGCACTAGGCGACCCGCACAAGTGAGGTACCATTTTTCTCGTAGGACTTTGGGAAACGCGGTGTAGGTGGAAATTTGTGCATCCACGCATATTCCAGAACTTTCCACAACAGAAATGTGTGGAAAATGTGTGTTTTTTGTCCATTTTTTACGTTTGCAAGGGATTCTGGGTAACAGACCCTGGTGGGAGGCACTCAAGTGACCCCATCCTGGATTCCCCTGGGTGTCTAGTTTTCAAAAATATATAGGTTTGCTAGGTTTCCCTAGGTGCCGGCAGGGCTAGGGTTCAAAAACTACAGCTAGTCACTTTGCCAAAAAAGGGTAATTTTTCACTGCAAAATTGAGGTGTGAACACGTTGTGTTTTGCGCCGTTTTCTGTCACGGGCACTAGGCCGACCCGCACAAGAGAGGTACCATTTTTCTCGTAGGGCTTTGGGGAACGCGGGGTGGGTGGAAATTTGTGGATCCACGCAGATTCCAGAACTTTCCATCACAGAAATGTGTGGAAAATGTGTGTTTTTTGTCCATTTTTTACGTTTGCAAGGGATTCTGGGTAACAGACCCTGGTGGGAGGCACTCAAGTGACCCCATCCTGGATTCCCCTGGGTGTCTAGTTTTCAAAAATATATAGGTTTGCTAGGTTTCCCTAGGTGCCGGCAGGGCTAGGGTTCAAAAACTACAGCTAGTCACTTTGCCAAAAAAGGGTAATTTTTCACTGCAAAATTGAGGTGTGAACACGTTGCGTTTTGCGCCGTTTTCTGTCACGGGCACTAGGCCGACCCGCACAAGTGAGGTACCATTTTTCTCGTAGGGCTTTGGGGAACGCGGGGTGGGTGGAAATTTGTGGATCCACGCAGATTCCAGAACTTTCCATCACAGAAATGTGGGGAAAATGTGTGTTTTTTGTCCATTTTTTACGTTTGCAAGGGATTCTGGGTAACAGACCCTGGTGGGAGGCACTCAAGTGACCCCATCCTGGATTCCCCTGGGTGTCAAGTTTTCAAAAATATATAGGTTTGCTAGGTTTCCCTAGGTGCCGGCAGGGCTAGGGTTAAAAAACTACAGCTAGTCACTTTGCCAAAAAAGGGTAATTTTTCACTGCAAAATTGAGGTGTGAACACGTTGCTTTTTGCGCCGTTTTCTGTCATGGGCACTACGCCGACCCGTACAAGTGAGGTACCATTTTTCTCGTAGGGCTTTGGGGAACGCAGGGTGGGTGGAAATTTGTGGATCCACGCAGATTCCAGAACTTTCCATCACAGAAATGTGGGGAAAATGTGTGTTTTTTGTCCATTTTTTACGTTTGCAAGGGATTCTGGGTAACAGACCCTGGTGGGAGGCACTCAAGTCACCCCATCTTGGAATCCCCTGGGTGTCTAGTTTTCAAAAATATATAGGTTTGCTAGGTTTCCCTAGGTGCCGGCAGAGCTAGGGTTCAAAAACTACAGCTAGGCACATTGCCAAAAAAGTGTCATTTTTCACTGCAAAATTGAGGTGTGACCACGTTGTGTTTTGCACCGTTTCTTGTCACGGGCACTAGGCGACCCGCACAAGTGAGGTACCATTTTTCTCGTAGGACTTTGGGGAACGCGGTGTAGGTGGAAATTTGTGCATCCACGCATATTCCAGAACTTTCCATCACAGAAATGTGTGGAAAATGTGTGTTTTTTGTCCATTTTTTACGTTTGCAAGGGATTCTGGGTAACAGACCCTGGTGGGAGGCACTCAAGTGACCCCATCCTGGATTCCCCTGGGTGTCTAGTTTTCAAAAATATATAGGTTTGCTAGGTTTCCCTAGGTGCCGGCAGGGCTAGGGTTCAAAAACTACAGCTAGTCACTTTGCCAAAAAAGGGTAATTTTTCACTGCAAAATTGAGGTGTGAACACGTTGCGTTTTGCGCCGTTTTCTGTCACGGGCACTAGGCCGACCCGCACAAGTGAGGTACCATTTTTCTCGTAGGGCTTTGGGGAACGCGGGGTGGGTGGAAATTTGTGGATCCACGCAGATTCCAGAACTTTCCATCACAGAAATGTGGGGAAAATGTGTGTTTTTTGTCCATTTTTTACGTTTGCAAGGGATTCTGGGTAACAGACCCTGGTGGGAGGCACTCAAGTGACCCCATCCTGGATTCCCCTGGGTGTCAAGTTTTCAAAAATATTGGACTAGGTTTCCCTAGGTGCCGGCATAGCTAGGGTTCAAAAACTACAACTAGGCACTTTGCCAAAAAAGGGTCATTTTTCACTGCAAAATTGAGGAGTGACCACGTTGCGTTTTGCGCCGTTTCCTGTCGCGGGCACTAGGCCGCCCCGCACAAGTGAGGTACCATTTTTCTCGTAGTGTGGAAATATGGATTTTTCTGGTCAGTTATGTCCCCTATCTTGGACCCCAACGGTTTCATGTATAAATCACAAGTACATGTATGTTCCCTCCAGTTCCAGTTATGAAGACGCAAACACATGTGCGTCCACCGCCAACATGTCCTCTTTCAGATCCGCCATGAATGGGCTGGATATTCCATTCCTAAGTACGAAAGGCCACCGGCTTTATATGGTTCACTTATGCCATTTTACAGTCCAGGCAAGTAGGCCCTGATTCTGCCGTCAAGCTTTTCCTGCCTTCTGCCTCTGAAAGCTTCAGTCTGAGCTCGCATCTGTATCCATGAACTTTGTCCTCATTCTCTGCGCAGCTAACGGTGCCTGACATCAGCCTGTTGCCTGCCAAAAACTGTATTTCACCTTCGAAATTATCTGCTCCGGTCCCTACCCAATGCATTCCTGTCTAGTAGTTTAAGTAAACATTCTTCCAGCTACCGAGCAAAGGGCCCGGCTTCTCTGTCTTTATGCAAGTAATTCATAGCCCGGTTACTATGGAAGATTCCTGCCCTCGCATCTAGTGTAGACACTTAGACGCTTGTACACACACTAACAGTCAGTATAGTCAGTATAGAATAAGATTCTACTCTAAGAGACCTCTCTTTTGGATAACATAGTTCTCTAAACATAGGATGTTAGATATGATTTGGGATTAGGTTGACTTGACCCTCCAGACTTCTGTCGCCACATGTAGAGCTAAATGTCAAGTCCCCTTCACCCCCTAGTTGCACGTCAATCACACGTCATGCTGCTGCGCGCGCATTTCTGCCAAGTATTTCTGCTGACATTGCGAAATTCTTTCATGGAACCACCCTATTATGACATCATACCTGATGACGTTCTTTAGTTACGCCCAGTTACACCCACTTTTGCTACGCATGTATGTTTTATCTCTACTATCAATTGTTACGCCTCCTGCATTTGCTTCACTGTAATGCCTATTGTATAAAAATGATTACTTATCAATAAAGTACGGTCTTCACTTCCTGAACCTTCGTGGTGATGGAATCTGGAGCTCATCGATTTAAATTGATTATGGAATAAAGCCCGTTCCGAACCTCTAATACCACGGATTCTGCCTCTTATTTTACTGAGCTATTGTTATAGATTTTCCGCATCAAATTAAGTCCCGGTAATTAAATTATTTACCACATGAATGGCGCCCGAATAGGGACACTTTCTCATCTCACGCGCCGGCGGTGCGTTGCAGGCCCGGTCTCCTGTCACAGCTGGACGGACAACAACGCGTACCCACAGGATTTCCTGTATTTCCCTCCTGCCGAGCGGGGGTAACTGAGGCTGCGATCAACACCCAGACGAGGCGGTGAGAAGTGCGAAGTATCCCGACCAGAGCCTAGCTGAGAGAGCAAGATCCGAGGTATACAGAGGCCCACCAGTTTCCGAAGTTTCCAAAGTTCCGAGTCGAGTCCAGTCCGGTTCAAGTTCAGTTCAGTTCCGAGGCCTTCCGTTCCGAGCTACCCGGTGAGTACCATTATCGGGGAGGCGTTCTGACGTGCACATAGGTTGTGCCGGTCAAGACGGGTTTGGGTACACAAATCCGGTCTGCACTGTTTCAGCAGTGTATCTGTACTGTTTAGCAGTATATCAAGTATGTCTAGTATATAATTCAGATTTACCTAGTTAGTATCGAGTATTATGCTTAGTGACTAGTTCCCTAAATGACCATCATTGTTTATTCATTAAATGTTAAATGTTAAAATGTTTTAAATACGTTCTGTATATTGTGGTGTGAATGACTGTTCATTATTGTGTTTTATGGTATTAAACGTGTTCAAAATTAGGTATCAGATCAGATCAGTTCTCAATATGCCGCTTTTTTCGAAATTAAGACAGATCAAAACCAGAAAAGGGGTACTCGAAGAAGCTGTTCCCATTCCTCCTAGGGACACTCCAGGGTACTTCATGTATCATAAACATGGCCTAGACGCCATATTATTTCTTGATCTATGGGTAGACTACACCAAGGAATTACCAGAAAGTCAGAGGTGGCCCGCAGCTGGGACCTGGGATGCAGATTGCATCGTGAAAGTAGAAGAAGAATTATGGAAAAGGAAAGCTAGACAATCACAGAAAGACGCCATTGAATTATGGCGTAAAGAATCGTATAGACGTACAGAAAAAGCACGTAGACAGGAAGAGAAGAATAAGGAGAATTCAAATAAAGTTCGAGAAAGTGTATTAATTGAAGAAGGTACTCGAGTAAAGTCAGAACAAACAGACAGACAAAGAAATGCCCTTGTGAATGGAATGTATCCTCTTCTGGCCGAAGGACTACCTAAGGCTACTCCGGAGATACCAAGAGACTTGCCACCCCCATTGTTTCCGATAAAAGCACATCCCAAAGGGCATCCCAGATCCGCAGAAGATGTTTTTCTTTCCTCTTATTTAGACGACGCAGCTCCCGAGTATGCTAATGCTGCACCACATAGACCGTCTGCCGAGGGGGTTCAACGCCAAGACCCTCCTTCGTGTGTGCCTCTACAACAGCACACCCCGACACAAGTTCCGGCAAGCACATCTGTTTCTACATCCGCATCCACACCTATGGTTGCTATATCTCGTTCAACGAATCCTTTCACATCCAGCACCCCAGGTGGTGCTACCGGAGGTACATCAAGCATTTTTTCTACGCCACCCAGAACAAATAAACTTTCCTTTCAAGAATTAGCTCACCAACGTACGCCCAAACTAGTAACTCCCAACACGCTCAAGGAACTTCTAATAGACTGTAGATATGACCCTGTGCCCGGAAAAGGGGACGAAATGATGCTGGCATCATTACGTATCCGACGAGCTGCAATATATTTAGGGAAGCTACCAGGAATGACTGCACATTTAGAAAATATATATCATTTTGTTCAATCAGGGCGAGATCCTGAGAGTATTAACAGAGCCATGGAGTACCAAAAGGTGGAAATACAGGGGGAACTGTTACGTTTCCTCATAAACTGTGTGATCAGAAACCAAGATCAACCAGGGGTAAATACGGAAGAAATGCAGATTCTTACCACATGGGGTAAAAATATATCAGAGGGGAGACACGATAAACGATCATGTATAGTAGCTATGAGCCGAAAGATCCGCAAAGAAATAGAACGAATACACGAGGAAAGATTAGCAGTAGACGAACCAGAACAAACTGAGGACGAGGAAGAACTAGAACTGCCCACAGGACAGTTAGAAACCATGGCCTATGTAGGTAGAGGAAGATCTTGCAATAATACTAGATGCTTTACTGATCCGATATGTCCGATACGTCCAGATAATAACAGAAAATTCCAAACTCCTATAATAAATATAAGGTCCCCCGAACATTCATTCCAAGCCGCTGACAAATTACTCCGAGAACGATGGGGTTATCATATACTCGATTCTATGGACGAACAAGAATTAGCCAGGTCAGCCGTTCACTGGGTTGATAGTCCTGGAAAATATGGTGATGATACACTAGTACATACGTTTTTAAACCTCGCCCCAGATGAACAGCGTTTAGCTGGTATCTATATGATTCAACAACTCCTTATATTATATAAAAGCCAACACTCCGATCCTGGTCCCTTACCTGATATATTGACTGAATTACTCACGAATAAATGGAGAGGTTCCGGTACTAAGTTAATTAGAGAAATACTAGAATTCAGAAAGCAGTACATCCTTTTTGTATGTCCTGAACATGTCTCACTGCCCATCAAGGAAAGAACGACGTATTACATGGATAGACAGAATCCCTTACGCGAAGTGCACCCGATAAAGGGTGATGACAATGAGTTTAAACGTGTGTTTGTATACACACCCATATCTAAAATAGAACTATTAGAAATGAAGAAAGTGGTACCCAGTCATGATAAAGACCCAGCAGGTTTCCATCGTGAAATTAAAGATATGTTACTCATGGGAGAATATACCTACCCCGACATTATGACAATATTGAAGGTATTAATGCCTGCGGGCATTTACGAAAAACTCAAGGAAAAGGATTGGGAGGTGGGAGACCAGAAGATAGATTGGACAGCATTAGAAAACGAATAAAAAGCTCGAGGTCCAGGTTCAGGGCTCGGGGACAAGATCAAAGCACTACCAGGTCTACTAGTACAGGTACTGCCACGTTTATTAACTACGAAAAAGGAAGACTGGGGTGCAATCTCAGCCTGTAAACAAAAATCAGATGAAGACACTAGTGATTTTTATTCCAGATTTGAGAAATGTTTTGGTATAAATAGTGGAATAAAAGCAAGTAGCGAGTCGTATCCACATCTGTTTGTGACAAAGTTAGTTGAAAATGCCTTGCTCCAAGTTAAGAATAGAGTATTGAAGTTCGAGAGTACCTGGCAAGGTAACACTCCGTCACAAATGTTACAAATGCTACAGTATCATCACAATAGAATTAGAGAAGAACAAGAACATGAACATAGACGCATGAAAGACACGAAAATGAAAATGCTAGTTTCCCAGACAGTACCAACTGACGGTCATAAGAAGGGTATAACACAGTCCAGTGTTTCAATAGGTCCTGTTAAAGGGACGTGCAACTATTGTAAACAGCCAGGTCATTATGTACACGATTGTCCAGTTTTAAAACATAATATTGCCATAGGTAACGCAAAAGAAAGACCACGACCAATTAGACAGGATCAGAACCAACAAGGAGCTCCGCAGCATGCACAGTCCATGCCAGCTCCGCAACAGTCTATGCCAGCTCCACCACCGCAGCCTATTGCTGCCACACAGACAACGACACAACAGATGTACCAGACCGCACAGTATGACTATCCTGATTATCAACGATACTCATGAAACAGCCTAGAGAGGGAAGTTGGCTTACCCCTTATCGAGGTCCCTGTAGATCAAGAAGGACCTTATGTACACAGTGAACTGTTAGGTCAAGATAGAAAATTCTTACTTGATACAGGGGCAAGTCGAACAACAATAAAACGTAGTGAAGTTCCAGGGGCACCCCTCTCAGGCGCACAGAATATTTCCCTTGGCTTTTCAGGAAAACCTATCATTAACGAAGTAACACAGCCTCTTCCACTTACGATCGGTCCCTTGACACGAACTACAGATTTATTGCTTACTAAATCATGTCCAGAAAACTTGTTAGGTGTAAAAACTTTGAAAGCTCTAGGAGCTATTATATGTTGTTCTCCGGAAGGAGTAAGATTATTTTTACGTGATTTCAAAGGGCACTACGTGTCCCGAGACATGGATCACCGACTACAGACTTTACCGACACATTTATGGGCACAAGGCCCTACAGATGTTGGTTGCATGAACATTACACCATATCGAGTCACACTAAAGGCAGGAGTGGTACTTCCACGAATGCGACAATACAAGTTACCCCCAGATGCTGTAGTGGCTTTACTACAAATCATTGACGAGCTTATTACCCAAGGAGTGGTTGTGGAAACTGACTCCAATGTATGTAATTCACCGATAATTCCGATTCTTAAACAAACCGATCCAACAGCCCCGCCAGTATATCGATTGGTTATTGATCTGCGCGAATTAAATAAATGCATAGTACCACAATACCCCGTAGTCCCAGACATTTCTCCATTACTGACAGCCATTGATTCCGAAGCAACATTCTTTACTGTAATTGATCTCAAAAATGCCTTCTTCAGCGTCCCAATAGATCCGGAAAGCCAATACTTGTTCGGTTTTAGTTTAAATGGACGTAGCTTTAAATTCACACGCGCACCTCAAGGATTTACAGAAAGCCCCAGCATTTATAGCCAAGCACTGAAACGAGAACTCGACAGTATCCACATGCCAGTCAACACTGCCCTGCTTCAATATGTCGATGATCTGCTGATCACCGCTAGAAGCGAACCTGAATGTGAGAAAGCCTCACTGACGGTATTACAATTTTTGGCCGAAAAGGGGCACAAGGTGTCCCCTTCTAAGCTGCAATTCTGTGTCCAGCGAGTTGTTTACCTTGGTCACTCGCTGTCCAAGGAGGGAAGGCAGCTTACACCAGATCGCATCCAGCTAATTGCTAATATGCCAATACCCAAGACACAAAAGGAGGTGCGGGCTTTCATAGGCCTCACTTCATATTGTAGGCAGTGGATCCCTCAGTATGCATTTCTAGCAAAACCCCTCATTCAATTGACAACACAGGAGGCAGCCACATCGACTGTTCTCCCTTGGACTCAGGAACATACACAAGCTTTTGAAAGCCTAAAGAAAGCCTTATGCCAAGCACCTGTTTTAGCAACACCATGTTACAATAAACAGTTTACACTCTTCGTTACAGAACGCGAAGGTACTGCCTTGTCAGTACTCACACAGGAACAAGCAGGATCACACAAACCATGTGCTTATTTTTCTAGTACATTAGATCCCGTAGCTCAGGCTTTGCCTGCGTGCCTGAAATCAGTGGCAGCAACAGCTTTAGCAATCAGACAAAGCGATGCCATAGTATTAGGACATCCATTAACAGTACAAGTACCACATGCAGTAGAGGTTCTCTTGAACCGCACACAAACACAACACTTGACTATAGCACGACTTACTGGTTACGAATTAACATTGTTTCAGCCACATATAGAAATCAGACGTTGTAGTACATTGAATCCTGCCACACTGTTACCTGTAAATGGAACAGACCCACTTGCACATGATTGTATTGAAGTTATCACTATCACGACGAAACCCAGACAAGATTTGACAGACGTCCCATTGTCAGACCCAGACCTGACGTTGTATGTAGATGGTTCATGTATGAGAACAGGTACAGGAGAGCTAGTGGCCGCTTACGCAGTCACAACAGACACTGAAATCATTGAAACAAATTGCATAAATACCTTGTCCGCTCAAGCAGCAGAGCTCATCGCTCTGACACAAGCCTGTATTCAAGCCGTAAATAAAAAAGTCAACATATACACTGATTCACGTTATGCATTCGGAGTTGTACATGACTTCGGCGTGCTGTGGCGAGAGAGAGGTTATTTAACTTCTCACGGTGCCCACATTCAGCACGGACCCCTTATTCATGCCTTATTAGATGCAATACATTTACCCACTGCAATATCAATTATGAAATGTAAAGCTCATACGAAAGTTACTGATATCATTTCTCAAGGCAATGATCTAGCTGACAGAACAGCTAAACAGACTGCTCAAACTCAAACATCCGACATGACAAAGACAATAGTCCCGACATCAACATATTGCATGACGGTTAAGGATCCCGCTCTTGACGTAATTGACATACAGACACATGCTACTCCAGACGAAATAAAGAAATGGACTGAATTAGGAGGGATCCAAACGGATCAAGGATGGATGACGAAGGAAAAATCTGTGTGGTTCCTTCCTGATTCAATGGTCCAAGTCGTTATTAACACTGTACATAGTCCAGCACATCTAGGAGAAAAAGCTATGCTAGACAGCATCCAACACATTTGGTTCAACAAACATTTATGAGCAGCAGCTAAACAAAAAGTTCGTACCTGTATGATCTGTTGTCAGTTTAACCCAGGTAAAAGCATTCCCGTAGAACAGGGTGGATTTCAGCCTCCTGATCACCCTTTTGAAGTCCTCCAGATGGATTATATCCAGATGGAACGATGTCGAGGATTCAAATATGTTCTCGTAGTTGTCTGTGCTCTTTCCCGTTGGACAGAGGCATACCCGGTTTCAGATTACACTGCCCCGACTACTGCCAAACAGTTAGTTCGAGAATTCTTCCCACGGTACGGTTTACCACGTGTTGTCTACTCAGATAACGGCCAGCCGTTCTCATCCGAACTAATGAAACACGTTTCACTTTTGTTAGGCTATCAGTGGAAATTTCACTGTGTCCGACACCCCGAGGCAGCAGGTCTCGTGGAACGACATAACCAGACCCTGAAAATTAGATTGTCCAAAATTTGTAGAGAGAAAGGTGTCGACTGGGTAGTAGCCTTACCCGTTGCACTCTTTTACATGAGAATGGTAGCACACTCTCGAACAGGGCTATCCCCTTATGAGGTGATCTTCGGTAGACCACCAAATATGTGGGGGACGCCTATACCACGCAAAATAACTGATATTGACTGTAATATGCTGACAGATTACTTGGCTTCCTTGATGTCTGCACTACAATCTTGTCGTTCACAGGTAGCTGCAGCCTTTCCCGACAACACCGAGGTGAAACCCCATGACGTAATTCCAGGGGATTTAGTTCTAGTGAGGAACTTTGATCGGAAGTCTCAACTGGATCCTAGGTGGAAATCACCTCAGCTCGTACTGCTAACGACGAGGACAGCCGTAAAGATCGAAGGACGAAAAGGCTGGATACATTCAAGTCATATCAAGAAATTTCATGGACTACCGTCAGACGTAAACGACACACCTTGCGTGTCTTTCCCGAGTGACTCTAAACTTCCTTTGGTTGAATTGAATACCCATGAACAATACAAACTAAAACTTAGGTCTAACAAGTCAGGCAATTTGATTGTTTAAGTCCTCTCCAAGGTGAAGCGGTCGAATTTGTCTCTGACATGTATCCCTTAGACCTGTACAGAGAAAGAAACAAAAGGATAAAGTTGAAACGACACGCGTACTGGAAATCACTGCGTAGTCATTGCACAGTGACGTTATTAATTCTGTTTTCCTTAAGTCTTTTAATAATTACTGCAAGTATATTGTTGCACATATATTATCCTATTTCTAGACATGTTTATAATGTTACTGCTGAACATTCTTTTAGTGAATTACCTCCGCATGAATTGTCTTATAGATTTGCGCTGCGCAATAACACTTTTATTAGTATGTTACATCATTCCCATCAGGTTAGCAATGCTACAAATTGTTGGATATGTGGCCGACTCCCTCCCTATCAGAACTATAAAGGAATTCTACCTCTCTTTCCATACCCGTTCACACACAACGGCTCCTGTGGAGCATGGTTTAGTTTAATTAATTACCTAGATTCGAATTCTGCAGTTTACCAGAAAAACTGGGTATGGGGAAATCTGAACTTAGTGATACTCAAAGTCTGCCACCCAAACAGGGAGGGACTTCCCAAAAGAACAGGAACTGATCTAGAAAATGAAGTGTATGGATTAGGTAATTTTACGCTGTAGGAAGGTGGATATCTGACTATGGTTACCCCCAAATTTTTGCCTAGTGTCTAGCTGGTTTTTCGACTTAGTTGGCCTGAGATCCTGCCATTCAGGCTCTCAGGCTATCTGCTCTCTCTGTAAAATGGACTCCATGTACCCTAGGTACATACCCAATTGGTTAGATCACCCTGTGAGCCCCTGTACCAGTGTACACTAGGTACCCAGGGCATTGGTGTATCTAAGGCCTACCAGGGGCTGAAGCATGTATTATGCCACCCCTGGCCTGGCCTAACAATCTGACACAACTGGCTGATCACTCAGCTGGGGTAAGTTGGTGTAATCACCTCTTACTTAGGTGTAGTATACCTATACCTAACCTTAAATGGGACACCTGGTAACCTATAAGTCACTCCTATGGCAGGCCTTAACAATCCTGAAGGCAGAGTGCTTGGTTCCATGTGAGATGGTGCTCTGGCATGAGCTGAGCCTGTCTGCAGTGGTCGGAACAACTTCCTTCTACTGTTTCCAGATAACGTCATACCATATACTCTTAAGTGCATTATGAACCTCGCGGTTAAATGCTATCTTTGGTTTGGCTTTATCAAAACATGTCGAGTAAGGTGTCATACGAATTGGAATACTAACCCCTCGCCAATTCTGGCGACGGGGTTAGCATTCCATCCTTCTAGAGGGACACGACATGTACAGTACCTGAAACCCGGGTAAAATCAGACATAGCCTCAGCTCCACAAAATGGATGCTGCCACCACAGACACAAGTCTGCCCTCCTGCTGCTGGGAGTCCTTCCAGCTTGGGAGGTGTGGACAAAGGGTTTCCTGCCAGGGGAGGTGCGTGCACCACCCCAGACAGGATTTTGTGTATTGGTCAGGTAGGGCTTGAAAGAAACCAGACATGCCTGTGGCTCACAAGGAGCCTCGGTGCATATGCCAGTTCAAACCGGTCCTGGGGCACACCAGTCCCGGGCCTGTGGCGAGCTGGACAAAGGATTGGGGGTGTAACCACCCCCCTTCCTGGTCCCACCCATAGGGAGGGACCTAGCAGGTAGTCCGGCCCCTAGAATCCGCTTAAAGGTAGGAGCTGTGTCCTAAGACTTCAGACATCCTGGAATCAACTTGAAACTAAGAAGAAGACGGGAACTTCGACATTCTGCTGCACAGAAGACTGAAGAAAATCTCCCCTGTGGTCAGGGAGTGACCACCTTGCTAACGCAAGCACCATCCAGCGAATCACCATCTGCTTTGCCGCCGCCTCCCGCCGGAGCCCGAGCCCAGAGACTGACAAGACCTGGACCTCCAGACCTCTCACCGCCCGATCGACAGTCCCTGAAAAGAGGAGACCCGTGGAGGCACCGAGACACGTGGAGCCAGCCATCTTGGAACGACTACGACAAGCTGACAAGTGCAACAACCGAGGCTCCCTCCAAGTTGTGCTTTGGGTCCTGAGAAGCCCAACCCTCGAGCAGCATCTGCACCAAAGGTGAGCCCTCCAGCATCTCCACGCTCTGCGTGGGGCCCTTCTGCATTTTGCCACTCGACGCGCCTAACCGGTTGCTGGCCCGCTGGCTAGTGGCCATCTTGGCGACGAAATCTACGACAAACACCGCTGGTCTGGTTGCTCCAGACTGGCCCTTGCTCCCCTTCAAAGGAGCAATCCCTCTGACCTTGCTGGTCAGAACCAACAGCTGATTTCCGAATCCTCCTACAATTGCTTTTGCCAAGGCTTGTTTGCTTCGATCAAGTCGCCGACACCGCCGACAGCGAGAGCCTGCGAGGGACAGCTCGTGAGTCGACTCCTGGACGTCGTCGACCTTCAGGGACCACGTGGCTGCGGAGACAAGCTACCCCTCATCACCTGTTTGCACCCGACATCGCCTGGTACCCCCCTGGTGCCACGCTGGTCACTGGCTAGTGACTGTGAACACTGTCCCCTCTGCTTACAGGTCTTCAACATCTCCGATCCACTCTTGGATCCACTGCATCTCTCCCGGACCGACCGCCTGCAGCATCTTTGCCTTCAAGCTCCACGGAACAGATAGAAGAAACCCGACGCACTTTGAGGCCTATGCACCCGCTTCCTGTGGGTGAGGTAAAGCTGGTACTCCGGTGCCCATGTGTAGTAATACATCTCTAGTGCCTGTGTTCCAAATCTTAAGTTCCTAGTCAACCCGGAAGATCTCCTTTGCAGTAACTTTGTACTTTTTACGCACCCATTGAAACCTATGGGAGCACGCGTGTGACTATTTGCTCTGCACACGCCACCCGTGGACCTCCTGGTCACTAACTGACGTTAGCTCCTTGTAGGCCCAGCGATTCTAGAGGCCCTAGGCCTTTTCCCTTTTCTGTTCGTGGTACTTATACCACTATTTTAGTATATGGTTTGAGTGGCCACCAGGGCCTATCCATATAACGTGCAACTTCTGTGTATTCTGTGATAATCTTGTTTGACGATTTGTGCTCCTGTGCTCATAAAGAGACTAGGGGTTACTTTGAGAAATAAATACATATATATTTTGAATATATATCTGTGTGGTGTCCTTTCATTGGTATAAAAGGGGGTTGCATTTGGTAAAACAGCTGGCTTAACACGCTTCACGAGTTTAGCCTCAAAGACTGCTTAGCCTACGCTACCACTAGGGCAGCTAGTCCAAAAAGGTTGACTTACAACCACACCATAAGGGTTGCTTGGCATGGTACAAGGTGGTCACTAGAACTAGTGAACAGCATATACCAGGCCAACTTCTCACATTGGTGAGCAGCGGTTGGATTTGAGCTTGCTGTGTTTTACCATTGTAATCTCTTGGTTACCAATTGAAAGATCACATAGGTACCTGTAGGTACATATAAAACAAGATTAGATATACATAAGTTCTACTGAACTTAGTTGTTGTAGAGCAAAGGGAGTAGCACACCCTGACTACAACTACTAGATAGGTTTAGTAGGTAAACACAAGTGTAGGTAGATTGCAACACATCCACCCACACTTAAGAGCAATGGCCGGGGCAGAGGGGTCCACTGTACCCATCTCTGTTGAGAGTGACCCCCAGAGGGCAACATCCAGCTTTGCTACCCTTAACCAGAATGAGCTCAGGCATTTGGCAACTCTTAGAGGCCTTAAACAGCCCAAGAACCCTACCTCTGCTGAGCTCAGAGAACTCTTACAAAATGATGAGAATCAGAGAGAACTCAGGAAAGCTTCCCAGTTAGCCCCCTTAGGGTCAGGAACAGGAGGCCCCCCTTCTGAAGATGCCACAGAGGTACCCCCTTTCAATAGTCACCCCTTAGATGGGATGCCTACCACAGAGGAAGAAAGTGATGGGGATACAGATGTGAGTGGGGATGAAGGGAGAACTAGCCCAGTGCCAAGTGTTATACTTGGCCCAGCTAAACTAAGGCTATTGGGGACTGACAGTGGGTTCACCCCATTGGATCTCCCCAGTGGACTTAACACAGGGCTTGGAAGGCAAAGGAATCGCTCAGGTGACTCCAATGCTTCCCATGGCTCTAGAGGCTCTCAAGGTCACTCCAGAAGGAGACTGACCACCCCTCAGAGGAGGGAACATGAGGCCAGAATGCAGGAAGCCCAGCTGAGGATCAGGAAGCAGGAGCTAGAAGTAGCCCTGATGGAAGAAAAACTGAGCAAGGCTAGGCAGCATAGAGAGAGTGGGTCTATACCCACTGGTGGCAGCAATGTCCCTAGGGACAAAGATAGGGTCTTTGACAATAGGAACCTGTCCAAGATTGTGCCCCCCTACAAAAGTGGGGATGACATCCACAAATGGATGACTGCTCTTGAGAGAGCCTGCAAAGTGCAGCAGGTTCCTGAAGACCAGTGGGCAGCAATCTTATGGCTCTCCTTTGAGGGGAGAGGCAGAGATAGACTCCTCACTGTTAGAGAAGAGGATGTCAGAAATTACAGAGTCCTGAAGAGTGTCCTAGTTGATGGGTTAGGCTTAACCACTGAACAGTACAGGTTAATGTTCAGAGACACCCAGAAGACACAGACTCAGGACTGGTCTGAATATGTGGAATGTGCCACTAAGGCTTTGGAGGGTTGGTTGCTGGGAAGTAAGGTGTCTGATTATACAGGATTGTACAATTTGATGATGAGAGAGCAGATTTTAAGTAATTGTCAAAACCAGCTTCTCCATCAACACCTGGTAGACTCAGATTTGACCTCTCCCCAAGAATTGGGAAAGAGGGCAGATAAATGGGTCAGGACCAGGATCAGGCCTAAAAACCAGGGTGGTGACCAAAAGAAAGATACCACCAAGCCTCAAGAGAAGGGTGGGGATAAAGAAAAAGAGAAACCTTCCTCAGGGCCCCAAAACTCCACACAGGGTGGTGGGTCCCAAGCTCCCTCCTCTACCACAGCTAAAAAGCCCTACTGCCATGAGTGTAAAACTCCTGGGCATTGGAAAACTGACAGCGGTTGCCCAAGGGCTAAAAACAAAACTGTTCCTCCAATTACTCCTGTCACACCACCTATTACTGTCAGCAGTAATCCCCCAGGTGGTGGGAGTGCCCCCAGAAATCTGGGTGGGTTTACTTGGGGAACACAGGGGGACCCTGGCTTAGCCAATTCCCCTACAGCAACCACTCTTGTCTGTGATGGTGGCATGGGGTTTGCCAACTTCACTGCCTGTCCCAACACTTTGGGTAGGTACAGACAGGAGCCCTACATCAATGGTACAAAAGCTGAGGCCTACAGAGACACTGGGGCTAGCATCACAATGGTGGCCCATTGGCTAGTTCCCTCTGAGCAGCTTTTGCCCGGTTTCTCCTACCAGGTGACTAACATTGATGGCAAACAGAACAGTCATCCCATGGCAGAGGTATGTCTCAGCTGGGGAGGGGTCACTGGCCCTAAAAGGGTAGCAGTGTCCCCAACCTTGCCTGTAGACTGCTTACTGGGGAATGACTTAGAACTCTCAGCTTGGGCTGGAGTTGAACAAGACACCCATTCTAAAATGGTAGGCCTTTCACAAAAGGGTAGGGGGGTTGTGCCATTCACAACCCCTGTCCAAATAGATTTCCTCCCTGAAAAGGTTGGAAGGGCAGTGGTAGCCACAGCCCAGGCACAGACAGACTTCCCTGTAGGGACTGGCAGAGCTGTGACAGTCACAGCTCAAACACAAACTGAGTGCCCCCCTGAAAAGGTTGGCAAGGCTGTAATGGTCTCAGCCTATACTCAGACTGACATAGGTGTAGTGAAGCCTGAAACAATGGATCACTCCACACAAACTGAGAGTAGTGGGGAGGAAGAAAAGTCTCCCTCTCCCCAGACATTAGGAAAAGGTCAGCCTCCTCAGGGATCTGACCTCACCCCTTGTGAAGGAACTGCCCCAGAGGTAGCCAGGCCTGGCCTGGCAGAGCCTCTGATGTCAGTGGCCCCTTCCAAGGTGGGACCCAGTCTGGTGCAGGTAGCCTGCCTCTCTCTACCCTGCCTCAGTCAGCCCAGGGCTGCAGAGGTCAGGGAGGCCAGTGGACCCCAAGAGGGCCCCTGTCCACAAGAACCCCCCCATCAAAAGAATGAGGATTGCCTGGCTAGTAGCCCTAGTCAGGTGATGGGTAAAAACATTCCTGAGGGATCTCCTTTACAGGTAGTTAGGGACCTCCCCCAGAGGGATTCTGTTGGGTACAGGCAAACATGGGACCTTAGGGCCCCAGACCTGACCTGTCCCTCCAGTAAGCCCACAAAAGGGACCCAGCCTCCAGCTTTAGGTAGCCAGAGGCTGACCCTGAGAGCACAGTGCAACTCAGTTAAGGAAAGAAAGGCATCCATGGTGGAGGGGGATTGGAGGAAGGTGAGGCCTCACTTTGAGGACACTCACTTCAGTACTCCATCTCAACACCAGCCTTTTACTTTGCCAAGACACACCAAAGGTAGAGATTCCCTATGGTGGAGACCCTCTGATACCCTTAGGGTGAGGGATTGCTTAGTGGACCATGAGACAGGGGGTAACCATGCCAGTGCTGGTTCCTCCTTATATGGCCACTTGGGCAATATAGGCTTACCTGGTCAAGGTCAGCCTTATCTCCCTTCGTTTGGGGGGGGTTGTGTAGGAAGGTGGATATCTGACTATGGTTACCCCCAAATTTTTGCCTAGTGTCTAGCTGGTTTTTCGACTTAGTTGGCCTGAGATCCTGCCATTCAGGCTCTCAGGCTATCTGCTCTCTCTGTAAAATGGACTCCATGTACCCTAGGTACATACCCAATTGGTTAGATCACCCTGTGAGCCCCTGTACCAGTGTACACTAGGTACCCAGGGCATTGGTGTATCTAAGGCCTACCAGGGGCTGAAGCATGTATTATGCCACCCCTGGCCTGGCCTAACAATCTGACACAACTGGCTGATCACTCAGCTGGGGTAAGTTGGTGTAATCACCTCTTACTTAGGTGTAGTATACCTATACCTAACCTTAAATGGGACACCTGGTAACCTATAAGTCACTCCTATGGCAGGCCTTAACAATCCTGAAGGCAGAGTGCTTGGTTCCATGTGAGATGGTGCTCTGGCATGAGCTGAGCCTGTCTGCAGTGGTCGGAACAACTTCCTTCTACTGTTTCCAGATAACGTCATACCATATACTCTTAAGTGCATTATGAACCTCGCGGTTAAATGCTATCTTTGGTTTGGCTTTATCAAAACATGTCGAGTAAGGTGTCATACGAATTGGAATACTAACCCCTCGCCAATTCTGGCGACGGGGTTAGCATTCCACCCTTCTAGAGGGACACGACATGTACAGTACCTGAAACCCGGGTAAAATCAGACATAGCCTCAGCTCCACAAAATGGATGCTGCCACCACAGACACAAGTCTGCCCTCCTGCTGCTGGGAGTCCTTCCAGCTTGGGAGGTGTGGACAAAGGGTTTCCTGCCAGGGGAGGTGCGTGCACCACCCCAGACAGGATTTTGTGTATTGGTCAGGTAGGGCTTGAAAGAAACCAGACATGCCTGTGGCTCACAAGGAGCCTCGGTGCATATGCCAGTTCAAACCGGTCCTGGGGCACACCAGTCCCGGGCCTGGGGCGAGCTGGACAAAGGATTGGGGGTGTAACCACCCCCCTTCCTGGTCCCACCCATAGGGAGGGACCTAGCAGGTAGTCCGGCCCCTAGAATCCGCTTAAAGGTAGGAGCTGTGTCCTAAGACTTCAGACATCCTGGAATCAACTTGAAACTAAGAAGAAGACGGGAACTTCGACATTCTGCTGCACAGAAGACTGAAGAAAATCTCCCCTGTGGTCAGGGAGTGACCACCTTGCTAACGCAAGCACCATCCAGCGAATCACCGTCTGCTTTGCCGCCGCCTCCCGCCGGAGCCCGAGCCCAGAGACTGACAAGACCTGGACCTCCAGACCTCTCACCGCCCGATCCACAGTCCCTGAAAAGAGGAGACCCGTGGAGGCACCGAGACACGTGGAGCCAGCCATCTTGGAACGACTACGACAAGCTGACAAGTGCAACAACCGAGGCTCCCTCCAAGTTGTGCTTTGGGTCCTGAGAAGCCCAACCCTCGAGCAGCATCTGCACCAAAGGTGAGCCCTCCAGCATCTCCACGCTCTGCGTGGGGCCCTTCTGCATTTTGCCACTCGACGCGCCTAACCGGTTGCTGGCCCGCTGGCTAGTGGCCATCTTGGCGACGAAATCTACGACAAACACTGCTGGTCTGGTTGCTCCAGACTGTCCCTTGCTCCCCTCCAAAGGAGCAATCCCTCTGACCTTGCTGGTCAGAACCAACAGCTGATTTCCGAATCCTCCTACAATTGCTTTTGCCAAGGCTTGTTTGCTTCGATCAAGTCGCCGACACCGCCGACAGCGAGAGCCTGCGTGGGACAGCTCGTGAGCCGACTCCTGGACGTCGTCGACCTTAAGGGACCACGTGGCTGCGGAGACAAGCTACCCCTCATCACCTGTTTGCACCCGACATTGCCTGGTACCCACCTGGTGCCACGCTGGTCACTGGCTAGTGACTGTGAACACTGTCCCCTCTGCTTACAGGTCTTCAACATCTCCGATCCACTCTTGGATCCACTGCATCTCTCCCGGACCGACCGCCTGCAGCATCTTTGCCTTCAAGCTCCACGGAACAGATAGAAGAAACCCGACGCACTTTGAGGCCTATGCACCCGCTTCCTGTGGGTGAGGTAAAGCTGGTACTCCGGTGCCCATGTGTAGTAATACATCTCTAGTGCCTGTGTTCCAAATCTTAAGTTCCTAGTCAACCCGGAAGATCTCCTTTGCAGTAACTTTGTACTTTTTACGCACCCATTGAAACCTATGGGAGCACGCGTGTGACTATTTGCTCTGCACACGCCACCCGTGGACCTCCTGGTCACTAACTGACGTTAGCTCCTTGTAGGCCCAGCGATTCTAGAGGCCCTAGGCCTTTTCCCTTTTCTGTTCGTGGTACTTATACCACTATTTTAGTATATGGTTTGAGTGGCCACCAGGGCCTATCCATATAACGTGCAACTTCTGTGTATTCTGTGATAATCTTGTTTGACGATTTGTGCTCCTGTGCTCATAAAGAGACTAGGGGTTACTTTGAGAAATAAATACATATATATTTTGAATATATATCTGTGTGGTGTCCTTTCATTGGTATAAAAGGGGGTTGCATTTGGTAAAACAGCTGGCTTAACACGCTTCACGAGTTTAGCCTCAAAGACTGCTTAGCCTACGCTACCACTAGGGCAGCTAGTCCAAAAAGGTTGACTTACAACCACACCATAAGGGTTGCTTGGCATGGTACAAGGTGGTCACTAGAACTAGTGAACAGCATATACCAGGCCAACTTCTCACATACGCTTAATCTCATGATCCTGAATGTCGAATCCGAAGCTACTCCAATTTTGCCCGCCATGTCAGTATTTCCAGTAAAAGGTAAATTATGTGTAAAAAAGAATGGTTCCATACATATGGGCCATAGTAGATGCACCACTGTAATAGAATTTAGTGATCAAGGCAAGTCTACATTTAGAGCTTCCCGCCATTCCTACTTCATATGTGGTCAGACGGCATACATACGTTTGCCACTAGATTGGGATGGTACCTGCTACATCGGATTCCTTTTGCCACCTGTTTTCCTAGCTCCTCCTGATTATCACAGAAATACTCATTTAGTACACAATAGAGAAAGGAGAGATCTCCCAATAGTCGATTACACTGAGACAGCATGGGAAAAATACACAGATTTCAATAAAGGTCTCTTTCCCTATATAGGTACAGTTACTAATAGTAAGCTGATACGTAGATTAACCAGAACCCTTGAAGCAGTAGTGAATGAAACTATTTCCGCCTTAGGCAATTTAACAGAAGAGCAGTCTGCTATGCGGATTGTTGTGCTTCAAAATCGTCTTGTCCTTGACGTCATCCTGGCCGATAGGGGCGGAGCTTGTAGGGTCATCGGATCAAGTTGTTGCATTTTCATACCAGAAAATTCGCCATCTGTATATAAAGCCATAACTCGCCTTCATAAGATTGTAAGCCAGATACACCAGAATCCAGGCACCTGGACTTGGTCCGGTTGGTTTTGGAGTGTATTATCTACCTTTGGATGGAAGGTCCTATCCTTCCTAGGTATTGGCTTCCTCATATTATTCAGTTGCTGTCTATGCCTACAATGTGGACCAGCGATCTGTGGTCTGTGTGCCACATCGTGTATTCCACCACCAAGATTTCATTCATCACGGAAGAAGAAAGAAGAACAAATGATGCTATATGAACAGATCGATGGATTAATGAAGATTGATATCTCTTGACGGGCAAGTAGGGGACAAGGAGGGAATGTGGAAATATGGATTTTTCTGGTCAGTTATGTCCCCTATCTTGGACCCCAACGGTTTCATGTATAAATCACAAGTACATGTATGTTCCCTCCAGTTCCAGTTATGAAGACGCAAACACATGTGCGTCCACCGCCAACATGTCCTCTTTCAGATCCGCCATGAATGGGCTGGATATTCCATTCCTAAGTACGAAAGGCCACCGGCTTTATATGGTTCACTTATGCCATTTTACAGTCCAGGCAAGTAGGCCCTGATTCTGCCATCAAGCTTTTCCTGCCTTCTGCCTCTGAAAGCTTCAGTCTGAGCTCGCATCTGTATCCATGAACTTTGTCCTCATTCTCTGCGCAGCTAACGGTGCCTGACATCAGCCTGTTGCCTGCCAAAAACTGTATTTCACCTTCGAAATTATCTGCTCCGCTCCCTACCCAATGCATTCCTGTCTAGTAGTTTAAGTAAACATTCTTCCAGCTACCGAGCAAAGGGCCCGGCTTCTCTGTCTTTATGCAAGTAATTCATAGCCCGGTTACTATGGAAGATTCCTGCCCTCGCATCTAGTGTAGACACTTAGACGCTTGTACACACACTAACAGTCAGTATAGTCAGTATAGAATAAGATTCTACTCTAAGAGACCTCTCTTTTGGATAACATAGTTCTCTAAACATAGGATGTTAGATATGATTTGGGATTAGGTTGACTTGACCCTCCAGACTTCTGTCGCCACATGTAGAGCTAAATGTCAAGTCCCCTTCACCCCCTAGTTGCACGTCAATCACACGTCATGCTGCTGCGCGCGCATTTCTGCCAAGTATTTCTGCTGACATTGCGAAATTCTTTCATGGAACCACCCTATTATGACATCATACCTGATGACGTTCTTTAGTTACGCCCAGTTACACCCACTTTTGCTACGCATGTATGTTTTATCTCTACTATCAATTGTTACGCCTCCTGCATTTGCTTCACTGTAATGCCTATTGTATAAAAATGATTACTTATCAATAAAGTACGGTCTTCACTTCCTGAACCTTCGTGGTGATGGAATCTGGAGCTCATCGATTTAAATTGATTATGGAATAAAGCCCGTTCCGAACCTCTAATACCACGGATTCTGCCTCTTATTTTACTGAGCTATTGTTATAGATTTTCCGCATCAAATTAAGTCCCGGTAATTAAATTATTTACCACAGTAGGACTTTGGGGAACACGGGGTGGGTGGAAATTTGTGCATCCACGCAGATTCCAGAACTTTCCATCACAGAAATGTGGGGAAAATGTGTTTTTTTTGTCAATTCTGTAGGTTTGCATGGAATTCTGGGTAACAGACCCTGGTGGGAGGCACTCAAGTCACCCCATCCTGGATTCCCCTGGGTGTCTAGTTTTCAAAAATATCTAGGTTTGCTAGGTTTCCCTAGGTGCCGGCAGAGCTAGGGTTCAAAAACTACAACTAGGCATTTTGCCAAAAAAGGGTAATTTTTCACTGCAAAATTGAGGTGTGACCACGTAGCGTTTTGCGCTGTTTCCTGTCGCGGGCACTAGGCCGACCCGCACAAGTGAGGTACCATTTTTCTCATAGGACTTTGGGGAATGCGGGGTGGGTGGAAATTTGTGGATCCACGCAGATTCCAGAACTTTCCATCACAGGAATGTGGGAAAAATGTGTTTTTTTGTCAATTTTTTAGGTTTGCAAGGGATTCTGGGTAACAGACCCTGGTGGGAGGCACTCAAGTCACCCCATCTTGGAATCCCCTGGGTGTCTAGTTTTCAAAAATATATAGGTTTGCTAGGTTTCCCTAGGTGCCGGCAGAGCTTGGGTTCAAAAACTACAGCTAGGCACTTTGCCAAAAAAGTGTCATTTTTCACTGCAAAATTAAGGTGTGACCATGTTGCGTTTCGCGCCGTTTCCTGTCGCGGGCACTAGGCGACCCGTACAAGTGAGGTACCATTTTTCTCGCAGGACTTTGGGGAACGCAGGGTGGGTGGAAATTTGTGCATCCACGCAGATTCCAGAACTCTCCATCACAGGAATGTGGGGAAAATGTGTTTTTTTGTCAATTTTTTAGGTTTGCAAGGGATTCTGGGTAACAGACCCTGGTGGGAGGCACTCAAGTCACCCCATCCTGGATTTTCCTGGGTGTCTAGTTTTCAAAAATATATAGGTTTGCTAGGTTTCCCTAGGTGCCGGCAGAGCTCGGGTTCAAAAACTACAGCTAGGCACTTTGCCAAAAAAGTGTCATTTTTCACTGCAAAATTGAGGTGTGACCATGTTGCGTTTTGCGCCGTTTCCTGTCGCGGGAACTAGGCGACCCGCACAAGTGAGGTACCATTTTTCTCGCAGGACTTTGGGGAACGCAGGGTGGGTGGAAATTAGTGCATCCACGCAGATTCCAGAACTTTCCATCACGGGAATGTGGAGAAAATGTGTTTTTTTGTCAAATTTTTAGGTTTGCAAGGGATTCTGGGTAACAGACCCTGGTGGGAGGCACTCAAGTCACCCCATCCTGGATTTCCCTGGGTGTCTAGTTTTCAAAAATATATAGGTTTGCTAGGTTTCCCTAGGTGCCGGCAGAGCTAGGGTTAAAAAACTACAGCTAGGCACTTTGCCAAAAAAGGGTCATTTTTCACTGCAAAATTGAGGTGTGACCACGTTGCGTTTTGCGCCGTTTCCTGTCGCGGGCACTAGGCCGCCCCGCACAAGTGAGGTACCATTTTTCTCATAGGACTTTGGGGAACGCGGGGTGGGTGGAAATTTGTGGATCCATGCAGATTCCAGAACTTTCCATCACAGGAATGTGGGAAAAATGTGTTTTTTTGTCAATTTTTTAGGTTTGCAAGGGATTCTGGGTAACAGACCCTGGTGGGAGGCACTCAAGTCACCCCATCCTAGAATCCTCTGGCTGTCTAGTTTTCAAAAATATATAGGTTTGCTAGGTTTCCCTAGGTGCCGGCAGAGCTAGGGTTCAAAAACTACAGCTAGGCACTTTGCCAAAAAAGTGTCATTTTTCACTGCAAAATTGAGGTGTGACCACGTTGCGTTTTGCACCGTTTCCTGTCACGGGCACTAGGCGACCCGCACAAGTGAGGTACCATTTTTCTCGTAGGACTTTGGGGAACGCGGTGTAGGTGGAAATTTGTGCATCCACGCATATTCCAGAACTTTCCATCACAGAAATGTGTGGAAAATGTGTGTTTTTTGTCCATTTTTTACGTTTGCAAGGGATTCTGGGTAACAGACCCTGGTGGGAGGCACTTAAGTGACCCCATCCTGGATTCCCCTGGGTGTCTAGTTTTAAAAAATATATAGGTTTGCTAGGTTTCCCTAGGTGCCGGCAGGGCTAGGGTTCAAAAACTACAGCTAGTCACTTTGCCAAAAAAGGGTAATTTTTCACTGCAAAATTGAGGTGTGAACACGTTGCGTTTTGCGCCGTTTTCTGTCACGGGCACTAGGCCGACCCGCACAAGTGAGGTACCATTTTTCTCGTAGGGCTTTGGGGAACGCGGGGTGGGTGGAAATTTGTGGATCCACGCAGATTCCAGAACTTTCCATCACAGAAATGTGGGGAAAATGTGTGGTTTTTGTCCATTTTTTACGTTTGCAAGGGATTCTGGGTAACAGACCCTGGTGGGAGGCACTCAAGTGACCCCATCCTGGATTCCCCTGGGTGTCAAGTTTTCAAAAATATATAGGTTTGCTAGGTTTCCCTAGGTGCCGGCAGGGCTAGGGTTAAAAAACTACAGCTAGTCACTTTGCCAAAAAAGGGTAATTTTTCACTGCAAAATTGAGGTGTGAACACGTTGCTTTTTGCGCCGTTTTCTGTCACGGGCACTAGGCCGACCCACACAAGTGAGGTACCATTGTTCTCGTAGGACTTTGGGAAACGCAGTGTTGGTGGAAATTTGTGGATCCACGCATATTCCAGAACTTTCCATCACAGAAATGTGGGGAAAATGTGGTTTTTTTGTCATTTTTTTAGGGTTGCAAGTGATTCTGGGTAACAGACCCTGGTGGGAGGCACTCAAGTCACCTCATCCTGGATTCCCCTGGGTGTCTAGTGTTCAAAAATATATAGGTTTGCTAGGTTTCCCTAGGTGCCGGCAGAGCTAGGGTTAAAAAACTCCAGCTAGTCACTTTGCCAAAAAAGGGTCATTTTTCACTGCAAAATTGAGGTGTGACCACGTAGCGTTTTGCGCTGTTTCCTGTCGCGGGCACTAGGCTGACCCGCACAAGTGAGGTACCATTTTTCTCATAGGACTTTGGGGAACGCGGGGTGGGTGGAAATTTGTAGATCCACGCAGATTCAAGAACTTTCCATCACAGGAATGTGGGGAAAATGTGTTTTTTTGTCAATTCTTTTTGTTTGCAAGGGATTCTGGGTAACAGACCCTGGTGGTAGGCACTCAAGTCACCCCATCCTGGATTCCCCTGGGTGTCTAGTTTTCAAAAATATATAGGTTTGCTAGGTTTCCCTAGGTGCCGGCAGAGCTAGGGTTCAAAAACTACAGCTAGGCACTTTTCCAAAAAAGTGTCATTTTTCACTGCAAAATTGAGGTGTGACCATGTTGCGTTTCGCGCCGTTTCCTGTTGAGGGCACTAGGCGACCCGCACAAGTGAGGTACCATTTTTCTCGCAGGACTTTGGGGAACGCAGGGTGGGTGGAAATTTGTGCATCCACACAGATTCCAGAACTTTCCATCACAGGAATGTGGGGAAAATGTGTTTTTTTGTCAAATTTTTAGGTTTGCAAGGGATTCTGGGTAACAGACCCTGGTGGGAGGCACTCAAGTCAACCCATCCTGGATTTCCCTGGGTGTCTAGTTTTCAAAAATATATAGGTTTGCTAGGTTTCCCTAGGTGCCGGCAGAGCTAGGGTTCAAAAACTACAACTAGGCACTTTGCCAAAAAAGGGTCATTTTTCACTGCAAAATTGAGGTGTGACCACGTTGCGTTTTGCGCCGTTTCCTGTCGCGGGCACTAGGCAGCCCCGCACAAGTGAGGTACCATGTTTCTCGTAGGACTTTGGGGAACGCGGGGTGGGTGGAAATTTGTGCATCCACGCAGATTCCAGAACTTTCCATCACAGAAATGTGGGGAAAATGTGTTTTTTTTGTCAATTCAGTTGGTTTGCATGGAATTCTGGGTAACAGACCCTGGTGGGAGGCACTCAAGTCACCCCATCCTGGATTCCCCTGGGTGTCTAGTTTTCAAAAATATCTAGGTTTGCTAGGTTTCCCTAGGTGCCGGCAGAGCTAGGGTTCAAAACTCCAGCTAGTCACTTTGCCAAAAAAGTGTCATTTTTCACTGCAAAATTGAGGTGTGACCATGTTGCGTTTCGCGCCGTTTCCTGTCGCGGGCACTAGGCGACCCGCACAAGTGAGGTACCATTTTTCTCGCAGGACTTTGGGGAACGCAGGGTGGGTGGAAATTTGTGCATCCACGCAGATTCCAGAACTCTCCATCACAGGAATGTGGGGAAAATGTGTTTTTTGTCAATTTTTTAGGTTTGCAAGGGATTCTGGGTAACAGACCCTGGTGGGAGGCACTCAAGTCACCCCATCCTGGATTTTCCTGGGTGTCTAGTTTTCAAAAATATATAGGTTTGCTAGGTTTCCCTAGGTGCCGGCAGAGCTCGGGTTCAAAAACTACAGCTAGGCACTTTGCCAAAAAAGTGTCATTTTTCACTGCAAAATTGAGGTGTGACCATGTTGCGTTTCGCGACGTTTCCTGTCGCGGGAACTAGGCGACCCGCACAAGTGAGGTACCATTTTTCTCGCAGGACTTTGGGGAACGCAGGGTGGGTGGAAATTTGTGCATCCACGCAGATTCCAGAACTTTCCATCACGGGAATGTGGAGAAAATTTGTTTTTTTGTCAAATTTTTAGGTTTGCAAGGGATTCTGGGTAACAGACCCTGGTGAAAGGCACTCAAGTCACCCCATCCTGGATTTCCCTGGGTGTCTAGTTTTCAAAAATATATAGGTTTGCTAGGTTTCCCTAGGTGCCGGCAGAGCTAGGGTTAAAAAACTACAGCTAGGCACTTTGCCAAAAAAGGGTCATTTTTCACTGCAAAATTGAGGTGTGACCACGTTGCGTTTTGCGCCGTTTCCTGTCGCGGGCACTAGGCCGCCCCGCACAAGTGAGGTACCATTTTTCTCATAGGACTTTGGGGAACGCGGGATGGGTGGAAATTTGTGGATCCACGCAGATTCCAGAACTTTCCATCACAGGAATGTGGGGAAAATGTGTTTTTTTGTCAATTTTTTAGGTTTGCAAGGGATTCTGGGTAACAGACCCTGGTGGGAGGCACTCAAGTCACTCCATCCTGGAATCCCCTGGGTGTCTAGTTTTTTAAAAATATATAGGTTTGCTAGGTTTCCCTAGGTGCCGGCAGAGCTAGGGTTCAAAAACTACAGCTAGGCACTTTGCCAAAAAAGTGTCATTTTTCAATGCAAAATTGAGGTGTGACCATGTTGCGTTTCGCGCCGTTTCCTGACGCGGGCACTAGGCGACCCGCACAAGTGAGGTACCATTTTTCTCGCAGGACTTTGGGGAATGCAGGGTGGGTGGAAATTTGTGCATCCACACAGATTCCAGAACTTTCCATCACAGGAATGTGGGGAAAATGTGTTTTTTTGTCAAATTTTTAGGTTTGCAAGGGATTCTGGGTAACAGACCCTGGTGGGAGGCACTCAAGTCACCCCATCCTGGATTCCTCTGGGTGTCTAGTTTTCAAAAATATATAGGTTTGCTAGGTTTCCCTAGGTGCCGGCAGAGCTAGGGTTCAAAAACTACAGCTAGGCACTTTGCCAAAAAAGTGTCATTTTTCACTGCAAAATTGAGGTGTGACCATGTTGCGTTTCGCGCCGTTTCCTGTCGCGGGCACTAGGCGATCCGCACAAGTGAGGTACCATTTTTCTCGTAGGACTTTGGGGGACGCGGTGTAGGTGGAAATTTGTGGATCCACGCATATTCCAGAACTTTCCATCACCGAAATGTGGGGAAAATGTGTTTTTTTTGTCATTTTTTTAGGTTTGCAAGTGATTCTGGGTAACAGACCCTGGTGGGAGGCACTCAAGTCACCTGATACTGGATTCCCCTGGGTGTCTAGTTTTCAAAAATATATAGGTTTGCTAAGTTTCCCTAGGTGCCGGCAGAGCTAGGGTTCAAAAACTACAGCTAGGCACTTTGCCAAAAAAGGGTAATTTTTCACTGCAAAATTGAGGTGTGACCACATTGCGTTTTGCGGCGTTTCCTGTCGCGGGCACTAGGCCGACCCGCACAAGTGAGGTACCATTTTTCTCGTAGGGCTTTGGGTAACGCGGGGTGGGTGGAAATTTGTGGATCCACGCAGATTCCAGAACTTTCCATCACAGAAATGTGGGGAAAATGTGTGTTTTTTGTCCATTTTTTACGTTTGCAAGGGATTCTGGGTAACAGACCCTGGTGGGAGGCACTCAAGTGACCCCATCCTGGATTCCCCTGGGTGTCTAGTTTTCAAAAATGTATAGGTTTGCTAGGTTTCCCTAGGTGCCAGCAGGGCTAGGGTTCAAAAACTACAGCTAGTCACTTTGCCAAAAAAGGGTAATTTTTCACTGCAAAATTGAGGTGTGAACACGTTGCGTTTTGTGCCGTTTTCTGTCACGGGCACTAGGCCGACCCACACAAGTGAGGTACCATTACTCTCGTAGGACTTTGGGAAACGCGGTGTGGGTGGAAATTTGTGGATCCACGCATATTCCAGAACTTTCCATCACAGAAATGTGGGGAAAATGTGGTTTTTTTGTCATTTTTTTAGGTTTGCAAGTGATTCTGGGTAACAGACCCTGGTGGGAGGCACTCAAGTCACCTCATCCTGGATTCCACTGGGTTTTTAGTTTTTAAAAATATATAGGTTTGCTAGGTTTCCCTAGGTTCCGGCAGAGCTAGGGTTAAAAAACTCCAGCTAGTCACTTTGCCAAAAAAGGGTCATTTTTCACTGCAAAATTGAGGTGTGACCATGTAGCGTTTTGCGCTGTTTCCTGTCGCGGGCACTAGGCCGACCCGCACAAGTGAGGTACCATTTTTCTCATAGGACTTTGGGGAACGCGGGGTGGGTGGAAATTTGTAGATCCACGCAGATTCCAGAACTTTCCATCACAGGAATGTGGGGAAAATGTGTTTTTTTGTCAATTTTTTAGGTTTGTAAGGGATTCTGGGTAACAGACCCTGGTGGGAGGCACTCAAGTCACCCCATCCTGGATTCCCCTGGGTGTCTAGTTTTCAAAAATATATAGGTTTGCTAGGTTTCCTGTAGGAGAGTAGGGTCTGCTATCCTATGGTCACCCCAAATTTTTGCTTTTTGCTTCACTGGTTTTTGACATTTTGAGGCTGTGGGCCTGCCAATCAGACCCCCAGCCTGCTGTTCTCTCTACTAAATTTACACTATGCACCCTAGGTGCATAACCAATTGGAAGTGGATCACCCTGTGAGCCCCTGTACCAGTGTACACTAGGTACCCAGGGCATTGCTGTATCTAAGGCCTACCAGGGGCTGAAGCATGTATTGTGCCACCCCTGGCCTGGCCTAACAAATTTGACACAACTGGCTGATCACTCAGCTGGGGTAAGTTGGTGTAACCACCTCTTACTTAGGTGTAGTATACCTATACCTAACCTTAAGTGGGACACATGTTAACCTATAAGTCACTCCTATGGCAGGCCTTAACAATCCTGAAGGTAGAGTGCTTGGTTCCATGTGAGATGGTGCTCTGGCATGAGCTGAGCCTGTCTGCAGTGGTCGGAACAACTTCCTTCTACTGTTTCCAGATATCGTCATACCATATACTCTTAAGTGCATTATGAACCTCGCGGTTAAATGCTATCTTTGGTTTGGCTTTATCAAAACATGTCGAGTAAGGTCTCATACGAATTGGAATACTAACCCCTCGCCAATTCTGGCGACGGGGTTAGCATTCCACCCTTCTAGAGGGACACGACATGTACAGTACCTGAAACCCGAGTAAAATCAGACATAGCCTCAGCTCCACAAAATGGATGCTGCCACCACAGACACAAGTCTGCCCTCCTGCTGCTGGGAGTCCTTCCAGCTTGGGAGGTGTGGACAAAGGGTTTCCTGCCAGGGGAGGTGCATGCACCACCCCAGACAGGATTTTGTGTATTGGTCAGGTAGGGCTTGAAAGAAACCAGACATGCCTGTGGCTCACAAGGAGCCTCGGTGCATATGCCAGTTCAAACCGGTCCTGGGGCACACCAGTCCCGGGCCTGGGGTGAGCTGGACAAAGGATTGGGGGTGTAACCATCCCCCTTCCTGGTCCCACCCTTAGGGAGGGACCTAGCAGGTAGTCCGGCCCCTAGAATCCGCTTAAAGGTAGGAGCTGTGTCCTAAGAATTCAGACATCCTGGAATCAACTTGAAACTAAGAAGAAGACGGGAACTTCGACATTCTGCTGCACAGAAGACGGAAGGAAATCTCCCCTGTGGTCAGGGAGTGACCACCTTGCTAACGCAAGCACCATCCAGCGAATCAACGTCTGCTTTGCCGCCGTCTCCCGCCGGAGCCCGAGCCCAGAGACTGACAAGACCTGGACCTCCAGACCTCTCACCGCCCGATCCACAGTCCCTGAAAAGAGGAGACCCGTGGAGGCAACGAGACACGTGGAGCCAGCCATCTTGAAACGACCACGACAAGCTGCAAGTGCAACAACCGAGGCTCCCTCCAAGTTGTGCTTTGGGATATGAGAAGCCCAACCCTCGAGCAGCATCTGCACCAAAGGTGAGCCCTCCAGCATCTCCACGATCTGCGTGGGGCCCTTCTGCATTTTGCCACTCGACGCGGCTAACCGGTTGCTGGCCTGCTGGCTAGTGGCCATCTTGGCGACGAACTTCAAGAACTACACCACTGGTCTGGTTGCTCCAGACTGGCCCTTGCTCCCCTCCAAAGGAGCAATCCCTCTGACCTTGCTGGTCAGAACCATCAGCTTATCTTGTTCTCCACAACAATTGCTTTTGCCAAGGCTTGTTTGCTTCGATCAAGTCGCCGACACCGCCGACAGTGAGAGCCTGCGTGGGACAGCTCGTGAACCGAATCCTGGACATCGTGGACCTTCAGGGACCACGTGGCTGCAGAGACAAGCTACACCTTTCTTCCTGTTTGCACCCGACATCGCCTGGTACCCACCTGGTGCCACGCTGGTCACTGGCTAGTGACTGTGAACACTGTCCCCACTGCTTTAAGGTCTTCTACAACTCTGATCCACTCTTGGATCCACCGCATCCCTTCCGGACCGACCGCCTGCAGCATCTTTGTCCACAGGCTCCATTGACCCGATAGAAGAAACCCGACGCACTTCGACACCTATGCACCCGATTCCTGTGGGTGAGGTAAAGCTGGCACTCTGGTGCCCAAGTGTAGAGTGACATCTCTAGTGTCTGCGTTTCCAATCTTAAGGTCATAGTCCATCCGGAAGACCCTTTTTGCAGTAACTTTGTACTTTTTACGCACCCATTGAAAACCTATGGGAGCACGCGTGTGACTATTTGCTCTGCACACGCACCCCGTGGACCTCCTGGTCACTAACTGAAGTTAGCTCCTTGTAGGCCCAGCGATTCTAGAGGCCCTAGGCCTTTTCCCTTTTCTGTTTGTGGTACTTATACCACTATTTTAGTATATGGTTTGAGCGGCCACCAGGGCCTATCCATATAAAGTGCAACTTCTGTGTATTCTACTGTAATCTTGTTTGACGATTTGTGCTCCTGTGCTCATAAAGAGACTAGGGGTTACTTTGAGAAATAAATACATATATATTTTGAATATATATCTGTGTGGTGTCCTTTCATTGGTATAAAAGGGGGTTGCATTTGGTAAAACAGCTGGCTTAACACGCTTCACGAGTTTAGCCTCAAAGACTGCTTAGCCTACGCTACCACTAGGGCAGCTAGTCCGACAAGGTTGACTTACAACCACACCATAAGGGTTGCTTGGCATGGTACAAGGTGGTCACTTTAACTAGTGAACATCATATACCAGGCCAACTTCTCACATTGGTGAGCAGCGGTTGGATTTGAGCTTGCTGTGTTTTACCATTGTAATCTCTTGGTTACCAATTGAAAGATCACATAGGTACCTATAGGTACATATAAAACAAGATTAGATATACATAAGTTCTACTGAACTTAGTTGTTGTAGAGCAAAGGGAGTAGCACACCCTGACTACAACTACTAGATAGGTTTAGTAGGCAAACCCAAGTGTAGGTAGATTGCAACACATCCACCCACACTTAAGAGCAATGGCTGGGGCAGAGGGGTCCACTGTACCCATCTCTGTTGAGAGTGACCCCCAGAGGGCACCATCCATCTTTGCTACCCTTAATCAAAATGAGCTCAGGCAGTTGGCAAATATCAGGGGCCTTAAACAGCCCAAGAATCCTACTTCTGCTGAACTCAGGGAGCTTTTACAGGCTGATGAAGATCAGAAAGCTCTCAGGAAAGCCTCCCAGTTAGGCCCCTTAGGGTCAGGAACAGGAGGCCCCCCTTCTGAAGATGCTACTGAAGTACCCCTTTCCAATAGCCATCCCTTAGATGAGAATCATACTACAGAGGAGGAAAGTGGGGAGGATACAGAAAGTAGTGAGGATGAAGGGAGAACTAGCCCAGTGCCAAGTGTTATACTTGGCCCAGCTAAACTAAGGCTATTGGGGACTGACAATGGGATCATCCCATTGGATCTCCCCAGTGGACTTAACCAGGGGTCTGGGAGGCAAAGGAATCACTCAGGTGAATCTAATGCTTCTCATGCCTCTAGAGGCTCTCAAGGTCACTCCAGGAGAAGGATGACCACCCCTCAGAGGAGGGAACATGAGGCCAGAATGCAGGAAGCCCAGCTGAGGATCAGGAAGCAGGAGCTAGAGGTAGCCCTGATGGGAGAGAAACTGAACAAGGCTAGGCAACCTAGAGAGAGTGGGTCTATACCCACTGGTGGCAGCATTGTCCCTAAGGACAAAGATAGGGTCTTTGATAAAAGGAACCTGTCTAAGGTTGTGCCCCCCAACAAAAGTGGGGATGACATCCACAAATGGATGACTGCTCTTGAGAGAGCCTGCAAAGTGCAGCAGGTTCCTGAAGACCAGTGGGCAGCAATCCTCTGGCTCTCCTTTGAAGGAAGAGGCAGAGACAGACTCCTCACTGTTAGGGAGGAGGATGTCAGAAATTACAGAGCCCTGAACAGTGTCCTAGTTGATGGGTTAGGCTTAACCACTGAACAGTACAGGTTAATGTTCAGAGACACCCAGAAGACACAGACTCAGAACTAGTCTGAATACATTGAATGTGCCACTAAGGCTTTGGAGGGTTGGTTGCTGGGAAGTAAGGTATCTGATTATACAGGATTGTACAATTTGATGATGAGAGAACAGATTTTAAATAACTGTCAAAACCAGCAACTGCATCAACACTTGGTTGACTCTGATCTGACCTCTCCCCAAGAATTGGGAAAGAAGGCAGACAAATGGGTCAGAACCAGGGTTAAGCAAAAGAACCAGAACCAGGGCCAAGGGGGTGATCAGAAGAAAACAGACCAAAAGGGTGGAGATCAGAAATCTAAAGACCAGAAGTCTTCAACAGGGCCCCAAACTACTGCTAAGGAGGGTGGGTCCCAACAACAATCCAAGGGAAAGAAGAAAGAAGGTCAAAAGAAACCCTGGTGCAATCATTGCAAGAATACAACTCACTGGACTAGTGATTGTAAGAAGGGTGGAGCCCCCAACACTGTTGCCCCTAAGGCACCTGCTCCCAGTACTACTGTTAGTAGTGTTGGTCCCCAGACAAAGGGTGTAGTGGGAATCACTATGGGAACTGAAGGAGATTCTGACTTAGACAGAACCCTGACACAGGCAGTCTTGATCTGTGATGGGGACATTGATTTGTCCCTGACTGTGAGCCCCAGTAACCTGGGCAAGTACAGACAGACTCCTTTAATTAATGAAAAAGTGGCTCAAGCCTACAGGGACACATGTGCCAGTGTCACTATGGTGACACCAGGCTTTGTGGACCCTGGACAGTACATACCAGGTGAGAATTACCTGGTGACCAATGCCAGCAATGCCACTACTTCAAATAGTGTGGCAGTTGTTAACTTCTCATGGGGAGGGGTAACTGGCCTCAAAAGGGTTGTGGTTAGTGCAGACCTCCCAGTAGAATGTTTGTTGGGCAATGACCTAGAGAGTTCTCTATGGTCAGAAGTGGAGTACAGGACTCATGCAGAGATGTTAGGTATATCATCACATGTCCTTGCTGTGACCAGGTCACAGGCCAAAAAGTGCCTCACTGAACCTCAGGTCTTGGATCCTGGAACAATGGACCAAGCACCTACCAAGAAGAAGAACAGGAGGGTCAAGGCTGTGCCTTCCCCCCTGCCTCAGAGTGATGATCAGCCTTCCCAGGAAGCTGATCTAGAGGACCCTGAAGGAACTGTCCCTGAAGAGCTTGAACCTGATCAGGTTGAGTTTCTGGGGACAGGGGGACCTTCAAGGGCTGACTTGAGGCAGGCTCAGTTATCCTGTCCCTGTCTTGAACCCCTCAGACAGCTGGCTGCTGCTGAGGCTGCTGGGAATGCTCAAGGTACCCATAAAGTGTATTGGGATGAAGGGCTCCTTTATTCAGAGGCTAGAGACCCCAAGCCTGGTGCTACCAGGAGGTTGGTTATACCTCTGCAATTTAGGGGCTTCCTTCTTACCTTGGCCCATGATATTCCTTTAGCAGGACACTTAGGCCAGAACAAGACTTGGGACAGGCTTGTCCCTCACTTTCACTGGCCTCACATGAATGAAGATACAAAGGAGTTTTGTCACTCCTGTGTGACCTGCCAAGCCAGTGGCAAATCAGGTGGCACAACAAAGGCCCCCCTAATACCACTACCTGTGGTGGGGGTCCCCTTTGAAAGAGTGGGAATAGATATAGTGGGTCCCATGGATCCTCCCACTGCATCTGGGCACAGATTTATACTGGTGGTAGTGGATCATGCCACCAGGTATCCAGAGGCAATTCCCCTTAGGACCACTACAGCACCTGTTGTGGCCAGGGCCCTGCTGGGAGTATTCTCCAGAGTGGGGTTTCCTAAGGAGGTAGTTTCTGACAGAGGTACCAACTTCATGTCAGGATACTTGATAGCTATGTGGATGAAATGTGGTGTCAACTACAAGTTCACCACCCCTTATCACCCACAATGCAATGGGCTTGTTGAGAGATTCAACAAGACCCTAAAGGGTATGATCAAAGGATTACCTGAAAAGCTCAGGCGAAGATGGGACATCCTTCTACCCTGCCTTCTGTTTGCTTACAGAGAGGTCCCACAAAAAGGAGTTGGCTACAGCCCCTTTGAATTGTTGTTTGGGCACCCTGTAAGAGGCCCACTGTGTTTGGTGAAGGAAGGATGGGAGTTACCTCTCAAAAAGCCTAAGCAAGACATAGTGGACTATGTACTTGGTCTCCGCTCCAGGATGGCTGAGTATATGGAGAAGGCATCCAAAAACCTTGAGGCAAGCCAGGCCTTACAGAAAGCTTGGCATGACCAAAAGGCTGTCTTGGTTGAGTTTCAGCCAGGACAGAAGGTATGGGTGTTGGAGCCAGTGGCCCCAGCAGCACTCCAAGACAAATGGTCTGGACCCCATACAATCCTGGAAAAGAAGGGAGAGGTTACCTACTTGGTGGACCTAGGAACTCCCAGGAGTCCCCACAGGGTACTCCATGTTAACAGGTTAAACGCATATGTTGACAGGGCAGACATGGGCTTGCTCATGGCTACAGATGAGGGACAGGAGGAAGAGAGTGACCCTCTCCCAGACCTGTTGTCTCAGAACCCTGAAGATGGCTCAGTTGAAGGAGTGACCCTTGGAGGCAACCTCACTGCCCATCAGCAGACTGAATGTAGACAAGTTCTACAATCATTTCAACATCTGTTTTCCCTAATACCTAGCCAAACTGACTGGTGTACCCATGTGGTGGACACCAGTGACAGTCTGCCTGTAAAGAACAAGCTTTACAGACAACCTGACCACGTCAGGGACTGTATAAAGGCTGAGGTACATAAAATGCTGGAATTAGGTGTCATTGAACCCTCAGAGAGCCCCTGGTCTAGCCCAGTGGTTCTGGTCCCCAAACCTCACACCAAAGATGGCAAGAGAGAGATGAGGTTCTGTGTGGATTACAGAGGACTCAATGCTGTCACCAGGACAGATGCACACCCTATTCCAAGGGCAGATGAGCTCATAGACAAACTAGCTTCTGCTAAGTTTTTGAGCACATTTGACTTGACAGCTGGCTATTGGCAAATCAGATTAGCTGAGGAGTCTAAGGCCAAAACAGCATTCTCAACCCCAGGTGGGCACTACCAATTTGTGGTGATGCCCTTTGGTCTGAAGAATGCACCTGCCACCTTCCAAAGGTTGGTGAATCAAGTCCTTACTGGGTTGGATGACTTTTGCGCAGCATATCTTGATGACATTGCTGTCTTTAGCTCCACCTGGGAGGATCACCTGATCCACCTGAAGAAGGCTCTTGAGGCTCTGCAAAGGGCAGGCCTCACTATCAAGGCCACTAAGTGCCAGATAGGGCAGAGTAAGGTTGTGTATTTGGGCCACCTTGTAGGTGGAGGCCAAGTTCAACCACTGGAGAGTAAGATACAATCCATCAAGGACTGGTCTCCTCCAACCACCCAGACTCAAGTTCGAGCTTTCTTGGGCTTGACTGGGTACTACAGGAAGTTTGTTAAGAACTATGGGTCCATTGTGACTCCTCTTAATGATCTGACATCCAAGAAGATGCCCAAAAAGGTTCAGTGGACAGTAAGCTGTCAAAAGGCATTTGATGACCTGAAGGAGGCCATGTGCTCTGCACCTATCCTGAAAAGTCCTGACTACTCCAAAGAGTTTATTGTCCAAACAGATGCTTCTGAGTTGGGTGTGGGAGCTGTGCTGTCACAACTTAATGTAGATGGTCAAGAACAACCCATTGCTTTTATTAGCAGAAGGTAGACCCCCAGAGAGAAGAATTGGTCAGCTATTGAGAGGGAAGCCTTTGCTGTGGTGTGGGCCCTGAAGAAGCTGAGGCCATACTTGTTTGGCACTCACTTCAAGATTCAGACCGACCATAAGCCCCTCTTGTGGCTAAATCAGATGAAGGGTGAAAACCCCAAACTGCTTAGGTGGTCCATTTCCCTACAGGGGATGGACTTTACAGTGGAGCACCGGCCAGGTACTGACCATGGGAATGCAGATGGTCTCTCCAGGTACTTCCACTTAGGACATGAAGACGAGACTGGTCAAGGCTAGTTTAATGTCCCAGCGTTTGGGGGGGGGTTGTGTAGGAGAGTAGGGTCTGCTATCCTATGGTCACCCCAAATTTTTGCTTTTTGCTTCACTGGTTTTTGACATATTGAGGCTGTGGGCCTGCCAATCAGACCCCCAGCCTGCTGTTCTCTCTACTAAATTTCCACTATGCACCCTAGGTGCATAACCAATTGGAAGTGGATCACCCTGTGAGCCCCTGTAGCAGTGTACACTAGGTACCCAGGGCATTGGTGTACCCAAGGCCTGCCAGGGGCTGAAGCATGTATTATGCCACCACAGGCTTGGCCTAACAATCTGACACAACTGGCTGATCACTCAGCTGGGTTAAGTTGGTGTAATCACCTCTTACTTAGGTGTAGTATACCTATACCTAACCTTAAATGGGACACCTGGTAACCTATAAGTCACTCCTATGGCAGGCCTTAACAATCCTGAAGGCAGAGTGCTTGGTTCCATGTGAGATGGTGCTCTGGCATGAGCTGAGCCTGTCTGCAGTTGTCGGAACAACTTCCTTCTACTGTTTTCAGATATTGTCATACCATATACTCTTAAGTGCATTATGAACCTCGCGGTTAAATGCTATCTTTGGTTTGGCTTTATCAAAACATGTCGAGTAAGGTGTCATACGAATTGGAATACTAACCCCTCGCCAATTCTGGCGACGGGGTTAGCATTCCACCCTTCTAGAGGGACACGACATGTACAGTAACTGAAACCCGGGTAAAATCAGACATAGCCTCAGCTCCACAAAATGGATGCTGCCACCACAAACACAAGTCTGCCCTCCTGCTGCTGGGAGTCCTTCCAGCTTGGGAGGTGTGGACAAAGGGTTTCCTGCCAGGGGAGGTGCATGCACCACCCCAGACAGGATTTTGTGTATTGGTCAGGTAGGGCTTGAAAGAAACCAGACATGCCTGTGGCTCACAAGGAGCCTCGGTGCATATGCCAGTTCAAACCGGTCCTGGGGCACACCAGTCCCGGGCCTTGGGCGAGCTGGACAAAGGATTGGGGGTGTAACCACCCCCCTTCCTGGTCCCACCCCTAGGGAGGGACCTAGCAGGTAGTCCGGCCCCTAGAATCCGCTTAAAGGTAGGAGCTGTGTCCTAAGACTTCAGACATCCTGGAATCAACTTGAAACTAAGAAGAAGACGGGAACTTCGACATTCTGCTGCACAGAAGACGGAAGGAAATCTCCCCTGTGGTCAGGGAGTGACCACCTTGCTAACGCAAGCACCATCCAGCGAATCAACTTCTGCTTTGCCGCTGCCTCCCGCCAGAGCCCGAGCCCAGAGACTGACAAGAACTGGACCTCCAGACCTCTCACCACCCGATTCACAGTCCCTGAAAAGAGGAGACCCGTGGAGGCAACGAGACACGTGGAGCCAGCCATCTTGAAATGACCACGACAAGCTGCAAGTGCAACAACCGAGGCTCCCTCCAAGTTGTGCTTTGGGATCTGAGAAGCCCAACCCTCGAGCAGCATCTGCACCAAAGGTGAGCCCTCCAGCATCTCCACGATCTGCGTGGGCCCCTTCTGCATTTTGCCACTCGACGCGCCTAACCGGTTGCTGGCCCGCTGGCTAGTGGCCATCTTGGCGACGAACTTCAAGAACTACACTGCTGGTCTGGTTGCTCCAGACTGGCCCTTGCTCCCCTCCAAAGGAGCAATCCCTCTGACCTTGCTGGTCAGAACCATCAGCTTATCTTGTTCTCCGCAACAATTGCTTTTGCCAAGGCTTGTTTGCTTCGATCAAGTCGCCGACACCGCCGACAGTGAGAGCCTGCGTGGGACAGCTCGTGAACCGACTCCTGGACGTCGTCGACCTTCAGGGACCACGTGGCTGCAGAGACAAGCTGCACCTTTCTTCCTGTTTGCACCCGACATCGCCTGGTACCCACCTGGTGCCACGCTGGTCACTGGCTAGTGACTGTGAACACTGTCCCCTCTGCTTACAGGTCTTCTACAACTCCGATCCACTCTTGGATCCACCGCATCCCTTCCGGACCGACCGCCTGCAGCATCTTTGTCCACAGGCTCCATTGACCCGATAGAAGAAACCCGACGCACTTCGACACCTATGCACCCGCTTCCTGTGGGTGAGGTAAAGCTGGCACTCCGGTGCCCAAGTGTAGAGTGACATCTCTAGTGTCTGTGTTTCCAATCTTAAGGTCATAGTCCATCCGGAAGACCCTTTTTGCAGTAACTTTGTACTTTTTACGCATCCATTGAAAACCTATGGGAGCACGCGTGTGACTATTTGCTCTGCACACGCACCCCGTGGACCTCCTGGTCACTAACTGAAGTTAGCTCCTTGTAGGCCCAGCGATTCTAGAGGCCCTAGGCCTTTTCCCTTTTCTGTTCGTGGTACTTATACCACTATTTTAGTATATGGTTTGAGCGGCCACCAGGGCCTATCCATATAAAGTGCAACTTCTGTGTATTCTACTGTAATCTTGTTTGACGATTTGTGCTCCTGTGCTCATAAAGAGACTAGGGGTTACTTTGAGAAATAAATACATATATATTTTGAATATATCTGTGTGGTGTCCTTTCATTGGTATAAAAGGGGGTTGCATTTGGTAAAACAGCTGGCTTAACACGCTTCACGAGTTTAGCCTCAAAGACTGCTTAGCCTACGCTACCACTAGGGCAGCAAGTCCGAAAAGGTTGACTTACAACCACACCATAAGGGTTGCTTGGCATGGTACAAGGTGGTCACTTTAACTAGTGAACATCATATACCAGGCCAACTTCTCACATTTCCCTAGGTGCCGGCAGAGCTAGGGTTCAAAAACTACAGCTAGGCACTTGGCCAAAAAAGTGTCATTTTTCACTGCAAAATTGAGGTGTGACCATGTTGCGTTTCGCGCCGTTTCCTGTCGCGGGCACTAGGCGACCCGCACAAGTGAGGTACCATTTTTCTCGTAGGGCTTTGGGGAACGCGGGGTGGGTGGAAATTTGTGGATCCACGCAGATTCCAGAACTTTCCATCACAGAAATATGTGGAAAATGTGTGTTTTTTGTCCATTTTTTACGTTTGCAAGGGATTCTGGGTAACAGACCCTGGTGGGAGGCACTCAAGTGACCCCATCCTGGATTCTCCTGGGTGTCTAGTTTTCAAAAATATATAGGTTTGATAGGTTTCCCTAGGTGCCGGCAGGGCTAGGGTTCAAAAACTACAGCTAGTCACTTTGCCAAAAAAGGGTAATTTTTCACTGCAAAATTGAGGTGTGACCACGTAGCGTTTTGCGCTGTTTCCTGTCGCGGGCACTAGGCCGACCCGCACAAGTGAGGTACCATTTTTCTCATAGGACTTTGGGGAACGCGGGGTGGGTGGAAATTTGTGGATCCACGCAGAATCCAGAACTTTCCATCACAGGAATGTGGGAAAATGTGTTTTTTTGTCAAATTTTTAGGTTTGCAAGGGATTCTGGGTAACAGACCCTGGTGGGAGGCACTCAAGTCACCCCATCCTGGATTTCCCTGGGTGTCTAGTTTTCAAAAATATATAGGTTTGCTAGGTTTCCCTAGGTTCCGGCAGAGCTAGGGTTCAAAAACTACAGCTAGGCACTTTGCCAAAAAAGGGTCATTTTTCATTGCAAAATTGAGGTGTGACCACGTTGCGTTTTGCGCCGTTTCCTGTCACGGGCACTAGGCCGCCCCACACAAGTGAGGTACCATTTTTCTCGTAGGACTTTGGGGAACGCGGGGTGGGTGGAAATTTGTGCATCCACGCAGATTCCAGAACTTTCCATCACAGAAATGTGGGGAAAATTTGTTTTTTTTGTCAATTCTGTAGGTTTGCATGGAATTCTGGGTTTTAGACCCTGGTGGGAGGCACTCAAGTCACGCCATCCTGGATTCCCCTGGGTGTCTAGTTTTCAAAAATATATAGGTTTGCTAGGTTTCCCTAGGTGCCGGCAGAGCTAGGGTTAAATAACTCCAGCTAGTCACTTTGCCAAAAAAGGGTCATTTTTCACTGCAAAATTGAGGTGTGACCACGTAGCGTTTTGCGCTGTTTCCTGTCGCAGGCACTAGGCCGACCCGCACAAGTGAGGTACCACTTTTCTCATAGGACTTTGGGGAACGCGGGGTGGGTGGAAATTTGTGGATCCACGCAGATTCCAGAACTTTCCATCACAGGAATGTGGGGAAAATGTGTTTTTTTGTCATTTTTTTAGGTTTGCAAATGATTCTGGGTAACAGACCCTGGTGGGAGGCACTCAAGTCACCTCATCCTGGATTCCCCTGGGTGTCTAGTTTTTCAAAAATATATAGGTTTGCTAGGTTTCCCTAGGTGCCGGCAGAGCTAGGGTTCAAAAACTACAGCTAGGCACTTTGCCAAATAAGTGTCATTTTTCACTGCAAAATTGAGGTGTGACCACGTTGCGTTTTGCGCCGTTTCCTGTCGCGGGCACTAGGCCGCCCCGCACAAGTGAGGTACCATTTTTCTCGTAGGACTTTGGGGAACGCGGGGTGGGTGGAAATTTGTGCATCCACGCAGATTCCAGAACTTTCCATCACAGAAATGTGGGGAAAATTTGTTTTTTTTGTCAATTCTTTAGGTTTGCAAGGAATTCTGGGTAACAGACCCTGGTAGGAGGCACTCAAGTCACCCCATCCTGGATTCCCCTGGGTGTCTAGTTTTCAAAAATATATAGGTTTGCTAGGTTTCCCTAGATGCCGGCAGAGCTAGGTTTAAAAAACAACAGCTAGTCACTTTACGAAAAAAGGGTCATTTTTCACTGCAAAATTGAGGTGTGACCACGTTACGTTTTGCGCCGTTTCCTGTTGCGGGCACTAAGCCGACCCGCACAAGTGAGGTACCATTTTTCTCGTAGGACTTTGGGGAACGCGGGGTGGGTGGAGATTTGTAGATCCACACAGATTCCAGAACTTTCCATCACAGAAATGTGGGGAAAATGTTTTTATTTGTCAATTTGTTACGTTTGCAAGGGATTCTGGGTAACAGACCCTGGTGGGAGGCACTCAAGTGACCCCATCCTGGATTCCCCTGGGTGTCTAGTTTTCAAAAATATATAGGTTTGCTAGGTTTCCCTAGGTGCCGGCAGGGCTAGGGTTAAAAAACTACAGCTAGGCACTTTGCCAAAAAACGGTAATTTTTCACTGCAAAATTGAGGTGTGACCACGTTGCGTTTTGCGGCATTTCCTTTCGCGGGCACTAGGCCGACCCGCACAAGTGAGGTACCAGTTTTCTTGTAGGACTTTGGGGAACGCGGGGTGGGTGGAAATTTGTGGATCCACGCAGATTCCAGAACTTTCCATCACAGAAATGTGGGAAAAATGTGTTTTTTTTGTCAATTTTTTAGGTTTGCAAGGGATTCTGGGTAACAGACCCTGGTGGGAGGCACTCAACTCACCACATCCTGGATTCCCCTGGGTGTCTAGTTTTCAAAAATATATAGGTTTGCTAGGTTTCCCTAGGTGCCGGCAGAGCTAGGGTTCAAAAACTACAGCTAGGCACTTTGCCAAAAAAAGGTAATTTTTCACTGCAAAATTGAGGTGTGACAACATTGCTTTTTTCGCCGTTTCCTGTCGCGGGCACTAGGCCGACCCGCACAAGTGAGGTACCATTTTTCTCGTAGGACTTTGGGGAACGTTGGGTGGGTGGAAATTTGTAGATCCACGCAGATTCCAGAACTTTCCATCACAGAAATGTGGGGAAAATGTGTGTTTTTTTGTCCATTTTTTACGTTTGCAAGGGATTCTGGGTAACAGACCCTGGTGGGAGGCACTCAAGTCTTCCCATCCTGGATTCCCCTGGGTGTCTAGTTTACAAAAATATATAGGTTTTCTAGGTTTCCCTAGGTGCTGGCAGAGCTAGGGTTCAAAAACTACAGCTAGTCACTTTGCCAAAAAAGGGTCATTTTTCACTGCAAAATTGAGGTGTGACCACGTTGCGTTTTGCGCCGTTTTCTGTCACGGGCACTAGGCCGACCCGCACAAGTGAGGTACCATTTTTCTCGTAGGGCTTTGGGGAACGCGGGGTGGGTGGAAATTTGTGGATCCACGCAGATTCCTGAACTTTCCATCACAGGAAATGTGGGAAAATGTGTTTTTTTGTCAAATTTTTAGGTTTGCAAGGGATTCTGGGTAACAGACCCTGGTGGGAGGCACTCAAGTCACCCCATCCTGGATTTCCCTGGGTGTCTAGTTTTCAAACATATATAGGTTTGCTAGGTTTCCCTAGGTGCCGGCAGAGCTAGGGTTAAAAAACTACAGCTAGGCACTTTGCCAAAAAAAGGTAATTTTTCACTGCAAAATTGAGGTGTGACAACATTGCGTTTTGCGCCGTTTCCTGTTGGGGGCACTAGGCCGACCCGCACAAGTGAGGTACCATTTTTCTTGTAGGACTTTGGGGAACGTTGGGTGGGTGGAAATTTGTACATCCACACAGATTCCAGAACTTTCCATCACAGAAATGTGGGGGAAATGTGTGTTTTTTTGTCCATTTTTTACGTTTGCAAGGGATTCTGGGTAACAGACCCTGGTGGGAGGCACTCAAGTCTTCCCATCCTGGATTCCCCTGGGTGTCTAGTTTACAAAAATATATAGGTTTTCTAGGTTTCCCTAGGTGCTGGCAGAGCTAGGGTTCAAAAACTACAGCTAGTCACTTTGCCAAAAAAGGGTCATTTTTCACTGCAAAATTGAAGTGTGACCACGTTGCGTTTTGCGCCGTTTCCTGTCGCGGGCACTAGGCCGACCCGCACAAGTGAGGTACCATTTTTCTCATAGCACTTTGGGGAATGCGGGGTGGGAGGAAATTTGTAGATCCACACATATTCCAGAACTTTCCATCACAGAAATGTGGGGAAAATTTGTTTTTTTGTCAATTTTTTTAGGTTTGCAAGGGATTCTGGGTAACAGACCCTGGTGGAAGGCACTCAAGTGACCCCATCCTGGATTCCCCTGGGTGTCTAGTTTTGAAAAATATATAGGTTTGATAGGTTTCCCTAGGTGCCGGCAGGGCTAGGGTTCAAAAACTACAGCTAGTCACTTTGCCAAAAAAGGGTAATTTTTCACTGCAAAAGTGAGGTGTGAACACGTTGCGTTTTGTGCCGTTTTCTGTCACGGGCACTAGGCCGACCCGCACAAGTGAGGTACCAGTTTTCTCGTAGGACTTTGGGGAATGCGGGGTGGGTGGAAATTTGTGGATCCAGGCAGATTCCAGAACTTTCCATCACAGAAATATGGGGAAAATGTGTTTTTTTTTGTCAATTTTTTAAGTTTGCAAGGGATTCTGGGTAACAGACCCTGGTGGGAGGCACTCAACTCACCACATCCTGGATTCCCCTGGGTGTCTAGTTTTCAAAAATATATAGGTTTGCTAGGTTTCTCTAGGTGCTGGCAGAGCTAGGGTTCAAAAACTACAGCTAGGCACTTTGCCAAAAAAGTGTCATTTTTCACTGCAAAATTGAGGTGTGACCATGTTGCGTTTCGCGCCGTTTCCTGTCACGGGCACTAGGCGACCCGCACAAGTGAGGTACCATTTTTCTCGTAGGACTTTGGGGAACGCGGGGTGGGTGGAAATTTGTGGATCCACCGCAGATTCCAGAACTTTCCATCACAGAAATGTGGGGAAAATATGTTTTTTTTGTCCATTTTTTACGTTTGCAAGTGATTCTGGGTAACAGACCCTGGTGGGAGGCACTCAAGTCACCCCATCCTGTATTCCCCTGGGTGTCTAGTTTACAAAAATATATAGGTTTGCTAGGTTTCCCTAGGTGCCAGCAGAGCTAGGGTTAAAAAACTACAGCTAGGCACTTTGCCAAAAAAGGGTCATTTTTCACTGCAAAATTGAGGTGTGACCACGTTGCATTTTGCGCCATTTCCTGTCGCGGGCACTAGGCCGACCCGCACAAGTGAGGTACCATTTTTCTCATAGGACTTTGGGGAACGCGGGGTGGGTGGAAATTTGTGGATCCACGCAGATTCCAGAACTTTCCATCACAGGAATGTGGGGAAAATGTGTTTTTTTGTCAAATTTTTAGGTTTGCAAGGGATTCTGTGTAACAGACCCAGGTGGGAGGCACTCAAGTCACCCCATCCTGGATTTCCCTGGGTATCTAGTTTTCAAAAATATATAGGTTTGCTAGTTTTCCCTAGGTGCCGGCAGAGCTAGGGTTCAAAAACTACAGCTAGGCACTTTGCCAAAAAAGGGTCATTTTTCACTGCAAAATTGAGGTGTGACCACGTTGCGTTTTGCGCCGTTTCCTGTCACGGACACTAGGCCGCCCCGCACAAGTGAGGTACCATTTTTCTCGTAGGACTTTGGGGAACGCGGGGTGGGTGGAAGTTTGTGCATCCACGCAGATTCCAGAACTTTCCATCACAGGAATGTGGGGAAAATGTGTTTTTTTGTCAATATTTTAGGTTTGCAAGGGATTCTGGGTAACAGACCCTGATGGGAGGCACTCAAGTCACCCTATCCTGGATTCCCCTGGGTGTCTAGTTTTCAAAAATATATAGGTTTGCTAGGTTTCCCTAGGTGCCGGCAGAGCTAGGGTTAAAAAACTACAGCTAGGCACTTTGCCAAAAAAGGGTCATTTTTCATTGCAAAATTGAGGTGTGACCACGTTGCGTTTTGCACCATTTCCTGTCGTGGGCACTAGGCCGCTGTAGGAGAGTAGGGTCTGCTATCCTATGGTCACCCCAAATTTTTGCTTTTTGCTTCACTGGTTTTTGACATATTGAGGCTGTGGGCCTGCTAATCAGACCCCCAGCCTGCTGTCCTCTCTAACTAAATTGACACTATGCACCCTAGGTGCATAACCAATTGGAAGTGGATCACTGTGAGAAGTTGGCCTGGTATATGATGTTCACTAGTTAAAGTGACCACCTTGTACCATGCCAAGCGACCCTTATGGTGTGGTTGTAAGTCAACCTTTTCGGACTAGCTGCCCTAGTGGTAGCGTAGGCTAAGCAGTCTTTGAGGCTAAACTCGTGAAGCGTGTTAAGCCAGCTGTTTTACCAAATGTAACCCCCTTTTATACCAATGAAAGGACACCACACCGATATATATTGAAAATATATATGTATTTATTTCTCAAAGTAACCCCTAGACTCTTTATGAGCAGAGGAGCACAAATCGTTAAACAAGAATACGTTAGAATACACAGAAAATGCACTTTATATGGATAGGCCCTGGTGGCCGCTCAAACCATATACTAAAATAGTGGTATAAGTACCACGAACAGAAAAGGGAAAAGGCCTAGGGCCTCTAGAATCGCTGGGCCTACAAGGAGCTAACTTCAGTTAGTGACCAGGAGATCCACGGGTGGCCTGTGCAGAGCAAATAGTCACACGCGAGCTCCCATAGATTTTCAATGGGTGCGTAAAAGTTACAAAGTTACTGCAAAAAGGATCTTCCGGATGGACTATGAACTCAAGATTGGAAACACAGACACTAGAGATGATACTCTACACTTGGGCACCGGAGTGCCAGCTTTACCTCACCCAAAGAAAGCGGGTGCATAGGTCTCGAAGTGCGTCGGGTTTCTTCTATCTGTTCAATGGAGCCTGTGGACAAAGATGCTGCAGGCGATCGGTCCGGAAGAGATGCGGTGGATCCAAGGGTGGATCGGAGTTGTAGAAGACCTGTAAGCAGAGGGGACAGTGTTCACAGTCACTAGCCAGTGACCAGCGTGGCACCAGGTGGGTACCAGGCGATGTCGGGCGCAAACAGGAAGGAAGTTGTAGCTTGTCTCTGCAGCCACGTGGTCCCTGAAGGTCGACAACGTCCAGGATTCGGTTCACGAGCTGTCCCGCGCAGGCTTTCGCTGTCGGCGGTGTCGGCGACTTGATCAAAACAAACAAGCCTTGGCAAAAGCAATTGTTGTGGGAAACAAAATAAGCTGATGGTTCTGACCAGCAAGGTCAGAGGGACTGCTCCTTTGGAGGGGCGCAAGGGCCAGTCTGGTGCAACCAGACCAGCGGTGTAGTTCTTGAAGTTCGTCGCCAAGATGGCCACTAGCCAGCGGGCCAGCAACCGGGTAGGCGCGTCGAGTGGCAAAATGCAGAAGGGCCCCACGCAGATCGTGGAGATGCTGGAGGGCTCACCTTTGGTGCAGATGCTGCTTGGGTGTTGGGCTTCTCAGATCCCAAAGCACAACTAGGAGGGAGCCTCGGTTGTTGCGCTTGCAGCTTGTCGTGGTCGTTTCAAGATGGCTGGCTCCACATGTCTCGGTGCCTCCACGGGTCTCCTCTTTTCAGGGACTGTGGATCGGGCGGTGAGAGGTCTGGAGGTCCAGGTCTTGACAGTCTCTGGGCTCGGGCTCCGGCGGGAGGCGGCGGCAAAGCAGATGTTGATTCGCTGGATGGTGCTTGCGTTAGCAAGGTGGTCACTCCCTGACCACAGGGGAGATTGGCTTCAGTCCTCTGTGCGGCAGAGCGTCGAAGTTCCCGTCTTCTTCTTGTAGTTAAGTTGATTCCAGGATGTCTGAAGTCTTAGGACACAGCTCCTACCTTTAAGCGGATTCTAGGGGCCGGACTACCTGCTAGGTCCCTCCCTAAGGGTGGGACCAGGAAGGGGGGTGGTTACACCCCCAATCCTTTGTCCAGCTCGCCCCAGGCCCGGGACTGGTGTGCCCCAGGACCGGATTGAACTGGCATATGCACCGAGGCTCCTTGTGAGCCTCAGGCATGTCTGGTTTCTTTCAAGCCCTACCTGACCAATACACAAAATCCTGTCTGGGGTGGTGCACGCACCTCCCCTGGCAGGAAACCCTTTGTTCACACCTCCCAAGCTGGAAGGACTCCCAGCAGCAGGAGGGCAGACTTGTGTCTGTGGTGGCAGCATCCATTTTGTGGAGCTGAGGCTATGTCTGATTTTACCCGGGTTTCAGGTACTGTACATGTCGTGTCCCTCTAGAAGGGTGGAATGCTAACCCGTCGCCAGAATTGGCGAGGGGTTAGTATTCCAATTCGTATGACACCTTACTCGACATGTTTTGATAAAGCCAAACCAAAGATAGCATTTAACCGCGAGGTTCATAATGCACTTAAGAGTATATGGTATGACGATATCTGGAAACAGTAGAAGGAAGTGGTTCCGACCACTGCAGACAGGCTCAGCTCATGCCAGAGCACCATCTCACATGGAACCAAGCACTCTGCCTTCAGGATTGTTAAGGCCTGCCATAGGAGTGACTTATAGGTTACCAGGTGTCCCATTTAAGGTTAGGTATAGGTATACTACACCTAAGTAAGAGGTGGTTACACCAACTTACCCCAGCTGAGTGATCAGCCAGTTGTGTCAAATTTGTTAGGCCAAGCCTGGGGTGGCATAATACATGCTTCAGCCCCTGGTAGGCCTTAGATACACCAATGCCCTGGGTACCTAGTGTACACTGGTACAGGGGCTCACAGGGTGATCCACTTCCAATTGGTTATGCACCTAGGGTGCATAGTGTAAATTTAGTAGAGAGAACAGCAGGCTGGGGGTCTGATTGGCAAGCCCACAGCCTCAATATGTCAAAAACCAGTGAAGCAAAAAGCAAAAATTTGGGGTGACCATAGGATAGCAGACCCTACTCTCCTACACAACCCCCCCCCCCCCAAACGCAGGGACATTAAACTAGCCTTGACCAGTCTCGTCTTCATGTCCTAAGTGGAAGTACCTGGAGAGACCATCTGCATTCCCTGTAGGGAAATGGACCACCTAAGCAGTTTGGGGTTTTCACCCTTCATCTGATTTAGCCACAAGAGGGGCTTATGGTCGGTCTGAATCTTGAAGTGAGTGCCAAACAAGTATGGCCTCAGCTTCTTCAGGGCCCACACCACAGCAAAGGCCTCCCTCTCAATAGCTGACCAATTCTTCTCTCTGGGGGTTAACCTCCTGCTAATAAAAGCAATGGGTTGGTCTTGACCATCTACATTAAGTTGTGACAGCACAGCTCCCACACCCAACTCAGAAGCATCTGTTTGGACAATAAACTCTTTGGAGTAGTCAGGACTTTTCAGGATAGGTGCAGAGCACATGGCCTCCTTCAGGTCATCAAATGCCTTTTGACAGCTTACTGTCCACTGAACCTTTTTGGGCATCTTCTTGGATGTCAGATCATTAAGAGGAGTCACAATGGACCCATAGTTCTTAACAAACTTCCTGTAGTACCCAGTCAAGCCCAAGAAAGCTCGAACTTGAGTCTGGGTGGTTGGAGGAGACCAGTCCTTGATGGATTGTATCTTACTCTTCAGTGGTTGAACTTGGCCTCCACCTACAAGGTGGCCCAAATACACAACCTTACTCTGCCCTATCTGGCACTTAGTAGCCTTGATAGTGAGGCCTGCCCTTTGCAGAGTCTCAAGAGCCTTCTTCAGGTGGATCAGGTGATCCTCCCAGGTGGAGCTAAAGACAGCAATGTCATCAAGATATGCTGCACAAAAGTCATCCAACCCAGTAAGGACTTGGTTCACCAGCCTTTGGAAGGTGGCAGGTGCATTCTTCAGACCAAAGGGCATCACCACAAATTGGTAGTGCCCACCTGGGGTTGAGAATGCTGTTTTGGCCTTAGACTCCTCAGCTAATCTGATTTGGCAATAGCCAGCTGTCAAGTCAAATGTGCTCAAAAACTTAGCAGAAGCTAGTTTGTCTATGAGCTCATCTGCCCTTGGAATAGGTTGTGCATCTGTCCTGGTGACAGCATTGAGACCCCTGTAGTCCACACAGAACCTCATCTCTCTCTTGCCATCTTTGGTGTGCGGTTTGGGGACCAGAACCACTGGGCTAGCCCAGAGGCTCTCTGAGGGTTCAATGACACCTAATTCCAGCATTTTATGTACCTCAGCCTTTATACAGTCCCTGACGTGGTCAGGTTGTCTGTAAAGCTTGTTCTTTACAGGCAGACTGTCACCAGTGTCCACCACATGGGTACACCAGTCAGTTTGGCTAGGTATTAGGGAAAACAGATGTTGAAATGATTGTAGAACTTGTCTACATTCAGTCTGCTGATGGGCAGTGAGGTTGCCTCCAAGGGTCACTCCTTCAACTGAGCCATCTTCAGGGTTCTGAGAAAACAGGTCTGGGAGAGGGTCACTCTCTTCCTCCTGTCCCTCATCTGTAGCCATGAGCAAGCCCATGTCTGCCCTGTCAACATATGCTTTTAACCTGTTAACATGGAGTACCCTGTGGGGGCTCCTGGGAGTTCCTAGGTCCACCAAGTAGGTGACCTCTCCCTTCTTTTCCAGGATTGTATGGGGTCCAGACCATTTGTCTTGGAGTGCTGCTGGGGCCACTGGCTCCAACACCCATACCTTCTGTCCTGGCTGAAACTCAACCAAGACAGCCTTTTGGTCATGCCAAGCTTTCTGTAAGGCCTGGCTTGCCTCAAGGTTTTTGGATGCCTTCTCCATATACTCAGCCATCCTGGAGCGGAGACCAAGTACATAGTCCACTATGTCTTGTTTAGGCTTTTTGAGAGGTAACTCCCATCCTTCCTTCACTAAACACAGTGGGCCTCTTACAGGGTGCCCAAACAACAATTCAAAGGGGCTGTAGCCAACCCCCTTTTGTGGGACCTCTCTGTAAGCAAACAGAAGGCAGGGTAGAAGGATGTCCCATCTTCGCCTGAGCTTTTCAGGTAATCCTTTGATCATACCCTTTAAGGTCTTGTTGAATCTCTCAACAAGCCCATTGCATTGTGGGTGATAAGGAGTGGTGAACTTGTAGTTGACACCACATTCCTTCCACATAGCTGTCAAGTATCCTGACATGAAGTTGGTACCTCTGTCAGAAACCACCTCCTTAGGAAACCCCACTCTGGAGAATACTCCCAGCAGGGCCCTGGCCACAACAGGTGCTGTAGTGGTCCTAAGGGGAATTGCCTCTGGATACCTCGTGGCATGATCCACTACCACCAGTATAAATCTGTGCCCAGATGCAGTGGGAGGATCCATGGGACCCACTATATCTATTCCAACTTTTTCAAAGGGGACCCCCACCACAGGTAGTGGTATTAGGGGGGCCTTTGTTGTGCCACCTGATTTGCCACTGCCTTGGCATGTCACACAGGAGTAACAAAACTCCTTTGTATCTTCATTCATATGAGGCCAGTGGAAGTGAGGGACAAGCCTGTCCCAAGTCTTGTTCTGGCCTAAGTGTCCTGCTAAAGGAATATCATGGGCCAAGGTAAGAAGGAAGCCCCTAAATTGCAGAGGTATGACCAACCTCCTGGTGGCACCAGGCTTGGGGTCTCTAGCCTCTGAATAAAGGAGCCCATCATCCCAATACACTTTATGGGTACCTTGAGCATTCCCAGAAGCCTCAGCAGCAGCCAGCTGTCTGAGGGGTTCAAGAGAGGGACAGGATAACTGAGCCTGCCTCAAGTCAGCCCTTGAAGGTCCCCCTGTCCCCAGAAACTCAACCTGATCAGGTTCAAGCTCTTCAGGGACAGTTCCTTCAGGGTTCTCTAGATCAGCTTCCTGGGAAGGTTGATCATCACTCTGAGGCAGGGGGGAAGGCACAGCCTTGACCCTCCTGTTCTTCTTCTTGGTAGGTGATTGGTCCATTGTTCCAGGATCCAAGACCTGTGGTTCAGTAAGGCACTTTTTGGCCTGTGACCTGGTCACAGCAAGGACATGTGGTGATATACCTAACATCTCTGCATGTGTCCTGTACTCCACTTCAGACCACAGAGAACTCTCTAGGTCATTGCCCAACAAACATTCTACTGGGAGGTCTGCACTAACCACAACCCTTTTGAGGCCAGTTACCCCTCCCCATGAGAAGTTAACAACTGCCACACTATGTGAAGTAGTGACATTGCTGGCATTGGTCACCAGGTAATTCTCACCTGGTATGTACTGTCCAGGGTCCACAAAGCCTGGTGTCACCATAGTGACACTGGCACATGTGTCCCTGTAGGCTTGAGCCACTTTTTCATTAATTAAAGGAGTCTGTCTGTACTTGCCCAGGTTACTGGGGCTCACAGTCAGCGACAAATCAATGTCCCCATCACAGATCAAGACTGCCTGTGTCAGGGTTCTGTCTAAGTCAGAATCTCCTTCAGTTCCCATAGTGATTCCCACTACACCCTTTGTCTGGGGACCAACACTGCTAACAGTAGTACTGGGAGCAGGTACCTTAGGGGCAACAGTGTTGGGGGCTCCACCCTTTTTACAATCACTAGTCCAGTGAGTTGTATTCTTGCAATGATTGCACCAGGGTTTCTTTTGACCTTCTTTCTTCTTCCCTTTAGGCTGGGACCCACCCTCTTTAGCAGTAGTTTGGGGCCCTGTTGAAGACTTCTGGTCTTTAGATTTCTGATCTCCACCCTTTTGGTCTGTTTTCTTCTGATCACCCCCTTGGCCCTGGTTCTGGTTCTTTTGCTTAACCCTGGTTCTGACCCATTTGTCTGCCTTCTTTCCCAATTCTTGGGGAGAGGTCAGATCAGAGTCAACCAAGTGTTGATGCAGTTGCTGGTTTTGACAGTTATTTAAAATCTGTTCTCTCATCATCAAATTGTACAATCCTGTATAATCAGATACCTTACTTCCCAGCAACCAACCCTCCAAAGCCTTAGTGGCACATTCAATGTATTCAGACCAGTCCTGAGTCTGTGTCTTCTGGGTGTCTCTGAACATTAACCTGTACTGTTCAGTGGTTAAGCCTAACCCATCAACTAGGACACTCTTCAGGACTCTGTAATTTCTGACATCCTCTTCTCTAGTAGTGAGGAGTCTGTCTCTGCCTCTTCCTTCAAAGGAGAGCCAGAGTATTGCTGCCCACTGGTCTTCAGGAACCTGCTGCACTTTGCAGGCTCTCTCAAGAGCAGTCATCCATTTGTGGATGTCATCCCCACTTTTGTAGGGGGGCACAACCTTAGACAGGTTCCTATTGTCAAAGACCCTATCTTTGTCCTTAGGGACAATGCTGCCACCAGTGGGTATAGACCCACTCTCTTTAGGTCGCCTAGCCTTACTCAGTTTCTCTTCCATCAGGGCTACTTCTAGCTCCTGCTTCCTGATCCTCAGCTGGGCTTCCTGAATTCTGGCCTCATGCTCCCTCCTCTGAGGGGTGGTCATCCTTCTCCTGGAGTGACCTTGAGAGCCTCTAGAGGCATGAGAAGCATTGGATTCACCTGAGTGATTCCTTTGCCTCCCAGACCCCTGGTTAAGTCCACTGGGGAGATCCAATGGGATGATCCCATTGTCAGTCCCCAATAGCCGTAGTTTAGCTGGGCCAAGTATAACACTTGGCACTGGGCTAATTCTCCCTTTATCCTCACTACTTTCTGTATCCTCCCCACTTTCCTCCTCTGTAGTATGATTCTCATCTAAGGGATGACTATTGGAAAGGGGTACTTCAGTAGCATCTTCAGAAGGGGGGCCTCATGTTCCTGTCCCTAAGGGGCCTAACTGTGAGGCTTTCCTGAGAGCTTTCTAATCTTCATCAGCCTGTAAAAGCTCCCTGAGTTCAGCAGAAGTAGGATTCTTGGGCTGTTTAAGGGCCCCTGATATTTGCCAACTGCCTGAGCTCATTTTGATTAAGGGTAGCAAAGATGGATGGTGCCCTCTGGGGGTCACTCTCAACAGAGATGGGTACAGTGGACCCCTCTGCCCCAGCCATTGCTCTTAAGTGTGGGTGGATGTCTTGCAATCTACCTACACTTGGGTTTACCTACTAAACCTATCTAGTAGTTGTAGTCAGGGTGTGCTACTCCCTTTGCTCTACAACAACTAAGTTCAGTAGAACTTAAGTATATCTAATCTTGTTTTATATGTACCTACAGGTACCTATGTGATCTTTTAATTGGTAACCAAGAGATTACAATGGTAAAACACAGCAAGCTCAAATCCAACCGCTGCTCACCAATGTGAGAAGTTGGCCTGGTATATGATGTTCACTAGTTAAAGTGACCACCTTGTACCATGCCAAGCAACCCTTATGGTGTGGTTGTAAGTCAACCTTTTCGGACCAGCTGCCCTAGTGGTAGCGTAGGCTAAGCAGTCTTTGAGGCTAAACTCGTGAAACGTGTTAAGCAAGCTGTTTTACCAAATGCAACCCCCTTTTATACCAATGAAAGGACACCACACAGATATATATTCAAAATATATATGTATTTATTTCTCAAAGTAACCCCTAGTCTCTTTATGAGCACAGGAGCACAAATCGTCAAACAAGATTACAGTAGAATACACAGAAGTTGCACTTTATATGGATAGGCCCTGGTGGCCGCTCAAACCATATACTAAAATAGTGGTATAAGTACCACAAACAGAAAAGGGAAAAGGCCTAGGGCCTCTAGAATCACTGGGCCTACAAGGAGCTAACCTCAGTTAGTGACCAGGAGGTCCACGGGTTGCGTGTGCAGAGCAAATAGTCACACGCGTGCTCGCATAGGTTTTCAATGGGTGCGTAAAAGTTACAAAGTTACTGCAAAAAGGATCTTCCGGATGGACTATGAACTCAAGATTGGAAACACAGACACTAGAGATGATTCTCTACACTTGGGCACCGGAGTGCCAGCTTTACCTCACCCACAGGAAGCGGGTGTATAGGCCTCGAAGTGCGTCGGGTTTCTTCTATCTGTTCAATGGAGCCTGTGGACAAGGATGCTGCAGGCGGTCGGTCCGGAAGGGATGCGGTGGATCCAAGAGTGGATCGGAGTTGTAGAAGACCTGTAAGCAGAGGGGACAGTGTTCACAGTCACTAGCCAGTGACCAGCGTGGCACCAGGTGGGTACCAGGCGATGTCGGGTGCAAACAGGAAGAAAGGTGTAGCTTGTCTCTGCAGCCACGTGGTCCCTGAAGGTCGACGACGTCCAGGAGTCAGTTCACAAGTTGTCCCACGCAGGGTCTCGCTGTCGGCGGTGTCGGCGACTTGATCAAAGCAAACAAGCCTTGGCAAAAGCAATTGTTGTGGAAAACGAGATAAGCTGATGGTTCTGACCAGCAAGGTCAGAGGGACTGCTCCTTTGGAGGGGAGCAAGGGCCTGTCTGGAGCAACCAGACCAGTGGTGTATTTCTTGAAGTTCGTCGCCAAGATGGCCACTAGCCAGCGGGCCATCAACCGGTTAGGCGCGTCGAGTGGCAAAATGCAGAAGGGCCCCACGCAGATCGTGGAGATGCTGGAGGGCTCACCTTTGGTGCAGATGCTGCTCGAGGGTTGGGCTTCTCAGATACCAAAGCACAACTTGGAGGGAGCCTCGGTTGCTGCACTTGCAGCTTGTCGTGGTCGTTTCAAGATGGCTGGCTCCACGTGTCTCGTTGCCTCCACGGGTCTCCTCTTTTCAGGGACTGTGGATCGGGCGTTGAGAGGTCTGGAGGTCCAGGTCTTGTCAGTCTCTGGGCTCGGGCTCCGGCGGGAGGCGGCGGCAAAGCAGATGTTGATTCGCTGGATGGTGCTTGCGTTAGCAAGGTGGTCACTCCCTGACCACAGGGGAGATTTCCTTCAGTCTTCTGTGCAGCAGAATGTCGAAGTTTCCGTCTTCTTCTTAGTTTCAAGTTGATTCCAGGATGTCTGAAGTCTTAGGACACAGCTCCTACCTTTAAGCGGATTCTAGGGGCCGGACTACCTGCTAGGTCCCTCGCTAAGGGTGGGACCAGGAAGGGGGGTGGTTACACCCCCAATCCTTTGTCCAGCTCACCCCAGGCCCGGGACTGGTGTACCCCAGGACCGGATTGAACTGGCATATGCACCGAGGCTCCTTGTGAGCCACAGGCATGTCTGGTTTCTTTCAAGCCCTACCTGACCAATACACAAAATCCTGTCTGGGGTGGTGCACGCACCTCCGCTGGCAGGAAACCCTTTGTCCACACCTCCCAAGCTGGAAGGACTCCCAGCAGCAGGAGGGCAAACTTGTGTCTGTGGTGGCAGCATCCATTTTGTGGAGCTGAGGCTATGTCTGATTTTACCCGGGTTTCAGGTACTGTACATGTCGTGTCCCTCTAGAAGGGTGGAATGCTAACCCCGTCGCCAGAATTGGCGAGGGGTTAGTATTCCAATTCGTATGACACCTTACTCGACATGTTTTGATAAAGCCAAACCAAAGATAGCATTTAACCGCGAGGTTCATAATGCACTTAAGAGTATATGGTATGACGATATCTGGAAACAGTAGAAGGAAGTGGTTCCGACCACTGCAGACAGGCTCAGCTCATGCCAGAGCACCATCTCACATGGAACCAAGCACTCTGCCTTCAGGATTGTTAAGGCCTGCCATAGGAGTGACTTATAGGTTACCAGGTGTCCCATTTAAGGTTAGGTATAGGTATACTACACCTAAGTAAGAGGTGGTTACACCAACTTACCCCAGCTGAGTGATCAGCCAGTTGTGTCAAATTTGTTAGGCCAGGCCAGGGGTGGCACAATACATGCTTCAGCCCCTGGTAGGCCTTGGATACACCAATGCCCTGGGTACCTAGTGTACACTGGTACAGGGGCTCACAGGGTGATCCACTTCCAATTGGTTATGCACCTAGGGTGCATAGTGTAAATTTAGTAGAGAGAACAGCAGGCTGGGGGTCTGATTGGCAGGCCCACAGCCTCAATATGTCAAAAACCAGTGAAGCAAAAAGCAAAAATTTGGGGTGACCATAGGATAGCAGACCCTACTCTCCTACAGGCCCCTTAGGGACTGGAACAGGAGGCCCCCCTTCTGAAAATGCTACTGAGGTACCCCTTTCCAATAGTCACCCCTTAGATGAGATTCATACTACAGAGGATGAAAGTGAGAAGGGTACTGATACAGAAGGTAGTGAGGATGAAGGGGGAACTAGCCCAGTGCCAAGTGTTATACGTGGCCCAGCTAACTTAAGGCTACTGGGGACTGACAATGGGATCACCCCATTGGATCTCCCTAGTGGACTTAACCAGGGGCTTGGGAGGAAAAGGAATCACTCAGGTGAATCTAATGCTTCTCATGCCTCTAGAGGCTCTCAGGGTCACTCCAGGAGAAGGATGACCACCCCTCAGAGGAGGGAGCATGAGGCCAGAATGCAGGAAGCTCAGCTGAGAATCAGGAAACAGGAGCTAGAAGTAGCTCTGATGGAAGAGAAACTGAGTAAGGCTAGGCAACCTAAAGAGAGTGGGTCCATACCCACTGGTGGCAGCATTGTCCCTAAGGACAAAGATAGGGTCTTTGATAATAGGAACCTGTCTAAGGTTGTGCCCCCCTAAAAAAGTGGGGATGACATCCACAAATAGATGACTGCTCTTGAGAGAGCCTGCAAAGTGCAGCAGGTTCCTGAAGACCAGTGGGCAGCAATCCTCTGGCTCTCCTTTGAAGGAAGAGGCAGAGACAGACTCCTCACTGTTAGGGAGGAGGATGTCAGAAACTACAGAGTCCTGAAGAGTGTCCTAGTTGATGGGTTAGGCTTAACCACTGAACAGTACAGGTTAATGTTCAGAGACACCCAGAACACACAGACTCAGGACTTGTCTGAATACATTGAATGTGCCACTAAGGCTTTGGATGGTTGGTTGCTGGGAAGTAAGGTATCTGATTATAATGGATTGTACAATTTGATGATGAGAGAACAGATTTTAAATAACTGTCAAAACCAGCAACTGCATCAACACTTGGTTGACTCTGATCTGACCTCTCCCCAAGAATTGGGAAAGAAGGCAGACAAATGGGTCAGAACCAGGGTTAAGCAAAAGAACCAGAACCAGGGCCAAGGGGGTGATCAGAAGAAAACAGACCAAAAGGGTGGAGATCAGAAATCTAAAGACCAGAAGTCTTCAACAGGGCCCCAAACTAGTACTAAAGAGGGTGGGTCCCAGCCTAAAGGGAAGAAGAAAGAAGGTCAAAAGAAACCCTGGTGCATTTCTTGCAAGAATACAACTCACTGGACTAGTGATTGTAAAAAGGGTGGAGCCCCCAACACTGTTGCCCCCAAGGCACCTGCTCCCAGTACTACTGTTAGCAGTGTTGGTCCCCAGACAAAGGGTGTAGTGGGAATCACTATGGGAACTGAAGGAGATTCTGACTTAGACAGAACCCTGACCCAGGCAGTCCTGATCTGTGATGGGGACATAGATTTGTCCCTGACTGTGAGCCCCAGTAACCTGGGCAAGTACAGACAGACTCCTTTAATTAATGAAAAAGTGGCTCAAGCCTACAGGGACACATGTGCCAGTGTCACTATGGTGACACCAGGCTTTGTGGACCCTGGACAGTACATACCAGGTGAGAATTACCTGGTGACCAATGCCAGCAATGCCACTACTTCACATAGTGTGGCAGTTGTTAACGTCTCATGGGGAGGGGTAACTGGCCTCAAAAGGGTTGTGGTTAGTGCAGACCTCCCAGTAGAATGTTTGTTGGGCAATGACCTAGAGAGTTCTCTATGGTCTGAAGTGGAGTACAGGACACATGCAGAGATGTTAGGTATATCACCACATGTCCTTGCTGTGACCAGGTCACAGGCCAAAAAGTGCCTTACTGAACCTCAGGTCTTGGATCCTGGAACAATGGACCAAGCACCTACCAAGAAGAAGAACAGGAGGGTCAAGGCTGTTCCTTCCCCCCTGCCTCAGAGTGATGATCAACCTTCCAAGGAAGTTGATCTAGAGAACCCTGAAGGAACTGTCCCTGAAGAGCTTGAACCTGATCAGGTTGAGTTTCTGGGGACAGGGGGACCTTCAAGGGCTGACTTGAGGCAGGCTCAGTTATCCTGTCCCTCTCTTGAACCCCTCAGACAGCTGGCTGCTGCTGAGGCTGCTGGGAATGCTCAAGGTACCCATAAAGTGTATTGGGATGAAGGGCTCCTTTATTCCGAGGCTAGAGACCCCAAGCCTGGTGCAACCAGGAGGTTGGTTATACCTCTGCAATTTAGGGGCTTCCTTCTTACCTTGGCCCATGATATTCCTCTAGCAGGACACTTAGGTCAGAACAAGACTTGGGACAGGCTTGTCCCTCACTTTCACTGGCCTCACATGAATGAAGATACAAAGGAGTTTTGTCGCTCCTGTGTGACCTGCCAAGCCAGTGGCAAATCAGGTGGCACAACAAAGGCCCCCCTAATACCACTACCTGTGGTGGGGTCCCCTTTGAAAGAGTGGGAATAGATATAGTGGGTCCCATGGATCCTCCCACTGCATCTGGGCACAGATTTATACTGGTGGTAGTGGATCATGCCACCAGGTATCCAGAGGCAATTCCCCTTAGGACCACTACAGCACCTGTTGTGGCCAGGGCCCTGCTGGGAGTATTCTCCAGAGTGGGGTTTCCTAAGGATGTGGTTTCTGACAGAGGTACCAACTTCATGTCAGGATACTTGACAGCTATGTGGAAGGAATGTGGTGTCAACTACAAGTTCACCACCCCTTATCACCCACAATGCAATGGGCTTGTTGAGAGATTCAACAAGACCCTAAAGGGTATGATCAAAGGATTACCTGAAAATCTCAGGCGAAGATGGGACATCCTTCTACCCTGCCTTCTGTTTGCTTACAGAGAGGTCCCACAAAAAGGAGTTGGCTACAGCCCCTTTGAATTGTTGTTTGGGCACCCTGTAAGAGGCCCACTGTGTTTGGTGAAGGAAGGATGGGAGTTACCTCTCAAAAAGCCTAAGCAAGACATAGTGGACTATGTACTTGGTCTCCGCTCCAGGATGGCTGAGTATATGGAGAAGGCATCCAAAAACCTTGAGGCAAGCCAGGCCTTACAGAAAGCTTGGCATGACCAAAAGGCTGTCTTGGTTGAGTTTCAGCCAGGACAGAAGGTATGGGTGTTGGAGCCAGTGGCCCCAGCAGCACTCCAAGACAAATGGTCTGGACCCCATACAATCCTGGAAAAGAAGGGAGAGGTTACCTACTTGGTGGACCTAGGAACTCCCAGGAGTCCCCACAGGGTACTCCATGTTAACAGGTTAAAAGCATACGATGACAGGGCAGACATGGGCTTGCTCATGGCTACAGATGAGGGACAGGAGGAAGAGAGTGACCCTCTCCCAGACCTGTTGTCTCAGAACCCTGAGGATGGTTCAGTTGAAGGAGTGACCCTTGGAGGCAACCTCACTGATCATCAGCAGACTGAATGTAGACAAGTTCTACAATCATTTCAACACATGTTTTCCTTGATACCTAGCCAAACTGACTGGTGTACCCATGTGGTGGACACTGGTGACAGTCTGCCTGTAAAGAACAAGCTTTACAGACAACCTGACCACGTCAGGGACTGTATAAAGGCTGAGGTACACAAAATGCTGGAATTGGGTGTCATTGAACCCTCAGAGAGCCCCTGGGCTAGCCCAGTGGTTCTGGTCCCCAAACCTCACACCAAAGATGGCAAGAGAGAGATGAGGTTCTGTGTGGATCACAGAGGACTCAATGCTGTCACTAGGACAGATGCACATCCTATTCCAAGGGCAGATGAGCTCATAGATAAACTGGCTTCTGCTAAGTTTTTGAGCACATTTGACTTGACAGCTGGCTATTGGCAAATCAGATTAGCTGAGGAGTCTAAGGCCAAAACAGCATTCTCAACCCCAGGTGGGCACTACCAATTTGTGGTGATGCCCTTTGGTCTGAAGAATGCACCTGCCACCTTCCAAAGGTTGGTGAATCAAGTCCTTACTGGGTTGGATGACTTTTGTGCAGCATATCTTGATGACATTGCTGTCTTTAGCTCCACCTGGGAGGATCACCTGATCCACCTGAAGAAGGCTCTTGAGGCTCTGCAAAGGGCAGGCCTCACTATCAAGGCCACTAAGTGCCAGATAGGGCAGAGTAAGGTTGTGTATTTGGGCCACCTTGTAGGTGGAGGCCAAGTTCAACCACTGGAGAGTAAGATACAATCCATCAAGGACTGGTCTCCTCCAACCACCCAGACTCAAGTTCGAGCTTTCTTGGGCTTGACTGGGTACTACAGGAAGTTTGTTAAGAACTATGGGTCCATTGTGACTCCTCTTAATGATCTGACATCCAAGAAGATGCCCAAAAAGGTTCAGTGGACAGTAAGCTGTCAAAAGGCATTTGATGACCTGAAGGAGGCCATGTGCTCTGCACCTATCCTGAAAAGTCCTGACTACTCCAAAGAGTTTATTGTCCAAACAGATGCTTCTGAGTTGGGTGTGGGAGCTGTGCTGTCACAACTTAATGTAGATGGTCAAGACCAACCCATCGCTTTTATTAGCAGAATGTTGACCCCCAGAGAGAAGAATTGGTCCGCTATTGAGAGGGAGGCCTTTGCTGTGGTGTGGGCCCTGAAGAAGCTGAGGCCATACTTGTTTGGCACTCACTTCAAGATTCAGACCGACCATAAGCCCCTCTTGTGGCTAAATCAGATGAAGGGTGAAAACCCCAAACTGCTTAGGTGGTCCATTTCCCTACAGGGGATGGACTTTACAGTGGAGCACCGGCCAGGTACTGACCATGGGAATGCAGATGGTCTCTCCAGGTACTTCCACTTAGGACATGAAGACGAGACTGGTCAAGGCTAGTTTATTGTCCCTGCGTTTGGGGGGGGGGTTGTGTAGGAGAGTAGGGTCTGCTATCCTATGGTCACCCCAAATTTTTGCTTTTTGCTTCACTGGTTTTTGACATATTGGGCTGTGGGCCTGCTAATCAGACCCCCAGCCTGCTGTTCTCTCTACTAAATTAACACTATGCACTCTAGGTGCATAACCAATTGGAACTAGATCACCCTGTGAGCCCCTGTACCAGTGTACACTAGGTACCCAGGGCATTGGTGTATCTAAGGCCTACCAGGGGCTGAAGCATGTATTGTGCCACCCCTGGCCTGGCCTAACAAATTTGACACAACTGGCTGATCACTCAGCTGGGGTAAGTTGGTGTAACCACCTCTTACTTAGGTGTAGTATACCTATACCTAACCTTAAATGGGACACATGTTAACCTATAAGTCACTCCTATGGCAGGCCTTAACAATCCTGAAGGTAGAGTGCTTGGTTCCATGTGACATGGTGCTCTGGCATGAGCTGAGCCTGTCTGCAGTGGTCAGAACCACTTCCTTCTACTGTTTCCAGATATCGTCATACCATATACTCTTAAGTGCATTATGAACCTCGCGGTTAAATGCTATCTTTGGTTTGGCTTTATCAAAACATGTCGAGTAAGGTGTCATACGAATTGGAATACTAACCCCTCGCCAATTCTGGCGACGGGGTTAGCATTCCACCCTTCTAGAGGGACACGACATGTACAGTACCTGAAACCCGGGTAAAATCAGACATAGCCTCAGCTCCACAAAATGGATGCTGCCACCACAGACACAAGTCTGCCCTCCTGCTGCTGGGAGTCCTTCCAGCTTGGGAGGTGTGGACAAAGGGTTTCCTGTCAGGAGAGGTGCGTGCACCACCCCAGACAGGATTTTGTGTATTGGTCAGGTAGGACTTGAAAGAAACCAGACATGCCTGAGGCTCACAAGGAGCCTCGGTGCATATGCTAGTTCAAACCGGTCCTGGGGCACACCAGCCCTGGACCTGGGGCGAGCTGGACAAAGGATTGGGGGTGTAACCACCCCCCTTCCTGGTCCCACCCTTAGGGAGGGACCTAGCAGGTAGTCCGGCCCCTAGAATCCGAATAAAGGTAGGAGCTGTGTCCTAAGACTTTAGACATCCTGGAATCAACTTAACTACAAGAAGAAGACAGGAACTTCGACGCTCTGCCGCACAGAGGACTGAAGCCAATCTCCCCTGTGGTCAGGGAGTGACCACCTTGCTAACGCAAGCACCATCCAGCGAATCAACGTCTGGTTTGCCGCCGCCTCCCGCCGGAGCCCGAGCCCAGAGACTGACAAGACCTGGACCTCCAGACCTCTCACTGCCCGATCCACAGTCCCTGAAAAGAAGGAACCCGTGGAGGCACCGAGACACGTGGAGCCAGCCATCTTGAAAAAACCATGACAAGCTGCAAGCGCAACAACCGAGGCTCCCTCCAGGTTGTGCTTTGGGTCCTGAGAAGCCCAACACCCGTGCAGCATCTGCACCAAAGGTGAGCCCTCCAGCATCTCCACGATCTGCGTGGGGCCCCTCTGCATTTTGCCACTCGACGCGCCTAACAGGTTGCTGGCCCGTTGGCTAGTGGCCATCTTGGCGATGAACTTCAAGAACTACACTGCTGGTCTGGTTGCTCCAGACTGGCCCTTGCTCCCCTCCAAAGGAGCAGTCCCTCTGACCTTGCTGGTCAGAACCCTCAGCTTATTTTGTTCCCCACAACAATTGCTATTGCCAAGGCTTGTTTGTGTCGACCAAGTCGCCGACACCGCCGACAGCGAGAGCCTGCGTGAGACAGCTCGTGAACCGACTCCTGGACGTCGTCGACCTTCAGGGACCACGTGGCAGCAGAGACAAGCTGCACCTTTCCTCCTGTTTGCACCCGACATCGCCTTGTACCCACCTGGTGCCACGATGGTCACTGGCTAGTGACTGTGAACACTGTCCCCTCTGCTTACAGGTCTTCTACAACTCCGATCCACCCTTGGATCCACCGCATCCGTTCCGGACCGACCGCCTGCAGCATCTTTGTCTTTAGGCTCCATTGAACATATAGAAGAAACCCGACGCACTTCGAGACCTATGCACCCGCTTCCTGTGGGTGAGGTAAAGCTGGCACTCCGGTGCCCAAGTGTAGAATATCATCTCTAGTGTCTGTTTTTCCAATCTTGAGTTCATAGTCCATCCGGAAGATCCTTTTTGCAGTAACTTTGTAACTTTTACGCACCCATTGAAAACCTATGGGAGCCCGCGTGTGACTATTTGCTCTGCACACGCAACCCGTGGACCTCCTGGTTACTAACTAAAGTTAGCTCCTTGTAGGCCCAGCGATTCTCGAGGCCCTAGGCCTTTTCCCTTTTCTGTTCATGGTACTTATACCACTATTTTAGTATATGGTTCGAGTGGCCACCAGGGCCTATCCATATAAAGTGCAACTTCTGTGTATTCTAACGTATTCTTGTTTAACGATTTGTGCTCCTGTGCTCATAAAGAGTCTAGGGGATACTTTGAGAAATAAATACATATATATTTTCAATATATATCTGTGTGGTGTCCTTTCATTGGTATAAAGGGGGGTTACATTTGGTAAAACAGCCTGCTTAACACGCTTTCACGAGTTTAGCCTCAAAGACTGCTTAGCCTACGCTACCACTAGGGCAGCTAGTCCGAAAAGGTTGACTTACAACCACACCATAAGGGTTGCTTGGCATGGTACAAGGTGATCACTTTAACTAGTGAACATCATATACCAGGCCAACTTCTCACACTAGGTTTCCCTAGGTGCCGGCAGAGCTAGGGTTCAAAAACTACAGCTAGTCACTTTGCCAAAAAAGGGTAATTTTTCCCTGAAAAATTGAGGTGTGACCACGTTGCGTTTTGCGCCATTTCCTGTCACGGGCACTAGGCCGACCCGCACAAGTGAGGTACCATTTTGCTCGTAGGACTTTGGGGAAAGCGGGGTGGGTGGAAATTTGTGCATCAACGCAGATTCCAGAACTTTCCATCACAGAAATGTGGGGAAAATGTGTTTTTTTGTCAATTTTTTAGGTTTGCAAGGAATTCTGGGTAACAGACCCTGGTGGGAGGCACTCAAGTCACCCCATCCTGGATTCCCCTGGGTGTCTAGTTTTCAAAAATATATAGGTTTGCTAGGTTTCCCTATGTGCCGGCAGAGCTAGGGTTAAAAAACAACAGCTAGTCACTTTGCGAAAAAAGGGTCATTTTTCACTGCAAAATTGAGGTGTGACCACGTTGCGTTTTGCGCCGTTTCCTGTCGCGGGCACTAGGCCGACCCGCACAAGTGAGGTACCATTTTTCTCATAGGACTTTGGGGAAAGCGGGGTGGGTGGAAATTTGTGGATCCACGCAGATTCCAGAACTTTCCATCACAGAAATGTGGGGAAAATGTGTTTTTTTTGTCCATTTTTTACGTTTGCAAGGGATTCTGGGTAACAGACCCTGGTGGGAGGCACTCAAGTCACCCCATCCTGGATTCCCCTGGGTGTCTAGTTTGCAAAAATATATAGGTTGCTAGGTTTCCCTAGGTGCCGGCAGAGCTAGGGTTCAAAAACTACAGCTAGTCACTTTGCCAAAAAGGGGTCATTTTTCACTGCAAAATTGAGGTGTGACCACGTTGCGTTTTGCGCCGTTTCCTGTCGCGGGCACTAAGCCGACCCGCACAAGTGAGGTACCAATTTTCTCATAGGTCTTTGGGAAACACGGGGTGGGTGGAAATTTGTGGATCCACGCAGATTCCAGAACTTTCCATCACAGGAATGTGGGGAAAATGTGTTTTTTTGTCAAATTTTTAGGTTTGCAAGGGATTCTGGGTAACAGACCCTGGTAAGAGGTACTCAAGTCACCCCATCCTGGATTTCCCTGGGTGTCTAGTTTTCAAAAATATATAGGTTTGCTAGGTTTCCTTAGGTGCCGGCAGAGCTAGGGTTCAAAAACTACAGCTAGGCACTTTGCCAAAAAAGGGTCATTTTTCACTGCAAAATTTAGGTGTGACCATTTTGCGTTTCGCGCCGTTTCCTGTCGCGGGCACTAGGCGACCCGCACAAGTGAGGTACCATTTTTCTCGCAGGACTTTGGGGAACGCAGGGTGGGTGGAAATTTGTGCATCCACGCAGATTCCAGAACTTTCCATCACAGAAATGTGGGGAAAATGTGTTTTTTTTGTCATTTTTTTAGGTTTGCAAGTGATTCTGGGTAACAGACGCTGGTGGGAGGCACTCAAGTCACCTCATCCTGGATTCCCCTGGGTGTCTAGTTTTCAAAAATATATAGGTTTGCTAGGTTTCCCTAGGTGCCGGCAGAGCTAGGGTTCAAAAACTACAGCTAGGCACTTTGCCAAAAAAGTGTCATTTTTCACTGCAAAATTGAGGTGTGACCATGTTGCGTTTCGCGCCGTTTTCTGTCGCGGGCACTAGGCGACCCGCACAAGTGAGGTACCATTTTTCTCGTAGGACTTTGGGGAACGCGTGGTGGGTGGAAATTTGTGGATCCACGCAGATTCCAGAACTTTCCATCAGAGAAATGTGGGGAAAATGTGTGTTTTTTGTCCATTTTTTACGTTTGCAAGGGATTCTGGGTAACAGACCCTGGTGGGAGGCACTCAAGTGACCCCATCCTGGATTCCCCTGGGTGTCTAGTTTTCAAAAATATATAGGTTTGCTAGGTTTCCCTAGGTGCCGGCAGGGCTAGGGTTCAAAAACTACAGCTAGTCACTTTGCCAAAAAAGGGTAATTTTTCACTGCAAAATTGAGGTGTGACTACATTGCGTTTAGCGGCGATTCCTGTCGCGGGCACTAGGCCGACCCGCACAAGTGAGGTACCATTTTTCTCGTAGGACTTTGGGGAACGCGGTGTGGTTGGAAATTTGTGGATCCACGCATATTCCAGAACTTTCCATCACAGAAATGTGGGGAAAATGTGTTTTTTTGTCATTTTTTTAGGTTTGCAAGTGATTCTGGGTAACAGACCCTGGTGGGAGGCACTCAAGTCACCTCATCCTGGATTCCCCTGGGTGTCTAGTTTTCAAAAATATATAGGTTTGCTAGGTTTCCCTAGGTGCCGGCAGAGCTAGGGTTAAAAAACTACAGCTAGGCACTTTGCCAAAAAAGGGTAATTTTTCACTGCAAAATTGAGGTGTGACCACATTGCATTTTGCGGCGTTTCCTGTCGCGGGCACTAGGCCGACCCGCACAAGTGAGGTACCAGTTTTCTCGTAGGACTTTGGGGAACGCGGGGTGGGTGGAAATTTGTGGATCCACGCAGATTCCAGAACTTTCCATCACAGAAATGTGGGGAAAATGTGTGTTTTTTGTCCATTTTTTACGTTTGCAAGGGATTCTGGGTAACAGACCCTGGTGGGAGGCACTCAAGTGACCCCATCCTGGATTCCCCTAGGTGTCTAAATTTCAAAAATATATAGGTTCGCTAGGTTTCCCTAGGTGCCGGCAGGGCTAGGGTTCAAAAACTACAGCTAGTCACTTTGCCAAAAAAGGGTAATTTTTCACTGCAAAATTGAGGTGTGACCACATTGCGTTTTGCGGCGTTTCCTGTCGCGGGCACTAGGCCGACCCGCACAAGTGAGGTACCATTTTTCTCATAGGACTTTGGGGAACGCGGTGTGGGTGGAAATTTGGGGATCCACGCATATTCCAGAACTTTCCATCACAGAAATATGGGGAAAATGTGTTTTTTTTGTCATTTTTTTAGGTTTGCAAGTGATTCTGGGTAACAGACCCTGGTGGGAGGCACTCAAGTCACCTCATCCTGGATTCCCCTGGGTGTCTAGTTTTCAAAAATATATAGTGTGAGAAGTTGGCCTGGTATATGATGTTCACTAGTTAAAGTGACCACCTTGTACCATGCCAAGCAACCCTTATGGTGTGGTTGTAAGTCAACCTTTTCGGACTAGCTGCCCTAGTGGTAGCGTAGGCTAAGCAGTCTTTGAGGCTAAACTCGTGAAACGTGTTAAGCAAGCTGTTTTACCAAATGTAACCCCCCTTTATACCAATGAAAGGACACCACACAGATATATATTGAAAATATATATGTATTTATTTCTCAAAGTATCCCCTAGACTCTTTATGAGCACAGGAGCACAAATCGTTAAACAAGAATACGTTAGAATACACAGAAGTTGCACTTTATATGGATAGGCCCTGGTGGCCGCTCAAACCATATACTAAAATAGTGGTATAAGTACCACGAACAGAGAAGGGAAAAGGCCTAGGGCCTCTAGAATCGCTGGGCCTACAAGGAGCTAACTTTAGTTAGTGACCAGGAGGTCCACGGGTTGCGTGTGCAGAGCAAATAGTCACACGCGAGCTCCCATAGGTTTTCAATGGGTGCGTAAAAGTTACAAAGTTACTGCAAAGAGGATCTTCCGGATGGACTATGAACTCAAGATTGGAAACACAGACACTAGAGATGTTACTCTACACTTGGGCACCGGAGTGCCAGCTTTAATCACCCACAGGAAGCGGGTGCATGGGTGTCGAAGTGCGTCGGGTTTCTTCTATCTGTTCAGTGGAGCCTGAAGACAAAGGTGCTGCAGGCGGTCGGTCCAGAAGAGATGCGGTGGATCCAAGAGTGGATCGGAGTTGTAGAAGACCTGTAAGCAGAGGGGACAATGTTCACAGTCACTAGCCAGTGACCAGCGTGGCACCAGGTGGGTACCAGGCGATGTCGGGTGCAAACAGGAAGGAAGGTGTAGCTTGTCTCTGCAGCCACGTGGTCCCTGAGGGGCGACGACGTCCAGGAGTCAGTTCACGAGCTGTCCCACGCAGGCTCTCGCTGTCGGCGGTGTCGGCGACTTGATTGAAGCAAACAAGTCTTGGCAAAAGCAATTGATGTGGAAAACGAAATAAGCTGATGGTTCTGACCAGCAAGGTCAGAGGGACTGCTCCTTTGGAGGGGAGCAAGGGCCTGTCTGGAGCAACCAGACCAGTGGTGTATTTCTTGAAGTTCGTCGCCAAGATGGCCACTAGCCAGCGGGCCATCAACCGGTTAGGCGCGTCGAGTGGCAAAATGCAGAAGGGCCCCACGCAGATCGTGGAGATGCTGGAGGGCTCACCTTTGGTGCAGATGCTGCTCGAGGGTTGGGCTTCTCAGATCCCAAAGCACAACTTGGAGGGAGCCTCGGTTGTTGCGCTTGCAGCTTGTCGTGGTCGTTTCAAGATGGCTGGCTCCACGTGTCTCGGTGCCTCCACGGGTCTCTTCTTTTCAGGGACTGTGGATCGGGCGGTGAGAGGTCTGGAGGTCCAGGTCTTGTCAGTCTCTGGGCTCGGGCTCCGGCGGGAGGTGGCGGCAAAGCAGACGTTGATTCGCTGGATGGTGCTTGCGTTAGCAAGGTGGTCACTCCCTGACCACAGGGGAGATTGGCTTCAGTCCTCTGTGCGGCAGAGCATCGATGTTCCCGTCTTCTTCTTGTAGTTAAGTTGATTCCAGGATGTCTAAAGTCTTACGGACACAGCTCCTACCTTTATTCGGATTCTAGGGGCCGGACTACCTGCTAGGTCCCTCCCTAAGGGTGGGACCAGGAAGGGGGGTGGTTACACCCCCAATCCTTTGTCCAGCTCGCCCCAGGCCCGGGACTGGTGTGCCCCAGGACCGGATTGAACTGGCATATGCACCGAGGCTCCTTGTGAGCCTCAGGCATGTCTGGTTTCTTTCAAGCCCTACCTGACCAATACACAAAATCCTGTCTGGGGTGGTGCACGCACCTCCCCTGGCAGGAAACCCTTTGTCCACACCTCCCAAGCTGGAAGGACTCCCAGCAGCAGGAGGGCAGACTTGTGTCTGTGGTGGCAGCATCCATTTTGTGGAGCTGAGGCTATGTCTGATTTTACCCGGGTTTCAGGTACTGTACATGTCGTGTCCCTCTAGAAGGGTGGAATGCTAACCCCGTCGCCAGAATTGGCGAGGGGTTAGTATTCCAATTCGTATGACACCTTACTCGACATGTTTTGATAAAGCCAAACCAAAGATAGCATTTAACCGCGAGGTTCATAATGCACTTAAGAGTATATGGTATGACGATATCTGGAAACAGTAGAAGGAAGTTGTTCCAACCACGGCAGACGGGCTCAGCTCATGCCAGAGCACCATCTCACATGTAACCAAGCACTCTGCCTTCAGGATTGTTAAGGCCTGCCATAGGAGTGACTTATAGGTTAACATGTGTCCCATTTAAGGTTAGGTATAGGTATACTACACCTAAGTAAGAGGTGGTTACACCAACTTACCCCAGCTGAGTGATCAGCCAGTTGTGTCAAATTTGTTAGGCCAGGCCTGGGGTGGCATAATACATGCTGCAGCCCCTGGCAGGCCTTAGATACACCAATGCCCTGGGTACCTAGTGTACACTGGTACAGGGGCTCACAGGGTGATCCACTTCCAATTGGTTATGCACCTAGGGTGCATAGTGTAAATTTAGTAGAGAGAACAGCAGGCTGGGGGTCTGCTTGGCAGGCCCACAGCCTCAATATCTCAAAAACCAGTGAAGCAAAAAGCAAAAATTTGGGGTGACCATAGGATAGCAGACCCTACTCTCCTACACAACCCCCCCCCCAAACGCAGGGACATTAAACTAGCCTTGACCAGTCTCGTCTTCATGTCCTAAGTGGAAGTACCTGGAGAGACCATCTGCATTCCCATGGTCTGTACCTGGCCGGTGCTCCACTGTAAAGTCCATACCCTGTAGGGAAATGGACCACCTAAGCAGTTTGGAGTTTTCACCCTTCATCTGATTTAGCCACAAGAGGGGCTTATGGTCGGTCTGAATCTTGAAGTGAGTGCCAAACAAGTATGGCCTCAGCTTCTTCAGGGCCCACACCACAGCAAAGGCCTCCCTCTCAATAGCTGACCAATTCTTCTCTCTGGGGGTCAACCTTCTGCTAACAAAAGCAATGGGTTGGTCTTGACCATCTACATTAAGTTGTGACAGCACAGCTCCCACACCCAACTCAGAAGCATCTGTTTGGACAATAAACTCTTTGGAGTAGTCAGGACTTTTCAGGATAGGTGCAGAGCACATGGCCTCCTTCAGGTCATCAAATGCCTTTTGACAGCTTACTGTCCACTGAACCTTTTTGGGCATCTTCTTGGATGTCAGATCATTAAGAGGAGTCACAATGGACCCATAGTTCTTAAAAAACTTCCTGTAGTACCCAGTCAAGCCCAAGAAAGCTCGAACTTGAGTCTGGGTGGTTGGAGGAGACCAGTCCTTGATGGATTGTATCTTACTCTCCAGTGGTTGAACTTGGCCTCCACCTACAAGGTGGCCCAAATACACAACCTTACTCTGCCCTATCTGGCACTTAGTAGCCTTGATAGTGAGGCCTGCCCTTTGCAGGGCCTCAAGAGCCTTCTTCAGGTGGATCAGGTGATCCTCCCAGGTGGAGCTAAAGACAGCAATGTCATCAAGATATGCTGCACAAAAGTCATCCAACCCAGTAAGGACTTGATTCACCAACCTTTGGAAGGTGGCAGGTGCATTCTTCAGACCAAAGGGCATCACCACAAATTGGTAGTGCCCACCTGGGGTTGAGAATGCTGTTTTGGCCTTGGACTCCTCAGCTAATCTGATTTGCCAATAGCCAGCTGTCAAGTCAAATGTGCTCAAAAACTTAGCAGAAGCCAGTTTATCTATGAGCTCATCTGCCCTTGGAATAGGATGTGCATCTGTCCTAGTGACAGCATTGAGTCCTCTGTAATCCACACAGAACCTCATCTCTCTCTTGCCATCTTTGGTGTGAGGTTTGGGGACCAGAACCACTGGGCTAGCCCAGGGGCTCTCTGAGGGTTCAATGACACCCAATTCCAGCATTTTGTGTACCTCAGCCTTTATACAGTCCCTGACGTGGTCAGGTTGTCTGTAAAGCTTGTTCTTTACAGGCAGTCTGTCACCAGTGTCCACCACATGGGTACACCAGTCAGTTTGGCTAGGTATCAAGGAAAACATGTGTTGAAATGATTGTAGAACTTGTCTACATTCAGTCTGCTGATGATCAGTGAGGTTGCCTCCAAGGGTCACTGTAGGAAGGTGGATATCTGACTATGGTTACCCCCACATTTTTGCCTAGTGTCTAGCTGGTTTTTCGACTTAGTTGGCCTGAGATCCTGCCATTCAGGATCTCAGCCTGGCTGTTCTCTCTTTAAAATGGACTCCATGTACCCTAGGTACATACCCAATTGGTTAGATCACCCTGTGAGCCCCTGTACCAGTGTACACTAGGTACCCAGGGCATTGGTGTATCTAAGGCCTGCCAGGGGCTGAAGCCTGTATTATGCCACCCCAGGCTTGGCCTAACAATCTGACACAACTGGCTGATCACTCAGCTGGGGTAAGTTGGTGTAACCACCTCTTACTTGGGTGTAGTATACCTATACCTAACCTCAAATGGGACACATGTTAACCTATAAGTCACTCCTATGGCAGGCCTTAACAATCCTGAAGGCAGAGTGCTTGGTTCCATGTGAGATGGTGTTCTGGCATGGGCTGAGCCTGTCTGCAGTGGTCGGAACAACTTCCTTCTACTGTTTCCAGATATCGTCATACCATATACTCTTAAGTGCATTATGAACCTCGCGGTTAAATGCTATCTTTGGTTTGGCTTTATCAAAACATGTCGAGTAAGGTGTCAAACGAATTGGAATACTAACCCCTCGCCAATTCTGGCGACGGGGTTAGCATTCCACCCTTCTAGAGGGACACGACATGTACAGTACCTGAAACCCGGGTAAAATCAGACATAGCCACAGCTCCACAAAATGGATGCTGCCACCACAGACACAAGTCTGCCCTCCTGCTGCTGGGAGTCCTTCCAGCTTGGGAGGTGTGGACAAAGGGTTTCCTGCCAGGGGAGGTGCATGCACCACCCCAGACAGGATTTTGTGTATTGGTCAGGTAGGGCTTGAAAGAAACCAGACATGCCTGTGGCTCACAAGGAGCCTCGGTGCATATGCCAGTTCAATCCGGTCCTGGGGCACACCAGTCCCGGGCCTGGGGCGAGCTGGACAAAGGATTGGGGGTGTAACCACCCCCCTTCCTGGTCCCACCCATAGGGAGGGACCTAGCAGGTAGTCCGGCCCCTAGAATCCGCTTAAAGGTAGGAGCTGTGTCCTAAGACTTCAGACATCCTGGAATCAACTTGAAACTAAGAAGAAGACGGGAACTTCGACATTCTGCTGCACAGAAGACTGAAGGAAATCTCCCCTGTGGTCAGGGAGTGACCACCTTGCTAACGCAAGCACCATCCAGCGAATCAACGTCTGCTTTGCCGCCGCCTCCCGCCGGAGCCCGAGCCCAGAGACTGACAAGACCTGGACCTCCAGACCTCTCACCGCCCGATCCACAGTCCCTGAAAAGAGGAGACCCGTGGAGGCACCGAGACACGTGGAGCCAGCCATCTTGAAACGACCACGACAAGCTGACAAGTGCAACAACCGAGGCTCCCTCCAAGTTGTGCTTTGGGATCTCAGAAGCCCAACCCTCGAGCAGCATCTGCACCAAAGGTGAGCCCTCCAGCATCTCCACGATCTGCGTGGGGCCCTTCTGCATTTTGCCACTCAACGCGCCTAACCGGTTGCTGGCCCGCTGGCTAGTAGCCATCTTGGCGAAGAACTTCACAAAATACACCACTGGTCTAGTTGCTCCAGACTGGCCCTTGCTCCCCTCCAAAGGAGCAGTCCTTCTGACCTTGCTGGTCAGAACAATCAGCTTATTTCATCTCCTACAACAATTGCTTTTGCCAAGGCTTGTTTGCTTCGATCAAGTTGCCGACAGCGAGAGCCTGCGTGGGACAGCTCGTGAACCGACTCCTGGGCATCGTCGACCTCCAGGGACCACGTGGCTGCAGAGACAAGCTACACCTTTCTTCCTGTTTGCACCCGACATTGCCTGGTACCCACCAGGTGCCACGCTGGTCACTGGCTAGTGACTGTGAACACTGTCCCCTCTGCTTACAGGTCTTCAACATCTCCGATCCACTCTTGGATCCACCGCATCTCTCCCGGACCGACCGCCTGCAGCATCTTTGTCCACAGGCTCCACGGAACAGATAGAAGAAACCCGACGCACTTCGAGGCCTATGCACCCGCTTCCTGTGGGTGAGGTAAAGCTGGAACACCCCTGCCCAAGTGTAGAATTACATCTCTAGTGCCTGTGTTCCAAATCTTGAGTTCCTAGTCCATCCGGAAGATCCTTTTTGCAGTAACTTTGTACTTTTTACGCACCCATTGAAACCTATGGGAGCACGCGTGTGACTATTTGCTCTGCACACGCCACCCGTGGACCTCCTGGTCACTAACTGAAGTTAGCTCCTTGTAGGCCCAGCGATTCTAGAGGCCCTAGGCCTTTTCCCTTTTCTGTTTGTGGTACTTATACCACTATTTTAGTATATGGTTTGAGCGGCCACCAGGGCCTATCCATATAAAGTGCAACGTCTGTGTATTCTACTGTAATCTTGTTTGACGATTTGTGCTCCTGTGCTCATAAAGACATTAGGGGTTACTGTGAGAAATAAATACATATATCTTTTGAATATATATCTGTGTGGTGTCCTTTCATTGGTATAAAAGGGGGTTGCATTTGGTAAAACAGCTGGCTTAACACGCTTCACGAGTTTAGCCTCAAAGACTGCTTAGCCTACGCTACCACTAGGGCAGCTAGTCCGAAAAGGTTGACTTACAACCACACCATAAGGGTTGCTTGGCATGGTACAAGGTGGTCACTTTAACTAGTGAACATCATATACCAGGCCAACTTCTCACACTCGGTTGTTGCGCTTGCAGCTTGTCGTGGTCGTTTCAAGATGGCTGGCTCCACATGTCTCGGTGCCTCCATGGGTCTCTTCTTTTCAGGGACTGTGGATCGGGCGGTGAGAGGTCTGGAGGTCCAGGTCTTGTCAGTCTCTGGGCTCGGGCTCCGGCGGGAGGCGGCGGCAAAGCAGACGTTGATTCGCTGGATGGTGCTTGCGTTAGCAAGGTGGTCACTCCCTGACCACAGGGGAGATTGGCTTCAGTCCTCTGTGCGGCAGAGCGTCGAAGTTCCCGTCTTCTTCTTGTAGTTAAGTTGATTCCAGGATGTCTAAAGTCTTAGGACACAGCTCCTACCTTTATTCGGATTCTAGGGGCCGGACTACCTGCTAGGTCCCTCCCTAAGGGTGGGACCAGGAAGAGGGGTGGTTACACCCCCAATCCTTTCTCCAGCTCGCCCCAGGCCCGGGACTGGTGTACCCCACGACCGGATTGAACTGGCATATGCACCGAGGCTCCTTGTGAGCCTCAGGCATGTCTGGTTCCTTTCAAGCCCTACCTGACCAATACACAAAATCCTGTCTGGGGTGGTGCACGCACCTCCCCTGGCAGGAAACCCTTTGTCCACACCTCCCAAGCTGGAAGGACTCCCAGTAGCAGGAGGGCAGACTTGTGTCTGTGGTGGCAGCATCCATTTTGTGGAGCTGAGGCTATGTCTGATTTTACCCGGGTTTCAGGTACTGTACATGTCGTGTCCCTCTAGAAGGGTGGAATGCTAACCCCGTCGCCAGAATTGGCGAGGGGTTAGTATTCCAATTCGTATGACACCTTACTCGACATGTTTTGATAAAGCCAAACCAAAGATAGCATTTAACCGCGAGGTTCATAATGCACTTAAGAGTATATGGTATGACGATATCTGGAAACAGTAGAAGGAAGTTGTTCCGACCACTGCAGACAGGCTCAGCTCATGCCAGAGCCCCATCTCACATGGAACCAAGCACTCTGCCTTCAGGATTGTTAAGGCCTGCAATAGGAGTGACTTATAGGTTACCAGGTGTCCCATTTAAGGTTAGGTATAGGTATACTACACCTAAGTAAGATGTGGTTACACCAACTTACCCCAGCTGAATGATCAGCCAGTTGTGTCAAATTTGTTAGGCCAAGCCTGGGGTGGCATAATATATGCTTCAGCCCCTGGCAGGCCTTAGATACACCAATGCCCTGGGTACCTAGTGTACACTGGTACAGGGGCTCACAGGGTAATCCACTTCCAATTGGTTATGCACCTAGGGTGCATAGTGTAAATTTAGTAGAGAGAACAGCAGGCTGGGGGTCTGCTTGGCAGGCCCACAGCCTCAATATGTCAAAAACCAGTGAAGCAAAAAGCAAAAATTTGGGGTGACCATAGGATAGCAGACCCTACACTCCTACATATAGGTGTGCTAGGTTTCCCTAGGTGCCGGCAGAGCTAGGGTTCAAAAACTACAGCTAGGCACTTTGCCAAAAAAGGGTAATTTTTCACTGCAAAATTGAGGTGTGACCACATTGCATTTTGCGGCGTTTCCTGTCACGGGCACTAGGCCGACCCGTACAAGTGAGGTACCAGTTTTCTCGTAGGACTTTGGGGAACGCAGGGTGGGTGGAAATTTGTGGATCCACGCAGATTCCAGAACTTTCCATCACAGAAATGTGGGGAAAATGTGTTTTTTTTTGTCAATTTTTTAGGTTTGCAAGGGATTCTGGGTAACAGACCCTGGTGGGAGGCACTCAACTCACCACATCCTGGATTCCCCTGGGTGTCTAGTTTTCAAAAATATATAGGTTTGCTAGGTTTCCCTTGGTGCCGGCAGAGCTAGGGTTCAAAAACTACAGCTCGTCACTTTGCCAAAAAAGGGTCATTTTTCACTAAAAAATTGAGGTGTGACAACGTTGCGTTTTGCGCCGTTTCCTGTCACGGGCACTAGGCTGCCCCGCACAAGTGAGGTACCATTTTTCTCGAAGGACTTTGGGGAACGCGGGGTGGGTGGAAATTTGTGCATCCACGCAGATTCCAGAACTTTTCATCACAGAAATGTGGGGAAAATGTGTTTTTTTTGTCGATTCTTTAGGTGTGCAAGGAATTCTGGGTAACAGACCCTGGTTGGAGGCACTCAAGTGACCCCATCCTGGATTCCCCTGGGTGTCTAGTTTTTAAAAATATATAGGTTTGCTAGGTTTCCCTAGGTGCCGGCAGGGCTAGGGTTCAAAAACTACAGCTAGTCACTTTGCCAAAAAAGGGTAATTTTTCACTGCAAAATTGAGGTGTGACCACATTGCGTTTTGCGGCGTTCCCTGTCGCGGGCACTAGGCCGACCCGCACAAGTGAGGTACCATTTTTCTCGTAGGACTTTGGGGAACGCGGTGTAGGTGGAAATTTGTGGATCCACGCATATTCCAGAACTTTCCATCACAGAAATGTGGGGAAAATGTGGTTGTTTTGTCATTTTTGTAGGTTTGCAAGTGATTCTGGGTAACAGACCCTGGTGGGAGGCACTCAAGTCACGTCATCCTGGATTCCCCTGGGTGTCTAGTTTTCAAAAATATATAGGTTTGCTAGGTTTCCCTAGGTGCCGGCAGAGCTAGGGTTCAAAAACTACAGCTAGGCACTTTGCCAAAAAAGGGTAATTTGTCACTGCAAAATTGAGGTGTGACCACGTTGCGTTTTGCTGCGTTTCCTGTCTCGGGCACTAGGCCGACCCGCACAAGTGACGTACCATTTTTCTCGTAGGGCTTTGGGGAACGCGGGGTGGGTGGAAATTTTTGGATCCACGCAGATTCCAGAACTTTCCATCACAGAATGTGGGGAAAATGTGTGTTTTTTGTCCATTTTTTACGTTTGCAAGGGATTCTGGGTAACAGACCCTGGTGGGAGGCACTCAAGTGACCCCATCCTGGATTCCCCTGGGTGTCTAGTTTTCAAAAATTTATAGGTTTGCTAGGTTTCCCTAGGTGCCGGCAAGGCTAGGGTTAAAAAACTACAGCTAGTCACTTTGCCAAAAAAAGGTTAATTTTTCACTGCAAAATTGAGGTGTGAACACGTTGCGTTTTGAGCCGTTTTCTGTCACGGGCACTAGGCCGACCCGCACAAGAGAGGTACCATTTTTCTCGTAGGGCTTTGGGGAACGCGGGGTGGGTGGAAATTTGTGGATCCACGCAGATTCCAGAACTTTCCATCACAGAAATGTGGGGAAAATGTGTGTTTTTTGTCCATTTTTTACGTTTGCAAGGGATTCTGGGTAACAGACCCTGGTGGGAGGCACTCAAGTGACCCCATCCTGGATTCCTCTGGGTGTCTAGTTTTCAAAAATATATAGGTTTGCTAGGTTTCCCTAGGTGCCGGCAGGGCTAGGGTTCAAAAACTACAGCTAGTCACTTTGCCAAAAAAGGGTAATTTTTCACTGCAAAATTGAGGTGTGACCACATTGCGTTTTGCGGCGATTCCTGTCGCGGGCACTAGGCCGACCCGCACAAGTGAGGTACCATTTTTCTCGTAGGACTTTGGGGAACGCGGTGTGGGTGGAAATTTGTGGATCCACGCATATTCCAGAAATTTCCATCACAGAAATATGGGGAAAATGTGTTTTTTTGTCATTGTTTTAGGTTTGCAAGTGATTCTGGGTAACAGACCCTGGTGGGAGGCACTCAAGTCACCTCATCCTGGATTCCCCTGGGTGTCTAGTTTTCAAAAATATATAGGTTTGCTAGGTTTCCCTAGGTGCCGGCAGAGCTAGGGTTCAAAAACTACAGCTAGGCACTTTGCCAAAAAAGGGTAATTTTTCACTGCAAAATTGAGGTGTGACCACATTGAGCTTTGCGGCGTTTCCTGTCGCGGGCACTAGGCTGACCCGCACAAGTGAGGTACCAGTTTTCTCGTAGGACTTTGGGGAATGCGGGGTGGGTGGAAATTTGTGGATCCACGCAGATTCCAGAACTTTCCATCACAGAAATGTGGGGAAAATGTGTGTTTTTTGTCCAATTTTTACGTTTGCTAGGGATTCTGGGTAACAGACCCTGCTGGGAGGCACTCAAGTGACCCCATCCTGGATTCCCCTGGGTGTCTAGTTTTCAAAAATATATAGGTTTGCTAGGTTTCCCTAGGTGCCGGCAGGGCTAGGGTTCAAAAACTACAGCTAGTCACTTTGCCAAAAAAGGGTAATTTTTCACTGCAAAATTGAGGTGTGACCACATTGCGTTTTGCGGCGTTTCCTGTCGCGGGCACTAGGCCGACCCGCACAAGTGAGGTACCAGTTTTCTCGTAGGACTTTGGGGAACGCAGGGTGGGTGGAAATTTGTGGATCCACGCAGATTCCAGAACTTTCCATCACAGAAATGTGGGGAAAATGTGGTTTTTTTGTCAATTTTTTAGGTTTGCAAGGGAATCTGGGTAGCAGACCCTGGTGGGAGGCACTCAACTCACCACATCCTGGATTCCCCTGGGTGTCTAGTTTTCAAAAATATATAGGTTTGCTAGGTTTCCCTAGGTGCCGGCAGAGTTAGGGTTCAAAAACTACAGCTAGGCACTTTACCAAAAAAGGGTAATTTTTCACTGCAAAATTGAGGTGTGACCACATTGCGCTTTACGCCGTTTCCTGTCGCGGGCACTAGGCCGACCCGCACAAGTGAGGTACCATTTTTCTCGTAGGACTTTGGGGAACGCGGGGTGGGTGGAAATTTGTGGATCCACGCAGATTCCAGAACTTTCCATCACAGAAATGTGGGGAAAATGTGTGTTTTTTGTCATTTGTTTAGGTTTGCAAATGATTCTGGGTAACAGACCCTGGTGGGAGGCACTCAAGTCACCTCATCCTGGATTCCCCTGGGTGTCTAGTTTTCAAAAATATATAGGTTTGCTAGGTTTCCCTAGGTGCCGGCAGAGCTAGTGTTCAAAAACTACAGCTAGTCACTTTGCCAAAAAAGGGTCATTTGTCACTGCAAAATTGAGGTGTGACCACGTTGCGTTTTGCGCCGTTTCCTGTCGCGGGCACTAGGCCGACCCGCACAAGTGAGGTACCATTTTTCTCATAGGACTTTGGGAAACGCGGGGTGGGAGGAAATTTGTAGATCCACACATATTCCAGAACTTTCCATCACAGAAATGTGGGGAAAATGTGTTTTTTTGTCAATTTTTTAGGTTTGCAAGGGATTTTGGGTAACAGAACCTGGTGGGAGGCACTCAAGTCACCCCATCCTGGATTCCCCTGGGTGTCTACTTTTCAAAAATATATAGGTTTGCTAGGTTTCCCTAGGTGCCGGCAGAGCTAGGGTTCAAAAACTACAGCTAGTCACTTTGCCAAAAAAGGGTAATTTTTCACTGAATAATTGAGGTGTGACAACGTTGCGTTTTGCGCCGTTTCCTGTCACGGGCACTAGGCTGCCCCGCACAAGTGAGGTACCATTTTTCTCAAAGGACTTTGGGGAACGCGGGGTGGGTGGAAATTGGTGCATCCACGCAGGTTGCAGAACTTTCCATCACAGAAATGTGGGGAAAATGTGTGTTTTTTGTCCAGTTTTTTACGTTTGCAAGGGATTCTGGGTAACAGACCCTGGTGGGAGGCACTCAAGTGACCCCATCCTGGATTCCCCTGGGTGTCTTGTTTTCAAAAATATATAGGTTTGCTAGGTTTCCCTAGGTGCCGGCAGAGCTAGGGTTCAAAAACTACAGCTAGGCACTTTGCCAAAAAAGTGTCATTTTTCACTGCAAAATTGAGGTGTGACCATGTTGCGTTTCGCGCCGTTTCCTGTCGCGGGCACTAGGCGACCCGCACAAGTGAGGTACCATTTTTCTCGTAGGGCTTTGGGGAACGCGGGGTGGGTGGAAATTTGTGGATCCACGCAGATTCCAGAACTTTCCATCACAGAAATGTGGGGAAAATGTGTTTTTTTTTAAATTTTTTAGGTTTGCAAGGGATTCTGGGTAATAGACCCTGGTGGGAGGCACTCAACTCACCACATCCTGGATTCCCCTGGGTGTCTAGTTTTCAAAAATATATAGGTTTGCTAGGTTTCCCTAGGTGCCGGCAGAGCTAGGGTTCAAAAACTACAGCTAGTCACTTTGCCAAAAAAGGGTCATTTTTCACTGAAAAATTGAGGTGTGACAACGTTGCGTTTTGCGCCGTTTCCTGTCACGGGCACTAGGCTGCCCCGCACAAGTGAGGTACCATTTTTCTCGAAGGACTTTGGGGAACGCGGGGTGGGTGGAAATTTGTGCATCCACGCAGATTCCAGAACTTTTCATCACAGAAATGTGGGGAAAATGTGTTTTTTTTGTCAATTCTTTAGGTTTGAAAGGAATTCTGGGTAACAGACCCTGGTGGGAGGCACTCAAGTGACCCCATCCTGGATTCCCCTGCGTGTCTAGTTTTTAAAAATATATAGGTTTGCTAGGTTTCCCTAGGTGCCGGCAGGGCTAGGGTTCAAAAACTACAGCTAGTCACTTTGCCAAAAAAGGGTCATTTTTCACTGCAAAATTGAGGTGTGACTACATTGCGTTTTGCGGCGTTCCCTGTCGCGGGCACTAGGCCGACCCGCACAAGTGAGGTACCATTTTTCTCGTAGGACTTTGGGGAACGCGGTGTAGGTGGAAATTTGTGGATCCACGCATATTCCAGAACTTTCCATCACAGAAATGTGGGGAAAATTTGGTTTTTTTGTCATTTTTGTAGGTTTGCAAGTGATTCTGGGTAACAGACCCTGGTGGGAGGCACTCAAGTCACGTCATCCTGGATTCCCCTGGGTGTCTAGTTTTCAAAAATATATAGGTTTGCTAGGTTTCCCTAGGTGCCGGCAGAGCTAGGGTTCAAAAACTACAGCTAGGCACTTTGCCAAAAAAGGGTAATTTGTCACTGCAAAATTGAGGTGTGACCACGTTGCGTTTTGCTGCGTTTCCTGTCTCGGGCACTAGGCCGACCCGCACAAGTGACGTACCATTTTTCTCGTAGGGCTTTGGGGAACACGGGGTGGGTGGAAATTTTTGGATCCACGCAGATTCCAGAACTTTCCATCACAGAATGTGGGGAAAATGTGTATTTTTTGTCCATTTTTTACGTTTGCAAGGGATTCTGGGTAACAGACCCTGGTGGGAGGCACTCAAGTGACCCCATCCTGGATTCCCCTGGGTGTCTAGTTTTCAAAAATTTATAGGTTTGCTAGGTTTCCCTAGGTGCCGGCAAGGCTAGGGTTCAAAAACTACAGCTAGTCACTTTGCCAAAAAAGGTTAATTTTTCACTGCAAAATTGAGGTGTGAACACGTTGCGTTTTGAGCCGTTTTCTGTCACGGGCTGTGAGAAGTTGGCCTGGTATATGATGCTCACTAGTTAAAGTGATCACCTTGTACCATGCCAAGCAACCCTTATGGTGTGGTTGTAAGTCAACCTTTTCGGACTAGCTGCCCTAGTGGTAGCGTAGGCTAAGCAGTCTTTGAGGCTAAACTCGTGAAGCGTGTTAAGCCAGCTGTTTTACCAAATGCAACCCCCTTTTATACCAATGAAAGGACACCACACAGATATATATTCAAAATATATATGTATTTATTTCTCAAAGTAACCCCTAGTCTCTTTATGAGCACAGGAGCACAAATCGTCAAACAAGATTATCACAGAATACACAGAAGTTGCACGTTATATGGATAGGCCCTGGTGGCCACTCGAACCATATACTAAAATAGTGGTATAAGTACCACGAACAGAAAAGGGAAAAGGCCTAGGGCCTCTAGAATCGCTGGGCCTACAAGGAGCTAACGTCAGTTAGTGACCAGGAGGTCCACGGGTGGCGTGTGCAGAGCAAATAGTCACACGCGTGCTCCCATAGGTTTCAATGGGTGCGTAAAAAGTACAAAGTTACTGCAAAGAGGATCTTCCGGATGGACTAGGAACTCAAGATTTGGAACACAGGCACTAGAGATGTAATACTACACTTGGACACAGATGTGCCAGCTTTACCTCACCCACAGGAAGCGGGTGCATAGGCCTCGAAGTGCGTCGGGTTTCTTCTATCTGTTCCGTAGAGCTTGAAGACAAAGATGCTGCAGGCGGTCGGTCCGGGAGAGATGCAGTGGATCCAAGAGTGGATCGGAGATGTTGAAGACCTGTAAGCAGAGGGGACAGTGTTCACAGTCACTAGCCAGTGACCAGCGTGGCACCAGGTGGGTACCAGGCAATGCCGGGTGCAAACAGGAAGAAAGGTGTAGCTTGTCTCTGCAGCCACGTGGTCCCTGGAGGTCGACAACGTCCAGGAGTCGAGTCACGAGCTGTCCCACGCAGGCTCTCGCTGTCGGCGGTGTCGGCGACTTGATCGAAGCAAACAAGCCTTGGCAAAAGCAATTGTTGTAGGAAAAGGAAATAAGCTGATGGTTCTGACCAGCAAGGTCAGAAGGACTGCTCCTTTGGAGGGGAGCAAGGGCTAGTCAGGAGCAACCAGACCAGCGGTGTATTTCTTGAAGTTCGTCGCCAAGATGGCTACTAGCCAGCGGGCCAGCAACCGGTTAGGCGCGTCGAGTGGCAAAATGCAGAAGGGCCCCACGCAGATCGTGGAGATGCTGGAGGGCTCACCTTTGGTGCAGATGCTGCTCGGGGGTGGGGCTTCTCAGATCCCAAAGCACAACTTGGAGGGAGCCTCGGTTGTTGCACTTGTCAGCTTGTCGTAGTCGTTCCAAGATGGCTGGCTCCACGTGTCTCGGTGCCTCCACGGGTCTCCTCTTTTCAGGGACTGTGGATCGGGCGGTGAGAGGTCTGGAGGTCCAGGTCTTGTCAGTCTCTGGGCTCGGGCTCCAGCGGGAGGCGGCGGCAAAGCAGACGTTGATTCGCTGGATGGTGCTTGCGTTAGCAAGGTGGTCACTCCCTGACCACAGGGGAGATTGGCTTCAGTCCTCTGTGCAGCAGAGCGTCGAAGTTCCCGTCTTCTTCTTAGTTTTAAGTTGATTCCAGGATGTCTGAAGTCTTAGGACACAGCTCCTACCTTTAAGCGGATTCTAGGGGCCGGACTACCTGCTAGGTCCCTCCCTATGGGTGGGACCAGGAAGGGGGGTGGTTACACCCCCAATCCTTTGTCCAGCTCGCCCCAGGCCCGGGACTGGTGTGCCCCAGGACCGGTTTGAACTGGCATATGCACCGAGGCTCCTTGTGAGCCACAGGCATGTCTGGTTTCTTTCAAGCCCTACCTGACCAATACACAAAATCCTGTCTGGGGTGGTGCACGCACCTCCCCTGGCAGGAAACCCTTTGTCCACACCTCCCAAGCTGGAAGGACTCCCAGTAGCAGGAGGGCAGACTTGTGTCTGTGGTGGCAGCATCCATTTTGTGGAGCTGAGGCTATGTCTGATTTTACCCGGGTTTCAGGCACTGTACATGTCGTGTCCCTCTAGAAGGGTGGAATGCTAACCCCGTCGCCAGAATTGGCGAGGGGTTAGTATTCCAATTCGTATGACACCTTACTCGACATGTTTTGATAAAGCCAAACCAAAGATAGCATTTAACCGCGAGGTTCATAATGCACATAAGAGTATATGGTATGACGATATCGGGAAACAGTAGAAGGAAGTTGTTCCGACCACTGCAGACAGGCTCAGCTCATGCCAGAGCACCATCTCACATGGAACCACGCACTCTGCCTTCAGGATTGTTAAGGCCTGCCATAGGAGTGACTTATAGGTTACCAGGTGTCCCATTTAAGGTTAGGTATAGGTATACTACACCTAAGTAAGAGGTGATTACACCAACTTACCCCAGCTGAGTGATCAGCCAGTTGTGTCAAATTGTTAGGCCAAGCCTGGGGTGGCATAATACATGCTGCAGCCCCTGGCAGGCCTTGGGTACACCAATGCCCTGGGTACCTAGTGTACACTGGTACAGGGGCTGACAGGGTGATCCACTTCCAATTGGTTATGCACCTAGGGTGCATAGTTTTAATTTAGTAGAGAGAACAGCAGGCTGGGGGTCTGATTGGCAGGCCCACAGCCTCAATATGTCAAAAACCAGTGAAGCAAAAAGCAAAAATTTGGGGTGACCATAGGATAGCAGACCCTACTCTCCTACACAACCCCCCCCCCCAAACGCTGGGACATTAAACTAGCCTTGACCAGTCTCGTCTTCATGTCCTAAGTGGAAGTACCTGGAGAGACCATCTGCATTCCCATGGTCAGTACCTGGCCGGTGCTCCACTGTAAAGTCCATCCCCTGTAGGGAAATGGACCACCTAAGCAGTTTGGGGTTTTCACCCTTCATCTGATTTAGCCACAAGAGGGACTTATGGTCGGTCTGAATCTTGAAGTGAGTGCCAAACAAGTATGGCCTCAGCTTCTTCAGGGCCCACACCACAGCAAAGGCCTCCCTCTCAATAGCTGACCAATTCTTCTCTCTGGGGGTCAACCTTCTGCTAATAAAAGCAATGGGTTGGTCTTGACCATCTACATTAAGTTGTGACAGCACAGCTCCCACACCCAACTCAGAAGCATCTGTTTGGACAATAAACTCTTTGGAGTAGTCAGGACTTTTCAGGATAGGTGCAGAGCACATGGCCTCCTTCAGGTCATCAAATGCCTTTTGACAGCTTACTGTCCACTGAACCTTTTTGGGCATCTTCTTGGATGTCAGATCATTAAGAGGAGTCACAATGGACCCATAGTTCTTAACAAACTTCCTGTAGTACCCTGTCAAGCCCAAGAAAGCTCGAACTTGAGTCTGGGTTGTTGGAGGGGACCAGTCCTTGATGGATTGTATCTTACTCTCCAGTGGTTGAACTTGGCCTCCACCTACAAGGTGGCCCAAATATAAAACCTTACTCTGCCCTATCTGGCACTTAGTAGCCTTGATAGTGAGGCCTGCCCTTTGCAGAGCCTCAAGAGCCTTCTTCAGGTGGATCAGGTAATCCTCCCAGGTGGAGCTAAAGACAGCAATGTCATCCAGATATGCTGCGCAAAAGTCATCCAACCCAGTAAGGACTTGGTTCACCAGCCTTTGGAAGGTGGCAGGTGCATTCTTCAGACCAAAGGGCATCACCACAAACTGGTAGTGCCCACCTGGGGTTGAGAATGCTGTTTTGGCCTTAGACTCCTCAGCTAATCTGATTTGCCAATAGCCAGCTGTTAAGTCAAATGTGCTCAAAAACTTTGCAGAAGCTAGTTTGTCTATGAGCTCATCTGCCCTTGGAATAGGGTGTGCATCTGTCCTGGTGACAGCATTGAGTCCTCTGTAATCCACACAGAACCTCATCTCTCTCTTGCCATCTTTGGTGTGAGGTTTGGGGACCAGAACCACTGGGCTAGCCCAGGGGCTCTCTGAGGGTTCAATGACACCTAATTCCAGCATTTTATGTACCTCAGCCTTTATACAGTCCCTGACGTGGTCAGGTTGTCTGTAAAGCTTGTTCTTTACAGGCAGACTGTCACCAGTGTCCACCACATGGGTACACCAGTCAGTTTGACTAGGTATCAAGGAAAACATATGTGAAAATGATTGTAGAACCTGTCTACATTCAGTCTGCTGATGGGCAGTGAGGTTGCCTCCAAGGGTCACTCCTTCAACTGAGCCATCTTCAGGGTTCTGAGACAACAGGTCTGGGAGAGGGTCACTCTCTTCCTCCTGTCCCTCATCTGTAGCCATGAGCAAGCCCATGTCTGCCCTGTCAACATATGCTTTAAGCCTGTTAACATGGAGTACCCTGTGGGGACTCCTGGGAGTTCCTAGGTCGACCAAGTAGGTGACTTCTCCCTTCTTTTCCAGGATTGTATGGGGTCCAGACCATTTGTCTTGGAGTGCTGCTGGGGCCACTGGCTCCAACACCCATACCTTCTGTCCTGGCTGAAACTCAACCAAGACAGCCTTTTGGTCATGCCAAGCTTTCTGTAAGGCCTGGCTTGCCTCAAGGTTTTTGGATGCCTTCTCCATATACTCAGCCATCCTGGAGCGGAGACCAAGTACATAGTCCACTATGTCTAGCTTAGGCTCTTTGAGAGGTAACTCCCATCCTTCCTTCACCAAACACAGTGGGCCTCTCACAGGGTGCCCAAACAACAATTCAAAGGGGCTGTAGCCAACTCCTTTTTGTGGGACCTCTCTGTAAGCAAACAGAAGGCAGGGTAGAAGGATGTCCCATCTTCGCCTGAGCTTTTCAGGTAATCCTTTGATCATACCCTTTAGGGTCTTGTTGAATCTCTCAACAAGCCCATTGCATTGTGGGTGATAAGGGGTGGTGAACTTGTAGTTGACACCACATTCCTTCCACATAGCTGTCAAGTATCCTGACATAAAGTTGGTACCTCTGTCAGATACTACCTCCTTAGGAAACCCCACTCTGGAGAATACTCCCAGCAGGGCCCTGGCCACAACAGGAGCTGTAGTGGTCCTAAGGGGAATTGCCTCTGGATACCTGGTGGCATGATCCACTACCACCAGTATAAATCTGTGCCCAGATGCAGTGGGAGGATCCATGGGACCCACTATGTCTATTCCCACTCTTTCAAAGGGGACCCCCACCACAGGTAGTGGTATTAGGGGGGCCTTTGTTGTGCCACCTGATTTGCCACTGGCTTGGCAGGTAACACAGGAGCGACAAAACTCCTTAGTATCTTCATTCATGTGAGGCCAGTGAAAGTGAGGGACAAGTCTGTCCCAAGTCTTGTTCTGGCCTAAGTGTCCTGCTAAAGGAATGTCATGGGCCAAGGTAAGAAGGAAGCCCCTAAATTGCAGAGGTATAACCAACCTCCTGGTTGCACCAGGCTTGGGGTCTCTAGCCTCTGAATAAAGGAGCCCTTCATCCCAATACACTTTATGGGTACCTTGAGCATTCCCAGCAGCCTCAGCAGCAGCCAGCTGTCTGAGGGGTTCAAGAGAGGGACAGGATAACTGAGCCTGCCTCAAGTCAGCCCTTGAAGGTCCCCCTGTCCCCAGAAACTCAACCTGATCAGGTTCAAGCTCTTCATGGACAGTTCCTTCAGGGTCCTCTAGATCAGCTTCCTGGGAAGGCTGATCATCACTCTGAGGCAGGGGGGAAGGCACAGCCTTGACCCTCCTGTTCTTCTTCTTGGTAGGTGCTTGGTCCATTGTTCCAGGATCCAAGACCTGAGGTTCAGTGAGGCACTTTTTGGCCTGTGACCTGGTCACAGCAAGGACATGTGATGATATACCTAACATCTCTGCATGAGTCCTGTACTCCACTTCTGACCATAGAGAACTCTCTAGGTCATTGCCCAACAAACATTCTACTGGGAGGTCTGCACTAACCACAACCCTTTTGAGGCCAGTTACCCCTCCCCATGAGAAGTTAACAACTGCCACACTGTGTGAAGTAGTGGCATTGCTGGCATTGGTCACCAGGTAGTTCTCACCTGGTATGTACTGTCCAGGGTCCACAAAGCCTGGTGTCACCATAGTGACACTGGCACATGTGTCCCTGTAGGCTTGAGCCACTTTGTCATTAATTAAAGGAGTCTGTCTGTACTTGCCCCGGTTACTGGGGCTCACAGTCAGGTACAAATCAATGTCCCCATCACAGATCAAGACTGCCTGTGTCAGGGTTCTGTCTAAGTCAGAATCTCCTTCAGTTCCCATAGTGATTCCCACTACACCCTTTGTCTGGGGACCAACACTGCTAACAGTAGTACTGGGAGCAGGTGCCTTAGGGGCAACAGTGTTGGGGGCTCCACCCTTTTTGCAATCACTAGTCCAGTGAGTTGTATTTTTGCAATGATTGCACCAGGGTTTCTTTTGACCTTCTTTCTTCTTTTTGGACTGTTGTTGGGACCCACCCTCCTTAGCAGTAGTTTGGGGCCCTGTTGAAGACTTCTGGTCTTTAGGTTTCTGATCTCCACCCTTTTGGTCTGTTTTCTTCTGATCACCCCCTTGGCCCTGGTTCTGGTTCTTTTGCTTAACCCTGGTTCTGACCCATTTGTCTGCCTTCTTTCCCAATTCTTGGGGAGAGGTCAGATCAGAGTCAACCAAGTGTTGATGCAGTTGCTGGTTTTGACAGTTATTTAAAATCTGTTCTCTCATCATCAAATTATACAATCCTGTAAAATCAGATACCTTACTTCCCAGCAACCAACCCTCCAAAGCCTTAGTGGCACATTCAACATATTCAGACCAGTCCTGAGTCTGTGTCTTTTGGGTGTCTCTGAACATTAACCTGTACTGTTCAGTGGTTAAGCCTAACCCATCTACCAGAACACTCTTCAGGACTCTGTAGTTTCTGACATCCTCTTCTCTAACAGTGAGGAGTCTGTCTCTGCCTCTTCCTTCAAAGGAGAGCCAGAGGATTGCTGCCCACTGGTCTTCAGGAACCTGCTGTACTTTGCAGGCTCTCTCAAGAGCAGTTATCCATTTGTGGATGTCATCCCCACTTTTGTAGGGGGGCACAACCTTAGACAGGTTCCTATTATCAAAGACCCTATCTTTGTCCTTAGGGACAATGCTGCCACCAGTGGGTATAGACCCACTCTCTCTAGGTTGCCTAGCCTTGTTCAGTTTTTCTTCCATCAGGGCTACTTCTAGCTCCTGCTTCCTGATCCTCAGCTGGGCTTCCTGCATTCTGGCCTCATGCTCCCTCCTCTGAGGGGTGGTCAGTCTCCTTCTGGAGTGACCTTGAGAGCCTCTAGAGCCATGGGAAGCATTGGAGTCACCTGAGCGATTCCTTTGCCTTCCAAGCCCTGTGTTAAGTCCACTGGGGAGATCCAATGGGGTGAACCCACTGTCAGTCCCCAATAGCCTTAGTTTAGCTGGGCCAAGTATAACACTTGGCACTGGGCTAGTTCTCCCTTCATCCCCACTCACATCTGTATCCCCATCACTTTCTTCCTCTGTGGTAGGCATCCCATCTAAGGGGTGACTATTGGAAGGGGGTACCTCTGTGGCATCTTCAGAAGGGGGGCCTCCTGTTCCTGACCCTAAGGGGGCTAACTGGGAAGCTTTCTTGAGTTCTCTCTGATTCTCATCATTCTGTAAGAGTTCTCTGAGCTCAGCAGAGGTAGGGTTCTTGGGCTGTTTAAGGCCTCTAAGAGTTGCCAAATGCCTGAGCTCATTCTGATTAAGGGTAGCAAAGCTGGATGGTGCCCTCTGGGGGTCACTCTCAACAGAGATGGGTACAGTGGACCCCTCTGCCCCGGCCATTGCTCTTAAGTGTGGGTGGATGTGTTGCAATCTACCTACACTTGGGTTTACCTACTAAACCTATCTAGTAGTTGTAGTCAGGGTGTGCTACTCCCTTTGCTCTACAACAACTAAGTTCAGTAGAACTTATGTATATCTAATCTTGTTTTATATGTACCTACAGGTACCTATGTGATCTTTCAATTGGTAACCAAGAGATTACAATGGTAAAACACAGCAAGCTCAAATCCAACCGCTGCTCACCAATGTGAGAAGTTGGCCTGGTATATGATGCTCACTAGTTAAAGTGATCACCTTGTACCATGCCAAGCAACCCTTATGGTGTGGTTGTAAGTCAACCTTTTCGGACTAGCTGCCCTAGTGGTAGCGTAGGCTAAGCAGTCTTTGAGGCTAAACTCGTGAAGCGTGTTAAGCCAGCTGTTTCACCAAATGTAACCCCCTTTTATACCAATGAAAGGACACCACACAGATATATATTCAAAATATATATGTATTTATTTCTCAAAGTAACCCCTAGTCTCTTTATGAGCACAGGAGCACAAATCGTCAAACAAGATTATCACAGAATACACAGAAGTTGCACGTTATATGGATAGGCCCTGGTGGCCACTCGAACCATATACTAAAATAGTGGTATAAGTACCACGAACAGAAAAGGGAAAAGGCCTAGGGCCTCTAGAATCGCTGGGCCTACAAGGAGCTAACGTCAGTTAGTGACCAGGAGGTCCACGGGTGGCGTGTGCAGAGCAAATAGTCACACGCGTGCTCCCATAGGTTTCAATGGGTGCGTAAAAAGTACAAAGTTACTGCAAAGAGGATCTTCCGGATGGACTAGGAACTCAAGATTTGGAACACAGGCACTAGAGATGTAATACTACACTTGGACACAGATGTGCCAGCTTTACCTCACCCACAGGAAGCGGGTGCATAGGCCTCGAAGTGCGTCGGGTTTCTTCTATCTGTTCCGTGGAGCTTGAAGACAAAGATGCTGCAGGCGGTCGGTCCGGGAGAGATGCAGTGGATCCAAGAGTGGATTGGAGATGTTGAAGACCTGTAAGCAGAGGGGACAGTGTTCACAGTCACTAGCCAGTGACCAGCGTGGCACCAGGTGGGTACCAGGCAATGTCGGGTGCAAACAGGAAGAAAGGTGTAGCTTGTCTCTGCAGCCACGTGGTCCCTGGAGGTCGACGATGTCCAGGAGTCGAGGCACGAGCTGTCCCACGCAGGCTCTCGCTGTCGGCGGTGTCGGCGACTTGATCGAAGCAAACAAGCCTTGGCAAAAGCAATTGTTGTAGGAAAAGGAAATAAGCTGATGGTTCTGACCAGCAAGGTCAGAAGGACTGCTCCTTTGGAGGGGAGCAAGGGCTAGTCTGGAGCAACCAGACCAGTGGTGTATTTCTTGAAGTTCGTCGCCAAGATGGCTACTAGCCAGCGGGCCAGCAACCGGTTAGGCGCGTCGAGTGGCAAAATGCAGAAGGGCCCCACGCAGATCGTGGAGACGCTGGAGGGCTCACCTTTGGTGCAGATGCTGCTCGGGGGTGGGGCTTCTCAGATCCCAAAGCACAACTTGGAGGGAGCCTCGGTTGTTGCACTTGTCAGCTTGTCGTAGTCGTTCCAAGATGGCTGGCTCCACGTGTCTCGGTGCCTCCACGGGTCTCCTCTTTTCAGGGACTGTGGATCGGGCGGTAAGAGGTCTGGAGGTCCAGGTCTTGTCAGTCTCTGGGCTCGGGCTCCGGCGGGAGGCGGCGGCAAAGCAGACGTTGATTCGCTGGATGGTGCTTGCGTTAGCAAGGTGGTCACTCCCTGACCACAGGGGAGATTGGCTTCAGTCCTCTGTGCAGCAGAGCGTCGAAGTTCCCGTCTTCTTCTTAGTTTTAAGTTGATTCCAGGATGTCTGAAGTCTTAGGACACAGCTCCTACCTTTAAGCGGATTCTAGGGGCCGGACTACCTGCTAGGTCCCTCCCTATGGGTGGGACCAGGAAGGGGGGTGGTTACACCCCCAATCCTTTGTCCAGCTCGCCCCAGGCCCGGGACTGGTGTGCCCCAGGACCGGTTTGAACTGGCATATGCACCGAGGCTCCTTGTGAGCCACAGGCATGTCTGGTTTCTTTCAAGCCCTACCTGACCAATACACAAAATCCTGTCTGGGGTGGTGCACGCACCTCCCCTGGCAGGAAACCCTTTGTCCACACCTCCCAAGCTGGAAGGACTCCCAGCAGCAGGAGGGCAGACTTGTGTCTGTGGTGGCAGCATCCATTTTGTGGAGCTGAGGCTATGTCTGATTTTACCCGGGTTTCAGGCACTGTACATGTCGTGTCCCTCTAGAAGGGTGGAATGCTAACCCCGTCACCAGAATTGGCGAGGGGTTAGTATTCCAATTCGTATGACACCTTACTCGACATGTTTTGATAAAGCCAAACCAAAGATAGCATTTAACCGCGAGGTTCATAATGCACTTAAGAGTATATGGTATGACGATATCGGGAAACAGTAGAAGGAAGTTGTTCCGACCACTGCAGACAGGCTCAGCTCATGCCAGAGCACCATCTCACATGGAACCACGCACTCTGCCTTCAGGGTTGTTAAGGCCTGCCATAGGAGTGACTTATAGGTTACCAGGTGTCCCATTTAAGGTTAGGTATAGGTATACTACACCTAAGTAAGAGGTGATTACACCAACTTACCCCAGCTGAGTGATCAGCCAGTTGTGTCAAATTGTTAGGCCAAGCCTGGGGTGGCATAATACATGCTGCAGCCCCTGGCAGGCCTTGGGTACACCAATGCCCTGGGTACCTAGTGTACACTGGTACAGGGGCTGACAGGGTGATCCACTTCCAATTGGTTATGCACCTAGGGTGCATAGTTTTAATTTAGTAGAGAGAACAGCAGGCTGGGGGTCTGATTGGCAGGCCCACAGCCTCAATATGTCAAAAACCAGTGAAGCAAAAAGCAAAAATTTGGGGTGACCATAGGATAGCAGACCCTACTCTCCTACACGGGCACTAGGCCGACCCGCACAAGAGAGGTACCATTTTTCTCGTAGGACTTTGGGGAACGCGGGGTGGGTGGAAATTTGTGGATCCACGCAGATTCCAGAACTTTCCATCACAGAAATGTGGGGAAAATGTGTGTTTTTTGTCCATTTTTTACGTTTGCAAGGGATTCTGGGTAACAGACCCTGGTGGGAGGCACTCAAGTCACCCCATCCTGGATTCCCCTGGGTGTCTAGTTTACAAAAATATATAGGTTTTCTAGGTTTCCCTAGGTGCTGGCAGAGCTAGGGTTCAAAAACTACAGCTAGTCACTTTGCCAAAAAAGGGTCATTTGTCACTGCAAAATTGAGGTGTGACCACGTTGCGTTTTGCGCCGTTTCCCGTCGCGGGCACTAGGCCGACCCGCACAAGTGAGGTACCATTTTTCTCATAGGACTTTGGGAAACGCGGGGTGGGAGGAAATTTGTAGATCCACACATATTCCAGAACTTTCCATCACAGAAATGTGGGGAAAATGTGTTTTTTTGTCAATTTTTTAGGTTTGCAAGGGATTTTGGGTAACAGAACCTGGTGGGAGGCACTCAAGTCACCCCATCCTGGATTCCCCTGGGTGTCTACTTTTCAGAAATATATAGGTTTGCTAGGTTTCCCTAGGTGCCGGCAGAGCTAGGGTTCAAAAACTACAGCTAGTCACTTTGCCAAAAAAGGGTAATTTTTCACTGAAAAATTGAGGTGTGACAACGTTGCGTTTTGCGCCGTTTCCTGTCACGGGCACTAGGCTGCCCCGCACAAGTGAGGTACCATTTTTCTCGAAGGACTTTGGGGAACGCGGGGTGGGTGGAAATTGGTGCATCCACGCAGGTTCCAGAACTTTCCATCACAGAAATGTGGGGAAAATGTGTGTTTTTTGTCCAGTTTTTTACGTTTGCAAGGGATTCTGGGTAACAGACCCTGGTGGGAGGCACTCAAGTGACCCCATCCTGGATTCCCCTGGGTGTCTTGTTTTCAAAAATATATAGGTTTGCTAGGTTTCCCTAGGTGCCGGCAGAGCTAGGGTTCAAAAACTACAGCTAGGCACTTTGCCAAAAAAGTGTCATTTTTCACTGCAAAATTGAGGTGTGACCATGTTGCGTTTTGCGCCGTTTCCTGTCGCGGGCACTAGGCGACCCGCACAAGTGAGGTACCATTTTTCTCGTAGGGCTTTGGGGAACGCGGGGTGGGTGGAAATTTGTGGATCCACGCAGATTCCAGAACTTTCCATCACAGAAATGTGGGGAAAATGTGTGTTTTTTGTCCAGTTTTTTACGTTTGCAAGGGATTCTGGGTAACAGACCCTGGTGGGAGGCACTCAAGTGACCCCATCCTGGATTCTCCTGGGTGTCTAGTTTTCAAAAATATATAGGTTTGCTAGGTTTCCCTAGGTGCCGGCAGGGCTAAAAAACTACAGCTAGTCACTTTGCCAAAAAAGGGTAATTTTTCACTGCAAAATTGAGGTTTGAACACGATGCGTTTTGCGCCGTTTTCTGTCACGGGCACTAGGCCGACCCGCACAAGTGAGGTACCATTTTTCTTGTAGGACTTTGGGGAACGCGGTGTGGGTGGAAATTTGTGGATCCACGCATATTCCAGAACTTTCCATCACAGAAATGTGGGAAAAATTTGTTTTTTTTGTCATTTTTTTAGGTTTGCAAGTGATTCTGGGTAACAGACCCTGGTGGGAGGCACTCAAGTCACCCCATCCTGGATTTCTCTGGGTGTCTAGTTTTCAAAAATATATAGGTTTGCTAGGTTTCCCTAGGTGCCGGCAGAGCTAGGGTTCAAAGACTACAGCTAGGCACTTTGCCAAAAAAGGGTCATTTTTCACTGCAAAATTGAGGTTTGACCACGTTGCGTTTTGCGCCGTTTCCTGTCGCGGGCACTAGGCCGCCCCGCACAAGTGAGGTACCATTTTTCTCGTAGGACTTTGGGGAACGCGGGGTGGGTGGAAATTTGTGCATCCACGCAGATTCCAGAACTTTCCATCACAGAAATGTGGGGAAAATGTGTTTTTTTTGTCAATTTTTTAGGTTTGCAAGGAATTCTGGGTAACAGACCCTGGTGGGAGGCACTCAAGTGACCCCATCCTGGATTACCCTGGGTGTCTAGTTTTCAAAAATATATAGGTTTGCTAGGTTTCCCTAGGTGCCGGCAGGGCTAGGGTTCCATAACTACAGCTAGTCACTTTGCCAAAAAAGGGTAATTTTTCACTGCAAAATTGAGGTGTGACCACATCGCGTTTTGTGGCGTTTCCTGTCACGGGCACTAGGCTGCCCCGCACAAGTGAGGTACCATTTTTCTCAAAGGACTTTGGGGAATGCGAGGTGGGTGGAAATTGGTGCATCCACGCAGATTCCAGAACTTTCCATCACAGAAATGTGGGGAAAATGTGTGTTTTTTGTCCAGTTTTTTACGTTTGCAAGGGATTCTGGGTAACAGACCCTGGTGGGAGGCACTCAAGTGACCCCATTCTGGATTCCCCTGGGTGTCTAGTTTTCAAAAATATATAGGTTTGCTAGGTTTCCCTAGGTGCCGGCAGAGCTAGGGTTCAAAAACTACAGCTAGGCACTTTGCCAAAAAAGGGTCATTTGTCACTGCAAAATTGAGGTGTGACCACATTGCGCTTTACGCCGTTTCCTGTCGCGGGCACTAGGCCGACCCGCACAAGTGAGGTACCATTTTTCTCGTAGGAATTTGGGGAACGCGGGGTGGGTGGAAATTTGTGGATCCACGCAGATTCCAGAACTTTCCATCACAGAAATGTGGGGAAAATGTGTGTTTTTTTGTCCATTTTTTACGTTTGCAATGGATTCTGGGTAACAGACCCTGGTGGGAGGCACTCAAGTCACCCCATCCTGGATTCCCCTGGGTGTCTAGTTTACAAAAATATATAGGTTTTCTAGTATTCCCTAGGTGCTGGCAGAGCTAGGGTTCAAAAACTACAGCTAGTCACTTTGCCAAAAAAGGGTCATTTGTCACTGCAAAATTGAGGTGTGACCACGTTGCGTTTTGCGCCGTTTCCTGTCGCGGGCACTAGGCCGACCCGCACAAGTGAGGTACCATTTTTCTCATTGGACTTTGGGAAACGCGGGGTGGGAGGAAATTTGTAGATCCACACATATTCCAGAACTTTCCATCACAGAAATGTGGGGAAAATGTGTTTTTTTTGTCCAGTTTTTTACGTTTGCAAGGGATTCTGGGTAACAGACCCTGGTGGGAGGCACTCAAGTGACCCCATCCTGGAGTCCCCTGGGTGTCTTGTTTTCAAAAATATATAGGTTTGCTAGGTTTCCCTAGGTGCCGGCAGAGCTAGGGTTCAAAAACTACAGCTAGGCACTTTGCCAAAAAAGTGTCATTTTTCACTGCAAAATTGAGGTGTGACCATGTTGCGTTTCGCGCCGTTTCCTGTCGCGGGCACTAGGCGACCCGCACAAGTGAGGTACCATTTTTCTCGTAGGGCTTTGGGGAACGCGGGGTGGGTGGAAATTTGTGGATCCACGCAGATTCCAGAACTTTCCATCACAGAAATGTGGGGAAAATGTGTGTTTTTTGTCTAGTTTTTTACGTTTGCAAGGGATTCTGGGTAACAGACCCTGGTGGGAGGCACTCAAGTGATCCCATCCTGGATTCTCCTGGGTGTCTAGTTTTCAAAAATATATAGGTTTGCTAGGTTTCCCTAGGTGCCGGCAGGGCTAGGGTTAAAAAACTACAGCTAGTCACTTTGCCAAAAAAGGGTAATTTTTCACTGCAAAATTGAGGTTTGAACACGTTGCGTTTTGCGCCGTTTTCTGTCACGGGCACTAGGCCGACCCGCACAAGTGAGGTACCATTTTTCTTGTAGGACTTTGGGGAACGCGGTGTGGGTGGAAATTTGTGGATCCACGCATTTTCCAGAACTTTCCATCACAGAAATGTGGGAAAAATTTGTTTTTTTTGTCATTTTTTTAGGTTTGCAAGTGATTCTGGGTAACAGACCCTGGTGGGAGGCACTCAAGTCACCCCATCCTGGATTTCTCTGGGTGTCTAGTTTTCAAAAATATATAGGTTTGCTAGGTTTCCCTAGGTGCCGGCAGAGCTAGGGTTCAAAGACTACAGCTAGGCACTTTGCCAAAAAAGGGTCATTTTTCACTGCAAAATTGAGGTGTGACCACGTTGCGTTTTGCGCCGTTTTCTGTCACGGGCACTAGGCCGACCCGCACAAGTGAGGTACCAGTTTTCTCGTAGGACTTTGGGGAATGCGGGGTGGGTGGAAATTTGTGGATCCAGGCAGATTCCAGAACTTTCCATCACAGAAATATGGGGAAAATGTGTTTTTTTTTGTCAATTTTTTAAGTTTGCAAGGGATTCTGGGTAACAGACCCTGGTGGGAGGCACTCAACTCACCACATCCTGGATTCCCCTGGGTGTCTAGTTTTCAAAAATATATAGGTTTGCTAGGTTTCTCTAGGTGCTGGCAGAGCTAGGGTTCAAAAACTACAGCTAGGCACTTTGCCAAAAAAGTGTCATTTTTCACTGCAAAATTGAGGTGTGACCATGTTGCGTTTCGCGCCGTTTCCTGTCACGGGCACTAGGCGACCCGCACAAGTGAGGTACCATTTTTCTCGTAGGACTTTGGGGAACGCGGGGTGGGTGGAAATTTGTGCATCCACGCAGATTCCAGAACTTTCCATCACAGAAATGTGGGGAAAATGTGTTTTTTTTGGCAATTCTTTAGGTTTGCAAGGAATTCTGGGTAACAGACCCTGGTGGGAGGCACTCAAGTGACCCCATCCTGGATTACCCTGGGTGTCTAGTTTTCAAAAATATATAGGTTTGCTAGGTTTCCCTAGGTGCCGGCAGGGCTAGGGTTCCATAACTACAGCTAGTCACTTTGCCAAAAAAGGGTAATTTTTCACTGCAAAATTGAGGTGTGAACACGTTGCGTTTTGCGCCGTTTTCTGTCATGGGCACTAGGCCGACCCACACAAGTGAGGTACCATTGTTCTCGTAGGACTTTGGGGAACGCGGTGTGGGTGGAAATTTGTGGATCCACGCATATTCCAGAACTTTCCATCACAGAAATGTGGGGAAAATGTGTTTTTTTTGTCATTTTTTTAGGTTTGCAAGTGATTCTGGGTAATAGACCCTGGTGGGAGGCACTCAAGTGACCCCATCCTGGATTACCCTGGGTGTCTAGTTTTCAAAAATATATAGGTTTGCTAGGTTTCCCTAGGTGCCGGCAGGGCTAGGGTTCCATAACTACAGCTAGTCACTTTGCCAAAAAAGGGTAATTTTTCACTGCAAAATTGAGGTGTGACCACATCGCGTTTTGTGGCGTTTCCTGTCACGGGCACTAGGCTGCCCCGCACAAGTGAGGTACCATTTTTCTCAAAGGACTTTGGGGAACGCGGGGTGGGTGGAAATTGGTGCATCCACGCAGATTCCAGAACTTTCCATCACAGAAATGTGGGGAAAATGTGTGTTTTTTGTCCAGTTTTTTAGGTTTGCAAGGGATTCTGGGTAACAGACCCTGGTGGGAGGCACTCAAGTGACCCCATCCTGGATTCCCCTGGGTGTCTTGTTTTCAAAAATATATAGGTTTGCTAGGTTTCCCTAGGTGCCGGCAGAGCTAGGGTTCAAAAACTACAGCTAGGCACTTTGCCAAAAAAGTGTCATTTTTCACTGCAAAATTGAGATGTGACCATGTTGCGTTTTGCGCCGTTTCCTGTCGCGGGCACTAGGCCGCCCCGCACAAGTGAGGTACCATTTTTCTCGTAGGACTTTGGGGAACGCGGGGTGGGTGGAAATTTGTGCATCCACGCAGATTCCAGAACTTTCCATCACAGAAATGTGGGGAAAATGTGTTTCTTTTGTCAATTCTTTAGGTTTGCAAGGAATTCTGGGTAACAGACCCTGGTGGGAGGCACTCAAGTGACCCTATCCTGGATTACCCTGGGTGTCTAGTTTTCAAAAATATATAGGTTTGCTAGGTTTCCCTAGGTGCCGGCAGGGCTAGGGTTCCATAACTACAGCTAGTCACTTTGCCAAAAAAGGGTAATTTTTCACTGCAAAATTGAGGTGTGAACACGTTGCGTTTTGCGCCGTTTTCTGTCACGGGCACTAGGCCGACCCACACAAGTGAGGTACCATTGTTCTCGTAGGACTTTGGGGAACGCGGTGTGGGTGGAAATTTGTGGATCCACGCATATTCCAGAACTTTCCATCACAGAAATGTGGGGAAAATGTGGTTTTTTTGTCATTTTTTTAGGTTTGCAAGTGATTCTGGGTAATAGACCCTGGTGGGAGGCACTCAAGTCAACTCATCCTGGATTCCCCTGGGTGTCTAGTTTTAAAAAAAATATAGGTTTGCTAGGTTTCCCTAGGTGCCGGCAGAGCTAGGGTTCAAAAACTACAGCTAGGCACTTTGCCAAAAAAGGGTAATTTTTCACTGCAAAATTGAGGTTTGAACACGTTGCGTTTTGCGCCGTTTTCTGTCACGGGCACTAGGCCGACCCGCACAAGTGAGGTACCATTTTTCTTGTAGGACTTTGGGGAACGCGGTGTGGGTGGAAATTTGTGGATCCACGCATATTCCAGAACTTTCCATCACAGAAATGTGGGGAAAATGTGTTTTTTTTGTCATTTTTTTAGGTTTGCAAGTGATTCTGGGTAATAGACCCTGGTGGGAGGCACTCAAGTCAACTCATCCTGGATTCCCCTGGGTGTCTAGTTTTCAAAAAAATATAGGTTTGCTAGGTTTCCCTAGGTGCCGGCAGAGCTAGGGTTCAAAAACTACAGCTAGACACTTTGCCAAAAAAGGGTAATTTTTCACTGCAAAATTGAGGTGTGACCACATTGCGTTTTGCGCCGTTTCCTGTCGCGGGCACTAGGCCGACCCGCACAAGTGAGGTACCATTTTTCTCATAGGACTTTGGGGAACGCGGGGTGGGAGGAAATTTGTAGATCCACACATATTCCAGAACTTTCCATCACAGAAATGTGGGGAAAATGTGTTTTTTTTGGCAATTCTTTAGGTTTGCAAGGAATTCTGGGATTTGGGGTAACAGAACCTGGTGGGAGGCACTCAAGTCACCCCATCCTGGATTCCCCTGGATGTCTACTTTTCAAAAATATATAGGTTTTCTAGGTTTCCCTAGGTGCCGGCAGAGCTAGGGTTCAAAAACTACAGCTAGTTACTTGCCAAAAAAGGGTCATTTTTCACTGAAAAATTGAGGTGTGACAACGTTGCGTTTTGCGCCACTTCCTGTCGCGGGCACTAGGCCTCTGTAGGAGAGTAGGGTCTGCTATCCTATGGTCACCCCAAATTTTTGCTTTTTGCTTCACTGGTTTTTGACATATTGAGGCTGTGGGCCTGCCAATCAGACCCCCAGCCTCCTGTTCTCTCTACTAAATTAACACTATGCACCCTAGGTGCATAACCAATTGGAAGTGGATCACCCTGTCGGCCCCTGTACCAGTGTACACTAGGTACCCAGGGCATTGGTGTACCCAAGGCCTGCCAGGGGCTGAAGCATGTATTATGCCACCCCAGGCTTGGCCTAACAAATTTGACACAACTGGCTGATCACTCAGCTGGGGTAAGTTGGTGTAACCACCTCTTACTTAGGTGTAGTATACCTATACCTAACCTTAAATGGGACACATGTTAACCTATAAGTCACTCCTATGGCAGGCCTTAACAATCCTGAAGGCAGAGTGCTTGGTTCCATGTGAGATGGTGCTCTGGCATGAGCTGAGCCTGTCTGCAGTGGTCGGAACAACTTCCTTCTACTGTTTTCAGATATCGTCATACCATATACTCTTAAGTGCATTATTAACCTTGCGGTTAAATGCTATCTTTGGTTTGGCTTTATCAAAACATGTCGAGTAAGGTGTCATACGAATTGGAATACTAACCCCTCGCCAATTCTGGCGACGGGGTTAGCATTCCACCCTTCTACAGGGACACGACATGTACAGTACCTGAAACCCGGGTAAAATCAGACATAGCCTCAGCTCCACAAAAAGGATGCTGCCACCACAGACACAAGTCTGCCCTCCTGCTGCTGGGAGTCCTTCCAGCTTGGGAGGTGTGGACAAAGGGTTTCCTGCCAGGGGAGGTGCGTGCACCACCCCAGACAGGATTTTGTGTATTGGTCAGGTAGGGCTTGAAAGAAACCAGACATGCCTGTGGCTCACAAGGAGCCTCGGTGCATATGCCAGTTCAAACCGGTCCTGGGGCACACCAGTCCCGGGCCTGGGGCGAGCTGGACAAAGGATTGGGGGTGTAACCACCCCCCTTCCTGGTCCCACCCTTAGGGAGGGACCTAGCAGGTAGTCTGGCCCCTACAATCCGCTTAAAGGTAGGAGCTGTGTCCTAAGGCTTCAGACATACTGGAATCAACTTGAAACTAAGAAGAAGACAGGAACTTCGACATTCTGCTGCACAGAATACTGAAGGAAATCTCCCCTGTGGTCAGGGAGTGACCACCTTGCTAACGCAAGCACCATCCAGCGAATCAACGTCTGCTTTGCCGCCGCCTCCCGCCGGAGCCCGAGCCCAGAGACTGACAAGACCTGGACCTCCAGACCTCTCACCGCCCGATCCACAGTCCCTGAAAAGAGGAGACCCGTGGAGGCACCGAGACACGTGGAGCCAGCCATCTTGGAACGACGATGACAAGCTGCAAGCGCAACAACCGAGGCTCCCTCCAAGTTGTGCTTTGGGATCTGAGAAGCCCAACACCCGAGCAGCATCTGCACCAAAGGTGAGCCCTCCAGCATCTCCACGATCTGCGTGGGACCCTTCTGCATTTTGCCACTCGACGCGCCTAACCGGTTGCTGGCCCGCTGGCTAGTAGCCATCTTGGCGACGAACTTCAAGAAATACACTGCTGGTCTGGTTGCTCTAGACTGGCCCTTGCTCCCCTCCAAAGGAGCAGTTCTTCTGACCTTGCTGGTCAGAACAATCAGCTTATCTTGTTCTCCACAACAATTGCTTTTGCCAAGGCTTGTTTGCTTTGATCAAGTCGCCGACACCGCCGACAGCGAGAGCCTGCGTGGGACAGCTCGTGACCTGAATCCTGGACATCGTCGACCTCCAGGGACCACGTGGCTGCAGAGACAAGCTACACCTTTCTTCCTTTTTGCACCCGACATTGCCTGGTACCCACCTGGTGCCACGCTGGTCACTGGCTAGTGACTGTGAACACTGTCCCCTCTGCTTACAGGTCTTCTACAACACCGATCCACTCTTGGATCCACCGCATCTCTCCCGGACCGACCGCCTGCAGCATATTTGTCTTCAGGCTCCACGGAACAGATAGAAGAAACCCGACGCACTTCGAAACCTATGCACCCGCTTCCTGTGGGTGAGGTAAAGTTGGCACTCCGGTGCCCAAGTGTAGAGTATCATCTCTAGTGCCTGTGTTTCCAATCTTGAGTTCCTAGTCCATCCGGAAGATCCTTTTTGCAGTAACTTTGTACTTTTTACGCACCCATTGAAACCTATGGGAGCACGCGTGTGACTATTTGCTCTGCACACGCCACCCGTGGACCTCCTGGTCACTAACTGAAGTTAGCTCCTTGTAGGCCCAGCGATTCTAGAGGCCCTAGGCCTTTTCCCTTTTCTGTTCGTGGTACTTATACCACTATTTTAGTATATGGTTTGAGCGGCCACCAGGGCCTATCCATATAAAGTGCAACTTCTGTGTATTCTACTGTAATCTTGTTTGACGATTTGTGCTCCTGTGCTCATAAAGAGACTAGGGGTTACTTTGAGAAATAAATACATATATATTTTGAATATATATCTGTGTGGTGTCCTTTCATTGGTATAAAAGGGGGTTACATTTGGTAAAACAGCCTGCTTAACACGCTTCACGAGTTTAGCCTCAAAGACTGCTTAGCCTACGCTACCACTAGGGCAGCTAGTCCGAAAAGGTTGACTTACAACCACACCATAAGGGTTGCTTGGCATGGTACAAGGTGGTCACTTTAACTAGTGAACATCATATACCAGGCCAACTTCTCACAGCCGCCCCACACAAGTGAGGTACCATTTTTCTCGTAGGACTTTGGGGAACGCGGGGTGGGTGGAAATTTGTGCATCCACGCAGATTCCAGAACTTTTCATCACAGAAATGTGGGGAAAATGTCTTTTTTTGTCAATTCTTTAGGTTTGCAAGTGATTCTGGGTAACAGACCCTGGTGGGAGGCACTCAAGTCACCTCATCCTGGATTCCCCTGGGTGTCTAGTTTTAAAAAAAATATAGGTTTGCTAGGTTTCCCTAGGTGCCGGCAGAGCTAGGGTTCAAAAACTAAAGCTAGGCACTTTGCCAAAAAAGGGTAATTTTTCACTGCAAAATTGAGGTGTGACCACATTGCGTTTTGCGGCGTTTCCTGTCGCGGGCACTAGGCCGACCCGCACAAGTGAGGTACCAGTTTTCTCGTAGGACTTTGGGGAACGCGGGGTGGGTGGAAATTTGTGGATCCACGCAGATTCCAGAACTTTCCATCACAGAAATGTGGGGAAAATGTGGTTTTTTTGTCAATTTTTTAGGTTTGCAAGGGATTCTGGGTAACAGACCCTGGTGGGAGGCACTCAACTCACCACATCCTGGATTCCCCTGGGTGTCTAGTTTTCAAAAATGTATAGGTTTGCTAGGTTTCCCTAGGTGCCGGCAGAGCTAGTGTAGGAGAGTAGGGTCTGCTATCCTATGGTCACCCCAAATTTTTGCTTTTTGCTTCACTGGTTTTTGACATATTGAGGCTGTGGGCCTGCCAATCAGACCGCCAGCCTGCTGTTCTCTCTACTAAATTAAAACTATGCACCCTAGGTGCATAACCAATTGGAAGTGGATCACCCTGTCAGCCCCTGTACCAGTGTACACTAGGTACCCAGGGCATTGGTGTACCCAAGGCCTGCCAAGGGCTGCAGCATGTATTATGCCACCCCAGGCTTGGCCTAACAATCTGACACAACTGGCTGATCACTCAGCTGGGGTAAGTTGGTGTAATCACCTCTTACTTAGGTGTAGTATACCTATACCTAACCTTAAATGGGACACCTGGTAACCTATAAGTCACTCCTATGGCAGGCCTTAACAATCCTGAAGGCAGAGTGCTTGGTTCCATGTGAGATGGTGCTCTGGCATGAGCTGAGCCTGTCTGCAGTGGTCGGAACAACTTCCTTCTACTGTTTCCAGATATCGTCATACCATATACTCTTAAGTGCATTATGAACCTCGCGGTTAAATGCTATCTTTGGTTTGGCTTTATCAAAACATGTCGAGTAAGGTGTCATACGAATTGGAATACTAACCCCTCGCCAATTCTGGCGACGGGGTTAGCATTCCACCCTTCTAGAGGGACACGACATGTACAGTACCTGAAACCCGGGTAAAATCAGACATAGCCTCAGCTCCACAAAATGGATGCTGCCACCACAGACACAAGTCTGCCCTCCTGCTGCTGGGAGTCCTTCCAGCTTAGGAGGTGTGGACAAAGGGTTTCCTGCCAGGGGAGGTGCATGCACCACCCCAGACAGGATTTTGTGTATTGGTCAGGTAGGGCTTGA